>NC_074682.1:37789488-38420488 GCF_029448725.1 Salvelinus fontinalis
TAATCCTATAATCTGATACAATCTTACAAAATGTCATTAGGTTCTACATGTGCTTTTACAACATACAATATTTTCATAAAATGTATAAATGTCACGATCGTCTTTCGGTGAGAGAGTGGACCAAGGCGCAGCGTGAAGTGAATACATCTTCTTTTATTTTAGCGAAGACGAAACGAAGAACACTGACAAACTATACAAAACAACAAACGACCGTGAAGCTACAAAACGAAAGTGCAGACACAAGCTACTAACGTTTAGACATAGACAATTACCCACAATAGCCTAATGCCTATGGCTGCCTTAAATATGGCTCCCAATCAGAGACAATGAATGACAGCTGTCTCTGATTGAGAACCATTCAGGCAACCATAGACATACCTAGACACCTACACTCAAACACATATACTCTACCAAAACCCCCTATACCATACAACCACCCAAGACAAGACAAATACAGACAAACATCCCCCCTGTCACACCCTGACCTAACCAAAATATTACAGAAAACAAAGATAACTAAGGCCAGGGCGTGACAGTACCACCCCCCCCCCCCCCCCCCCAAAGGTGCGGACACCGGCCGCAAAACCTGACACAGACGGGGAGGGTCCGGGTGGGCCGTCCTATGGCGGCGGCTCGGGTGCGGGACATGGCCCCGACTCCACCATAGTTAATAACCGCTTTGGTGGCTCTGGCAGATCCTGGCTGACTGGCGGCTCTGGCAGATCCTGGCTGACTGGCGGCTCTGGCAGATCCTGGCTGACTGGCGGCTCTGGCAGATTCTGGCTGGCTGGCGGCTCTGGCAGATCCTGGCTGGCTGGCGGCTCTGGCAGATCCTGGCTGGCTGGCGGCTCTGGCAGATCCTGGCTGGCTGGCGGCTCTGGCAGATCCTGGCTGGCGGACGGCTCTGGCTGCTCCTGTCTGGCGGACGGCTCTGGCTGCTCCTGTCTGGCGGACGGCTCTGGCTGCTCCTGTCTGGCGGACGGCTCTGGCTGCTCCTGTCTGGCGGACGGCTCTGGCTGCTCCTGTCTGGCGGACGGCTCTGGCTGCTCCTGTCTGGCGGACGGCTCTGGCTGCTCCTGTCTGGCGGACGGCTCTGGCTGCTCCTGTCTGGCGGACGGCTCTGACGGGCAGCTCTGATGGCTCGGAACAGACGGGCAGCTCTGACGGCTCGGGACAGACGGGCAGCTCTGACGGCTCGGGACAGACGGATAGCGCAGGCGGCTCTGGGCAGACGGACAGCGCAGGCGGCACTGGGCAGACGGACAGCGCAGGCGGCACTGGGCAGACGGACAGTGCAGGCGGCACTGGACAGACGGACAGTGCAGGCGGCACTGGGCAGACGGACAGTGCAGGCGGCACTGGGCAGACGGCAGACTCTGGCCGGCTGAGGCGCACAGTAGGCCTGGTGCGTGGTACCGGAACTGGAGGTACCGGGCTAAGGACACGTACCTCAAGGCTAGTGCGGGGAGCAGCAACAGGACGCACAGGACTCTGGAGACGCACAGGAGGCTTGGTGCGTGGTGCCGGGCTGGAGACACGCACCATAGGGCGAGTGCGTGGAGGAGGAACAGGGCTCTGGAGACACACTGGAAGCCTGGTGCGTGGTGTTGGCACTGGTTGTACTGGGCTGGGGCGTGGAGGTGGCGCCGGATATACCCGGACCATGCAGGCGTACTGGCTCCCTTGAACACTGAGCCTGCCCAACCTTACCTGGTTGTATGCTCCCCGTAGCCCGACCAGTGCGGGGAGGTGGAATAACCCGCACTGGGCTGTGTAGGCAAACCGGGGACACCATGCGTAAGGCTGGTGCTATGTATGCCGGCCCGAGGAGACGCACTGGAGACCAGACGCATTGAGCCGGCTTCATGGCACCTGGCTCAATACTCAATCTAGCCCTGCCAGTGCGGGGAGGTGGAATAACCCGCACCGGGCTATGCACACGTACAGGAGACACCATGCGCTCTTCCGCATAACACGGTGTCTGCCCGTACTCTCGCACTCCACGGTAAGCATAGGGAGTTGGCGCAGGTCTCCTACCTGACTTCGCCACACTCCCTTGTATCCCCCCCCCAAGAAATATTTGGGTTTTACTCGCGGGCTTCCAGCCTTGCTTCCGTGCTGCCTCCTCATATCGCCTCCTCTCGGCTTTAGCTGCCTCCAGCTCTTCACGAGGGAGGCGATATTCTCCCGGTTGTGCCCAAGGTCCCTTACCTTCCAGTATCTCCTCCCAAGTCCAAGAATCCTGTATGCGCTGCTCCTGCTGCTGCTTAACACGCTGCTTGGTCCGAGTTTGGTGGGTAATTCTGTCACGATCGTCTTTCGGTGAGAGAGTGGACCAAGGCGCAGCGTGAAGTGAATACATCTTCTTTTATTTTAGCGAAGACGAAACGAAGAACACTGACAAACTATACAAAACAACCGTGAAGCTACAAAACGAAAGTGCAGACACAAGCTACTAACGTTTAGACATAGACAATTACCCACAATAGCCTAATGCCTATGGCTGCCTTAAATATGGCTCCCAATCAGAGACAATGAATGACAGCTGTCTCTGATTGAGAACCATTCAGGCAACAATAGACATACCTAGACACCTACACTCAAACACATATACTCTACCAAAACCCGCTATACCATACAACCACCCAGGACGAGACAAATACAGACAAACATCCCCCCCTGTCACACCCTGACCTAACCAAAATATTACAGAAAACAAAGATAACTAAGGCCAGGGCGTGACAATAAAGATCTTTACAAAAGGGTTCCATCTAACCATAACAGAATATTATTTTCCTTTATTTAACTAGATGAGTCAGTTATGAACAAATTCTTATTTACAATGACGGCCTACCCCGGCCAAACCCGGACGAAGCTTGGCCAATTGTGCGCAGCCCTATGGGTCTCCCAATCACAGCCGGATGTGATACAGCCTGGATTCGAACCAGGGACTGTAGGGACAACTCTTTCACTGAGATGCAGTGCCTTAGACCGCTGAGCCACTCAGGAGCCCTATGTCATCAAGACATTGTAAACAAGGGAGCAGCTTTAGTCATTTCCGAGAATAGCTGATATTTGCATACAATCATTAGTGGGCTAAAGAGGGAAGTGGTGGCTGTCAGGAGAGGATAATGGTCTTTCTCTGAACTGGACTGGAGGAAAGTCTGGAAAGACTGGGGGTACCACTAAGAGGGAGCAGTGAGCACCAAACAGCTATGATTATGAACATCATGATGATTTTTGTAAATAAACTAAAACCAAACAAAACGAGGAGTTGGATATGGAAGGCATGTTCTCATAGGCCTAAGTGTCACATGGATCAAATTCTATAAGTAGGAAAAGGGAAAAGAGGGGAGATGTTGTATCCAGGATAAGAGGATAGGTCAATGTTTCTTACCTGTTTGCATGAAGAAGGGAAGCAGAAGTTTAGTCTTTTTCTTCTCATATCCCTTCTGAGTGATATCACCTGAGAAAGAAGAGAGTGATGTTTACTATTGTGTTCAAACAATCACAACATGCAACACACACACACAATACTAGTTCCACAGACAGTACACATACATACAGTTCCTTCAGAAAGAATTCACAGCCCTTGACTTATTCCACATTTTGTGGTGTTACAAAGTGTAATTAAAATGAATGGCATTGGAAAACCTCCCTGGTATTTGTCGTTGAATTTGTGCTTGAAATTCACTACTCGACTGAGGGACCTTACAGATAATTGTATGTGTGGGGTACAGAGATGAGGTAGTCATTAACAAATAATGTTAAACACCATTTTTTAAATTATATTTCACCTTTATTTAACCAGGTAGGCTAGTTGAGAACAAGTTCTCATTTACAATTGCGACCTGGCCAAGATAAAGCAAAGCAGTTCGACACATGCAACAGCACAGAGTTATAAATGGAATAAACAAACATCCATCAATAATACAGTAGAAAAATCTATATACAGCATGTGCAAATGAGGTAGGATAAGAGAGGTAAGGCAATAAATAGGCCATGGTGGCAAAGTAATTACAATATAGCAATTAAACACTGGAATGGTAAGATGTGAAGAAGATGAATGTGCAAGTTGAGATACTGGGGTGCAAAGAAGCTAGATACATAAATAAATAAATAAATAAAGTATGGGGATGAGGTAGATTGATGTGCTATTTACAAATGGGCTATGTACAGGTGCAGTGATCTGTGAGCTGCTCTGACAGCTGGTGATTAAAGCTAGTGAGGGAGGTGAGAGTCTCCAGCTTCAGAGATTTTTGCAGTTCGTTCCAGTCATTGGTAGCAGAGAACTGGAAGAATTGGCTTTGGGGGTGACCAGTGAGATATACCTGCTGGAGTGCGTGCTACGGGTGGGTGCTGCTATGGTGACCATTGAGCTGAGATAAGGCGGGGCTTTACCTAGCAGAGACTTGTAGATGACCTGGAGCCAGTGGGTTTGGCGACGAGTATGAAGCGAGGGCCAGCCAACGAGATCATACAGGTCGCAGTGGTGGGTAGTATATGGGGCTTTGGTGACAAAACGGATGGCACTGCATCCAATTTGTTGAGTAGAGTGTTGGAGGCTATTTTGTAAATGACGTCGCCGAAGTTGAGGATCGGTAGGATGGTCAGTTTTACGAGGGTATGTTTGGCAGCATGAGTGAAGGATGCTTTGTTGCAAAATAGGAAGCCGATTCTAGATGTAATTTTGGATTGGAGATGTTTAACTTGTTATGGGGCAGCATTTTCACGTTTGGATGAAAAGCGTGCCCAGAGTAAACTGCCTGCTACTTAGTCCCAGTTGCTAATATATGCATATCATTAGTATATGTGGATAGAAAACACTCTGAAAACTGTTTGAATGATGTCTGTGAGTATAACAGAACTCATATGGCAGGCAAAAACCTGAGAATAAATCCAACCAGGAAGTGGTAAATCTGATGTTGATCGTTTTTCAACTCATTCCCTATTGAAGATACAGTGGGATATGGGTCATGTTACACTTCATATCGCTTCCACTAGATGTCAACAGTCTTTAGAACCTTGTCTGGTGCTTCTACTGTGAGGTGGGGCCGAATGAGAGGGGAATGAGTCAGAGGTCTGTCAGAATGCTTTGAGCTCGTGACACTCGTTCACGTGAGAGCGAGCTCTGTTCCATAGCTTTTCTACAGACAAAGGAATTCTCCGGTTGGAACATTATTGAAGAATTATGTTAAAAACATCCTAAAGATTGATTCTATACTTCGTTTAACATGTTTCTACGGACTGTAATATGGCTTTTCGACTGAACTTTTGCCTGGACCTGCCCGCGTGTCGTGAGTTTAGATTGTGTACTGAACGCGCGAATAACAAGGAGGAATTTGGACATAAATGATTGACTTTATGGAACAAATCAAACATTTATTGTGGAACTGGGATTTCTGGGAGTGCATTCTGATGAAGATCATCAAAGGTAAGTGAATATTTATAATGCTATTTCTGACTTATGTTGACTCCAACATGGCGGATATCTTCTTGGGTTGTGTTGGTCTCTGAGCTCCGTACTCAGATTATTGCATGGTTTTTTTGAAATCTGACACAGCGGTTGCATTAACCTGTTGAGGCTAGGGGGTGCTGTTGTCACTATTTATGGAAATCGTGTAATTTTTGAAACGGCTTCCTACAAAATTCTTGATCGTACAATATGCATATTATTATTATTATTGGATAGAAAACAGTCTATAGTTTCTATAGCCGTTGAAATTTTGTCTCTGAGTGGAACAGAACTCATTCTACAGCAATTTCCCTGACATGGAGTCAGATTTCACACATTTTGGCCCCTGTACGATTTGAATGGTGTGGATTGCGCAATCACAGCCACTATAAATGAAAAACACGTGTAGGTAGGCACTCCTTTCCTGCTGCGTCGGACGCACAGTGGGCACCGACCCGTTCTTTTTCCAAGCATTAGTGGAGACAGTAATATTTCTCAGGTCATGTTTCTACTCGTTATAGGAGTTAAAAACATCATAAGGTAGTTAATTTAAACCGTTTTATAGCAATTTATACCCGTTTAGTGCGATTTTGGGACATTTATTTCTGAGACACTGTGAATCTCTGGGCATGCTTCCAGTTCATGCCGAACGCAATGGGCATTCTACATGGCAAGAGGACAGCTTTCGACCAAAAGACGATTAGACCCAAGAAAGGATTCTTTGACCAAGATTCTGATGGAAGAACAGCTCAAAGTAGGAACAATTTATTATGATAAATCGTGTTTCTGTCGAAAAATGTTAATGGCTTAGGACGCCATCTTGTTTGACGTAGCTTCGCTTGGCGCAAACTGTATTGAAAAGTAAGGATAATTTAAAAAATTTAATTCCGCGATTGTATTAAGAATTAAATTGTCTATCAATCGCTGTCCACCCTATATTTTTTTTGTCACGTTTATGAGTATTTATGTATACGACTAGATCACTGTCTAATATGGCGCAGGATATTTTCTGACCAGCTGGGCTACTTTTCTCATTGTCTAACCATGATTTTGGTGGCTAAATATGCACATTTTCGAACAAACTGTATATGTATGTTGTAATGTGATGTTAGAGGAGTGTCATCTGAAGAATTCTGAGAAGGTTAGTGAAAAAATTAATATATTTTGGCAATGTTTACGTTATCGCTCTCTTTGGCTAGAATCAATGCTGGTGTAATGTTTGCACATGTGCTATGCTAATATAACGATTTATTGTGTTTTTGCTGTAAGACACTTAGAAAATCTGAAATATTGTCTGTATTCACAGGATCTGTGTCTTTCGATTAGTGTATGCTGTGTATTTTTACAAAATGTTTGATGATTAGTAGTTAGGTAAACACGTTGCTCATTGTATTTATTCTAGTCCATTTGTGACGGTGGGTGCAATTGTAAACTATGACATCTACCTGAAATATGCACATTTTTCTAACAAAACCTATCCTATACCATAAATATGTTATCAGACTGTCATCTGATGAGAATCTTTTCTTGGTTAGTGGCTATCAATATCTTAGTTTAGCCGAATTGGTGATAGCTACTGGTGTTGGTGGACAAAGAAAAGATGGTGGATTATGCTAATGTGTTTAGCTAATAGATTTACATCTTTACATATTGTGTCTTCCCTGTAAAACATTTTAAAAATCGGACATGTTGGCTGGATTCACAAGATTTGTGTCTTTCATTAGCTGTATTGGACTTTAATGTGTGAAAGTTAAATATTTAAAAAATTTATTTTTTTTTGAATTTCGCGGCTCTGCCTTTTCAGTGGGGGTGGGGGGTGCCGCTAGTCCTAGACAGGTTAACCTGTTGAGGACAGAGGGCGCTGTTTTCACTTTGGGGGAAAATCGTGCACAATTTAAACGGCCTCGTACTCAATTTTTGCTCGTACAATATGCATATTATTATTACTATTGGATAGAAAACACTCTCTAGTTTCTAAAACCGTTTGAATTATATCTGTGAGTAAAACAGAACTCCTTTTGCAGCAAACTTCCTGACAGGGAGTGGAAAATCTGAAATCGATGCACTCTTCTAGGGGCTGCCTATTAAAGTCCTTGATATTTATTAGTTTAGATGCACTTCATACGTCTTCCACTAGATGTCGACAAGCAGTGAGAGAAGAAATTGAGTGTGTAACTTGATCTGGGCTTGAATAATAGCTCTTGGCATGACGTGTCACCAGTTTCCTGTTTTCTGAAGAGCGCGAGAAGGGACCTGGATTTGCCTTCTGATAAGCTGTCGTTATGGACGACTAATATCTCCGGCTTTGATTTTATTTGATACATGTGACAGTATCATCGTAAAGTATGTTTTTTCAATATAGTTTAATCAGATTATTGAAATTTATTCGGGAGTTTTGCCGTGTTCCGTTCTCTGAGTTTGTTGACGATGGAGAGATTCGCGCCACTTGGCAAGTGTGCTTGCTAAATCGAGAGGGAAAAAGGCCGTTCTAAATCCAAACAACGATTGTTCCCGACAAAGGACCCCTTGTACAACATTCTGATGAAAGATCAGCAAAAGTAGGACCCATTTTATGATGCTATTTCATATATCTGTCGAACATGTTGTGCTAGTCGTTTGCGCCCAGCTTTTGGGTACTCTCTCGCTATACCTAAGCTGGATGTCGTAATGAAGTTATTTTTAGAATTCTAACACGGCGATTGCATTAAGAACTAGTGTATCTATCATTTCCTATACAACATGTATTTTTTTGTTATGTTTATGAATAGTTATTTGATCAGAATATGTGTGTCAGAAAAAGTGTCCGGACGTTGTGGGAAAAAGATGCTACGTTAGCACAATGTATAACCACTGATTTCAGCTCTAAATATGCACATTTTCGAACAAAACATAAGTGTATGTATAACCTGATGTTATAGGACTGTCATCTGATGAAGCTTATCAAGGTTAGTCAAAAATGATATATCTTGCTGGTTTATTCGCTATCGCTAACGTGCCTATTGCTATCGCTAACGTGCCTTGATGAATGAATGCGGTAGTGTGGTAGGCTATTGTAGTAAGCTAATATAATGCTATATTGTGTTTTCGCTGTAAAACACTTAAAAAAATCGGAAATATTGGCTGGATTCACAAGATGTTTGTCTTTCATTTGCTGCACACCATCGATTTTTCAGAAATGTTTTATGATGAGTATTTAGGTATTTGACGTTGGTGTCTGTAACTATTCTGGCTGCTTTCGGTGCAATTTCTGATTGTAGCTGCAATGTAAACTATGATTTATACCTGAAATATGCACATTTTTCGAACAAAACATAGATTTATTGAATAACATGTTATAAGACTGTCATCTGATGAAGTTGTTTGTTGGTTAGTTTGGTTGGTTCTTGGTTAGTTAGGTTGGCTTTGTGCATGCTACCTGTGCTGTGAAAAATGTCTGTCCTTTTTTGTATTTGGTGGTGAGCTAACATAAATATATATATGGTATTTTCGCTGTAAAATATTTAAAAAATCGGACATGTTGACTGGATTCACAAGATGTGTATCTTTCATTTGCTGTATTGGACTTGTTAATGTGTGAAAGTTAAATATTTCTAAAAAATATCTTTTGAATTTCGCGCTCTGCCTTTTCAGTGGAATGTGGGAGGAGTTCCGCTGGCGGAACGCCAGAGCCAGACAGGTTATGGAGAAGTATATATTTAAATCTGTGAATAACACTTGTATCTTTTATTAATGTTTATTATGAGTATTTCTGTGATTTGACGTGGCTCTGTGCAAATTCACGGGATGTTTTGGAGGCAAAGCCAAATGTAAACTGAGGTTTTGGGACATAAATATGAACTTGATCGAACAAAACATACATGTATTGTGTAACATGTTGTCCCGTGAGTGTCATCTGATGAAGAATATCAAAGGTTAGTGATTAATTTTATCAATATTTCTGCTTTTTGTGACTCCTCTCTTTGGTTGGAAAATTGCTGTATGCTTTCTGTGACTAGTTGCTGACCTAACATAATGATATGTTGTGCTTTCGCCGAAAAGCTTTTTTGAAATCGTACACTGTGGTTGGGTTAACGAGAATTGTATCTTTAAAATGGTATCTAATACTTGTATGTGTGAGAAAGTTGAATTATGAGATTTCTGTTGATTGAATTTGGCGCTCTGCAATTTCATTGGCTGTTGGCGAGGGGTTCCCCAGTCCTAGACAGGTTAATGTGAGTCTGGAAGGAGAGTTTACAGTCTAATCAGACACCTAGGTATTTGTAGTTTTCCACATATTCTAAGTCAGAACCGTCCAGAGTAGTGATGCTGGACTGGCAGGCAGGTGCGGGCAGCAATCGGTTGAAGAGCATGCATTTAGTTTTACTTGCATTTAAGAGCAGTTGGAGGCCACAGAATGAGAGTTGTATGGCATTGAAGCTCATCTGGAGGTTAGTTAACACAGTGTTCAACGAAGGGCCAGAGGTATACAGAATGGTGATGTTTGCGTAGAGTTGGATCAAAGAATCATTAGCAGCGAGAGCGACATCATTGATGTATACAGAGAAGAGAGTCGGCCTGAGAATTGAACCCTGTGGCACCCCCATAGAGACTGCCAGAGGTCCGGACAACAGGCCCTCCGATTTTACATACTGAACTCTATCGGAGAAGTAGTTGGTGAACCAAGCGAGGCAATCATTTGAGAAACCAAGGATGTTGAGTCTGCCAATAAGAATGCCGTGATTGACAGAGTCGAAAGCCTTGGCCAGGTCGATGAATACGGCTGCACAGTAATGTCTCTTATCGATGGCGGTTATGATATCGTTTAGGACCTTGAGCGTGGCTGAGGTGCACCCATGACCAGCTGTGAAACCAGATTGCACAGGGGAGAAGGTACGGTGAGATTCAAAATGGTCGGTAATCTGTTTGTTAACTTGGGTTTCAAAGACCTTAGAAAGGCAGGGTAGAATAGATATAGGTCTGTAGCAGTTTGGGTCAAGAGTGTCCCCCCCTTTGAAGAGGGGGATGACCGCAGCTGCTTTCCAATCTTTGGGAATCTCAGACGACACGAAAGAGAGGTTGAACAGGCTAGTAATAGGGGTTGCAATAATTTCAGCAGATAATTTTAGAAAGAGAGGGTCCAGATTGTCTAGCCCGGCAGATTTGTAGGGGTCTAGATTATTGCACACAGTGAGTCCATACAACGTATTATCTGACTTGTTAAGCACATTTTTACTCCTGAACATATTTAGGCTTGCCATGACAAAGGGGTTGAAGACATTTCAGATGTTCATTTTTGATTAATTTTCAAAACATAATTCCACTTTGACATTATGGGGTATTGTGTGTTTTTATCAATTTTAAATTCTGGCTGTAACACAAGAAAAGGTGGAAAAATTCAAGGGGTGTGAATACTTTCTAAAGGCACTGTAGGTTACTATGTGCACCAAACCTACAGTGGACAAATAGACTCATTTGAACAAAAATGAGCGTTTCATGACACAATTGTAACCACTTCTTTCCAAACAACAGTGTGTTCTTTATTTAAAATGCAATTGCTACACTGGAGAAACTGTGTGTCGGCTATGTGATCATTTTGTTCATACTGTAGCGCGCACGCACGCACGCACGCACGCACGCACGCACGCACGCACGCACGCACACACACACACGCTTAGTGGTTGTCTTTTCCTGTCTGAATTCTTCACATCTCAAAATCTTTGGGAAAAATTTGGGAAAAATATATACAATATTTATACTTTAAGGCACTTTGATGGCAGTTCTTTTCCCACTTTTTTTTACCCCGACTCTTATTCTCTGTGGATTACATACAATTGATAAAAACACACAATACCCCATTACATTGTGTCTGAATCCTGGCTTAGGAAGGCCACCAAAAACTCTGAGATTTCCATACCCAACTATAACACTTTCCGTCAAGATAGAACTGCCAAAGGGGGAGGAGTTGCAATCTACTGCAGAGATAGCCTGCAAAGTTCTGTCATACTTTCCAAGTCTATGCCCAAACAGTTCGAAACTTCTAATTTTAAAAATTAATCTCTCCAGAAATAAGTCTCTCACTGTTGCCGCCTGCTACCGACCCCCCTCAGCTCCCAGCTGTGCCCTGGACACCATCTGTGAATTGATCGCTCCCCATCTAGCTTCAGAGTTTGTTCTGTTAGGTGACCTAAACTGGGATATGCTTAACACCCCGGCAGTCCTACAATCTAAGCTTGATGCCCTCAATCTCACACAAATCATCAAGGAACCCACCAGGTACAACCCTAAATCTGTAAACATGGGCACCCTAATAGACATTATCCTGACCAACTTGCCATCCAAATACACCTCTGCTGTCTTCAATCAAGATCTCAGCGATCACTGCCTCATTGCCTGTATCCGCCACGGGTCCACGGTCAAACGACCACCCCTCATCACTGTCAAACGCTCCCTGAAACACTTCTGCGAGCAGGCCTTTCTAATCGACCTGGCCCGGGTACCCTGGAAGGATATTGACCTCATCCCGTCAGTTGAGGATGCCTGGTCATTCTTTAAAAGTTACTTCCTCACCATATTAGACAAGCATGCTCCGTTCAAAAAATGCAGAACCAAGAACAGATATAGCCCTTGGTTCACTCCAGACCTGACTGCCCTCGACCAGCACAAAAACATCCTGTGGCGAACTGCAATAGCATCGAAGAGCCCCCGTGATATGCAACTGTTCAGGGAAGTCAGGAACCAATACACGCAGTCAGTCAGGAAAGCAAAGGCCAGCTTTTTCAAGCAGAAATTTGCATCCTGTAGCTCTAACTCCAAAAAGTTCTGGGATACTGTAAAGTCCATGGAAAACAAGAGCACCTCCTCCCAGCTGCCCACTGCACTGAGGCTAGATAACACGGTCACCACTGATAAGTCCGTGATAATCGAAAACTTCAACAAACATTTCTCAATGGCTGGCCATGCCTTCCACCTGGCGACTCCAACCTTGGCCAACAGCCCCGCCCCCCCGCTGCTACTCGCCCAAGCCTCCCCAGCTTCTCCTTTACCCATATCCAGATAGCAGATGTTCTGAAAGAGCTGGAAAACCTGGACCCATACAAATCAGCTGGGCTTGACAATCTGGGCCCCCTATTTCTGAAACTGTCCGCTGCCATTGTCGCACCCCCTATTACCAGCCTGTTCAACCTCTCCTTCGTATCATCTGAGATCCCCAAGGATTGGAAAGCTGCCGCTGTCATCCCCCTCTTCAAAGGGGGAGACACCCTGGACCCAAACTGTTACAGACCTATATCCATCCTGCCCTGCCTAGCTAAGGTCTTCGAAAGCCAAGTCAACAAACAGATCACTGACCATCTCGAATCCCACCGTACCTTCTCCACTGTGCAATCCGGTTTCCGTGCCGGTCACGGGTGCACCTCAGCCACGCTCAAGGTACTAAACGATATCATAACCGCCATCGATAAAAGACATTACTGTGCAGCCGTCTTCATCGACCTGGCCAAGGCTTTCGACTCTGTCAATCACCATATTCTTATCGGCAGACTCAATAGCCTCGGTTTTTCTAATGACTGCCTTGCCTGGTTCACCAACTATTTTGCAGACAGAGTTCAGTGTGTCAAATCGGAGGGCATGTTGTCCGGTCCTCTGGCAGTCTCTATGGGGGTACCACAGGGTTCAATTCTCGGGCCGACTCTTTTCTCTGTATACATCAATGATGTTGCTCTTGCTGCGGGCGATTCCCTGATCCACCTCTACGCAGACGACACCATTCTGTATACTTCCGGCCCTTCCCTGGACACTGTGCTATCTAACCTCCAAACGAGCTTCAATGCCATACAACACTCCTTCCGTGGCCTCCAACTGCTCTTAAACGCTAATAAAACCAAATGCATGCTTTTCAACCGTTCGCTGCCTGCACCCGCACGCCCGACTAGCATCACCACCCTGGACGGTTCCGACCTAGAATATGTGGACATCTATAAGTACCTAGGTGTCTGGCTAGACTGCAAACTCTCCTTCCAGACTCATATCAAACATCTCCAATCCAAAATCTAATCTAGAATCGGCTTTCTATTCCGGAACAAAGCCTCCTTCACTCACGCCACCAAACTTACCCTAGTAAAACTGACTATCCTACCGATCCTCGACTTCGGCGATGTCATCTACAAAATAGCTTCCAATACTCTACTCAGCAAACTGGATGCAGTTTATCACAGTGCCATCCGTTTTGTTACTAAAGGACCTTATATGACCCACCACTGCGACCTGTATGCCCTAGTCGGCTGGCCCTCGCTACATGTTCGTCGTCAGACCCACTGGCTCCAGGTCATCTACAAGGCTATGCTAGGCAAAGTGCCGCATTATCTCAGTTCACTGGTCACGATGGCTACACCCACCCGTAGCACGCGCTCCAGCAGGTGTATCTCACTGATCATCCCTAAAGCCAAAACCTCATTTGGATGCCTTTCCTTCCAGTTCTCTGCTGCCTGCGACTGGAACGAATTGCAAAAATCTCTGAAGTTGGAGACTTTTATCTCCCTCAACAACTTTAAAAATCTGCTATCCGAGCAGCTAACCGATCGCTGCAGCTGTACATAGTCCATCTGTAAACTACCCACCCAATTTACCTACCTCACCCCCATACTGCTTTTATTTATTTACTTTTCTGCTCTTTTGCACACCAGTATCTCTTCTTGCACATGATCATCTGATGATTTATCACTCCAGTGTTAATCTGCTAAATTGTAATTATTCGATTTATTGCCTACCTCATGCCTTTTGCACACATTGTATATAGATTCTCTTTTTTCTACCATGTTATTGACTTGTTTATTGTTTACTCCATGTGTAACTCTGTGTTGTTGTCTGTTCACACTGCTATGCTTTATCTTGGCCAGGTCGCAGTTGCAAATGAGAACTTGTTCTCAACTAGCCTACCTGGTTAAATAAAGGTGAAATAAAAAAAATAAAAATAAAAAATAAACATACAAATAATTCCAATTCAGATTTTATTATGTAAGAACATTTGTTCACCGTATTTTCAAATAGCACCTGACAAATCAGGCAAACCCATAAACCCTGGAATGGTGAAGGCAAACGGGGTAAGAAACATAATTGAACTGCCTGTAGTTGGATTCCCAATTCCCACATCAAACTTTAGCAACCCTGGTAATGACCCTCTATGCTCAACAAGGTGTGGTGTATTACCCATCTGTTCAAACACAGGCCTTTTATAAATCACTTCCATTTGAGAGAGAGGGGGGACAGAGATTAAGCAAATGAAAGGAGGAATGAAAAGGGGGAAAGGGAAGAACAACAGAGATGACCAGAAAACAGTGATAGATTAAAGTAGCTAGCTGCTAGTGATTAGCGGCAGTGGTCTGACGGAGAGAAGGACGGATGGAAAGACATGAGCTGGATGATGAGTGTTGGTGTCACTCCAGTGACAGGATGAGAGGAGGAAGTGGAAGGAAAGAGAGGACTAAATATGGAGACACATGGATGCCAATGTAGGATGGTATGAATCAGAGATATACACAGAGAGTGAGGGGGAGGACAGACGAGGAGAAGAGAGGAGAGATAAGGGAGAGGAAGAAAATGGAGAAGGAGAAAGATTAAAGGGGATTTAGGGGAGGAAAGGATGGGTACACAGAGGTGGATGAATGTAGAGGTGGGGTGATGGCAGGTTATAGTGAACATGTCTATTGTGTCTCAGTAAGCGCTCTACTTTCTCGTTCTCTTTTTCTCACTCTCTCTCTCTCTTCCCGGACTGAGTTTTCTGCCTGAGAATCTGGCCTTGAAGCAGAGCAGACTCTCTGCCAACTGCCTCCGTAGGCACTGCTGCCACACACACACACACACTCTCCCACGCATTCACAATCCATCTGGAGTGCATTCACCTCGTTATCCCCCCTGTTGAACACAGATGATAAATATACCCTCCCTCAGCCCTCTGTTCTACCTCCTCCCCCACCTCACTCCCTCCCCCTGTGAACAGCTGTTGAACGAACCCCTGACCATCCTGCAGAGTCTGAGATAACATTATTGAAATGTTTCGATAAAGGCTGAGGGTTTCCGTTGTTTTACGGTTAGTTGAGATTACAATTCAATAACACTTCGATAAGGGCTGAGGGTTTAGAGTGTCTGACGGTTCACGTAATCTGAACGGGTGATCTCTTTATCTGAGGCCAGAAATGAGATTCCTTCTGGGTAGTATCATCTCGAAGAGCTCTCAGCGGGCAGTGGACCTAAACCCAGATTACAGCATAGAAGCCTGGCTGAGGAAAAGGCAGGAAATGCCAAGGTGAGTTTTAGATGTTCCAGTGGTCTCCTTCTATAGGGACTCTAAAGGGATTACAGGGCTTCTCCCTGAACAGACACAGTCCATAATATACACATAGGGATTCAGTATACAAATACGTACTGTAGCCTACACAGAGACACAGTTCAATAGGCCTATTTTATTTAGATGCCCATCGAAACAGAGTAAATTACCCAAATGTAGGTGTAACTGATGTGAAATGGCTAGCTAGTTTGCGGGGTGCGCGCTAATAGCATTTCAATCGGTGACGTCACTCGCTCTGAGACCTTGAAGTAGTTGTTCCCCTTGCTCTGCAAGGGCCGTGGCTTTTGTGGAGCAATGGGTAACGATGCTTCAAGGGTGGCTGTTGTCGATGTGTGCAGAGGGTCCCTGGTTCGAGCCCAGGTAGGGGCGAGGAGAGGGAAGGAAGCTATACTGTTACATAGGGATGCATCAACATGGACATTCTGGGACAGACAGTGGTACATGGTAACATGTTTCTACTTGATCACACAGCCAGTTCCTAAAGAAGAGCCAGCGTCACGGTTTCATGGTTTCCCCAGCAGCTAAAGCCACGTTGGTCTCGAGTCTCGAGTCCAGACAACACGACTGTTGAAGATTTAAGCTGGAATTCAACCGGAACTTCTAAATCAATATTGATTTAAATTTATAATAAATTTATAATAAAATAAAAAAAGCTAATACCACATTTACATAAGTATTCAGACCCTTTACTCAGTACTTTGTATAAGCACCTTTGGAAGAGATTGCAGCCGAGTCTTCTTGGGTATGACACTACAAGCTTGGCACACCTGTATTTGGGGAGTTTCTGCCATTCTTCTCTGCAGATCCTCTCAAGCTCTGTCAGGTTGGATTGGGAGTGTTGCTGCACAGCTATTTTCAGGTCTCTCCAGATCTGTTCGATCGGGTTCATGTCCGGGCTCTGGCTGGGCCACTTAAGGACATTCAGAGACTTGTCACAAAGCCACTCCTGCGTTGTCTTGGCTGTGTGCTTAGGTTCGTTGCCCTGTTGGAAGGTAAAACTTCGTCCCAGTCTGAGGTCCTGAGCGCTCTGGAGCAGGTTTTTATCAAGGATCTCTCTGTACTTTACTCCATTCATCTTTTGCATCAATCCTGACTAGTCTCCCAGTCCCTGCCACTGAAAAACATCCCCACAGTATGATGCTACTACCACCATGCTTCACCGTACCGATGGTGCCAGGTTTCCTCGAGATGTAACGCTTGGTTTGCAGGCCAATCTTGGATTCATCAGAGCACAGATTCTTGTTTTCATGGTCTGAGAGTCTTTAGGGGCCTTTTGGCAAACTCCAAGCGGGCTGTCATGGGCTGTCATGTGCCCAGGAGTGGCTTTACTGAAGAGTGGCTTCCGTCTGGCCACTCTACCATAAATTGGTGGAGTGCTGCAGAGATGGTTGTCCTTCTGGAAGGTTCTTCCATCTCCACAGAGGAACCCTGGAGCGGCCATCGGGTTCTTGGTCACCTCCCTGACCAAGGTCCTTCTCCCTCGATTGCTCAGTTTGGCCGGGCGGCCAGCTCTAGGAAGAGTCTTGGTGGTTCCAAACTTCTGCTTAAGAATGATGGAGGAAACTGTGTTCTTGGGGACCTTCAATGCAGCAGACACTTCTTGCTACCCTTCCCCAGATCTGTGCCTTGACCAAATCCTGTCTCGGAACTCCACAAACAATTCCTTCGACCTCATGGCTTGGTTTTGCTCTGACATGCAATGTCATCTGTGGGACCTTATATAGACAGGTGTGCCTTTCCAAATCATGTCCAATAAATAGAATTTACCACAGGTGGACTCATAAAAATTAGTAGAAACATCTCAAGGATGATCAATGGAAACAGGATGCACCTGAGCTCAATTTAGAGTCTCATAGCAAAGGGTCTGAGTACTTACAGTACCAGTCAAAGGTTTGGACACACCTACTCATTCAAGTGTTTTTCTTTATTTGTACAATTTTCTACATTGTAGAATAATAGTGAAGACATCAAAATTAGGAAATAACACATATGGAATCATGTAGTAACCAAAAAAGAGTTAAACAAATCAAAATACATCAAATGTTGGATATTCTTCAAAAGTAGCCACCCTTTGTCTTGATTACAGCTTTGCACACTCTTGGAATTGTCTCAACCAGCTTCATGAGGTAGTCACCTGGAATACATTTCAATTAACAGGTTTGCCTTGTTAAAAGTTCATTTGTGGAATTTCTTTCCTTCTTAATGCGTTTGAGCCAATCAGTTGTGTTGTGACAAGGTTGGGGTGGTATATGGAACATAGCCCTATTTGGTAAAAGACCGTCCATATTATGGCAAGAACAGCTCAAATAAGCAAAGAGAAATGATAGTTAATCATTACTTTAAGACATGAAGGTCAGTCCATCTGGAAAATTTCAAGAACTTTGAAAGTTTCTTCAAGTGCAGTCGCAAAAACCATCAAGCGCTATGATGAAACTGGCTCTCATGAGGACCGCCACAAGAAAGGAAGATGCAGAGGACCTCTGCTGCAGAGGATAAGTTCCTTACAGTTACCAGCCTCAGAAATTGCAGCCCAAATAAATGCTTCACAGAGTTCAAGTAACAGACACATCCCAACATCAACTCTTCAGAGAAGACTATGTGAAATCAGGCCTTCATGGTCAAATTGCTGCAAAGAAACCACTACTAAAGGACACCAATATGAAGAATAAACTTGCTAGGGCCAAGAAACAGGAGCAATGGACATTATACAGTTGGAAATCTGTCCATTGGTCTGATGAGTCCAAATTTTAGATTTTTGGTTCCAACCGCCTTGTCTTTGTAGGTGAACGGATGATCTCCGCATGTGTGGTTCCCACCGTGAAGAATGGAGTAGGTGGTGTGATGGTGTGGGGGTGCTTTGCTGGTGACACTGTCTGTGATTTATTTAGAATTCAAGGCACACTTAACCAGCATGGCTACCACAGCATTCTGCAGCGATATGCCATCCCATCTGTTTTGTGCTTAGTGGGACTATCATTTGTTTTTCAACAAGAAAATGACCCAACACACACCTCCAGGCTGTGTAAGGGCTATTTGACCAAGAAGGAAAGTGATGGAGTGCTGCATCATATGACCTGGCTTCCACAATCACCCGACCTCAACTCAATTGAGATGGTTTGGGATGAGTTGGACCGCAGAGTGAAGGAAAAACAGCCAACAAGTGCTTAGCATATGTGGGAACTTGGAAAAGCATTCCAGGTGAAGCTGGAGAATGCCAAGAGTGTGCAAAGCTGTCATCAAGGCATAGGGTGGCTACTTTGAAGAATCTCACATATAAAATATATCTTGATATGTTTAACACTTTTTTGGTTACTACATGATTCCATATGCGTTATGTCATAGCTTTGATGTCTTCACTATTATTATACAGTGTAGAAAATAGTAAAACATAAAGAAAAACCCTTGAATGAGTAGGTGTGTCCAAACTTTTGACTGGTACTGTATGTAAATAAGGTACAGTTGAAGTCGGAAGTTTGCATACACCTTAGCCAAATACATTTAAACGCAGTGTTTCACAATTCCTGACATTTAATCGTAGTAAAAATTCCCTGTCTTAAGTCAGTTAGGATCACCACTTTATTTTAAGAATGTGAAATGTCAGAATAATAGGAGAGAGAATGATTTATTTCAGCTTTTATTTCTTTCATCACATTCCCAGTGGGTCAGAAGTTTACATACACTCAATTAGTATTTGGTAGCATTGCTTTAAATTGTTTAACTTAGGTCAAACGTTTCGGGTAGCCTTCCACAAGCTTCCCACAGTAAGTTGGGTGAATTTCGGCCCATTCCTCCTGACAGAGCTGGTGTAACTGAGTCAGGTTTGTAGACATCCTTGCTTGCACACATTTTTTCAGTTCTGCCCACAAATGTTCTATAGGATTGAGGTGAGGGCTTTGTGATGGCCACTCCAATACCTTGACTTTGTTGTCCTTAGGCCATTTTGCCACAACTTTGGAAGTATGCTTTAACTTCCTGACTGATGTCTTGAGATGTTGCTTCAATATATCCACATGATTTTCTTTCCTCATGATGCCATCTATTTTGTGAAGTGCACCAGTCCCTCCTGCAGCAAAGAACCCACACAACATGATACTGCCACCACCGTGCTTCACGGTTGGGATGGTGTTCTTCGGCTTGCAAGCCTCCCCATTTTTCCTCCAGACATAACGATGGTCATTATTGCCAAACAGTTCTATTTTTGTTTCATCAGACCAGAGTCTTTTCTGCAAAAAGTACGATCTTGTCCCCACGTGCAATGGCAAACCTTAGTCTGGCTTTTTTATGTCGATTTTGGGGCAGTGGCTTCTTCCTTGCTGAGCGGCCATTCAGGTAATGTCGATATAGGACTCTGTTTACTGTGGATATAGATACTTTTTTACCTGTTTCCTCCAGCATCTTCACAAGCTCCTTTGCTGTTGTTCTGGGATTGATTTGCACTTTTCGCACCAAAGTATGTTCATCTTTAGAAGACAGAACGCGTCTCCTTCCTGAGCGGTATGACGGCTACGTGGTCCCATGGTGTTTATACTTCCATACTATTGTTTGTACAGATGAACGTGGTACCTTCAGGCATTTGGAAATTGCTCCCAAAGATGAAGCAGACTTGTGGAGGTGTACATTTTTTTTTCTGAGGTCTTGGCTGATTTCTTTTGATTTTCCCATGATGTCAAGCAAAGAGGCACAGAGTTTGAAGGTAGGCCTTGAAATACATCCACAGGTACACCTCCAATTGACTCAAATGATGTCAATTAGCCTATCAGAAGCTTCTAAAGCCATGACATCATTTTCTGGAATTTTCCAAGCTGTTTAAAGGCACAGTCAACTTAGTGTATGTAAACTTCTGACCCACTGGAATTGTGATACAGTGAATTTTAAGTGAAATAATCTGTCTGTAAACAATTGTTGGAAAAATTACTCGTGTCATGCACAAAGTAGATGTCCTAACTGACTTCCCAAAACTATAGTTTGTTAACAAGAAATGTGTGGAGTGGTTGAAAAACGAGTTTTAATGACTCCAACCTAAGTGTATGTAAACTTCTGACTTCAACTGTAACTGTTTTTTATTTTTAATATATTTGCAAAAAAGTCTAAAAACCTGTTTTCGCTTCATCATTATGGGGTATTGTGTGTAGATTGCTGTGGATAAAAAAATGTATATATCTATTTTAGAATAAGGCTGTAACGTAACAAAATGTGGAAAAAGCCAAAGGGTCTGAATACTTTTCGAAGCCACTGTATGGTCCTACCACTCCCCCTCCACAGCACCCTACATGCACTGACGTGTGATCTGTGTAGTGATGGGAAGAAAAAAATCTATACAGTTACATATTATTTTTGACGATATATCGTATCGTTTTGTCAATATCGGAATATAATTTTTGCGCTAGTTGGCTGAACCTGCATCCAGTATTTGTCCTTCACAGTTGTACTACATCTTCTTTTTAAATAGGGAGCCAATTTTTTTTTCAGCACATTATTTCCATGACTGATCAAAACTAGTTTTCTCATGGCTCTCTCTTGTCCTTCTGCAGCAGACATATGGTGAGCAATATGTTTAGAACATCGAATCGCAATAAAATCACAATATTGAATCGCAATATAGAATGGTAATAGATATCGTATCGGCACCTAAGTATGGTGAAAATATTGTATTGTGAGGTCTCTTGCAATTCCCAGCCCTTGTTTTGTGTGTGTATGTGTTCCACCACGCTATCTAAGGCTGATGGACACACTCCATAAGGTGATTAAAGAGACTATGTTCAAGATTACGATGTTTCATATAGTTCCAAGACGTAATAACTTTTAGGGTATCTTTCACCTGGATTAGGCTATAGTTGGTGGGCTAACTGTTTGGTATGTTGCACAACATCTGGTGGTGGGTCTGGGAGAGCTAAGGGAACATGTGTAGATCACAGCCAAACAGCCCTTCCCAAGGAGCCAGCATGTTTCTAGCTGTGTAACAAACATCCTAGTAAAACCTCCCCTAGGGTTTCCCCTACCAGCAGCCAACCAGCCCACTCCTGCCAAAAGATTCCCCCCCTCAACACACACACACAGTATAGCCACCCATCTGTCTCACTAACTTACAGCTTCCCAGTGACAGCGTGTAGTTAGGCTAGCCTGTTTAGCAAGAACTTACTCCACTTTTCTAACTCAAACAAAACCCTGTTTTCAAGGAACTGTTAGCAGTTGAAGTTACTCTTCAATAACACAGACCCCAAAGCAAATCAGGGGGAGAAAAATAGGTTTATTCAAAGAGGACAAATCATAGATGTTATGTTGAGAGGTAGATTCATTCTCCCCTGTTCTCAGTGATTCTCTCCCCAGAACAAAGTGACAGGATGTAATTTATAACCCAACCCTAGCCTGTGGTTGACCAATTAGAATACCTTGCAATAAAACTGGGCCAATGGCCAAATAACAAGTATCCTGTTTCAGGCTCAATGTATAGACAAATTCCTCCCATGTCTCTGACCCATTGATCATTAATTCCCTATTACAGAAAAAACATTATTTCCATTGATTGTTAATTCACTCTTGACCTTTAGTCCTCTGCGTTGTGTATTTATCTTCGAAATATTCTTACAGAGCCAACCAACCACATCCCTACTGATCCTTCCTACCCTGTTCTATTCACCTCTACTCTGCCAAAAGATACCCCACACACATCACCCTCCACTGAGCCAACCACACCTCTGTCTGACCTCCTGCTCCTCAACCCTCTCTCCCAACAGGCCTCTGTCTGTCTGTCTGTCCTGACCCCTAGCCTGCTATGACTCACTCTCAACTGTGTTTTAAAGATTTATTTTCCTCTCTCTCCCCTTACACACACTGGTTTCCTGTCTCTGAGGATGATGTCATGTTCTCCAGTGCTCAATCTTCTGTCCTTTGACATCATTTCCTGTAGAGCTGTGAGAGCAGACCTAACACAAGTACACACACACACACACACACACACACACACACACACACACACACACACACACACACACACACACACACACACACACACACACACACACACACACACACACTCAGGAGCAAACATAGGATATGCACAATTGCACAAAAAGTACTCATTGACAAAACACTACCCTCAGCAACAAAGAATCCTGAGCAAACACACAAAGACACACAAACAGCAATGCTTGACTCTCTGTTTTGATTCACCACTCCTTTTTCCATTGGGTTTCTGTCTCTAGAGGAAGTGCTGCCCTCAGTAACAGCAGCAGGGTGTGTCCACACAGGTAAAGACAGGTGACTCATGTTACACACTAATGACACACTGCTCCTGGGTGGGGAAAAAACATTCACACACGCACACACACACACACTGTCGGGAGTTCATGAACAAAGAAATGGTTTCATGCTGCCATTGACCTAACAGCAAGACAGTGTATACAGGGAAGCGGGAGCAGACTGACACTGCAGTAAAAAAGGTGAATTACCCCCTCTCCCCCTCCACTCCTCCTCCTCTCTCCCTCCCTCTCCTCTCCCCCTCCTTCCTCCCCCTCCACTCCTCCTCCTCTCTCCCTCCCCCTCCACTCCTCCTCCTCTCTCCCTCAGTCAGTGGAAGACAACAGTGGTAGGCGAGGCCCAACTGACTCATAGCACCTGTGTTACAGAGGCTCCTGTCCTGCTCCTCTTACTTCAATACCTTATCACAATGACAGGCTGACACACTACACTACACCCACCCCGGTGCTCTGCTCTGTCATCACAAACACACTCACACACACACTCCAAGCCCAACGAACCTCCTTCACAGACGATATTACACACACGCACATGCACGCACACACACATATACACAGACACACACACACTACATACTGTTATTACTCATGCTTTTAAAACACAACCCACTAATGACTGGTTTTGGACAGGATGTCCAAAATAACTACCCTGTTACATCCTTAGGGAACCTGGGAGTGTGTCTTTTTCCTCCTCCCTCCTTCCCTCCCTTGCCTACATGGCTCAAATGCATAGCAATGGGTGTGTGGAGTAGATAGAGAGTCTCCTTACTTCAGGCCTTTCCTGATCCAGATGCCGTTTTAGCTCTGTATTTCATAATAGTTTAGGTTGAGTTTGAGGGTGAGAAGAGCTCTTACGAGAACCCTTTCTCTCCCTGCTGTGATCCTCATATGCTTCTTCTATAATAATAGATGTAAAAGCTTAGCAGTCCATTGGGTTGTGTTACTGTGGTTTTGGCTGATAATGGGGCACATGGGCATTGTAATCTTCTGAGTGTTTAAGCTTTCCAATAAAAACATACACATCCAAGATAGGGGGGGGGGTCCACCGTGTCCATGGCAACACTGCAACCGTGGTGTCCAAGCCTCCCACCAACCCTTTTTCACCCCCGAGTGTTAGTGTGTGTGTGGTATGGGGTGATCATCAGTGTCCACACCTCAGGCAAGACTGTCTGACTATCATCGCCAATGGGCCAAGCCAGTGGTTGATCTGTGTGTCTGTCTGGGGAGGAGGGGGAGACAGGTCTCTTCATCCAAATATGTATCTATTTTTTATTATATGGGCCATACATGCAGCATTCTTCATGCCATGCACTGTATGAGACTGCTAATGCTAAGTCATGCTATAGGCCTACAACACTAAACTAATGCCATGTAGGCCTACAATTCACACTGTCAAGTACTGAAAAGACTGTATACTGTAAAGACTAATGGTGCGATACAAACATTAGCTAATGCTAACAGGCACAGTAGGCTTATTGATATGTGAGTCTAATGGATCTGCAGACTCACTCAGTGTACTGCGGCAGAATCCACTCAGCTCTGTTCAATAATTCAGAGTGCACCACAGTGACCTGGGCCCATGGCTAACGCTAACGCTAACACTAACACTAATCTCTTATCTCTCTCTTTAATGGAAATATATCAGACAGCCACAGGAGGAGGACAAGATAATACATTGTAATACTGTAGTAATAAGTTAGTAGTAGGGCTAGTTAGTAAATTCGTAATACCGTATTCACAACATAACATCTACCACATGAAGTATAGCTAGTAGCATGGGAAGGGTCTGTCTGTGGGGCAAACAATGGTTGAGGTTGACCCTAAACTTGAATGTAGGCCTAAATTAGGATCAGGACTCTGAACTTGACAGTATACCTCCCTCTTGTCTTGACAGTGGATTGTAGGTTTGAGTCTAGTGTGAAAATGGAGACTGGAGTGGAGGAGCCAGTCTGTGTCAAATCAAATTGTATTTGTCACATGCACCGAATACAACAGGTTTAGACTTTACAATGAAATGCTTATTTACGAGCCCTTTCCCATCAATGCAGAGTTAAAAAGTAAAATAAAAAAAGGAAATAGTAACACAATAAAATAACAATAACGAGGCTTTATACAAAGAGTACAAGTACCGAGTCAATGTGCAGGGGTACAAGGTAGTTGAGGTAATATGTAGGAAGGGGTAAAAGTGACTAGGCAATCAGGATAGATAATAAACAGAGTAGCAGCAGCGTATGTGAAGAGTGTGAAAGAGTGTGGAAGTGTGTCTATGTGTGAGTGTCGTCAATATCCACGTGTGTGTGTTTTGTGTGTGTGAGTGTATGCAGTGTGTGAATGTGTCCAGTGAGTGTGCATACAGCCAGTGTAAGAGAGTCACTGCAAAAAAAGAGGGTCAAGCGGTGATGCAACCAGTCAAGATGCTCTCAATGGTGCAGTTGTAGAACTTTAGAATATTTTCAGCCTCCTGTGGGGGAAGAGGCATTGTTGTGCCCTCCTACAACTGTGTTGGTGTATTTGGACCATGATAGGTCCTAAGTGACGTGGACACCGAGGACCTTGAAGCTCTCAACCCGCTCCACTACAGCCCTGTCGATGTGAATGGGGGCGTGCTCGACCCTCTGTTTCCTGTAGTCAGCTCTTTTGTCTTGCTGACGTTGAGGGTGTGTGTGTGTGTGTGTGTGTGTGTGTGTGTGTGTGTGTGTGTGTGTGTGTGCATGCATAGCAATGGAGAAAACGAAGCAGCTGCATCCCCACTTTCAAAATAGGGGTGCAAACGTATGTTTTTGCACTCCCACTTTTTTACCAGAAAAGTATCATCATCCATTAGGTATATAGTCATTTTCAAGGGTTAGTAATGTTTTGAAGTAGTCTGTATTAAAATAGATATGTTAATTTTATATAATATATAATAATTAACAGATTGCATTGTGCACCCCATCCCCTCAAGATGAATGGTTTTTCCCACTGGAAAGTTTTGCTTCCCAAACCAAGCCATGCAGTTCTTCTGCCGACTGAAGTCAGCTTGCAGGAGCATGGCCCGCCACAAGGAGTTGCTAGAACACGATGGGACAAGGAAATCCCGGCCGGCCAAACACTCCCCTAACCCGGACGATGCTGGACCAATTGTGCGCAGCCTCATGGGTCTCCTGGTCATTGCCGGCTGTGACACAGCCTGGGATCGAACCCGGGTCTGTAGTGTCGCCTCAAGTACTGCGATGCAGTGCCTTAGACCACTGCACCACTCGGGAGGCCCAGCTGCAGTTTTTGGAATAATTGCATCCAGTATATTTACCACTTGTTTTACTTTGCGAACCGCTAGTGCCATTTAGAATTGGTTAGCCTAGAGCTAGTCTATTACCCCCTAAACATAGACAGGTTCCACACACTGAAAATATGCATCAGCATTAGTTTGATAAAGACAAAGAGCATATTTTCATTAGAATCATTAAGTCTAGGCCTACTCACCAAACAGATGGTGTGGCCGTAATTAATCCCCATGCAGTGTTCAATGTGGAATTGTTTATCCATATAGAAAATTCCAAAGAACAGGCAGAATAAACTCCATAATGACAAAGTGAAAACATGTTTTTAGAAATGTTTGCTAATTTATTGAAAATTAAATAAATAAATATCTCATTAACATAAGTATTCAAATCCCAGAGTCAATACTTTGTAGAAACACATTTTGCAGCTATTACAGGTGTGAATCTTTCTGGGTAAGTCTCTAAAAGCTTTCCACTCCTGGATTGTGTAACATTTGACCATTATTATTCTCAAAATTGTTCAAGCTCTGTCAAGTTGGTTGTTGATTATTGCTAGACAAGTCTTTTCAAATCTTGCCATAGATTTTCAAGTAGATTTAAGTCAAAACTGTAACTTGAACACTCAGGAACATTCAGTGTTGTCTTGGTAAGCAACCACTGTAGATTTGGCCTTGTGTTTTAAATTATTGTCCTGCTGAAAGGTGAATTAATCTCCCAGTGTCTGGTGGAAAGCAGATTGAACTAGGTTTTCCTCTTGGATTTTGCCTATGCTTAGCGTTTCTTTTTTATCCTGAAAAACTCCCCAGTCCTTAACTATTACAAGCTTACCCATAACATGATGCAGCCACCACTATGCTTGAAAATATGGAGAGAGGTAAACAGTAATGTGTTGTATTGGATATGCCCCAAATATAACACTTCGTATTCAGGACAAAAAGTTAATTGTTTTGCCTTGTTGCAAATAGGATGCAAGTTTTGAAATATTTTTATTTTGTACAGTCTTCCTTCTTTTCACTCTGTCAATTACGTTAGTATTGTGTCGTAACTACAATGTTGATGATCCATCCTCAGTTTTTTCCTTTCACAACCATTAAACTCTGTAACTTTTTTTAAGTCACCATTGACCTCATGGCGAAATCCCTGAGCGGTTTCCTTCCTCTCTGGCAACTGAGTTAGGAAGGACGCCTGTATCTTTGTATTGACTGAGTGTATTGATACACCATTCAAGGTGTAATTAATAACTTCACCATGCTCAAAGGGATATTCAATGTCTGTTCTTTATTTATTTATACCCATCTACCAATAGGTGCCCTTCTTTGTGAGGTATTGGAAAACATCAGTGGTCTTTATGGGCTGAATCTGTGTTGGAAATTCACTGCTTGACTGATCTTCCAGATAATTGTATGTGTGGGGTACAGAGATGAGGTCGTGAATTGTTAAGCAAATTTTTACTCCTGAACTTATTTGGGCTTGCATTAACAAAGGGATTGGATACTTATTGAATCAAGACATTTCAGCTTTTCATTAAAAAAAAAAGCTCTGACAAAGGCCGTGAGGCCGATACCTAAAGCTTATTAAAGAGCAGTGATACTATCAAGAGCAGTGTGTGAGTTTCTTCTTTTCTCTCAGCTTTTCGTTTTTAATAAAATTGGAAAACATTTCTAAAAACGTGTTTCCTCTTTGACATTATGGGGTATTGTGTGTCTCAATTTAATCAATTTTAAATTCAGGCTGTAACACAACACAATTTGGAAAAAGTCAAGGGGTGTGAATACTTTCTGAAGGCACTGTAGGTGCGTATTGACTGTAATAAGGGCTCGGGAAATAAGAGGGACTTCTCTGCTAAATGAACAAAACATAGGCTTCTACAAGCACTGCTGAGGTTACTGCTTTTCTAAAGATTGTGTTTACCGATATAATATAACCAGTTCATATTACGGTTTCAATAAATCTATCTTAAATGGCACTTGTTTTTTTATTGACTGGATATACATTGAGTATACAAGACATTAAGAACACCTCTTTCCATGACATAGACTGACCATGTGAATCCATGGGAAACTATGATCCATTACTGCTGCTAATTGTTAAATCCACCTCAATCAGTGTAGACGAAGGGGAGAAGACAAATAAATGAAGGATTTTTAAACCTTGAGACATGGATTGTGTATGTGTGCCATTCTGAGGGTGAACGGGCAAGACAAAAAATGTAAGTGCCTTTGAACAGGGTGTGGTAGTAGGTGCCAGGCGCGCCGGTTTGTGTCAAGAACTAAAACGCTGCTGGGTTTCACACTCACCGGTTTCCTGTGTGTATCAAGAATGGTCACCACCCAAAGGATATCCAGCCAACTTAACACAACTGTGGGAAGCGTTGGATTCAACATAGACCAGCATCCCTGTGAAACGCTTTTGACACCTTGTAGAGTCCATGCCCTGACAAATTGAGGCTGTTCTGAGGGCAAAAGAAAGGGGGTGCAACTCAATATTAGGAAGGTGCTCCTAATGTTTGGTAAACTCAGTGTATATGGGGAGTTAGGATTTGTTCTCTGTAATGGTTATGATTAATGAGGCATTGTTACGCTCTATTAGCATATAGATAAATGCGTCCTGAAAATAGATGTTTTCATCCCAATACTCGAGTTCAATGTAAACCTACGAGACATGGTTGTGTTTTGTTGATATGTATTCCCCCTGTAAAGAAAGTGTAGAATTGCAGGAAATGGTTGTTTATTTAAAAATGTTTATTTAAATTTGTTTGCACCCCACTTTCAGACAAAGTCAGGCGCCCATGTGCATGTGAGCGTGTGTATGCGATTCAACTAGAGAGCCTGCCTCACCCCTGTGGGCTTCCATAGACACATCTGAATTATTCACTCTCCTTACAGCCACAGAGCAAAAGCCTAGCACCCCGGGGAGGCCTGGGAACCATAGGAAACTACTCAGACACCCCACTAAGAGTGTGTGTGTGTGTGTGTATTTTTGTGTGTGCAGGCACACACACATCATTTGTGGCCTACTGTATTCACACACCAGAACAAAGAGATAAATAGTGTGTTTTATAGTGTTTCTGGGAGCGTGAGATGCATGCTATTAAGTAACAGAAATGCTTAATTTCCAAAACAGAGAACTCCTCTGGACATTTCAAACAGTTTCTCCACAATAGGTAACACACACTGAGTGTAGAGCTGTCCTTCCTTCTCCATTTGGTGTTTTTTGGCCTTTATATATGGCTGGAGATCAGTCCACAGCTCCTGTCACAGTTAATGAGCTTTTCAATGGATAGGCTAAAGCAGCTTCCTGCAGTGTGTGTCTGTTGCCAACACACTGTGAGGGCATTGACGCGGAAGCTACATTTACATTACATTCCACCGACGAGAGAGAGAGAGAGAGAGAGAGAGAGAGAGATGGATAGTGAAGGAGAGAGAGAGAGAGAGAGAGAGAGAGAGAGATGGATAGTGAAGGAGAGAGAGAGATGGATAGTGAAGGAGAGAGAGAGAGAGATGGATAGTGAAGGAGAGAGAGAGAGATGGATAGTGAAGGAGAGAGAGAGAGATGGATAGTGAAGGAGAGAGAGAGAGATGGATAGTGAAGGAGAGAGAGAGAGATGGATAGTGAAGGAGAGAGAGAGAGATGGATAGTGAAGGAGAGAGATAGATAGTGAAGGAGAGAGAAATAGATAGATAGGAGAAAAGAGAGGTAGATGGAGAGAAAAAGAAAGAGAAAAAGAAAGAGAGAGAAAAAGAGAGATCCCCAGCAGCAGTGCTGTCTCACTGTGACTCAGAGGGCTAAATGAGCCAGGCGTGTTGCCTCTTGATGCTCTGTGACCTAGATTGGGAGACTCAGGCACAGAGTGAGTAATCTCTCTCCTCTCCTCTCCTCTCCTCTCCTCTCCTCTCCTCTCCTCTCCTCTCCTCTCCTCTCCTCTCCTCTCCTCTCCTCTCCTCTCCTCTCCTCTCCTCTCCTCTCAATTCAATGGGCTTTATTGGCATGGGAAACATATGTTAACATTGCCAAAGCAAGTGAGGTAGATATGTACAAAAGTGAAATAAACAATACATTTTAACAGTAAACATTACACTCACAGAAGTTCCAAAAGAATAAAGACATTACAAATGTCATATTATGTTTATATACAGTGTTGTAACAATGTACAAATGGTTGAAGTACAAAAGGGAAAATAAATAAGCATTTTTTGGGGTTGTATTTACAATGGTGTTTGTACTTCACTGGTTGCCCTTTTCTTGTGAGAACAGGTCACAAATCTTGCTGCAGTGATGGCACACTGTGGTATTTCACCCAGTAGATATGTGAGATTATCAAAATCGGGTTTGTTTTCGAATTCTTTGTGGATCTGTGTAATCTGAGGAAAATATGTGTCTCTAATATGGTCATACATTGGGCAGGAGGTTAGGAAGTGCAGCTCAGTTTCCACCTCATTTTGAGGACAGTGTGCACATAGCCTGTCTTCTCTTGAGAGACATGTCTGCCTACGTCAACCTTTCTTAATAGCAAGGCTATGCTCACTGAGTTTGTACATAGTCATAGATTTCCTTAAATTTGGGTCTTTCCCTCTCTCTCCCGCTCTCCACTCAGCATGGAACAGGCTGCTGTGCTGAAAAACCTGCCTCTCCTCCCACAGCAACACAGACAGAACACACACAAACACATATACAGATGACTGGACAAACACACACTAGACACTAGAGTCCACACTGGGACAGAGACAGGGCCCAGAGCAAAGCCAAAGGGGAGTCATATCCACTCAGCTCTTATCAGAGCATTATACCACTTACACCATACTATAATACTAGTATACACACAGGCATTGGAGACCAGGCAAGGGGACACCAAAACCAGGCAAAGGGGCACACATTGTCTGTGTGTGTGTGCGCACGCACACACACAGTTAATTTGAGAAGCTTAGAAACACACAAAGGATTGTGGTTGAGTGTCCTAAATTCCAGCCGAGCTCCCAGCTACCATGGCTTTGATCCTCTCAATGGCTCCCATTGTGTCCACAGTCACCGGGGTTAGAGCTAGGTGGAGGAGAACTTAACACACACACACACACAATGCATCACCACTACGGACACACACAATGCACCACACCTACTGATGCTAAAATATGCTGATGATGCATATTTCCTGTATTTGTTGCCATGGCAGTCCTGTCTTTGGCACAGAGTGACAACAATGGGCTGATTATTAGAAATGTAAAGGATATGCATGAGAAACATTAAGAAGACTGCTACTACTCCATACAATGTAGTATTACTGACAATCCAATGAAATTGATTATGACGTGTTTTGGTGCATAATACTGATAAAGTACTCCCCAAAACACAGATAATAGAGAATAGGCTATGTGCTTACAGTACCAGCTTTGACATGAGAGGGGCAGACTGTTGGATGTTCAGTAGAGTGTCGTCCTCCCTTCACTGCTGTGACAGAGATGAGTGATGGCCACACTGGGGGTGTCGAGTTTCTATTGAGTCACTGTTCTGCTGAAGTCTTAACTGACTCTAGTTAACCACTAAAGCTTCAGTTATACTACAACCACCAGCAGCCTGATGGAACTACAAACATGGCCACTCTGGTCCGGCCATCTGATCATGGCTCAGTGTGGTTGGAGTAATGAGACAGCATTCTCTCTGTGGTGAATCAATCAATGGATGTTGTGCTGCTGGAGCTCAAAATGGAGCCTGTGCGAGTGTCAGTGGACTAGCTGAGGACTACAAGGCTGAAGGGAAGGAGTAAACACCTCATACTGGAGGCAGAACACAACAGTTCCAGGTTATTTCAACACTCATCATTCAAAGTACTACATATGCTAATAAACATGTATCTAGGATACATTTTAATAAGGTAAAAACCTGTAAACAAAAATCCCATATTGTGTGGCTCACTCAATCAACCAGTGTATGCCACACAACGACACACTCTCAAACATTTCCAATTGATTTGCACACACAGCAGAAAAATAGTGACAGTCTGTGTATGCAGTACATCATAAAATGTGCCATGCTATTATTAATAGATAGCTACTCTCTCTCCTAAACAGAGTCTCACCCTTCCTTAACCTCATTAACCAAACTGTTAATTGATGTCTATTATTAACAATGCCACACTGTCATGTAAAAGTGAGGTCACCCACCGTATGTTACAGTGAACTAGGGCTCCTCCATCGCTCAGGCCTTTTCAGAAGTGCCCTGTGACATTCAAACAATCCAATCTAATTGATTTGATCGAGATTAAACAGATTTCACACATCTTATTGAGGGAGTTATTTTTATTTGCTTGTGGTTACCCCGGAGAGTATCCTGGAGTCACCTCTTCACTGTTGACGTTGAGACTGGTGTTTTGCGGGTACTATTTAATGAAGCTGCCAGTTGAGGACTTGTGAGGCGTCTGTTTCTCAAACTAGACACTCTAATGTACTTGTCCTCTTGCTCAGTTGTGCACCTGGGTCTCCCACTCCTCTTTATATTCTGGTTAGAGCCAGTTTCCGCTGTTCTGTGAAGGGAGTAGTACACAGCATTGTACAAGATCTTACATTTCTTGGCAATTTTTCACATGGAATAGCCTTCATTTCTCAGAACAAGAATAGACTGACAAGTTTCAGAAAAAAGGTGTTTGTTTCTGGCCATTTTGAGCCTGTAATCAAACTCACAAATGCTGATGCTCCAGATACTCAACTAGTCTAAAGGCCAGTTTTTTGCTTCTTTAATCAGAACAACAGTTTTCAGCTGTGCTAACATAATTACAAAAGGGTTTTCTAATGATCAATTAGCCTTTTAAAATTATAAACTTGGATTAGCTAACACAACGGGCCATTGGAACACAGGAGTGATGGCTGCTGATAATGGGCCTCTGTACTCCTATGTAGATATTCCATTCAAAATCAGCCATTTCCAGCTACAATTTACAACATTAACAATGTCTCCACTGTATTTCTGATCAATTTGATGTTGTTTTAACGGATAAAAAATTAGCTTTTCTTTAAAAAAAACAAGGACATTTCTAAGTGACCCCAAACTTTTGAACGGTAGTGTATATAACCTCCCAGTAATTTATTGGGTAAAAAAACACCAACGTTTCGGCATCACTATGCCTTCTTCAGGGTCCCCAAACAATGATTCCCAAACAAAATTTACTGAGCTGTCACGATCGTCATGGGAAGAAGTGGACCAAAACGCAGCGTGGTACGTGTTCATTCTATTTATTTATTTAATGAACACCGACAACAACAAAACAAAATACGAACGTGACATTCTGCAGGGCAAAATAACAACCAATGCAAAAATAAGAACCCACAAATGAAAGAGGGAAAAAGGACTGCCTAAGTATGATTCCCAATCAGAGACAACGATAGACAGCTGCCTCTGATTGGGAACCACACTCGTCCAAAAACAAAGAAATATAAAACATAGAAATAAAGAAACTAGAATGCTCACCCTAGTCAAACCCTGGCCTAACCAAAATAGAGAATAAAAACCTCTCTATGGCCAGGGCGTGACATGAGCCTTAGCAAATTGGACAAAAAACGATGGCTACAGTATACAGTGCATTTGGAAATTATTCAGACCCCTAGTCTTTGCCACATTTTGTTACGTTACAGCCTTATTCTAAAATTGATTAAATCGTTTTTTTCCTCATCAATCTTTATTTTATTTCACCTTTATTTAACCAGGTAAGCAAGTTGAGAACAAGTTCTCATTTACAATTGCGACCTGGCCAAGATAAAGCAAAGCAGTTCGACACATGCAACAACACAAAGTTACACATGGAGTAAAACAAACATACAGTAGAAAAATAAGTCTATATACAATGTGAGCAAATGAGGTGAGATAAGGGAGGTAAAGGCAAAAAAAAGGCCATGGTGGCGAAGTGCTTACATTTACATTTACATTTACATATGTAAATTGGGAACCACACTCCCTTCTTAAAGTAAATACAATATAGCAAGTAAAACACTGGAATGGTAGATTTGCAGTGGAAGAATGTGCAAAGTAGAGATAGAAATAATGGGGTGCAAAGGAGCAAAATAAATAAATACAGTAGGGGGAGAGGTAGTTGTTTGGGCTAAATTATAGATGGGCTATGTACAGGTGCAGTAATCTGTGAGCTGCTCTGACAGCTGGTGCTTAAAGCTAGTGAGGGAGATAAGTGTTTCCAGTTTCAGAGATTTTTGTAGTTCGTTCCAGTCATTGGCAGCAGAGAACTGGAAGGAGAGGCAGCCAAAGGAAGAATTGGTTTTGGGGGTGACCAGAGAGTTATACCTGCTGGAGCGCGTGCTACAGGTGGGTGCTGCTATGGTGACCAGCGAGCTGAGATAAGGGGGGACTTTACCTAGCATGGTCTTGTAGATGACCTGGAGCCAGTGGGTTTGGCGACGAGTATGAAGCGAGGGCCAGCCAACGAGATCATACAGGTCGCAGTGGTGGGTAGTATATGGGGCTTTGGTGACAAAACGAATGGCAATGTGAAGACAGGAGGCTATTTTGTAAATGACATCGCCGAAGTCGAGGATCGGTAGGATGGTCAGTTTTACAAGGATATGTTTGGCAGCATGAGTGAAGGATGCTTTGTTGCGGAATAGGAACCCAATTCTAGATTTAACTTTGGATTGGAGATGTTTGATGTGAGTCTGGAAGGAGAGTTTACAGTCTAACCAGACACCTAGGTATTTATAGTTGTCCACATATTCTAAGTCAGAACCGTCCAGAGTAGTGATGTTGGATGGGCGGGCAGGTGCAGGCAGCGATCGGTTGAAGAGCATGCATTTAGTTTTACTTGTATTTAAGAGCAATTGGAGGCCACGGAAGGAGAGTTGTATGGCATTGAAGCTCGTCTGGAGGGTTGTTAACACAGTGTTCAAAGAAGGGACAGAAGTATACAGAATGGTGTCGTCTGCGTAGAGGTGGATCAGAGACTCACCAGCAGCAAGAGCGACATCATTGATGTATACAGAGAAGAGAGTCGGTCCAAGAACTGAACCCTGTGGCACCCCCATAGAGACTGCCAGAGGCCCGGACAACAGGCCCTCCGATTTGACACACTGAACTCTATCTACATACAATCTATCTACACACAATACCCCATAATGACATAGCAAAAATAGGTTTTTAGACATTTTTGCAAATGTATTAAAAATAGAAAATTGGAAAATCTCATTTCCATAAGTATTCAGACCCTTTACTCAGTACTTCGTTGAAGCACCTTTGGCTGCGATTACAGCCTCAAGTCTTCCTGGGTATGATGCTACAAGCTTGGCACACCTGTATTTGGAGAGTTTCTACCATTCTTCTCTGCAGATCCTCTCAAGCTCTGTCAGGTTGGATGAAGAGCGTCGCTACACAGCTATTTTCAGGTGTTTGATCGTGTTGAAGAGGGAGTGTGTGTTTAGGGTCATTGTCCTGTTGGAAGGTGAACCTTCGCCCCAGCCTAAGCACTCTGGGGCAGGTTTTCATCAAGGATCTCTCTATACTTTTCTCCGTTCATCTTTCTCTCGATCCTGACTAGTCTCCCAGTCATGCCGCTGAAAAACATCACCACACCATGATGCTGCCACCACCATGTTTCACTGTAGGGATGGCGCCAGGTTTCTCCAGATGGATCCCTTAGCATTCAGGCCAAAGAGTTCAATCTTGGTTTCATCAGACCAGAGAATGTTGTTTCTCATGGTCTGAGAGTCCTTTAGGTGCCTTTTGGCAAACTTCAAGCTGGCTGTCATTGTGCCCGCTTCCATCTGGAAGGTTCTCCCATCTCCATGGATGGGAGTTCTTGGTCACCTCCCTGACCAAGACCCTTCTCCACCGATTGCTCAGTTTAGCCGGGCGGCCAGATCTAGGAAGTCTTGGTGGTTCCAAACTTCTTCAGAAATGCAGAAATTGTTTGGTACCCTTCCTCAGATCTGTGCTGCGACACAATAGTGTCTCGGAGCTCTTTGGACAATTCCTTTGACCTCGTGGCTTGGTTTTTGCTCTGACATGCACTGTCAACTGTGGGACCTTATATAGACAGCTGTGTGCCTTTCCAAATCATGTCCAATCAATTGATTTGACCACAAGTGGAATCCAATCAAGTTGTAGAACCATTTGTAGGATGTACAATGGAAACAGGATGCACCTGAGAACAATTGAGTCCCATAGCAAATGTTCTAAATACTTATGTAAATAAGGTATTTCGCTTCTTGTTTTTTAAATATATTTGCTAAAATTCCTAAAAACCTGTTTTTGCGTTGTCATTATGGGGTATTGTGTGTATATTGATGAGGGAGAAAAATATTTAATGCATTTGAGAATAAAGATGTAACGTAACCAAATGTGGAAAAAGTCAAGGGGTCTGAATACTTTCCAAATGCACTGTATGTTGCCCTAAGAGTTGTGCAAAGTTGGTAGAATCTCAATTTAAAATATTCTCAGCTGAAAATGATTCACAACTGTGTACCTTTAGACAAAGGTGATTCCTCCAAGTATGAACTCATGGGGTGGAGACTTATCCAATTCTGATATTTCAGTTTTAGTATTTTTTTATTTTCACTTTGAAAATGTGGAGTAGGTTGTGTAGATCTGCAGGAAAAAATAATTTTATCAATTTTCCAGTGATGAAGACGTGGATGTCTCATGGTATGGTGGGGTATGCAAAATAGGTACATTTTGAGCACCTATATCTCTTGAATGTGTTTAGGCCAGTGGCGCGATTTTCAATGGAGACATGACCTCCCCACATTCTGAAAATGCATTTTTGTCTCCCTCAGTTTTATCATTGCACTGTGATACAAACAGCGGCATCGATGTGCTTTAGGAGCATGCTGACACCCCAGAGCGGTCGGGTAGGTTGTTTTAGGACCGGATGGACACCATAGCGTGTTGGACATGCTGTGTGAAGGGAAAGCTATTATTCTAGACCAGCACGGTGCTGTCTCTGTGTGTTGCGCTTTTTCTCTGGGTTGTAATAGCAAGCAGAGCAGAAACTGGTTACTCATTATTTGACTGATGTAGTTGGCAAGGTAACAGCTGTTTGACTTAACAGAAAAAAAGTATTTATCACCATTGCTGAACTAGTAGTGTAAATGACATGTAAAGTTAGCTAATGTTTCAGCCCCTCTTGACTTAAGTTCTGTCTGAAGAGAATGAAGCTAGCTAGCTAGTAGCTACCACAGCCAGTTCAGCACTAGCCTCTAGCTATCAGTCAGGTAGCAGCATCGAACAACTGTTGTGTGTATGGAAATGTTTTGTAGCCTTTTTGCCACGTATCAACAGAGGTAAATTAACTTGGCTAGTTTTCACCAGTTGATGTACCATTAGAGCTAGCCAAAAGTTGGCTAACGTTAGCTCGCTAGCTCACTAACTTTAGCCATTATTTTTCCCTCATTCACACTAGACCTAAATCAAATGATGGAACCAGTGGCCAAACTATTGAAGACCGATATTCTGACGTTTTTTGACAGCACAATGTGAGTTTTTATTCGAGTCAGTATAGCGATGTGAAGATATTGATCTGTCAGTTTCCCTAGCTAATTCCCTACTTTTCACACTGACAAGGTATAAATAGCTCTACAGTCTAGACTGTCATGGTGCGGTCAGTACACAACACAATGGTCATCATGTCTAAGCAGGATCAAATGGTGACAGGTGTCCCAGCAGGGTCAGACAGCCAGGGAAGACCAGTCTACGGAGCTCAGGGGAATTTTGCAGTATATGATAACAATCAGTGAATGGATACAAAGTTCCATCTTGAGTTGATGGGTAGTCTACAGTCTGGGATCTGAGAATAATGCTCATTTCAATTATTGAACCATTAATTCTATTTTTGGATAATATAATGTGTAAATGTACACCAAGGTAATTCTTTGTCATGCCTCACCTGAGCAGGATTAGATGGTGACAGGGGCCTCAGCACAGTCCTGTAACCAGTGAAGACCAGCCTGTGATGATGCTGAGGTGAACTTTTTCAGACACAACACTTTATTCTCTCTGTGCAGCAAACACTGGACAAGCCAGAAGCTTAAAAGATTTAAACTGTTTTAAAGCAGTCTGACAAACCTGTAAAGTTGATTTTCAAACTGTATCAAGGGTTGATAGAGGATTTTCCTGATGACAGACACTATTGATGATGATGAATGGATACAGATATGTCTGAATGCCCAGTCATGTTCATATAATCTCAGACATAAATTACTGCAGATTAAGACCATCCATAGAAAATAGAACAGTGACATTTAATATGATGCACTCAGAAATGTACTTCCTCTGCTGGAGGTGTTAAACACAGAAGGGGACATATTTGCATATGTTATGATCCTGTGAAGGCTGGCTGAATTCTGGCAAAGAGTATTTTCTTTTATCTCAGCATGCCTACAGATTCTCCCTTCTCCATGTTTTTGTTTGCTTGGAAATGTTGATACTGGAGGCTTATCAGAAGAAACTGTGTAAGCTAGCATTTAAGAAATGCATTGCCATTCATTGGAAGGTTGGTTATCCTCCAACAATGTCACAATGGATGTCAGAAATGTCAAGTTATGCATCATTAGATTTGATTCATTTCAAGATTAAGGTTATACTTTAAAACTTTCATAAGGTCTGGGTGCCTTATATGGAATACTGTATGACAAAAGGGGTCTGTAATGAAAACATGAGATTTATTTAGTGGAGAAGTCGCAAACAGATAATTTTTTTAATGGCACACAAGACACCTTTCTGATTTGTGCCTGTGTCAGTGGACTAATCCATTGAGGAGGCAGTGGGGATGCCACGGTCCAAGAATAGGGGGATTGTGGAACAGATGGAAGAATAGGGGGATTGTGGCTCAGATGCACAGGGCAGGTCTCTCTCCAGAATGTGCTCTCTTTCGCCATTTTGTAGGTATTCATTGTGTGCATTGTTTGCTGTGTCTATCAAATTCCGATTACATATATCACCACTAGTAGCCTACATTTAGCATTAATTCCCATAATTTCTAATCTGCAATTTTTGTTTGGTTACCGTTATTTATATTAATGCATTCAATATATAATTATTACAGTCATTTACCATTCTCAATGTCGGAGTGGACATGTGTTTTGCAGAACTCACAACATATGTTACACAAGACATTTTTGATAATTTCATTCCATTTACAAATTTTGTCAATTTATTAATCGTCTTTGGATTGAAACGCTCCTGTCAATGTTGAGTAAGGATGCGCACCTGATTACGCATCTAGATATACAGGAGAAGTATCTTATTCTCATATCACTAGTCTACCTGGCCTGTGCATAAATGTAGGCCTATAAATGTGCCCATTTGGGGATGTCTGATAGTATTTCTGATTGTCTTAACTGACCACCACTAATGAGCTGTGGAGCTTCTAAAAGTAATTGTTCTTTACCTCAAACAGCAAGTAAACAAAGTTTATTTTCAGAATCAATTGACAGACAATAGTTCTTCCTTTCGATAACCACTTTGCATTAAAGGGAAAAATGTAATGCTCAGATCCAGTGGAAATGTCATACAAATACCTGATCACTTCTTATCCCTTGCACAAATAGCCTACAACTGTGTCCGTCCAGGAGCACAGGAAACTCTGAGGGACAAGAATATTTTATACAATGTTTCAAGTTTGCCAGCATGAGTTTCTGGGCGAACCAGTTGATAATTGATACAATGATTCAAGTTCATTGCAAACAGGCCATGCATAGACAATGTGATTCATAGGATATTTATTTTTAAATCAGGATATTTTCTACCTGCAGGCTGCAATGTTTTTATCTGTTTTTTACTTTAAGATTTGTATAATTTTAATTTAGATTGTCTGTGGTTAATCTACATTCTATGATTTTGAGATACAAAGACTATTATACATTTTTAAAAACGGTTCCACAAAAATGTGCATATGAAAATCATAACTGGCACGCAGATTAGTAGATATGGTAAGATGAATTGACAGTCCAAATAGAAAAGATTGCCGACCACTGGTGTAGCCTATTACCGGCAACTTCAGTAGCGTAACACAGAATCTGCTAAGGCAAGCAGCGGGAAAAAGAGGGTTGGGAATAGTTTTTTTCTCTTTTGGTTAGGCTATCTTGATCTCTGGCTCCCTCGAGTAATTTGCATGTCTTAATTATTTAAACAAACAGCCTGCTTAAAGCATCAGACAAGTTCAGCACATATAGTTGATTTTATTAAAACACATAGGGTGTTTATATATTGAAAAATACACATGAAAAAATGTCAACCAATCAGTTGGTCTAAAGAAAAGACTACTCTTGGTTGATCAAGAGTATTTTTTGTCAGGGACAGCCCTTGTAGAATTGCAGAAAATGAGCTTAAGATGTCACCCCCACTTCTAAAACCAAAGTTGCACCCCTGTAATAGGCAAATATGTATGAAAGGTTGAGTTCAAATCAAAAGGGGTGATGTCAAAAAGTGATTGAATTCAAATGGATTTACCCTGTTCACACAGTGGGAGAGAGGGGAGTCAGGGAGAGAACTAACTGACTTCAGTCAGTCATTCACCAATGGTGTCTATTCTTCCCATACATACAGTACCAGTCAAAAGTTTGGACACACCTACTCATTCAAGAGTTTTTCTTTAATATTTTTTTTTTTACTATTTTCTACATTGTATAAAATAGTAAAAATATAGTGAAGACATCAAAACTATGAAATAACACATATGGAATCATGTAGTAACCAAAAAAGTGTTAAAGAAATCAAAAAATATTTTATATATGAGATTCTTCTAAGTAGCCATCCTTTGATTTGATGACAGCTTTGCACACTCTTGGCATTCTCTCAACCAGTTTCACCCAGAATGCTTTTCCAACAGTCTTGAAGGAGTTCCCACATATGCTGAGTAATTGTTGGCTGCTTCCTTCATTCTGCGGTCCAACTCATCCCAAACCATCTCAATTGAGTTGAGGTCGGGTGATTGTGGAGGCCAGGTCATCTGATGCAGCACTCCATCACTCTCCTCATTTGGTCAAATAGCCCGTACACAGCCTGGAGATGTGTTGGGTCATTGCCCTGTTGAAAAACAAATGATAGTCCCACTAAGCGCAAATCAGATGGGATGGCGTGTCGCTGCAAAATGCTGTGGTAGCCATGCTGGTTAAATCACAGTGTCACCAGTAAAGCACTCCCACACCTCCTCTTCCATGCTTCATGGTGGGAACTAAACATGCGGCAATCATCCGTTCACCTACTCTGCGTCTCACAAAGATACGGCGGTTGGAAACAAAAATCTTAAATTTGGATTCATCAGACCAAAAGACAGATTTCCAACGGTCTAATGTCCATTGCTTGTGTTTCTTGGCCCAAGCAAGTCTCTTCTTATTATTGGTGTCCTTTAGAAGTGGTTTCTTTGCAGCAATTCAACCATGAAAACCTGATTCAAGCAGTCTCCTCTGAACAGTTGATGTTGAGATGTGTCTGTTACTTGAACTTTGTGAAGCCTTTACAGTTGAAGTCGGAAGTTTACATACACTTAGGTTGGAGTCATTAAAACTCGTTTTTCAACCACTCCTCATATTTCTTGTTAAACTATAATTTTGGCAAGTCGGTTAGAACATCTAATTTGTGCATGACACAAGTAATTTTTCCATTAATTGTTTACAGACAGATTATTTCACTTATAATTCACTGTATCACAATCCCAGTGGGTCAGAAGTTTACATACACTAAGTTGACTGTGCCTTCAAACAGCTTGGAAAATTCCAGAAAATGATGTCATGGCTTTAGAAGCTTCTGACAGGCTAATTGACATCATTTGAGTCAATTAGAGGTGTACCTGTGGATGTATTTCAAGGCCTACCTTCAAACTCAGTGCCTCTTTGCTTGACATCATGGGAAAATCAAAAGAAATCAGCCAAGACCTCAGAAAAAAACATTGTAGACCTCCACAAGTCTGGTTCATCCTTGGGAGCAATTTCCAAACGCCTGAAGGTACCACGTTCATCTGTATAAACAATAGTATGCAAGTATAAACATCATGGGACCACGCAGCCATCATACCGCTCAGGAAGGAGACGTGTTCTGTCTCCTAGAGATGAACGTACTTCGGTGTGAAAAGGGCAAATCAATCCCAGAACAACAGCAAAGAACCTTGTGAAGATGCTGGAGGAAACAGGTACAAAAGTATCTATATCCACAGTAAAACGAGTCCTATATCGACATAACCTGAATGGCTGCTCAGCAAGTAAGCAGCCATTCAGGTTACTGCTCCAAAACCGCCGTAAAAAAGCCAGACTACGGTTTGCAACTGCACATGGGGACAAAGATCGTAGTTTTTGGAGAAATGTCCTCTGGTCTGATGAAACAAAAATAGAACTGTTTGGCCATAATGACCATTGTTATGTTTGGAGGAAAAAGGGGGAGGCTTGCAAGCCGAAGAACACCATCCCAACCGTGAAGCACGGGGGTGGCAGCATCATGTTGTGTGGGTTCTTTGCTGCAGGAGAGACTGGTGCACTTCACAAAATAGATGGCATCATGAGGAAAGAAAATCATGTGGATATATTGAAGCAACATCTCAAGACATCAGTCAGGAAGTTAAAGCTTGGTCGCAAATTAGTCTTCCAAATGGACAATGACCCCAAGCATACTTCCAAAGTTGTGGCAAAATGGCTTAAAAGGACAACAAAGTCAGGTATTGGAGTGGCCATCACAAAGCCCTGACCTCAATTCTATAAAAAATGTGTGGGCAGAACTGAAAAAGTGTGTGCGAGCAAGGAGGTCTACAAACCTGACTCAGTTACACCAGCTCTGTCAGGAGGAATGGGCCAAAATTCACCCAACTTATTGTGGGAAGCTTATGGAAGGTTACCCAAAACGTTTGACCGGAGTTAAACAATTTAAAAGGCAATACTACCAAATACTAATTGAGTGTATGTAAACTTCTGACCCACTGGGAATGTGATGAAAGAAATAAAAGCTGAAATAAATCATTCCCTCTACTATTATTCTGACATTTCACATTCTTAAAATAAAGTAGTGATCCTACCTGACCTAAGACAGTGAATTTTTACTAGGATTAAATGTCAGGAATAGTGAAAAACTGAGTTTAAATGTATTTGGCTAAGGTGTATGTAAACTTTCGACTTCAAATGTATTCGGGCTGCAAATTCTGAGGCTGGTAACTCTGGGTCTTCCTTTCCTTTGGCGGTCCTCATGAGAGCCAGTTTCATCATAGCACCTGATGACTTTTGTGACTGCACTTTTCAGGGATGACTGACCTTCACGTCTTAAAGTAATAATGGACTGTCATTTCTCTTTGCTTATTTGAGCTGTTCTTGCCATAACATTGACTTAGTATTTTACCAAAAAGGGCTATCTTCTGTATACCACCCCTACCTTGTCACAGCACAACTGATTGGCTCAAACGCATTAAGGAAAGAAATTCCAGAAATTAATTTTTAACAAGGCACACTGTTCATTGAAATGCATTCCAGATGACTACCTCATGAAGCTGGTTGAGAGAACGCCAAGAGTGTGCAAAGCTATCATCAAGGCAAAGGGTGGCTACTTTTGAAGAATCTCAAACATTTAATTTTTTTTGTTTTGTTTAACACTTTTTTGGTTACTACATGATTCCATGTGTGTTATTTCATAGTTTTGATGTATTCACTATTATTCTACAATATAGAAAATAGTACACATAAAGAAAAACCCTGGAATTAGTAGTGTCCAAACTTTTGACTGGTACTCTACATCCCCTCCAAAGCCGAAAATAACATTACTAATCTAACCCCGGGCACGTTGGAACCGCACCGCACAGAACCAGCAATACTGTGATTCACCAACTAAGTAGGAGACTTGCATAATACCATATTATTTCCTTTTCAGCATTGCCATTTGTCAAAACAAGGTGAAAGCTGCATTCCCACATAAACAAGAGAGTTTAGCAGTCTACCTTGTTGTAGTTCTATGGAACGTGTAGCATCACTGCAGCAGCACTATGATTTCAGAAACAAACATGTGAAGAGGGAGAGAGCTTTGACCTAATTTCTATGACAGGAAGAAAACCTGTATGGTCTCCTTGATATTGCAATTAACATGAAGGCAGTTTCTAGCCTAGCGACTAGAGAAAAATGCACTGACTGCAAAGCAAATTGGAAGATTGTTTTAACGTTGAGAGGTATACTTCTGGTGGTAAGTAATACATCCAGTCACGGGATATACCAGCATACAATTAATACTGTAGCCATCTCAAAAGCCTCATCCAATAAGTAATATCTCTATATATTGTCATTACTCAACAACACTGACATTGCAGGCGAAAATAATAAAGACCCAAGCTTATTTTTTTTAGGGCACTAACCAGCTAATTAAATGAAAATTCTAAAAAAGGAAGTCAGTGTTTTCATCCTCCCGGACAACAGAGCAGCGCGAGCAAGTCGTGCCTGCAGTTCTCGCCACTGACACCGGACGGATGTTTGTTAATGTTTTTATCTGGGACACACTCATAGGAGCATTTACCAGGCACAACAACTCTTCAACTCGTTCTCTTTTCCCTGTCCCAAGCCCTTACCTTCAGACAGCTCCAAATCCAACTCCGCCAATTGGTCCCTGACCTCTTTTGGTAGTGCTGACATATCCACGCCTCGGCCCGCCATCGTTGCACGAATAATACGGAGTAGTATGTAACAATCAAGGAAAAGTGGTAACACGTTCCTGAGTCAACGAGAAAAGCAGATATCAAGATGTGGATTGTACTCCATCCTTGCGACTCCCTGACACCGCCATAACTGTGAGCGATGAACAACTCGCCAAAGGAATCTGTCACATGACCATGTATGATGTTAATTGTTGTGACTGGAGCATGAGATCAGTAGACGGTCTGCTCCCCCTGGCGTTACTGTGTGGCAACTGAATGTAGAAGAGCATTTTGTACACCACTGACTGAACACACAGGTAACTGCCAAACTAATGGAAACAGTTGGGGATGGGTGAAATGGGGGATACAACATATTTTGAAAGCAGGTGCTTCCACACAGGTATGGTTCCTCCGCTAATTAATAATTAACATACCATTATGCTTAGAGTCCTGTATAAAAATGCTAGGTAGGTCATGATTTTGGCTACCAAGGATGATGATGCCACCTCCATAAGAAATTACGTAACTTTATGTTTTGTTGATGGTGAGGGAAGTGTTCAATTGGGTTGAAATCTGGGGACTGAGATAGCCATGTCATGGTTTACATAGCCGTTCTGGCTCGTGGTGGACCAGTGCCCTATTAAGACAATTTATGTTGGTGATTCCTTTATTTTAGCAGTTACCTTTAGATATGGCTAATGATTATGAAGCTATGGTCCATGATATCCGTCAGTCAGCTATTTCAATTTCATGACAAGATGAACATCCCAAGCTCACACAAATCATGGTGAAGTACACCATTTTAGCAGCTAATCCTAACTTCCACAGAAATTGAATTTTCAGTTAATCATTCATCAATGTCAATGAGAGACTCAGTGAAAAATATACTTAGTGGAAGTTAGGATTCACCCCTCACGGTCTTTACAGTCACACACAGGGTCTCTTTCTCTGATTTTCAAACATATACAAAACATTAAGAACACCTGCTCTTTCCATGACATAGACTAACCAGTAGAAAGATATGATCCCTTATTTATGTCACTTGTTAAATCCACTTCAATCAGTGTAGATGAAGAGGAGTCAGGGTAAATAAGGATTTTTAAGCCTTGAGACAATGTGTGCCATTGAGGGTGAATGGGCAAGACAAAAGGTTTAAGTGCCTTTGAACAGGGTATGGTAGTAAGTGCCAGGACGGGCACGTGGTAATGGCTAGAGCGGTATAAATGGAAAGGTATCAACAATCACATGATTTCCATGTGTTTGATGCCATTCCATTCACTCTGTTCCAGAAATTATGAGTCGTTCTCCCCTCGGCAGCCTCCACTGGTACACACACACTTCGTTTTCCGTGTGTGTACTTAAGTACTCGGGCAACCAGTTTTTGGCACCTGTGGCTGAGCACCCTGAGCCAGTACCGCATCAGAGACACCTTCTGCTCCTATTCTGTCATGGAGCTATGCACCAAGGGGATAGGCACGCAGACAGATACTCAGCATGAAAATTATTAACCTGAAACCATTACATTATTTATTTTGCTGGAGATAGTTTATTAGTTGAGACTATACACAAGTTCATTTCACCCGCCTTAAGGTGGAATAATTTTTGGGGAAAACTCCCTCGACACATTCTTAGAGACAATCAATTTCCACAATAGTTTGTAGAGGTTACACTGTTGAAGACAGACATTTCCCTCCTCTTGACAGAACATGAGGGGACTGGTAACATGACAGGGTGGAGAAGCTACAGCAATAAAATGACTAATAGAACATTTAAAATATTGATATGTAAAAAAAAAAAAAAAATGGACAAAAAGATGAGGAAATAAACAATATGGCATTCCTCAAAGCTAAATGACAGTGGTAAAAACATAAAAAGGACATTCCTCACTGACATTTCATGCCATATTCAAATTAAGAGTCTTAGAAAAGTGATATTCCAATAGACAGTTTTTCAAATGGGGTAAAGCATCCAAGCCTTAGACATGATCTATAACTCAATATAGATGTTTCCTAATCCAGATTTGCATTCAAGAACGTCATAGATTTATATTTCCTTTGATCACCTAGAATTTCAACCACTTTCATTGAATTAGAACAACCCATTTTACCATTGACTTCACTAAACACGCTTCGGGTAAACACAGGAACATTAATATTGAATATAAAAATATATTGTACTGCTTTTTCCTTCAACTAACTTTAGCCTGGGTAAATTATATATCTAATGAAGAGTTTGCTGATTATTACATAAAGTATAATCTAAAACCTAACCATTTCAAGTGTTACATTAGGACATTATCATTGTTTGCATCAGTCATTTGAAAAGCAGTATGTTAAAACCAGCGATAATATTAACAGACACCAGCACACAGATAGTGGTCTTCATCAGTGTCCTCTAATATCCATGCAGTCAATAAGGGTTTTCATACACATTGCCAGAAAGCAGAATTCCTACGAGGTCAAAAAAAAAAGGCCAGACACCGACTGTATCCTTACTTTGGCTCACTCCATGACAAGAGGAAAAATATATGCACACAATATTTCACGCGTATTCAGCCCTAAAGATGAAAAAATAATTTCCCAAGGATTAACAGCTGCATAAAGAAGATACATATGTAAGGAACGATTTACACTGTAGACAGGGGAAAGAAGAATTGGAAATAGACAACAAAAACTACATTCTTTGATCGAGTGTGTGTGAGTACATACAGGTGTGTGAGTACATACACTTCTATATACAGTTGAAGTCGGAAGTTTACATACACCTTAGCCAAATACATTTAAACTCAGTTTTTCCTAATTCCTGACATTTAATTATAGCAAAAATTCCCTGTTTTAGGTCCCCACTTTATTTTAAGAATGTGAAATGTCAGAATAATAGCAGAGATAATTATTTCCTTCAGCTTTTATTTCTTTCATCACGTTCCCAGTGGGTCAGAAATGTACACACACTCAATTAGTATTTGGTAGCATTGCCTTTAAATTGTTTAACTTGGGTCAAATGTTTTGGGTAGCCTTCCACAAGCTTCCCACAGTAAGTTGGGTGAATTTTGGCCCATTCCTCCTGACAGAGCTGGTGTAACTGAGTCAGGTTTGTAGGCCTCCTTGCTCGCATACACTTTCTCAGTTCTGCCCACAAATTTTCTATAGGATTTGAGGTCAGGGCTTTGTGATGGCCACTCCAATACCTTGACTGTTGTCCTTAAGCCATTTTGCCACAACTTCTATTTTGTGAAGTGCACCAGTCCCTCCTGCAGCAAAACACCCCCAAAACATGATGCTGCCACCCCCATGCTTCACAGTTGGGATGGTGTTCTTCAGCTTGCACCTCCACCTCCAAACATAACGATGGTCATTATGGCCAAACAGTTCTATTTTTGTTTCATCAGACCAGAGGGCATTTCTGACCACCATGGCCTTTTTATATTTATTTATTTATATATATATTTTGTTTGCCTTCACCTCCCTTATCTCACCTCACTTGCTCATATTGTATATAGACTTATTTTCACTGTATTATTGACTGTATGTTTGTTTTACTCCATGTGTAACTATGTGTTGTTGTATGTGTCGAACTGCTTTGCTTTATCTTGGCCAGGTCGCAATTGTAAATGAGAACGTGTTCTCAATTTGCCTACCTGGTTAAATAAAGGTGAAATAAAAAATTTCTCCAAAAAGTACGATCTTTGTCCCCATGTGCAGTTGCAAACCGTAGTCTGGCTTTTTTATGGTGGTTTTGGAGCAGTGACCTCTTACTTGCTGAGCGGCCTTTCAGGTTATGTCGTTTTACTGTGGATATAGATACTTTTGTACCGGTTTCCTCCAGCATTTTCACGAGGTCCTTTGCTGTGGTTCTGGGATTGATTTGCGCTTTTCACACCAAAGTACGTTAATTTCTAGGAGACAGAACGCGTCTCCTTCCTGAGTGGTATGACGGCTAAGGTGGTCCCATGGTGTTTATACTTGCATACTATTGTTTGTACAGATGAACGTGGTACCTTCAGCCGTTTGGAAATTACTCCAAAGGATGAACCAGACTTGTGGAGGCCCACAATTTATTTTCTGAGGTCTTGGCTAATTTCTTTTGATTTTCCCAAGATGTCAAGCAAAGAGGCACTGAGTTTGAAGGTAGGCCTTGAAATACATCCACGGGTACACCTCCAATTGACTCAAATTATGTCAATTAGCCTGTCAGAAGCTTCTAAAGCCATGACATCCTTTTCTGGAATTTGCCAAACTGTTTAAAGGCACAGTCAACTTACTGTATGTGAACTTCTGACCCACTGGAAATGTGATACAGTGAATTATAAGTGAAATAATCTGTCTGTAAATTTTTTGGGGGAAAATTACTTGGGTCATGCACAAAGTAGATGTCCTAACTGACTTCCCAAAACTATAGTTTGTTAACAAGACATTTTGGGAGTGGTTGAGAAACAAGTTAATGACTCCTACCTAAGTGTATGTAAACTTCCGACTTCAACTGTACAGTGACAGTGCATCCAAGCTAGGATCAATCAGAAAATGGGCCCAAGAGGCAGGACTACTGTTCAGTGATTATCATTGGCTGTGAGGCTATCAGTGTGTCCAAGGTCATAGAGCATAGGATGGAGATAGATGGGGAGGGGAGTGAGAAGTACTATCAACAGGTGGAATTTCAGATTTCAAATCAGGTCCCTTTCTCTCTTTCAATCTCTTGCACACATCATTGTGCCAGTCCAGCCTCGTAAAGCCCAATGTAGAGTTCTTACTGGCTCCCTGCGCCTGCTCATCATCTGGGGGCGGGCTGCGGCTGTGTGGCCATGAGGACCCCTCCCTGCTGGGCCGCCCCCATGCCGGCCAGGACCGACATGGCTACTGCCTCAGCCGCGCGGACGCTCAGCCCGTTGACGGTGATGGCCCCAGGGCTGGGGGCAAGGGGCGAAGGCCCATGCTGGATAACCGGGGCTGGGGAGCCCATAGGCTCAGAGGGGGGGTCCCTGGAGTTCTCCTCTACTCCTGCAGCTACAGACAGAGAGAGAAACATTCACCCTTAAAGAGAGGTGAGAGGCAAGCAATAGATTAGATGGATGAGTTAGAGGTTGATCCTGGATTGATGGATCAGTAGGTAGATAGATAGATGTATAGGTTGATGGAAAGGGGACAGATATGAGAGCCTAAATTAACAATCAACCAGATGGAGTGAATGAAAGACTTGTGTGATTGATAGTTGATTCATGCATGGTTTGTCTTTATTACCTATGTAGGCAGACTTCTTCTGCATGGCAGTGACAGGGCAGTCTTTGTGGGCCAGCAGCAGCTGTTTCAGTTGGGTCACCTCATTCCTCAGCAGACCCACTTCATTCTGATAGAAATAGAACACATCACACAAGACAATGTACACACAAAGTTGTTCTCAACCACTGACAAGCATACAATAAAACCACATGGGCAGGAGAATGATATTAGGGATCCTACCAGTATAATACAATCCCAGACGGGTTCATTGTTTTAAGTTTGCCTTTCTCTGCTGTTGTAATAGCCCAGTTACGGTCTATTGTAACTGACTGTAATAGACAGTCTAGGTCCAGTTACGGTTGTAGGGCGATAGACTCACGGTCAAAGAAACATTCATGGTAGCCAGGTCCTCTGCCTTCCTCTCCAGAGAGCCGACCCACACCTTGCGTTTCTGTCGGCAGCGAGAAGCCGCCGCCCTGTTCCTCTCCAGGAAGCGCTGCCTCCTCTCGTCTGGGTCAACCTCTGCACCCCGCCGCCTCCTACCACCCGTGGGCTGGGCTGGGGACACCTGGGGAAGACGCGAGGGGAAGGTGTTATACACTCTGGACTGGGTGTGTATGTATGAGAGAATGAGAAAGAATGCCAGAGTGCACAAGAGTGTGAGCTTGTGTGTGTGTGTGTGTGTGTGTAAAAGTGCATTTGCATGTGTATTTTAAAGTGTTTCCATGTATACGCCTCTCACCATCATGTCCTCTGAATGTAGACTATACCCAAATGGAGAGGAGGAGCCACTGCTGGTTTGCTGTGTGAGTATATGTAAATCATATAGGCATGAGAGTGTGCCTGTGCATATTTTAACTTAATGTTTGTGCACAAAAGTTTGGCAAATTACATGCAAGCGACATGAGATCTAAGAACTAGATCCGCAATTTTATATTCCATTTTGTTGGACTCGAGTGATACCTTTCCATGTGTGGGCTACACAGAAGTATCGCTTGAGCCCAAACAAATGGAATATAACGTTACGGATAAAGTTTGGAATGACAATTTCATGGGTACAACATCTAAAGACCTGCATCACTATACTGAGAGCATTGCAGTTCTAAAAAGGAAGTATTTGGGTGTTTTTGGAACCTTTATTGTTGTCCATATCTCTTATCAATATCTTTAGTTGCCAGCATATTTAATCTACAAAACATGTTTTGTAACAGCTTTTGGTTTGTTCAGTGTCCTTTCTAGTATTTTGATCATTTCTGGGGGTTCAGTCTGTCATTGCCACTAGCCCATTTTAGGCTTTTCAGAGGTGACTCCTCACATCAGTTCTAGTATAAACTCCCCTCTAGTGACTGGGCTGCAGCCCTAACAGAGTGTAACAACCAGGGAGAACAGAAGCATTTAGCAGATTTCACCTTACCCTTAGGTATTGTGTGTGTTACCTGTGGCTGTGCGGGAGAGGGGGTGTCAGAGTGCTGCGAGGGCTGCTGGCTCTGCTCATGTCTCTGGGGAACAGTGGGGCTGGAACCTGCCCCCCCTGGACCCTCTCCAGCCCCGTTTTGAGCCCCTGGGCCATGCTGCTGCTGTTGTTGGGTCAGCGCTGCCTTCAGCCTCTACAGAGAGTGGGAGGGATGGGGACAAACAAATGTCATACAGACATCAACAAACTGCCTTCCTAGGGTTGTAAATCTACTGGTAATTTACCAAAATGACCACAAGTTCCAGTAACTTTGGTAATAAACAGTTACCGTTAACATTGCCTCCCTTTAACTTCCACTACCACAGGTATGGGTAGGCCCACTGATATTTGTTTCTTAACTGTGTGTGTGTGTCCCTGCCGGTGCATGCGTCTCTCACCATCTTGGCCTCTGAGTGTAGACTATACCCAGATGGGGAGGAGGAGCCACTGCTGGTCCCACCAATCGGAGGGCCTGGAATCCCAGGGATGTTGGGCACCATATTAAACGGCCTCGCCAGCTACAAATTACACAGGAAGGGACAAAATAAGAGAAGACAAAACAACACCTACCAATGACCTGGCATTATCAAGACGTTCATGTTCATTAGACATTACTATGTTCACTCACGATGTTGATGTAAAAAGGGCATTATAAATAAACGTGATTCACTCACAGATATGACTGAGGTCATATTTGGGCTGGGGAGGAGAGGGACCGTCTGTCCGTTGGGGAGATGCATTACCAGCGGGAAGGAACCTGTCGGAGAGCTGAGAACAGGAGATAGATTAGTATAAATTAAATAGACAGAGAGAACACAAACAAAGAGAGATCTTGGCAGATTAGACTCACCCCAGTTGTCTGTTGGAGGGCGGGGTTTGTGTGATGACAGAGGTTGGCGAGGGCAGAGTCGGGTGCAGGGGGTCGTAAACAAGGTGAATGGGAAGGGACCCTGGGCGTAGGATAGTTGGCGTGGGGGCAGCGCTCACCACCGGCCGTGGAGGAGGAGTCTCCTGTCAACACAAATCACATCCAGTCAGACAGAAGCTGCGTTTGCACAGACAGCCCAATTCTGATCTTTCTTCCACTAATTGGTCTTTTGACCAATCACATCAGATCTTTCAAATCAGATCTTTTTCAGAGCTGAACTGAATGGTCAAAAGACCACTTAGTGGAAAAAAAGATCAGAATTGTTAACACAGCCTGAGAGAAACTCAGGTGGGAGTTGGACACTATAGGCCGCTGAGGTGAACCCACTAAGAGGCCCAATAAGTTTCAACTTTTTGCTGACATCTTTACTTGCCTCACAGCTAAGTGATTAATTTGCAGGCTCTCTTTGGCCACCACTGTTCCCTTCGCTCTCTCACCCAAATTACCATGCAAATTTGACAAGAGGAAAGCACATACAACGATTAATCTGTTCAACCATACACCCCGTTCACCTGGCCCTCAGGTTGTACCTTTCCTCTCACCATTGGCTCTTTGCTGCTGTCCGACATGCTGGAGGTGGAGTCAGGACTGCCTGGGGGGGAGGAGTCAACCTCCAGAGGCCCCTCATCCTCCTCTTTCACCCCAGAGGGGGTCTGTAGGGGTGGGGCTGGAAGCTGGGGGGCCGTGAGCTGTGTGGGGACCAACAACCAGACACACAACATTTATCAGTCGGTCAAACTACCAGTGTTTAAAAACCGAACCCATCATAGCCCCTCCACAATCCTCACCCTCACCGGGTTTTTGTTCCTTTGGTCATCCTCATGGGCCTTCCGGAACTCCTGCTCGAAGGAGCTGGCCAGCTCGTTGAACAGACCCACCTCCTCACAGTTCTTCAGGAAGCGGGTGGGTGTGGGGGTCTGGTCTGGTGAGAGAGAGAGGGTAGAAATTGGCAACTTACTGATGTTGCACACCGCGTTCAGCCAATCAGGTGGCAGCAGTCTTGTTTACTCCTGTCTGCAACATCAGGAAGTAGCATTAGCCAGTCTAGCATGGTGGTAGAACCAATAAAGCGAGTTACAGAGGAAACCGATGCCTTTGCAGCCTGAATGGAGGATGTTTTATGGGGGACACGAGTGTATAGCCGGCTGGCCTGACTGCGTCGACACCAAGATGTAGTACGACATCAGGAAGAACTACGCCCTCTAGGGGTCATGGTGCTAGTCCACACGGGGTGGTGTTTGTTTAATAGCTAGTCAAAAATATGTTCCATCATATAATTGCTTTATACAGTATACTTGAGAAATGCTGGGAATGCTAAAGGCAAGCACCTGCAATGATGACGGAGTCAGTTCTGGCAGGACCAAATTTCAGGGTCATCTCATGCTTGTGTTTGTGGACTGATAGATGGTCTTCATTAGTAAATCTCTGTGTACAAAGATAACACAAGACACAGGTGATAGACATCAAATGGCTCCTGAAATCCAAGATATGTAAAGAGGTGAAAGAGTGGGGGAAAAAGAGAATGAGGGATGAAGAGAAAACGAGGTTAAGAGACCTTACCTGGCCACAGCCTGGGGCGGTGCACACAAAAGGTCGATCGTCCCCCATCTCACACAAAGAGCCTGCAATAAAGAGGTATGGGAAAGGAAGAGAATGGAAATGTGTTATTCTGTCTGCTTCTTACACCTAGGTAATGAAAAAAACGGGCTGTATTGGACAATAAATTAGGGTTAACAGATATATTCACATAAATAATGTTCATTACTTCCAATTAAAGTACTTTGTTTACATTACATAACACAAAGCCATTTATTGTTCTAGTATCAAACAAAGGTAGCTAATAATGGTGACACGTTAATTTTCTTGGTGCAAAAAGTTAAATACATAACGTTAACTACCTATCTAATAGTAAAATACGCCTACTGGTTAGCTGTCCTAGGTAAATTGCCTCCTTTCGGCTAACTGTCAACAAACAGCGCAGTCTCAGCACAGAAACTAGCTAACAGAAGCTGCTAGCAAGGTAACGAACTCGCTAGCTAGCCATCTTGCACCTTCCTTGTTAGCTAACTAGCCATGGGCCAATGATAACAACATCACTTTAAGTTAACGTTAGCTAGCTAGTTAGCAAGATAATGTCAGACAGGATGAAGAACGGACCTCGCTATTCAATATCTGACAGTCCATTAGCAATATCACCAGATGGTTTGGTACAGCAGACCATCAGCCACCATTGGCATTCACGGCCGAGCTAATTTAAAGGGCTTCTTGCGGTCGCTGTTATTGCTAAGCTAGTTATTTGATTTTTTTCTGCTAACTTGCTAACGCCTTGCCATAGAGAATAACGTTACTTACTGTACACAACACCCAGTCACACAGGCTAGCTAGCTGGCTAGGGCACTGACACAATTTGAGGAGCGTCAAATAAGTATTTCAGAATGGGGAAGGTAAATGTGACAGACGGTCAATTGTTCCACGACAAAGTATTTTCGGTAACATCTTGATATCTGAACACGAGCAAGTCTAATGTTTACAAACTCACCCAACGTCCCTGGCTAGCTACCGCTCCGCTGCTGGATATCCGCTGCGGTGAAATATCGCGAGAAGTGAAAATATTCTATTTCTTACGTAACAGGATGGCTGAAAAAATCGAATATTACAAACATGAGGCTTGAATGTGTCCTCTAATCCCCCCCCCCCAAAAAAACTGAGAGACCTGCAATTGTTTGTTCATGACACTTTCATCTAAATATAACATATTGTATGTTTGATGTAAGTGTAAGGTACACATCATGGTATATATGATGCCAGAATATTTTCAGATAAATCAAATGTCACATGCTTCGTAAACAATGGGTGCAGACCAACAGTAAAATGCTTACTTACGAGCCTTTCCCAAAAATTCTGAGAAAAAGACAAATAGAAAAATAACACGGAATAAATACACAATGGGTAACAATAACATGGCCATATACAGTCATGGCCAAAAGTTGAGAATGACATATTATTTTCAACAAAGTTTGCTGCTTCAGTGTCATATATTTTTGTCAGATCTTACTACGGAATACTGAAGTATAATTACAAGCATTTCTTATGTGTCAAAGGCTTTTATTGACAATTACATGAAGTTGATGCAAAGAGTCAATATTTGCAGTGTTGACCCTTCTTTTTCAAGACCTCTGCAATCCACCCTGGCATGCTGTCAATTAACTTCTGGGCCACATTCTGACTGATGGCAGCCCATTCTTGCATAATTAATGCTTTCAGTTTGTCAGAATTTGTGGGGTTTTGTTTGTCCACCTGCCTCTTGAGGATTGACCACAAGTTCTCAATGGGATTAAGGTCTGGGGAGTTTCCTGGCCATTTTGTTCCCCGAGCCTTAGTTATCACTTTTGGTGCTCCATCATGCTGGAAAAGGCATTGTTCGTCACCAAACTGTTCCTGGATGGTTGGGAGAAGTTGCTCTCGGAGGATGTGTCGGTACCATTCTTTATTCATGGCTGTGTTCTTAGGCAAAATTGTGAGTGAGCCCACTCCCTTGGCTGAGAAGCAACCCCACACATGAATGGTCTCAAGATGCTTTACTGTTGGCATGACACAGGACTGATGGTAGCGTTCACCTGGTCTTCTCCGGACAAGCTTTTTTTCCTGGATGTCCCAAACAATTGGAAAGGGGATTCAGAGAAAATGACTTTACCCCAGTCCTCAGTAGTCCAATCCCTGTACCTTTTGCAGAATATCAGTCTGTCCCTGATGTTTTTCCTGGAGAGAAGTGGCTTCTTTGCTGCCCTTCCTGACACCAGGCCATCCTCCAAAAGTCTTCGCCTCACTGTGCGTGCAGATGCACTCACACCTGCCTACTGTCATTCCTGAGCAAGCTCTGTACTGGTGGTGCCCCGATCCTGCAGCTGAATCAACTTCAGGAGACGGTCCTGGCGCTTGCTGGACTTTCTTGGGCACCCTGAAGCCTTCTTCACAACATTTGAACCGCTCTCCTTGAAGTTCTTGATGATCCGATAAATGGTTGATTCAGGTGCAATCTTACTGGCAGCAATATCCTTGCCTGTGAAGACCTTTTTGTGCAAAGCAATGATGATGGCACGTGTTTCCTTGCAGGAAACCATGGTTGACAGAGTAAGAACAATGATTCCAAGCACCACCCTCTTTTTGAAGCTTCCAGTTTGTTATTCGAACTCAAACACTCACACCTGTGTTAACAAGAGAATCAATGACATGTCAGCTGGTCCTTTTGTGGCAGTGCTGAAATGCAGTGGAAATGTTTTTGGGGATTCAGTTCATTTGCATGGCAAAGAGGGACTTTGCAATTCATCTGATCACTCTTCATCACATTCTGGAGTATATGCAAATTGCCATCGTACAAACTGAGGCAGCAGACTGTGAAAATTAATATTTGTGTCACTCAACTTTTGGCCACGACTGTACACGGGGTACCAGTACTGAGTCAGTGTGCAGGGGTACTAGGTAACTGAGGTAGATATGTACATATAGGTAGGTTTAAAGTGACTAGGCAACAGGATAAACAGTAGCAGAGGCATATGTGAGTCAAAAGAGTTAGTGCAAAAAGGGCAATGCAGATAAATAGTCCAGATAGCTATCGGTTAACTATTGAGCAGTCTTATGGCTTGGGGGTAGAAGCTGTTCAGGGTCCTGTTGGTTCAAGGCTTGGTGCATAAGTGCCACTTGCAGTGTGGTAGCTGAGAGAACAGTATGACTTGGGTAGCTGGAGTCATTTAACATTTTTAGGGCCTTCCTCTGACACCGCCTGGTATAGGGGTCCTGGATGGCAGGAAGCTCGGCCCCAGCGATGTACAAGATACAAATACTATACATGGTATATAGAAGATAAACATAACTCACAATGTAATATTTTGAAAGCCACGCTGATGCCAGTACAAAACTGTTAGCGATACTTGATTTTGAGAGGTTAACATGATGGCACAGTGTAGTTGGAAATTTGGGACGCACATCAATCAAGATGTATATTTATGGACTGCACTCATGCAATGACAAAACAATTATATTGCCCCACTATAGTTTGATTCAATAAATACAATGCAGTGTTTATTCGCATACATATTCACGTTTGAAATTATACAACATTCACCAAACAAGTGTGTATATGGTCCTGCTTCCACCACCCTTGGGCTTGCTTCTCACCTTTCTATAGGAGCTGTCATGTTATTGGAGCAGCGTATTCAATTATCAGCATTGTCATGTGAGACTCAAAACATGTGTACACACAAGGTCTACAAACAGCCTCCATATGACAGACCAAAGAATACTTATTTCTTAGAGGTTAGAGGACCTTGTATGCTTTCTGGCTGTTATAAGCTTTTGGAAAATCATGACTGATACAACACACAAAACACCACCACGGCCCATAATTCTGTATTTCACGTGAACAAGTTCAATGGGATTACGAGCGCCACGCATTTCTGCCTTCCCACTAAACCTGCCCTGCTCAAAATTAAAGTGAATTTATGTTACTTTTACTTTGCAGAGAAGGAAAAACTCAACACTGAGAAGGCACTAGAATTTTGGTTTGGCCTGAAACGTTTATTTGGACATGAAGAAAGGAAACTGTCAAAGTATAACTGGTGGATACACACACACTTTTAACACAGATGTCCGGGACAAGACCACAGAGCACCGCACACAAAACATTTAGAAATACAGACGTCAAAATCATTGCAAGCACAGGACCCAGAATCAGCATCTAAGGCAAAAACAAGAAATATTTGTACTTTATTATTCTTTTAAGTTTTTGTTCAGACATCTATTAAGTCAGTAATTCAGTGTCTCACACCCCACCCCACACTCGTACGTTACCATGTCCCAGCTGCACTCCCTCCAACGCCTTTGTCCCAGCAGGGAAGTGCTACAAAAACTAATCAAAACAGTTAAAGAAAAATAAAACCCCATTCCTGTAATAATTTCAGCAAACCTGCTAAACACCTTTTCTGCAACGTAGACATCTAAAAATGATTTTACACCTTACAGGATTAAGAGATTATTTTCAAACAAAAGTTACTGCATTTTATTCCACAACACCACTAGCTGCTCTTAGCTTAGCCATTAATGGATGTAAAAATATAAAATAAGAACATAGGCCCAGTGGTTAGATAGATAACATGTTACTGCACTGCTAGCACCCAGGCAGTGCACTGAATTCTCACTTCAACCAAGTCACAAATCAGATAGTTTTGGAAATACACACACACACACACATTTTGTGGAGAAAAAAAAACGACACAAAAAAAACACTAAATGCACTGAAAGAAAAAGGTACATCAGAGTACATAAGAAAACTAAAGTCAAACTGCAGAACTCTTTCAAAACATTTACTCAAATCTAAATGTGCTTACTAATAGAGAAAAAAAAGAAAAACCCGACTAAAGATTAGCCTTCTAGGCGCAAAATCTGTACAAGAACATTCAGACCACCTACACAAGTGGCCTTCCCTCAAATAGGACTACATTAATAAAGCATAACTGGCCGAGACAGGGAGCATTATCAATTAACTGACAGCTTTTCCATCCAACAGTAGGAGGGTTACGAGTTCTCCACATCCCACCCAGAAACAGTTGTTGGCGCAAGTTCCCAAGGTTGTCTTTTTGCCTGCTTGACTTTGGTCTGGATCATAGAGATCGATCACAATGTTGTATCTGTGCCAATGAGGCCATCTCCATTTAAAGTAGTCAATTTTCTTCTTCTGATAAAGGAAAAAAGTGTAAAGCTAAAATTGGCAACTTACCAGCTACAGTGTTGAAGTCTAGAAACAAATCTTGAGTAATTAATTTCTTGTGGCCACTAGTTGGTGGTCAATGCTCTGATCATTGGCTGCTCCCAATCCATAGGAATCCCCACCCAGTTGACTACTTTAAAATGGCAATGTCCATGCAAAAAACAGTTATTTCCACATAATGATCTCTATACATTTATGGTCTGGATAGTGTTCAATCCATTAATACACAAAGGCTGAATTATGAGTTTGTAAGCGCATATAAAAGGAACAGATATGAAGGTTGATGCTCCCCATGTCAAGTCAACTCTCCTAACATTATGCAAACTTCCATTTTGCAAACAATGGACATGTACGGAATTAAAAACAAATCGTGAGATATGCATTAAAATCTTCAATCAAAAAAAATCTAAGACAGTAAAAAGAAAATCCAAAAGTGAAATGTACAAGAAAAAAAAAGTGCCTAAATCAAAATCCTATGATTTAGCCTGACACCAAAACCCAAATATCCGACAGTTGCTCTGCCCTCAATCCCATCCCAAAATAACATGACTCATCATGATCACCCTTCAGAATCTCTGCTCAATGAATCAACGGCAACATTGAAAAAGGATAACCCCAAAACGGACATGATCAGACTTCGACAGCATATCACTGACAAGAAAACAGCCCTCTCTCTGTACACGATAAGCACCAAACACCAACCAACACCACACCTGGAAGTCTCCACTGGCTACCCCTAATCTCATACTGGGACAGGTTCGGTACTCCGCATGTTATCAACTCAAATTGAGAAGTCAGAACACAAACCGGACTCTTGCTGGGGAAGAACTTTACCGACAAATATATATATCTTTTTTGATTTGCATTAAAAACGTAAAATTCCAGTGATCGCTGCCCAAAACCAGTAAGCTCCTTTATAGATTATTTCCGGATGCCAACAAATAAGAGAATGAGAACGTTTACTTGCCTTCAGAATTCATGCCATTTTAAAATGAGCAAGCTCGAATACATAGTACCAGAGACTAGTTTCATGCTTGGGATCCCATTACTACTCTATAAAATACCATATTCTACATGATACAAGAGCTACCAAAATGCATGGCAGACTACTCTGGAACATGTTGCACAGATATGATGGCATGTTGAAATACCAGATAGCTGGGGTGGAAGGGTTTCTATTTGATGATAAAGATTACCTGTTCCATCAAGACATAAATAGGAAGGTATATGTTAACGCCGGTATCCTGCATTTGACCACATAGGTACAATTAATTGTACATATCAATACAACAGGTTAAACTTTTATGCAAGACACAAATAATTAAAACTGCTCTTCTTAAAATGTCAATCAGCAGTTGAAACAAAGCGTTCTCCCTACCCTGCTACAGTAAAAAGCTGAGGGATGGGGTTGTAGAAATGTAACAGCTCAAATTCATAGACTGAGCTATGGATGCAAGGACTAACCATCTAGCATAAAAATTACAGTTATAACCATGTTTTGAGGCTATATAGACTTAGTCTGCATTTACATTGTTCACAAACATTGGAGTAAAACAGGCTTATATATTTTGGGTTCTGATGGAGTATGACAGTGGAACAAAGCTTTGATACTTGAAGAATCAATTCGTACATAAATTAATAATAGGTCCAATAATGAATGTAGCAACTGCAGATTGCCCCTTTAAAAAGGCTACGTATAAAATGGTCAAATTCATGGTAACGGTGTACGTGTCAGGTGTCTACGATGCGAGTGCTGACTGCCTCAACTACCAAACACCTTCACTAAGGGAAGACTCCACCCTTTCTCATGAGCTGTTACCCATGACAACACTTCCTGATCCACTCAAATCCCAACCCCTAAACAATGGATTGGTGGGTCATGTTCATAACACTGTAGCAAACCATTAAAAAAAAACATTTTGCAATGAAAAACAAAAGCAAGCAGTTCTTATAGGAAAACTTCTGAGAGTACCTTGCCGTGTCACTCAGTTTTGCACCTACTGAACTTGACCCTGGATGGAGAGATTATGCACTAATGGTTGGCGCAATCACCAACCAAAACATATTTTAACTAAACAGGATTGGCAAACAGTTGGGACCAACACTCATTCAAACATTTAACCGTATGTTTCAAAGTAATAGGAAATGGAGTGGAAAATATAACAATTCAGTGACCGACAGCCCGACTATCCAAACTTTTCCCCACATTTGCACGGTATCCAAGCACCATTATTGTAAAGGTTTTAATGTCCTACTCAAGCAAGGGTATACCAAAAGTTTCCATCAACCGTGAAAATAAATTCATTGATTCTAATAAATTCATATTTCCCCATTGATTCTGAAAACAAAATAATTCCTGACTCATAGCTGACAGGCATCCAAGACTGTTTCTTCACCTAAAAGAAAGTGCAGCTTGACAGGCTTCCCAACTTCCTCCATCTCTCAGAACAGTTCAAAACAGGCACTTCTCTAAAACCATGTGGCCCTCTCGCTTCCAACCTTCATAAAAACACATTTTATGAACTGTCCTTAGCCCTTCGCCAAAAGAATCACTTGCCAACCCCTTCAACAACAAAATGCATCATATGTATCAACTCATAACGATGTCATATTGGTGGATGTCCACATCTTTTGCTGTGTCGCATATTAACTAGATTTGCTAACAGCTCTTTTATTTTCCTTTTTTCCTTTGCAACTACCAGTATTCTGGTGATACAAGGCATTACTGTACATTTGTCCCCCGTCCCCCACTTTGACACGGAAATCAAATTAACATAGATTTAGCAGTGGAGGGCCCAGCCTTCAAGCTAACCAAGGTGAGGCAGCATGAAAGCATCTCTCACTATTCTTTCAGACAAGTCCTTCAGTTTGTGATTTGTAACACTCGTGTCGGCCCCCTCTTAAAACAATTACCGCTTGCAGTCTTTTCCAAACAAAGGCCAGCGGATGTCTGCCCGAGCTTCAGGGGGGTCTTTAAGATTAAGAACGCGACTGTGTTCTTTCATCCAATAATATATATATATATATATTTATCTCTTTACATATATACACACACGTATATAGATTTGTGTTTGTTTTCCTGTTAGTCTGTTGGTTGTTGTTTAAACTACTTTGGTGACCGGGGGGGAATGTTCTGTTCCTTCCCGCTCCGTCTGGCCCAGCTCTGGGGGGAGATGCGGCGGCTCATGGATGCACCTCTCTGCTGATCCCAGTACTTTGGGCCCATCCCTCCGGATCGGGCAGGGCCAATGACCCCACAGTATGAGCCAAGGGGATCAAGGTAGGGCTGGCCTTCTCCAGGCCACTCGGGTATCTCAGGCCTATCCCCATCGCTGCTGGAGGAGGCGGCGGGCTCGTCGGCCTTGTTGACCCGCAGTTCCCGCAGGGGTTGGCTGGCCGAGGAGGTGGGAGGGTTTGGGGAGGTGCTTGGTGCTGGGGGCTGGGTGGCTGGCCGCTTGCACATCTCAGCATAGCTCAGTTTCCTTGACTCCTGGTTGGATGGATGAATAGATGGATAGACAAAAAAGAGAATAGGGGAGGAGAAGAAAATAGACATAGGATGACTAGGGCCTGACATCTCTTCATTGATCTCTTTTTAACCAGATATGTTAACTGACAACATTCTATCCAATGCATTATGTATCCAGTGAAATCCACCAGGCAGTGAGTGAAGTCTTACCGGTGCAGGTGTGGTAGTGGCGGGGACTGGTGTTGCCGTGGAGATAGACTGACTGTGGGTGGACGTAGGGGTGGGTTTGGTAGCAGCGGCGGGCTGTGAGGGGGTTGGCAGAGAAGAGGGTGGTGTGGGGGGTGGAGCCATCTCCTTTTGGACATGAGGCTCAGGCTTCTCCACTTTCTTCACCGGATGAGCAGCACTGCACAGACAGGAGAGGAAAAGGTTACCAATAAGGTTAATTTCCAACAGTGAAATCATGTTGGATCATCAAAATCCCCACAGCACATCTTTGCAGCCGTAAGCCAGAGGTAAACCATACCTTGGAACAGGGGGCTCCACGACAAGAGGGGTGGGGGGTTTGTGGGCCGGCACGAGCTGACTGGGCGCACTCACAGTCTCTTTTTGGGCACTAGCAGGAGGGGCCACAGACTCCTTATTCACATCAGGCTGAAAATAAGAGAACTGGACATAGTTGACTTAAGAGGGGTGAAAGACATGACATTTGGCTGAGAGACTAACTACAGTGTAAGAGGAATGTAAGAGTTGGGATTAAGTGACGGATCAGACAAAACAAGACCTAGTTATTATAGACCACTTCTTCCTGTCACATCAAGTGGTCAGGAGGGAAACCACTAATGGGGTTTTTCCTCACCTTGTCGCTGGTCATCTTGAGGCCTCGAACCACATCGGACATGCGAGTCTCTAGCACGGGCTCTCCCTGCGTGCTGACCACACACCCCGGCAATGGAGGGAAGTTGGAGGTCGCTAGGTCAAACTTGGGCTGTGGAACCTTTATCTCGCTCAGAGGGATGGGCCTCTGAACACCAAAAAACAGAAGACACACATTTGACCATGTGGGTGAGATAGGGGGTATAAACCACACTAAACATGGAATAGAGGAAATTAAATGGCAGAAAACTGACCGTGATCCTCTCGTCCTCTCTCTTCCTCCGCATCCCTCTGTAGCTGCCTCTCCTACAACAGATAAACATGTTACACACAGCATAGAGATGATCATAAGCAAACATGTAATTGTTTCTGTTGGGAAGGCTTTGGATGGCCAAGACAGACCAGTTTGAACCCTCAGATCTCATAATCTTACCGCTCATCGGGTCAAGTGCAGAGACTAGTGACTTTGGGGGGGGGGGGTAGATTTGTGGAGAGAGAGAGCGGAGTGAAAGAAAGGAAAACCCAAAAGTCTATCACTTAGCTTGAAGCACCTCTATGCGCATTGATTTGTCATCACTGGGTCAAAGCCATTTGATAAAGCCCAACAGGGACATGATCACATTTCATGTATGAGCAGGTTGTGGGGATGTATGAAGGGGCTCTGTGCAGACTGACCTGCCCCTGCCAGCAATGCCCAGGTCTCCATTGGGCATCCCCTCCGCAGCCAGTGGCAGGGTGTCCCTGAGGGTGGGGGGCACAGGGCCATGCTCGGGGGTACTGCCCAGGGGAGCCCCTGCCGTCCGGGGAGGAAGAGCGCTGGAGGGGCCCGACAGGCCATCCACCAGGGGGGATACGGGGGTAACAGAGGGAGAAGGGGTCTCGTCACATGGCCGGGGCTGGCTCTTCGCGTGGTTCCTGAGGAAAGGAAGATCAGTCAGTCAGTCATACCAACTTAACGAACTCAATCGCTCAAGCATAAATGCCATCTATCGTTCAGTCCAAAGATATGATCACAAAACAACTAGGAGGGGTTCCAGTATTATTCATGCAGAGGATGAGGAGGACAGGACATTAAACATTAAGATGGTAAATGGAGGGGATTGTAAATATGCTCCTGTATAGAATACTAAGGGAATGGTTTTGGTTTGCTCAGCACAAGCTGATGGTAATGAACTTGCTGGATCCCATATTCAAACAACAAATGTAAATTGAATATATATTTTTTTATTATTTGACTTTTAGTGTATTGTTAGATACTACTACACTGTTGGAGCTAGGAACACAACCATTTCACTACACCAGCAATATCATCTGCATGTGACCAATAAAATTTGATCATAGCGTCATTTGTCAGTTACGCTAGCCATCTAAAATATCAGTTGAGGGTTGCCATTCACCACAGTTCCCAAGGACACCCCACTGTAGCATTACATAGATGGTTTAAAAATCGGCATTAACGTCGTAGCTTGCTAACGTGTATGTTTTAGAATGAGACTGGATGAAATGAAGGTAGCATTAATTGATGACATGATTGATATCTGATCATTTATACCTGAAGGCATTGATTACATTCTTTCTAGAATAGAGGGGGACACTGTGGGACAGAGGGGGAGTAAGAGACAACCGGTTATTTACATCAGAGCCCAAAAATACAAAAAATGGTCTTGCTTTGTTGATGAACATAAATACCATATGTGCACTAAATTACAGTGTGACCAATTACAACAACCATCCTGGTGCTAGTCAAACTGGCTTTTTTAAACAGAATCTAATGTTGCAAGGCTGTGGATGAATTCACTGGACCACTTTGGACGGCCAAATAAGACATTTGAACCCTCAGATCTCATAATCTTAACGCTCATCGGGTCAAGTGTAGAGACTAGTGACTTTGGGGGGGATAGATAGAGATAGAGGAGAAAGAAAGGAAAACCCCAAAGTCTTCATCACTTAGCTTGAAGCACCTCTATGCGCATCAATATGTCATCATTGGGTCAAAGCCATCTAATAAAGCCTTCTGATGGAGCCGGATGGGGGTTCTTGCCCTGAGAGAAAACACGTACCGGTTTCTGTTGAAGGGCGGTCGTCCGAGGCCCAAGGGACTGGTGCCAGTCTTGTAGTTCCCAGGGGTGCTGAAGCCGTTCACAAAGCCACTGTTGGGGAACGGGGCCTGGAGGAAAAGCAGAAAACAAAATGGCCGCCAGTCAAATCACCTCAGTTTTCTATGACACAGCTCTTACAAGATTAGCTGATCCTGACAGTGATACATTACTAAATGTCATGCCCCCTCTGACCCCAGAGCGCAATGTGAAGGATGTGTGTTACAGCTGACGCAAGGTAAATTCATATGGGTCTGAACAGGACATGTTGAGGATGACGTCCACCATTCCTAAATCACCTACCCAGATCATCAGATCTCATAATCTTATCGCTCACTGGTGTCGACTGTGGAAATATAACACATTGGGGAGAAGGGTAAAATAAGGGGAAGGAGAACAAAAGGAGGATTTGAGGGCATATATGAACCCAGAGTGGTTTGTCTCCCAGCCTGAACCCCCTCTATGTGCATGGTTATGTCATCATTAGGTTCAGAGGTTTGTATTTATAGGAGCAATTTGAAGAAAAAAATAATAATTTGAATCATGTCCAAAAATGTTTTGTTTAGAATGGTCATACAATTACATCTGAAACTTGAGTACCTACAGGTACACCCAACACTTCTGTACCCATGACAACCAACACACACTCTGGAATGGGGTTGGTCCTCCTAGGAATGAACAAAAGTACTTCTAACCAAATCTAATTCAATACGAGTTACAACAGGAAACAATCATGTGGGCCTCACCAGCGGGGTCTGGAAGTAAGGGGCAGGCGATGGGTTCCAGGTGGGGGGCACCAGGGGGTAGAGTGGGTACTGCTGCTGGGGGCTGAACACCTGCTGCATGTAGAGGTGTGTTGAGTTGTACTGGGACTGGCCCTGCTGGCTGTACACACTGGAGTTCGGTACACTACGGTAGCCATTCTTCGCAAAGAAAGTGTTGATGGCCTTGATACGAGCCTGGACAGAGCAAGAGAGCGACAGGAAGATGTGTAAAGGACTGGAAATGGAGATTATGAACGCGACATGTTAACACAATGCACAGTAGAATAAACAAATTGATATTACATAGCCTACACATCGTCTCCCCACACTGCCATTCACAGAGAGAAGAGGCCACGCTCCGTGTTCCCCTCAGATCTCATAATCTCACGGTCATTAGGTCAATCACACTGTGCTGACGGAGGGAGGGAGAGGACGATGAAGAGGGAGGATGAAAAAGGGAGGGAAAGTTAGAGGAGGAGAGGGTAGCGATTTAGAGATGAAGAGAGCCCTCCACAGCCACAGTGCTCCTGGGTCCTTCCAAGCTGATCATCACTGATCACCACCGGGGGTACCGCTTTTTCCAGCCTTAAAACATCATGCAAGTCAAATCATAGTTCTGGAGTTTGAGGCATTAAGCTACTCGATTTAGCACACCAATCAAATTCACATTGTTAGCAATCTTAATGATAACCATTTTAAATTGAGCCTGAATGCGTTATGCCAGTTACATTTAACGACAATTCTGGCAATCATCAACTACTGCTAAAGAAGAGTGGTTGAATGAAATGTGGACAATGTCATAACATCTTGAATGGGGGAGATGACTGGCGATTGAGTTCAGACCAGTTTAGAACGAGACAGAGAGACTGCTGGCTGGAGTTACTCTTTCCTTATCAGACGCTTATGTAGGCACAAACGCAAGGTGACCTTGCTGGAGTGCAGCCACAGCTCAGCCACGTGCTCCCAACAAGACAGCCACCCCCTTTACAAGTCACTGACCTGACCGCATAACAGCTGACTCCAAAACAGTCTGACTGAGGTAGTCCACACAGCGCTGCTTCCCCCCCACTCCTATCATCTGATCTCAGAGTTATACAGTTGACTAATGTTAAGCATTGCCTCCCCCTTGACCGAACAAAATCTAAACGTATGGAGCAACAGAATTCTCAACAGAATTATTTTTATTTTATTTGTAATGCACACATTGAATCATAGAATTCATAGACAGAACTTTTATTTCATGATTTGAAACTGAATTGAGTGAACCCCGTCAGCTATATTGGTGCCGTGATGTCTGAGTAGGAGGTCAAAGGTGGGTGAAATGTAACCAATGTCCTCTCTCTTTTGATGAGTAACCTTGCTGGAGACTTGTTAGCTTCCTGTACTCATCCTTATGGGCTTTAGTTAAGTTGGCTAACAGTGTCTTGTACTGTGCAGGAGACCTGGTTCACACCCAGTCAGTCATAAGAGCAAGATTTATTAGGGAGTGGAAACGCTATCCTTAAGGTCTATGACAGGGCTACTCAACTAAATTGTAATGGGGGCCAAATTGCTGTTTTTGTCACACTCCCTTCTAATGTGTCCATAGAGGGGAACAGAACGACGATGTTCCAGAGAGTCGTAGCTGCCAGGAATGGGGTCATAATGGCATATAACCCAAACGCTAGAATAAATTCATTGGAAGAAAATTAATGATTCACGCCAAATAGCAAAACTGAATATGAAACTTGTCAACTTTGAATTATAGTTTGTAAACTTTATACACAAACAATGAATGCAATATTAACCATATTGAAACGAAATATATAAATATAGAATTAAAAATATTCAATGACATTTACATTGAATTTTAAAACTGAACGCAATATTCATTAAATTCAGTTTCAAATCATGAAATACAAGTTAAACTTATGAACTCAATTTGTGCATTACAAATGCAAAAATATTCAACAACTTCAGAAATATTGAATTCAAATACATTTTCTGTTGGCACTGAAATCACTTAATAGAAAAGCAGCATGTCTCACATGAGAAAGGAACAGTACATGTACTCACCATGATGGGTTTTCCCTGAAACGTTTTCACTTCTTCCCTTAGATATCTGTGGGCCTGAGGAAGAGAGAAAAAACAAAGTACTGTGAGAGAGCTGGACAATCCCCTTTCACATGTAGTAGGAGATATGATTACATGTCTAAATAGCTTTTATTTTATATACAACTTGCAGACATAGCAGCATCAACCCCACAAACAGAACAGAGCCTCCAAGTAACAACGAACCAGGGGCCTGCCAGTTCATTTGTCTTTGAACCAATCAAATCAGATCTTTTTCAAGAGCTGATCTAGTTGGTGAAAAAATATCAGAATGGACTACCTGTGTAAATGCAGCTTTTGACTATGCTGGTAAACTACACTGAACAAAAAATAAACATGGAACAATTTCAAAGATTTTACTGAGTTACAGTTCATACGGAAGAATCAGTCAATTGAAATAAATTCATTAGGCCCTAAACTACAGATTTCCCATGACTGGGCAGGGGCGCAGCCATGCGTGGAACTCCCCCACTGGGGAGCCAGGCCCAGCTAATCAAAATCAGTTTTATTACAGACAGAAATATTAGTTTCATCAGCTGTCCGTGTGACCTGTTTCAGATGATCCTACAGGTGAAGAAACCGGATGTGGAAGTCCTGGGCTGGTGTGGCTACACGTGGTCTGCAGTTACAAGGCCAGTTGGACGTACTGGCAAATTCTCTAAAACGACGTAGGAGGCAGCTTATGGTAGAGAAATGAACATTCAATTCTCTGGCAAGAGCACTAGGGGACATTCCTGCAGTCAGCATGTCAATTCCACACTCCCTCAAAACATGAGACATGTGGCATTGTGTTGGGTGCCAAAACTGCACATTTTAGAGTGGCCTTTTACTGTCCCCAGCACAAGGTACACCTGTGTAATGACCATGCTGTGTAATCAGTTTCTTGATGAGCCACACCCGTCAGGTGGATAGATTATCTTTGCAAAGGAGAAATGCATACTAACAGGGATGTAAACAAGTTTGAGACGAATAAGCTTTAAGTGCGTAAGGAAAATGTCTGAGACCAACACTTTACACGTTGCATTTATATTTTTGTTCAGTATAGATCAATCAACAGAACTGTGTTGGTTTGATTGGCCTAACGAATAGGAAATTACATTTATACAATATCAGAAGACACAAATAGCAAAAAACATGCGCAGTGAACTTTGAATAAGGACATTTTCACTGACTGACTACAGAGTGTGGAATGTGCAACGCTACCTGCTGTGCATCGGTGTCCGACTTGAATGTGATGTACCAGTTGTTGTTGGCCGCAAATTCAACACTCATCACCTTGGGACAGTTTTCATTCTTAAAGAGGGCCTCCACTTCCTGAGGAAAGAGAAAGAAGATGAGGGTGTTATAACTCTATAAGAAAGGTTCTACAACAAAATAAATCATATTCTTCACATGTAATGAGCAAATTGCTACACCAACGTTTCCCAAACTCGGTCCTAGTGACCCCAAGGGGTGCATTTTTAGTTTTTTTGCCCAAGTACTACACAGATTATTCAAATAATCAAAGCTTGATGATTACTTGGTTATTTTAATCAGCTGTGTAGTGCTAGGGCAGTGGGCTACATAGAAGGTAAACCGGAAAAACCGTTCAAACACAAAAAAGCGCATTCTAAATTTTGTTACCTCTACAGGTGTGGTCTCTGGCACCTCCCTCAGAATGATGATGCAGCGCTTGTGATTGGGCCGAACCTTTTCCCCCATCTCGTCAACTTGCACCACGGGCGAGGCTGAAACCACACACACAAAAAGATATCAACATTACATGAAATTTACTAGCGCCTTTTCAAATAATGACTCAGTGAGGATTATTTGCTCTCATTTGAGTGAGTTTGCTCCCAAAGCCAGGTTCATGGCATACCTAGCCCAAAGTGCTTGAAAAACCTCACTCAACTTTAACATGGATCATGTTTCTCACCTACTTAATGCTGCTCCCATTACTACTATGACAGTGCATTCAGAAAGTATCCACACCCCTCGACTTTTCCCACATTTTGTTGTGTTACAGCCTGAATTTAAAATTGATGAAATTTAGATTGTGTCACTGGCCTACACACACCTCTGTACCCCACATACAATGATCTGCAAGATCCCTCAGTCGAGTAGTGAATTTCAAGCACAAATTCAACCAAAAGACCAGGGAGGTTTTTAAATGCCTCACAAAAGGGCACCCATTGATGGGGGGGGAAGAAAAAAGCAGATATTGAATATCCCTTTGAGCATGGTGAAGTTATAAATTATGCTTTGGATGGCGTATCAATACACCCAGCCACTAAAGATACAGGCGTCCTTCCTAACTCAGTTACCGGAGAGGAGGGAAACCGTTCAAGGATTTCACCAAGAAGGCAATGATGAATAGGATGGATCAACAACATTCTAGTTACTCCACAATACTAACCTAAATGACAGAGTGAAAAGGAGGAAGCCTGTACAGAATAGAAATATTACAAAACATGTATCCTATTTGCAACAAGGAACTAAAGTAAAAGTGCAAAAAAAAATCCATAGAAATGAACTTTGTCCTGAATACAAAGCGTTATGTTTGGGGTAAACCCAACACATCACTGAGTACCATATTTTCAAGCATGTTGGTGGCGTTACCGTGTCATGGGTATGCTTTTTACCGGCAAGGACTAGGGAGTTGTTTTTTTTGGGGGGGGGGACAAAAACAGAATAGAGCTAGGCACAGGTAATATCCTAGCGGAAAACCTGGTTAAGTCTGCTTTCTAACAGACACTGGGAAACAAATACACCTTTCAGCAGGCCAATAACCTAAAACATAAGGACAAATATACACTGTAGTTGCTTACCAAGACAACAATGAATGTTCCTGTGGCCTAGTTAGTTTTGACTTAAATCTATGGGAAGATTTGAAAATGGCTGTCTAGCAATGATCGACAACCAACTTGACAGAGCTCGAAGAATTTTTTCGAAGAATGTGCAAATATTGTACAATCTAGTTGTGCAAAGCTCTTAGAGACTTACACAGAAAGACTCACAGCTGTAATCACTGCCAAAAGGTGATTCTAACATGTGTTGACTGAGGGGTGTGAATACCTATGTAAATTACACCTTTCATTTTTAATAGATGTGAAAAAAAATTGTCATTATAGGGTAGATGGGTGAGAAATCTATTTAATCCATTTGGAATTCAGGCTGTAACAAAAATGTGGAATAAGTCTTTTGTCATTTTGAAGGGACTAATAAGTATATTGTTTTAAGTTTAACTACCACAATCCTTCTCGATACTATTACTAATTAATCTTACGATGCAGTTCTAGCCACCACTAATCTCGTTCCAAGCCATGTGTCAACACAACATCTGGTATGAGGATACAACTTGTGCTAAGCGATTTTAGCTTGGGTAAAAATCCTGCAACCTGAGCTTGTTTCTGACCAGTCATGTAGCATGCTACAGTACAAGCCTGTCCAGGGAGGCTATTTCCACAGTTCTCCCCACTTCTACAGGGTCAAAGGTGAGGTGGGTTTTTGTTCATACCTCGTAGTACCTCCAGGATGAGGTCCATGTCGGTAGTGAGGACCTTGATGCCCTCCATGCTGGCGATGGTCCAGATGGGGACAAAGTGATCACTATCCATCTGGGACATCAGGTACAGATCCTTGGACAGATTCTCTCTGAAGACAGAGAACAGGGCATGAGAAACCAACAAGCCAAGTTTGTTACATGCTATGGGGAGCTAAGATACATTTGTGCCCCAATTATTGAAGCTGGGCATAAGACACATTTTACTACTCCACAGGAGAAGCATTTGAAAGTGAAACCTTTTATTCCCATCTAAATGCATATATTTTTTAAACATGTGAACTTTCATGTGCCTGAATAAAAACTAGAGGTCGACCGATTATGATTTTTCAACGCCGATACCGATTAATCGGTCGATTTATAAAAAATAGTTTATATATATATATATATCATACACACACACATTTTTGTGTGATGTAATGACAATTGCAACAATACTGAATGAACAATGAACACTTTTATTTAACTTAATATAATACATAAATACACACACAGCTCTGAAGTGACAATGATACTGAAGAGTCTGCTTAGGAGACAAATACTCTCAACTGTCTGAATAAAAATAGTTTAAGTTACCTGTGATGAATGTTGAAAACAAAAACTGTCATTTCTATATGCAGGAAATCCTATTTTAATAATGGGCATGGTAAGAATTGACGACCAAAGTGCGAGTCATAATTCCCATGACACCTTCTAGCAAAATCTGAAAAGCGGTTCCTTCATTTATTCCATAGGATATTTTTAGATTCACTTAAAACAAGGTCTGTGTTTCGTGTAGGCTTACACCGCCGTTCCAATTTTATAACTGTGTAGATATCCATAGGACAAGGTAACTCTGATCAATATTGTCTAAATATAAGCGAAGATCAATTTTTTTTGTAGAGTGGATTTATGAAAATATTACCTTATCCTAGTGAGATTTACACGGGTATCAAAACGTCGAGGCGGTTTAAGCCTGCACCAAAACACAGACCTTATTTGAAGTAGATCAAGACATTCTCTATGGAAGACATGAACGGTAAAATAACGAAGGAACCCCTTTCAAGTTCAGCCGCAAGTTATTACAGGAATTATAACGCGTCGACTATTTCTCTCTAAACCATATACCTTTGACTAATCCGGAAACTATCACCTCAAACAAAACGTTTATTCCGTTCCGTATTTTATCTAAAAAGGGTGGCATCCATGAGTCTAAATATTCTTGTTACATTGCACAACCTTCAATGTTGTCATAATTACGTAAAATTCTGGCAAATTAGTTCGCAAAGAGCCAGGCGGCCCAAACTGTTGCATATACCCTGACTCTGCGTGCAATGAACGCAAGAGAAATGACACAATTTCACCTGGTTAATATTGCCTGCTAACCTGGATTTCGTTTAGCTAAATATGCAGGTTTAAAATTATATACTTGTGTATTGATTTTAAGAAAGGCATTGATGTTTATGGTTAAGTACACATTGGAGCAATGACAGTCATCTTATAAAAAACAATCAATCAATAAGTTTAATGCTAGCTAGCAACTTACCGTAGCTTACTGCATTCGCTAACAGGCAGGCTCCTCGTGGAGTGCAATGTAATCAGGTGTTAGAGCATTGGACTAGTTAACTGTAAGGTTGCAAGATTGGATCCCCCGAGCTGGCAAGGTTAAAAATCTGTCGAGGCAGAACGTTCCTAGGCCGTCATTGAAAATAAGAATGTGTTCTTAACTGACTTGCCTAGTTAAATAAAGATGAAATAAAGGTGTAAAAAAAGAAAGAATAAAATAATAGGCAAATCGGCGCTCAAAAATACCGATTTCCGATTGTTATGAAAACTTGAAATCGGGCCCCGATTAATCGGCCTCTAATTAAAACCCCTCGTAAATTGTGAATATAAAAACATGAATCAGAAAGCTGTTTAGTCATGGAGAAAATCCAGAATCTTGCATAGCCATGATTGGTTGAGATAGAGGGGACTGGGACATTCATGAGTCTGTTCTGTCACTCAAGGCTTCTGTCAAATGGCAGGCCCTGCTACCACTGATATTTGAACGAGCCATAGATCATTAGATTTACCCATATTAACATCATGGACAACATGCAAAGTGTAGCTACAGCTTTCAATAACAGTGTTGTCCTGAATACAACTGCTGGTATCGACACAGTGCTGTCTTCTGTGGCAAAAGCAGTCTGGTTGAAGTAGAGTGGGAAGGATCATTTTGAAAATATTTTAGTCTGCTGTGAATCATCATAATCCATACACAAGCATCTACAGTTAAAATGTCAAGCTAGCTACATGTGCATACGATATTGGCTCAACTGTATCAAAAGGTTGTATTCATTGCAAGCTATTGTTAGCTAGCTAGCCTCCCAGTTGCATACAGGTAACATTACAGCCAGCTTGCTAGCTAAGCCGGCCAGTTGATTTCTGCTGTTAATGTTGATTGCTGATGTGCTAAGCCATGCATGATGCTAATCTTCGTCATACAGTGCATTCAGAAAGTATTCAGACCCCTTAACTTTTTCCACTTTGTTACGTTACAGCCTTATTTTAAAAGTAAATTATCGCCCCCCCTCAATCTACACACAATACCCCATAATAACAAAGCAAAAAGCCCTTTTCTCCTAAATGAGATTATACATTTAGCAACTTCTTAAGCAGAATTACTTACCCATGTTGTCTTCTCCAACTATAGTTTTTGACATACAATTTTTAAGGTCCGATTCTACTTTTATCCAATGTTAAAAAATAACATTTACAATTTGGGAACATGAGACCAAAAGGGTAGTATACATTCATGTTCCCATGTTTCTTTTCCTTGTTCCCCTCAGATCTCAATCATTAGGTCAGTCACACTGTACTGATGGAGAGGAAAGAAGGAGAGTTGGAAGCGGTGTAGAGGGAGTAGGAAAGTTAAAGGGTGAAGCGATTTATAAAGAGATGAAGAGGAGAATCCTCCAGTCACAGTGCTCCTGGTTCCTTCCAAGCGCGATACTGATCATCCCCGGGAATACAACTTTTGTTCAAATCTAAGGTCTGCTTGATTCAATACATAAACTATCACACAACATGTAGAATTACTTAGGTCAGTGAGAGACATTGCAATTCCGACTGCAGGTAGCCTAGTGGTTCGAACATTGGGCCAGTAACCAAAAGGTGGCTAGATCGAATCCCCGAGCTGACAAGGTAAAATTCTGTCATTCTGCCCCTGAACAAAGGCAGTTAACCCACTGTTCGTAGGCAGTCATTGTAAATAAGAATTTGTTATTAACTGACTTGCCTAAAGTCAGTTAAGGTTAAAAATGTTTTTTTTTTTTTATATAAAACATGAAGTTATAACAACCATCTAAAAACAGGCTCTTCAATAGCAGTTCACTACTTACCTTGAGAAGCAGAACTCCAGCTGTTTCTTCAGAGACTCTCTCAGGCTCTCTTCAGAGAGGGGCTGCTGTTCCTCCACTGCACAAACACACAATTTCATATCAAAATTAATGTTTGGCTATAGGCCGCAAAGCTACAAGTTTTATTCCTTGTGCATAACAACTGTTACCAAAGCCATACATCTCTGATCGTTACCATTGGTAATCATTATTAAATGAATTCAGGCAACACTAAATGACGATACTTCATGAAAGGCAAAACTGAGAAAATGTAGTTTAACTTAGTTTTATTTGTCACATGCACAGGTACAATGAAATGCTTCACTTACCAACACTGCACTATTCAACATTAAAATAATATAACTAATAATACAATTAAAGAGAGGAAGCTAGATACAGGGTCATTGCCAGTAGAAAATTCACAATGTGCAGGGATACTGAGTATTTGAAGTAGATATGTACATGTAGGCAGGAATTAAGAAAAAGTGACAGGCAGCAGGATAAATAATAATAATGGTAAACAGTTTGGCAGCAGCTAAGTGGTGTGAGTTTCGGTGCAAGAATGTCAGCGTAGGTGTGAAAGCAAATATACATGTAAACAGTGCTGAAAAGTGACTGGTAGCAGGACACACATTCACACATTCAAAAGTTTGGGGTCACTTAGAAATGTCCTTGTTTTTTTGAAAGAAAAGCAAATTTTTTGTCCAATAAAATAACAGCAAATTGCTCAGAAATACAGTGTAGACATTGTTATTGCTGTAAATGACTATAGTAGCTGAAAACAGCACATTTTTAATCCAATATCTACATAGGCCCATTATCAGCAACCATCACTCCTGTTCCAATGGCACATTGTGTTTGCGAATCCAAGTTCATCATTTCAAAAGGCTAATTGATCATTAGAAAACCCTTTTGCAATTATGTTAGCACAGCTGAAAACTGTTGTTCTGATTAAAGAAGCAATTAAAACTGGCCTTCTCGGCAGAGTTGCAAAGAAAAAGACATATCGCAGACTGGCCAATAAAAATTAAATATTAAGATGGGCAAAAGAACACAGACACAGGACAGAAGAACTCTGCCTAGAAGGCCAACATCCCGGAGTCACCTCTTCACTGTTGACGTTGAGACTGGTGTTTTGCGGGTACTATTTAATGAAGCTTCCAGTTGAGGACTTGTGAGGCGTCTGTTTCTTAAACTAGACATTCTAATGTACTTGTCCTCTTGCTCAGTTGTGCACCGGGGCCTCCCACTCCTCTTTCTATTCTGGTTAGAGCCAGTTTGCTCTGTTCTGCGTAGGGAGTAGTACACAGCGTTGTATGAGATCTTCAGTTTCTTGGCAATTGCTCGCATGGAATAGCCTTCATTTCTCAGAACAAGAATAGACTGACGAGTTTCAGAAGAAAGTTCTTTGTTTCTGGCCATTCTGAGCCTGTAATTGAACTCACAAATGCTGATGCTCCAGACACTCAACTAGTCTAAAGAAGGCCAGTTTTATTGTTTCTTTAAAATCAAGTTTTCAGCTGTGCTAACATAACTGCAAAATTATTTTCTAATGATCAATTAGCCCTTTAAAATGATCAACTAGGCCTCCCGGGTGGTGCAGTGGTCTAGGGCACTGCATCGCAGTGCTAACTGCGCCACAAGAGTCTCTGGGTTCGCCCCCAGGCTCTGTCGCAGCCGGCCGCGACCGGGAGGTCCGTGGGGCGACGCACAATTGGGCCAGCGTCGTCCGGGTTAGGGAGGGTTTGGCCGGTAGGGATTTCCTTGTCTCATCGCGCTCCAGCGACTCCTGTGGCGGGCTGGGCGCAGTGCGCGCTAACCAAGGGGGGCCAGGTGCACGGTGTTTCCTCCGACACATTGGTGCGGCTGGCTTCCGGGTTGGAGGCGCGCTGTGTTAAAGAAGCAGTGCGGCTTGGTTGGGTTGTGCTTCGGAAGACGCATAGCTTTCGACCTTCGTCTCTCCCGAGCCCGTACGGGAGTTGTAGCGATGAGACAAGATAGTAATTACTAGCGATTGGATACCACGAAAATTGGGGAGAAAAGGGGAGAAAATTTATTTTAAAAAATAAAATAAAAATACTGATCAATTTGGATGAGCTAACACAACCTGCCATTGGAACAGGAGTGATGGTTGCTGATAATGGGCCTCTGTACGACTATGTAAATATACCGTTAAAAAAATCTGCCGTTATCAAGCTACAATAGTCATTTACAACATTAACAATGTCTACACTATGTTATTGTAATGGCCAAAAAAAATAATAAATTGCTTTTCTTTCTAAAACAAGGAAATTTCTAAGTGACCCCAAACATTTGCACGGTAGTGTGTGTGTGTACGGTAATAAATGGTACAATATCCATTGAGTTTTTTCTGCATAGAAAAGTCTTGGGTGGTCTAAGTGGTCTAAAAGTCTAAGGGTTTTTTCAGACCGCCTACATACAAAATAAAATCTCACTCCCACACACTACATGACCAACAGTATGTGGACACCTGCTCGTCGAACATCTCATTTCAAAATCATGGGCATTAATACGGAGTTGGTCCCCCCTTTGATGCTATAACAGCCTCCACTCTTCTGGGAAGCTTATCCACTAGATGTTGGAACATTTCTGCGGGGACTGACTTCCATTCTGCCACAAGAGCATTAGTGAAGTCGGGCAATGATGTTGGACGATTAGGACTGGCTCGCAGTCGGCATTCCAATTCGTCCCAAAAGTGTTCGGTGAGGTTGTCAGGGAGGGAGTCAGGGAGAATCTAACATTTAAGAAATTATGTATTCAGGAGTATTTTTGTCATGGCATGGGGCACCCATTGATTCTGTTATTATGTTTGAGTCACTCAGATAACATAAACCATGGCAAAATGTGTAGAATTGCAGGAAATTAGCTTTAAACCCGCAAAAATGTGCCACTGTGGCCAACAGGAAGGCCACGCCCACCACCTAAGCCCCAGTTTGACCCCCCCCCAAATTAAAAACATTACATGTAGCCAATTCCCTTCAACAGCAGATCAGAGCATGCCATGTCAAAAGCTTCTGACCCAGAGGGAGCTGACCTGAGGACTGCTACTGACCTGCTGACTCAGTCACAGAGTCATAGAGGGGGTACCCCAGCTCAGGGGGATCCATGCCGTTCAGTACACCCTCTGTGGGTAAACTGGCACTACTGTCCGAGGGGTCTGAGTACTCCGTGCCGTACCCCTTATCCTCAGTAGGGGGAGCCTCTGAATAACCTGGGAGGAAGATGGTAGAATCATGTGGTAGATAAGAGTCTGACAGGGAAAAGAGACACTGTCAAGGTTGAACCAGGGAGGCTATGTAGTCCACAGACTAATAACAGTGATTTATTTGTTTTCGGTCCCTCCACAGATCAGGGTTAGGATGATCTCAGGCCTGGAATAACAGCCCCCCTAAAAAGGTCCACTGTGCACTCAACTCAGCTAATCAAGTGCCCTAAAACCACATGCTTAACACATGTAGAATTTCTAAGAAAATGTGCATCAATGCCATTTAAAACACAAAGCGAACATCTTATCTAGGTCTGTGATGAAGATCTAGTTAGGCCTGTGTGCGCATGTAGGGATATAAAAACTCCAGCGGTGCATTGGGATTGGCATTTACCCTCAGAGACATCAGCAGAAGTGGGGGTAGTCTCTAGCCAGTGGGTGCCCTCCGTGCCGTCCTCTGGGACTTGGCTCTGGGGCACAGGGATCTCCTGCCAGACTTTGGCGTTGGGGTTTAGCCCTGCTCCCTTTGTGGTGACCTGTGTGACAAAATACAAAAACACCTTTAGGCTACTGTAGGTTTCTATCAAATGCTTATTTAGAGATCGTGGATTCAGATTCCAATGTGAGATCATGGATTCAGATTCCAATGTTGCTGCATTTTCAAACACCCAATGCTGTCAAATACATTATAATACACCATTAACATCAATCAACCCTAGACTGAACAAGTCTATTTGGAGAGCTATATGTTATGAATGCTGCTTAACAGGCTAATGTTCAATGCCTTCCATCAGATTTTCATTATCATTAACAGCCATGTTTGAAATGGAAACACCTCAATGAATCAACCATGAATGCGAGGAGGCATGCTGAAATTTAATTCTAGACCAGTGCATATTTCCTGAGATTCAAATTACACCTTTCACCTTGAATTGAAAGTCACAGACACCAATGCAAAGCACAAGAAAGCCCATATCAAATATTTGCACGTTACAACATTCACCTCTGTTGAAATGCCGCCATTGTGTAATAAAATATAGTGCGTGGCAAAGATGTGGCAATTATACACATTTGTTTGAAACATAACAGGCAAAATATTACATTACCACGATACATAGTTTTTGTGGAGTTAAATGGCTGGGATGCATTTGTTTTCCAGCTAATGAATGGACTTGAGGGAGTACACTGTGATAAATTGTACATACTGTAGCTTCAACCCGCCATATGCAACTACTTGATGTTTAAAATAGTCAAGCCTTTACAACGACTAATCAGATTAGGTAGCATCAACTACTCAGTGGGCACTACACTGACTGGAGACCTGGGCATCTGGCTAAACTCCACACCTAGTTAGATACAATAGGAAAAGTTAAACTGACAACTATGTTTGTTCATTTACATGGTACACACGTGTTGTAACTAGGCTAAGAAATAAACATTGTAATTCATTAACATATCGGTGACTGATATGTGAATTTAAGGAGGCGTTATATCACATGTCCCACCAGCCAGAACTATACACACGTTCTTGCCCTTTAGCTCTAGATTGTAAAAACAGGACATGTAGCCAACTACAGCTCAATTAATTAAAAAAAAAAGTTTTTGCTTTGCATGCTCACCAATGAACGAAAGCATATTCCCCGATTGCAACTATTGATTAACGTCATTATTACAGCGCTATTGACACGCATGCAAAGGTCCCGGTGGCTTCTTAAAGCGCCATAAAATGTTGTCCATAAACCGAACTTTAGACTAAAAAGTATAGCTAATAGTACAGACCAAGCATACCTCAACAAATAACAACATTGTCTTCCTCCCAATGTTGTACTGACTCGCTAGCTACCCGATTCAATGGATGTAGCCAGCTAATTCACGATTTTGGTCACTTTTAAGAAGAGAAATGTAAAATGGATGGAACTCGATAACACCGTACAATTCACAAGAGGACAGCATGCTACAGGGAAGGAGTTCTGAGGCCTCAACCGATTGCTCATTGGTTATCGTACTCCATTAGACTCCGCCTCTCCCACGTCGTCACATGTTCAGACACACTTCTGTGCATCGCCTCTCATTCACACATTTCCCCCCACCGACACTACGTCAAAGACATTCTCGCAATTGGTCGAAGCGTCGCGTCAATCAAAACCCTCGTTCAACTCTTCCGGTACGAAAAGCCTTCCCTCTGCGGATAGTACGACAAAAGAGAGCACATGGCGACAGGCATACAGGCCGCTCCAGCATCATGCATACGCTGCACACTTGTAAACCGAAGAACATAAAATAGAAATCATTGCAGATCATGCGGAAATAACATCAGAACCTATTTGACAGCTTTACCTCGGACATAAATAGTATCGGTTATCAAAACACGAGGGGAAGGGTTGAACGGAATCTGGGGTGTATTTATTAGTCGGATTCTGTTGCAAAACGTTTTGCAATGGAAACAGTTTACTCCAGGAACCAAACGGGGGACCTAACTGAATTTGTCCAATAACAATTGTACGAGTTTTTGTTGCCGTATCTGACTAATGAACACACCCCTGATCTGAGTGGGGACCGCCATCTGCGAGCCACAGTTCTTAGCCCGCTGAACTGAAGCCTAAGCATTACCTCGGAGAGCCAACAAGTCTGAGGGTCTCAGGCAAGGTTACGCATCACAGGAATGTGGTTCACTGAACCACCTGTCACACTACACCCCCATTTGATATCTTTGCAGTCACTGTACCACTGTGAGCAACTGGGTTTTTGAACCTGGATCTCCTGCAAGATTGTTAGCTCAGGGAGACAAAACAAGTCTTTAGATCACAGGCAAGGTTACTCATCACATGAGTGCAGTTCACCGAATCACCTCCATTACACACATGCAATAGTCATCAAAATTGTTCCGGTTTGAAAACAATTGTAATAAATGCAACAGTTGGGAAATGGATGAAGATACTGCAAACTTAAAATCCATCAGATATTGACTGAATTATTTTACTAGTTCAGGGATTTGGGTAGGAATTCAGTTATTCCAACATCCGATTGAACTTAATTTTTCTTAAAATCCACTCATATATACATTTTCTAATGGTATCATGTCATTTAATTTGTGTTAAAATAAAATGTGTCTAAATACAATTGATTCATTTGCATACATGATAACATTTACATAAAGGGGTGGGACAGGGCTACAACCACCAAAAATGTGCTCATCTAGCTGCACTCACCTGCTCTGTCTAGACTGCCTCATTTTACTGTTATCACGGTCGGTTGCATAATTCAACAACTGTGTCAATAGCAGGATACACTCGGATTAAATAGATTACACCCATCTCTATATTATTTGTGAGATCAGACATAATATCTGGGTGTAAATTTTCAGAAGTTGCTTCGTTTCAACACATCTAATGTGTAAGCATTTCAACTGTATTAAATAACTTTTTTTCCAATTACAAAAAAATGAACACCCAACAAAATAAAGTTATTTTCCCTTTCTTGTGATGTAAGTGTCGAGACGATGCGTTAAATCCCATAATTGCTGCTGTAGCTACTGCTGGCTAGCATGAGGAGGAAAACAGCTGGTCACTTAACCAGCAGTCGTTAAATAATGTCGGTGCAACAGTTGGGATAATTTGTAGAACACACATCCCTGGATCAGGTACGTTTTCTTCCGAGCCAGGCTCCTTAGTTTTCGTTCCTTTTAAGAAAAGTTTTGCAACAGAATCTGGCAGAATGAATACACCCCAATTGGAGGGACGTTCAAGTAAATTTTTCACAGTAGTATGTGGTAAATTCCCACTTAGTTACGAAACGAAGCATCAGTTTGAGATACTAATGTTTGCTAGCCATTTTAGCAAGAATCTAATTAAATTAGCTTCTTGGTTTTAACCAAAGACCTTTGCTTTGGTTACACCAGCATTTTATTGGATGAAATGTAGCTAGGTACATGGAATGACTATGGCTGATAAATAATATCAGCCAGGTCAAGTATTTGCTAGGAGGGATTTTGATTGTTGCGAGTCTTAATAGCGGATAAAGCTAGACAGTGACAGAGGACAGCAACAGTCCGGTCTGAAACTCTGTGGGGACAGTTTGGGTGGCGCCGACAGATGGTCGCTTCGCGTTCTTAGGAAACTATGCAGTATTTCATTTTTTTATGTATTATTTCTTACATTGTTACCCCAGGAAATCTTAAGTCTTATTACATACAGCAGGGAAGAACTATTATGAGCAACATCAACTTACCAACATTACGACCAGGAATACAACTTTCCCGAAGAGGATCCTCTGTTTGGCCTACCACCCAGGACAATGGATAGGATCCTAGTAGCTGACCCAAAACAACGGCGCCGCAGAAGGGGCAGACGGAGTGGCCGTCTGGTCAGGCTCCGTAGACGTGCACGTCGCTCACGAGTATACTACTCGCCAATGTCCAGTCTTTTGATAGCAAGGTAGATGAAATTCGAGCAAGGGTTGCCTTCCAGAGAGACATCAGAGATTGTAATATTCTCTGTTTCACGTAAACTTGGCTCACTCGAGATACGTTAGAGTCGGAAGAGCCACCCGGTTCCTACACGCATCGCGCCAACAGAAACAAACATCTCTCTGGTAAGAAGAAGGGCGTGGGTGTATGCTTTATGATTAACGATCTGTGGTGTAATGATAACATACAGGAACTCAAGTCCTTTTGTTCACCTGACCTAGAGGTCCTTACAATCAAATGCCGACCAAATTATCTCCCAAGAGAATCCTCTTCAATTATAGTCACAGCCGTGTATATCCCCCCCATGCAGATACCTTGACGGTCCTCAAGGAACTTCACTGGACTCTATGTAAACTGGAAACCACATATCCTGAGACTGCATTTATTGTAGCTGGGGATTTTAACAAAGCTAAATCTGAAAAAAAGGCTCCCTAAATTTTATCAGCATATCAAATGCGTGACTCAAGCTGTCAGCATTCTGGATCATTGTTACTCTAACTTCCGCGACGCATACAAAGCCCTCCCTCGCCCTCCTTTCGGGAAAATATAACCACGATTCCATTTTGTTACTCCCAGCCTATAGACAGAAACTAAAACAGGAAACGCCCGTGCTCAGGTCTGTTCAACGCTGGTCCGACCAATCGGAATCTACGCTTCAAGATTGCTTCGATCACGTGGACTGGGATGTTCCGGATAGCGTTGAACAACAACATTCATGTATACGCTGACTCGGTGAGCGAGTTTATTAGCAAGTATTAAAACCTTCCCAACCAGAAACCGTGGATTGATGGCAGCATTCGGGATAAAACTGAAAGCGCAAACCATTGCTTTTAATCATGGCAAGGCGACCGGAAACATGACCGAATACAAACAGTGTAGCTAATCCCTCCGCAAGGCAATCGAACAAGCTAAGCATCAGTATAGAGATAAAGTAGAGTTGCAATTCAACGGCTCAAACACAAGACGTATGTGGCAGGGTCTACAGGAAATCAGACTACAAAAAGAAAACCAGCCCCGTTGCAGACACCGAGATCTTGCTCACAGACAAATTAAACAGCTTCTTTGCTCGCTTTGAGGACAATACAGTGCCACTGATACGGCCCGCAAACCAAAACCTGTGGGCTCTCCTTCACTGTGGCCAACGTGAGTAAAACATTTAAATGTGTTAAACCTCACAAGGCTGCCGACCCAGGGGCATCCCTAGCCACGTCCTCAGAGCATGTGCAGACCAGCTGGCTGGCTGATGTTTACGGACATATTCAATCAATCCCTATCCCAGTCTGCTGTGCCCACATACTTCAAGAGGGCCACCATTGTTCTTGTTCCCAAGAACTAAAGTAACGGAGCTAAACGACTAGCGCCCTGTAGCACTCACTTCTGTCATCATGAAGTGCTTTGAGAGACTAGTCAAGGACCATAACACCTCCACCCTACTTGATACCCTAGACCCACACCAATTTGCTTACCGCCCCAATAGGTCCACAGACGATGCAATCACAATCACACTGCCCTAACCCATCTGGACAAGAGGAATACCTACGTAAGAATGCTGGTAATTGACTACAGCTCAGCATTTAACAACATAGTACCCTTCAAACACGTAATTAAGCTCAAGAGCCTGGGTCTCGACTAGAGGTCAACCGATTATGATTTTTCAACGCCAATACCGATTATTGGAGGACCAATAAAAGCAGATGCCGATTTAAAAATATTTATTTATTTGTAATAATGACAATTACAACAATACTGAATGAACACTTATTTAACTTAATATAATACATCAATAAAATCAATTTAGCCTCAAATAATGAAACATGTTCAATTTGGTTTAAATAATGCAAAAACAAAGTGTTGGAGAAGAAAGTAAAAGTGCAATATATGCCATGTAAGAAAGCTAACGTTTAAGTTCCTTGCTCAGAACATGAGAACATATGAAAGCTGGTGGTTCCTTTTAACACGAGTCTTCAATAATCGCAGGTAAGAAGTTTTAGGTTGTAGTTATTATAGGACTATTTCACTCTATACGTTTTGTATTTCATATACCTTGGACTATTGGATGTTCTTATAGGCACTTTAGTATTGCCAGTGTAACAGTATAGCTTCCATCCCTCTCCTCTCTCCTACCTGGGCTCGAACCAGGAACACAACGACAACAGCCACCCTCGAAGCAGCGTTACCAATGCAGAGCAAGGGGAACAACTACTCCAAGTCTCAGAGCGAGTGACATTTGAAACGCTATTAGCACGCACCCCACTAACTAGCTAGCCATTTCACATCGGTTACACTAGCCTAATCTCGGAAGTTGATAGGCTTGAATTCATAAACAGCAGAGCTGCTGGCAAAACGCAGGAAAGTGCTGTTTGAATGAATGCTTACGAGCCTGCTGCTGCCTACCATCGCTCAGTCAGACTGCTCTATCAAATATCAAATCATAGTCATAATTATAACATAACACACAGAAATACGAGCCTTAGGTCATTAATATGGTCAAATCCGGAAACTATCATCTTGAAAACAAGACGTTTATTCTTTCAGTGAAATACGGAACCGTTCCGTATTTTATCTAACGGTTGGCATCCATAAGTCTAAATATTCCTGTTACATTGCACAACCTTCAATGTTATGTCATAATTACGTAAAGTTCTGGCAAATTAGGCGGCCCAAACTGTTGCATATACCCTGACACTGTGTGCAATGAACGCAAGAGAAGTGACACAATTTCACCTGGTTAATATTGCCTGCTAACCTGGATTTATTTTAGCTAAATATGCAGGTTTAAAAATATATATACTTCTGTGTATTGATTTTAAGAAAGGCATTGATGTTTATGGTTAGGTACACGTTGGAGCAACGACAGTCCTTTTCGCGAATGCGCACTGCATCAATTATATACAACGCAGGACACGCTAGATAAACTAGTAATATCATCAACCATGTGTTATAACTAGTGATTATGATTGATTGATTGTTTTTTATAAGGTAAGTTTCATGCTAGCTAGCAACTTACCTTGGCTTCTTATTGCATTCGCGTAACAGGCGGGCTCCTCGTGAGGCAGGTGGTTAGAGCGTTGGACTAATTAACCGTAAGGTTGCAAGATTGAATCCCTGAGCTGACAAGGTAAAAATCTGTCGTTCTGCCCCTGAACAAGGCAGTTAACCCATCGTTCCTAGGCCGTCATTGAAAATAAGAATGTGTTCTTAACTGACTTGCGTAGTTAAATAAAGGCGGAACTTCTTTTAAAGAATAATAATTCGGCAAAATCTTCGTCCAATTATTGATTTCCGATTGTTATGAAAACTTGAAAATCGGCCCTAATGAATCGGCCATTCCGATGAATCGGTAGACCTCTAATATATATACCCTGATGAGTCTTCTGCTAGATTTGTACATTTGTTACATTGGAGCAGCGCACGAAGCGAGCAATGTTGATACATTGTATCATTTCATCCCCTGAAACCAATAGCACAGACCAATCAGTGTACCCTTTGCAAGTTCACTGTCATGCAGCCTTAGTGTCAGAGGGAAAATGGAGCACCGCTTCGCGACAGGCATGCTTGCTGCTTTACAGCAAAGATAACATTGTTTCTAGCCTAAACGTTTTTTGTTTATCCTATTTTACAAGAAATGCCTTTATCGAGATTCGCACAAATTTTATATAATTTCACAAACCATGTTGCAGGCCGTTTTAAATTCATCCTGGGGTTCTAGATAACAACCTGGTTATTTTGACAGTAGGTTTATTTGATTGGCACAGGAAAGTGTCTGCTACTCATGAGATTCAAAAAGGGAACATTCATTTAGGCCTAATGTAAGCCTAAACTATATAAAAAAATCTCTTCATAATTTTTGGGTGCTTAACCTTTTTAAAAGTTAGGAGCAGTGTGTGTTTGTGTGTGTGTGTGTGTGTAACGGTTTCATGCAGCATTTACCCCTTACATGAAGACCAGACAGGTCGCGTGCGCGAGCATTGCAAAAGACTAACTGTTTTGCCGGTTGTCGTGGTAATACTATGAAAGTGTAGATGCCAATCACCATATAAGTTCAAAGATGAAAAAGCCTGGAAGGAGGAGAGATGACTACAAACGATTCGGTTGACCGTTTTGTGTGGATAATTGTCGGAGTAGAAGACCTTGTGCATATCAGGTAAAATAACAACTCAATGTTTATATCCCAGGACAAATTAGCTAGCAACAGCAAGCTAGCTAAATAGGACAAATTAGCTAGCAAGTGCAAGCTAACTAGCTAAATTGCCATACATGTTTAATGCTTTTCAACCTGTCCCCAAATTAATGTCATTGGTTCAGAGTTTGTTTTGATATTTTAACCTGCGTGTCGTGATCGCGTTTGGTGTAGGGGGACAAAATTAACTTATGCACGATGGCGCACGCGCGCAGCCGGTTTGAGTTCCGTGTTACTGACACAATGACATGCAAATCAACATTCATGTATATCACAGGAGGTTGGTGGCACCTTAATTGGGGAGGACGGGCTCGTGGTAATGGCTGGAGCAGAATATGTGGAACGTTATCCAAAAGTTATGTGTTTGATGTAGGGAGGCAAATTGTTAGTCAGTTTTACTGCTGACTAATTGACGCTCATCAACAAAACGTCAAAAGAATTATAATACTAACAGTAAAATGACGTGACCAACAGAAAATACGTTCAGAGATCTGTATATAATGACAAGATGCTTTGGACAAAGATAAGCCCATAGAAACGCATTGGACTTATTTTGGACAGATTTTGGGAGAGACAAACCTCTCGCTTCGTCTCTTCCTCTCAAAAGGCTATAATTGAACATGTAACTCGTGTAATGAAGCAGCTAATTAAATGTGATTTTCAAACATTTGCCCAAATGCAATTTGCAGAAAAAACAGTTCTAAACTGAGCACCTAATGCGAGCAGTTCCATGTAACACTGTTCAAAACTTACGAGAGGGGCAAATGAGAGTCACGCTTTACTAGTGTACTATGAAAAATAAAAATAGCTCCTTATTAATTCTGGCCACCAAAGTTAACATGAGATTGCATTTAGAATTATTTGTTGCGCAATGACGGTTTACAAAAGCAGGTTTCACTCCAGTAGACTACAGGCTTTTTGAGGAGCTACTCTTGCGCTGTCTGACAGGTGGTAGACTACACCGCGCCTCAAACTAGGCTCTGTATGCTGTGCGCGTTTGATAAATAAAATGTATGACAACTAAATAAAAACAGACACGCGCCATTTTAATTCCACAAAATTATGCAAATTAACCTTTGGACCAATAAGCATGACCGGTCAAATGTATTTTCGGTGGCTAACAGATTAACGGTTAACCGTTAACATCCCTAGTTTAATTATTATGAGCCTCTACTGATGTACATTACTTCCATTCCTCCAGCCAAATAACAGGTAGACTAGGCCTTGGCAAATAGAATGACTGACTGCTTTTCTCCTATGCAGTATTCTATTATATGCGGATCAGTGGAGAGTTAATGTGTTGTATTGAGTAAAAGTCTGAATTTCAGTGACAGGTTTTTGGAGAATGTTTACAAAACGCGAACAAGCATCCAGGCTGACGGGGCCAACAGGATGATAGGCCACAATTTTTCACCATGGTATTGCAATAATAAATCGGTATTGTGATACTTGGCCTGGTATCGTATAATTTGTAAAATGTTGGTATCGTGATAAGCCTAGTGTGACCACTATTTTCCTCATGCAGTGCAACATCTCCTTCGCATAGAGTTGATCAGGATATTGGTTGTGGAGTGTTGTTCCACTCTTCAATGGCTGTGCAAAGTTGTTGGATATTGGCAGGAACTGGAACAAACTGCTGTACACGTCGATCCAGAGCATCCCAAACATGCTCAATGGGTGAGATGTCTGTTGAGTATGCAGGCCATGGAAGAACTGGAATATTTTCAGCTTCCAGGAATTGTGTACAGATACTTGCGACATTAGCGTGCTAAAACATGAGGTGATGGCAACGGATTAATGGCACGACAATAGGCTTCAGGATCGTCACAGTATCTCTGTGCATTGAAATTGCCATCGATAAAATTCAATTGTGTTTGTTGTCCGTAGCTTCTGCCTGCCCATGCCATTGCCCCATGGTGGGGTTGTCTGTTCACAATGTTGACATCAGCAAACCACTCGCCCACACAACGCCATACATGCCGTCTGCCCAGTACAGTTGAAACCAGGATTCATCTGTGCAGACAACACTTCTCCAGCATGCCAGTGGCCATCGAAGGTGAGCATTTGTCCACTGAAGTCGGTTACAGCGCCAAAATGCAGTCAGGTCAAGTCCCTGGTGAAGACTACGAGCTGAGATGAGCTTCCTGAGACGGTTTCTGACAGTTTGTGCAGAAATTCTACAGTTGTGATTAACCACATTTTCATCAGCTGTCTGGGTGGCTTGTCTCAGACGATCCCGCAGGTAAAGAGGCTGATCGTGGAGGTCCTGGGCTGTTGTGGTTTCACATGGTCTGCGAATGTGAGGCTGTTTGGACGTAATGCAAAATTCTCTAAAACAACCTTGGAGGCGGCTTATGGTAAAGAAATTAACATTCAATTATCTGGCAACAGCTCTGGTGGACACTCCTGAAGTCAGCATGCCAATTGCACACTTCCTCAAAACATCTATGGCATTGTGTTGTGTGACAAAACTGCACATTTTAAGAGTGGCCTTTTATTGTCCCCAGCACAATGTGCATCTGTGTAACGATCATGCTGTTTAATCAGCTTCTTGATATGCCATACCTGTCAGGTGGATGGTTGATCTTGGCATGTAAGTAAAATTGTGCACAACATTTTAGATGAATAAGCTTTTAGTGCATATGGAACATTTCTGGGATATTTTATTTCAGCCCATGAAACAAACACTTTACATGTTGCTTTTATATATTTTTGTTCTGTGTAGTAAGATTAGATTTTAGTGATGCACGGACAGGAAATTTTGGGCCGATACCGATATCCCATATTTTCCTTGCCAAAAAAACTGATACAGACAACAGATATTTAAAATTTTATCAGCCTTTTTAAGCATTCTAGTACAGTTAAATAGTTGGAACACACACACTGACCAAAAAGTTATTTTGTTGGCATTTACGTATGTCCCCATTACCAGTAAAACATAATCAAAACCTATTTCTTTCACTTACTTGCTGTGCTGTTGTTCAGTCGTTTCATTCTCAACCAGGATTCCATCATATATGTCAAGCAGTGAAGTTTCAGCTGTCTGGCCTCTTCTGACGTGGGTCCTCTTCCTCGGTGCGCACTGTCACTGTGACCGTTTCCATCTTGTCCAGCTGTGTCTAACATTTCACGTAAACCCTATTTCTTGTCTGCATCGAAGTAGCGGCCCTTGTACCTAGCATCGAGCATGGTGGCGACACAGTAAAGAGGCTCTGAGAGAATGCCTCCGAATCGCTTGTTCACAGCCTCTAGTAGGGTACTTTTGCAAGTATTAATCCCACGGTCTGTGTCTGCAGTTTTGTTGAGCAGGATTTTCAATGCCATGACAAAGGGTATCGCGTCTGCTGCAGACCCAGTTGATGAGCTTATTTCTCGAGTCAGTTGTTTGAACGGAGCTAGGATTGTGTTTATGTTTCAAACATTTTCTCAAATGCCATTGAAAGGGCAGCAGCGGTATGAGAACCAGCACATTCTTGAGCATGTAATACGGCTTTCCTCAGTACGAAATCCTCTTAGACCCACTGTGCTGTCATACTCTGCATGCTCATGGGGCTGACATCACTGGTCCAAATGTCACTCATGAAGCCCATAGCAAGTAGCTCATGGATGTGCGTTTCAACAATACTGTAATTCCGGTAGGGCAACATCTGAAAAATAGCACCTACTTGGAAGTGTGTACCGGGGCTCGAGATGCTCAACCAGTCAGCGTAAGCCAACATCCTCCACGACAGAGAACGTTTGATTGGCAAGGGCAATGAATTCCATTATCTTGGCGTTAATAGATTTCGGCTTGGAGTTGAATCGCAGATAATTTTTTTACTAGTTCAATTGACTGTTCGACTTGAACTTCTGTAGTTGTTGGAAGTATGCTCTTAGTTTTTTTCTGCTTTTGTTCTAAGTAGTCGCTGAACTTCTGGGGGTGATGCACTTATAAATGAGTAATCAGGTTTGTGGTATTTAAAGATTTCACTTTCTCCCCTCGGGAAATAATAGCAGCACAAACGTTGCATATGGCCTTTTTGTTATCTTCCTTTGAAACTTCAAAATAGATCCACACAGCAGACATTGTGGGATAGGTTAAGAATGTGGTGTTGCACGTGTAGCGCTGTATTTTTTGTGGAGTCATTACGTCATCTATCTACATTTAAAGGTATGCACATAAGCTTTGACATTGGTTTTGCACATCGGCGTTAAACTAGACATTGGGCCGATGCCGATATTTTTACCTACGATTCCGACATTCTTACCGATATTTTGTGCATCCCTATTGTATTTCTTGCGTTTACAGCCACGGTGATGCACTGCACGGACGGAGCGAAAATCACAGAATATGTGTTAGTTGCAGCAGCAGAGAAATATGAGTGTGAGCGTTTAGTGGGACTGGTGCAGGATCCTTTAGGGCCAAGTATTGGAATGGGATAGTGTATAGGCGCAGGGCAAGATGGTGCAATTTAAGTTTCCCCTTTATTTTTGTGTTTGTCACAATGTGGCATGCACATTCCGAACTGAGAAAGGCAGCAGTACGTCAAAAAGCGTCTAGTCTGCCGGAAATTCACATGAAGAATTAATTAATTCAGATACTCGTTACAAAACTATATAGCTAACGTTAACTTAGTTGGCTAACGTACGCGAGCTAACATCGTTAGCTAGCTATTTTTCGTTGGTTACTATTAGTCGACCTGGCTTGCTAACGTTAGTTTGTCGACAGATGTTCGTTAACTTAGTCTTAATGCGTACTTACAGGCCAGACTAACACCGAAGTAGCACGCGGAAGAACCAGTCTATACAGTCAACGGGTGGATTGCAGTAACTTTAGCTAACTAGGTTGCAACATTACGATTACATTAGTTTCATGGGGGCCTGCCCTTGGGAGATTCGAGGAGGAGGGCGTGCTAATTTAGCCCAGGGCCCAAACTCACCATGCCGCCTTGATCCTTGTCGGTTTTCGATGTTATCTTCCCTTGTTCACGTTTGTCCAATGCTGTCTTGACCCTCTCCTTCTGCTGCTGCGGCGACGACGGGCAATGCTCCGAACTCATCGGCCGCCCCCGACTAGCCACTCTCCCCCGTCCCCCACTCCGACTAAACCTTACCACGTAAAACAAAGCTCACGCTATTCAACTTGGTTTGATGTATAACTAAGTGCAATCAATGGAGCAATTGTCACAATAAAAAGGAAATAGAATAGCCAATCGTGTAGTATCTTAATTTTCGATTACAAACAAAATCGTTGGCATAGCCGCACGACGAAGCTTATGCTAGGCGCCACACTCCCGTCATACAACGCGACCAGGAGTGTATTCATTAGTCGGATTATGTTACAAAACGTTTTGCATCGAAAACAAGAGTTTCTATTTCAACAATTCCAGGTAGGTCCCACCACGTTTAGTTCCGTTAGGTTTGTTACCGTTTACTTGAGGAACCAATCGTTTTTCAACGAAATTGGACGAATGAATACACCCCTGTTACTTTCTCCCTCCCTGGTAACAGTGCTACAGTCCCGGCGCCGCATAGCAACGAGAGTGGCACTCTTTCCGCATAGCGACAGCGCGAGCAGAAAAACAAATGTATGGAATGTTTTTTTTTTTTATATATATATGGATGTTTCAAAACAGCAGTCAATTTGGCTAGGGAAAAAACAAGAAAATTCTTCCAGATAGTCTGTTTACAAACTTAAATTATCATATGTGGCTGTGTTCTACAATATTTAATTTAGTATTTTCCTTGAAATAATCACTGATCTGGCATAAGTGACAGTGACAAGTGGAAACACTGCTTTCGGTGATTTCTTTAAGGAAGGGAAATAACAATTTTGTATACAAACACATATATAATTATACACATCATTGGGAAAGAATGATTCATATATTAAACAGGGACGATTTTTAGGAACAACGGAAGAACAGCGCCCGTTAGCGGTCTATCGAGGGTAGGCAAAGGCTTGGTACAAACCTCAGGTCCAAACAGCATGAGGGACATAAACAAAATCAATCTGTGGTGTGCATATGGTTTTATCACAACAATACTACGCTGATGTCTAGATGTTGAACAGGTATCTGTGATGTTCGTCAGACATCTGAAGACCAGAGGTAGGATACAAAGGTGTTGGGAATCATCTATATACAAAAAGCAGAGCATATATAGAAGCAGAGCATAACCTATAGCAGAATGGAATGTTTTGCTCATTCATTTATTGAAAGTTTGGTGCCAACTTAGTTTTCTCTCATGCATTTTCCACCAAGTGATCAATACATTTTAGACCATGCAAGAAAGAAAAAAAGGTATGCTTTCGCTTTCTAGTTTCCATTGCCATTAGCCTACACTGATGATAGACAACATTTTATTTTCTTTAAAGAAAAATAGTAATTTATGCAATTATGGATGTTGTATACACAACTGGCAACAGCTAGCAATAATTAGAAAGTTACTTTTGGGGATACACTGTCAAAATTAAAGAACAAACCCCTCTCTTGAGTTTCTCTGTCCATGTCTTGAGCCCAGGGGATGTGCGTCTCTGAGTAGGAGTGCTGATCTAGTATCAGGTTCCCCTGTCCATGTCATTTTAATCATTGTGGTCTAAAATAGTCAAAATAAAAGCTTTTAGATTGTGGTCTAAAATAATTCGAATAAATCGCATTTGAATCAATCTAATATTTTATTTTGAAGTTTATAACGGAAGTGATCGAATGCGTCCTTACTGGTGCTACGTTCACACACATTTTATTTTTTCTAAATGATCAGCTTTCTCGAATGGTTTGCGTTCTCTTCTACAGAGTATAATTAGTAAGAGACTCAAGGTAAGATCTTGCAGGTTTAAACGATGAGTATTCACCCAACCGTGTGGTTAAATATTTAGTACTTATTCACATCTTTCTCTTTGTGTGTCAGGGAGATGATGGGTAGCGTTAGCTAGCTAACGTTAGCTTGCCGTAAATGATGCTGAGGCTAGCCAGGTAGCTAATATTCAACCAGCAAGATGTACGTACCATTGTTGTCTGCAAAGAAACTGCTGCAACAACGTCTCTGTCATCTCGCAACAAAAGAGAAACAAGAATGTTATCATCTGCCAGTAGTGTTAATGGGGACACAGGCAATTCTGAATAAAATGCCCAAATTAGGCTACAGCTGCTCTATCTCAGACAGCTGTCAAATCAGCACCCAACTGCACTCCTCATCTCAGACAGTGAGGAGTAATTACAATTGATCACTGAACAGGGCCTTCATGCTATTCTAGGTAATGGCATCGAAGCATGATTAGAGCCCTTTTGATGAGAATGTTAATACAATATCTCACTATTTGTAACATTGTACCTAAATTGACTTAATATGCTGTTGTTATTTTTTCCTTTTTCTTCTTTCCAGGTATTGGACTCATCATGGGCTCAAAAAGGAGAAGGGCTACGTCCCCCTCTAGTAGTGTCAGTGGGAGGGACTTTGAGGATGGACAGCCGTCATCCTCAGCATCTTCAGTAGGTTGGAAAAGGAGAAGAACCTCTAACATTCACACTGTTGATCCAGTAAATTCAGTTAAAAGCTTTTTTTGTGTAGAAAACATTGCTTTCCAATACAAATATAGTACTCAACTTTTGTGGTGATGCCTTTGGATAATGTCTTAACCCAAATTGAATTATTGAATTTTGACTCTAAATCCGCAGGTGTAACAGTATAACTGGAGTACGTCCCCTCGCCCCGACACGGGCGCGAACCAGGGACCTTCTGCACACATCAACAACGGTCACCCATGAAGCGTCGTTACCCATCGCTCCACAAAAGCCACGGCCCTTGCAGAGCAAGGGGCAACACTACTTCTAGGTTTCAGAGCAAGTGACGTAACTGATTGAAACGCTATTAGCGCGTACCCGCTAACTAGCTAGCCATTTCACATCCGTTACACTCACCCCCTTTCAACCTCCTCCTTTTCCGCAGCAACCAGTGATCCGGGTCAACAGCATCAATGTAACAGTATAACTTTAGTACGTCCCCTCGTCCCGACACGGGCGCGAACCAGGGACCTTCTGCACACATCAACAACGGTCACCCACGAAGCGTCGTTACCCATCGCTCCACAAAAGCCGCGGCCCTTGCAGAGCAAGGGGCAACACTACTTCTAGGTTTCAGAGCAAGTGACGTAACTGATTGAAACGCTATTAGCGTACCCGCTAACTAGCTAGCCATTTCACATCCGTTACACAGGCACAAGTCAAATCGATGTGTAGTTTTTGAATAAGTGTTCATAAACATTGTTGTTGCCTGTATTGTTTTGTGTTCATCTACTATGTTTTGCCTCCAGATTGCAGTATGCCATGAACTGTACAACACTATCAGAGATTATAACGATGACCAGGGAAGGATGTAATGTGAGCTGTTCATGAGAGCACCCAAGAGACAGTACAGAGGATGGTTAACATAGAATGGGTACCAAAGAAATCTCCATTACTAAGAACATAAGCCTCATTAAATTCACTTATCTATTGTGCTTTCCTTGAAGGAATCAACCGGATTACTGCCACATTGTGACACATCCCATTGACATGATGAAGATCCAGCTGAAGATGGAGGAGTACGATGATGTGGACCAGATAACGTCTGACTTTCAGCTCTTATTCAACAATGCAAAGGCATACTACAAGGTAATATATCCCTGCCTGTAATAACAAACACATTCACTTACTGGACTCTAGGGGAGAGAAGTAATGTTTACAAGGCAATGTTTTGTATGAAGGAGTTTTCCTAATAAAGGCCCTGTCTAAGGCTTGAAACCTGGAATTAACCAAATTAAAGGGAGTGTGTTGAATGTCTGTAGCCAGACTCCAGAGTGCAGAGCAGCCTATAAGCTGTGGGACCTCTACCTGCGCACCGAGAATGAGTTTGCCCAGCGGGGGGATTATGATGACGATGATAAGGACGGGGACGATGCACATGATAATCCCGGAGGGTCCGATTAGGTAACACCAGCACTTCCGATGTAGCATAAAAAGTATTTATTACATGTTGACTGCCCTGTCACACATGCATTACATGTAAACCGCCTCAAAACATAGCACAACATGGCTAATAAATGGAAGGTATCTGTTCACTGTTGAATTGTACTGTGTTTGTCTTTGAATGACAGAATGCACCCAGTTGCCTGAAGGAGGTCCTTGAGCAGCTGTTGGATGCGGTGGTGAAATTCTCAGAGCCCTCAGGGCATTTAGTCAGTGATCTGTTCCAGAAACTACCATCTAAAGTGGTAAGAGAACCATTCTCTCCAACCCTATGGTATGGCATTGGTTGAAGCACAATGTTAAATCTCCCTACCATTCTATCTAAGCCAATATCTATTATTCCTCTGAATTGGGCTGTTTGAGAAGATTTGAATCCTAAGAAACCTGCATACACATTGTTTGAAGTACAATAGACTAGTCACGATACCAACATTTTACTAACGATACGATACCAGGCCAAGTATCACGATACTGAGTAGCATTGCGAGAGAAAATGTAGAAAAATTCAGTGGCCTAGCATCCTGTTCGCCCCGTGCCACCGGCGCTTGTTCCCGCTTTCTAAATGTTATGCTCATGTACTTCACAAAAAACCTGTCACTGATATTCATACTTCTACTCAATAAAACACATTAAATTTAACTTCACACCGTTCACTGTATAATAGAATACTGAATAGATTGTCTACTTTGCTCATATTTGCAAAGGCCTTCCTGTGATTTGGCTGGAGCAATGGGGGAAGGAATATACATGCATAATGATCTGCATGTCATTGTGGCAGTCAGGGGGAAACTGCGTGAAACATTCTTTACTCTTCAGTTAACACACAGACACACACTCCGCCTCCCTTCTTCCCTCACACACGCTCTCTGTCTCCCTTTGTCTCATAAACACATGTAACCGATGTGAAATGGTTAGCGGTGGTACGCGCTAATAGCGTTTCAATCGGTGACGTCACTCGCTCTGAGACCTTGAAGTAGTTGTTCCCCTTGCTCTGCAAGGGCCGTGGCTTTTGTGGCGTGATGGGTAACGATGCTTCGTGGGTGTCAGTTGTTGATGTGTGCAGAGGGTCCCTGGTTCGAGCCCAGGTAGGGGCGAAGAGCGGGACGGAAGCTATACTGTTACACACACACACCCCTCTCTCTCCCACAAACACATACACACTGCTCCAAACTTTTAAAATGTTAGGCACCAAATGGAATGTAAGGAGCACCAGAAAGAGATTGATTTTTAATAGTTTAGGCTTACATTAGGCCTATATGAATACAACCTTTTAAAGCACATCTCATGAGTAGCAGACCCTTTTCCTTTCTTCCTGTGCCAATCAAATTAGCCAATACCTACTGTCAAGTTACCAGGTTGTTGGCAAGTTAGGTAACGTGACTGAACGACGTTGTTTGTTATCAAATTAGTTTAAAACGCCCCCTTTAACATGGTTTGTGAAATTATGTCAAATGTGTGTGAAATCGCGCAGGAAGAAAAAAAGGCAGCTTTGCTGATATAAGTCCTATTTCTTTAACCGTTGAGCTAAAGACAAGATGTTTTCTTTGCTGTAAAGCTGCAAGCATACCTGTTGCGAAGCTGTTTCTCCTCTCTGGCATTGATGCGTGACAGCGAACTTGCAAAGCCTACTCAGACTGCTCTGTGCTCTTATACCAAGGAGGAAATCAAACAATGTATCAATTTTGCTCTGCTCCAATGTATCAAATGTACAAAATGTAACCGAAGACTGCTCAGGTTCGGCATCCCTGCTCATCCCTTATGGAGGAATAGATGAGGAAGGAGAGAAGCAGGTGAGTGATGGCTGGAAGGGGATGAGATTGGCGGATTACAGCTGCCACACGTGATGTGTGCATGAAAGTGAAGTGGACATTATTGGACCAGCACCTACAAGAGATTAGTTGCTGTTGCTTACATTTTTTTACTGACTTCATAAACATTTTCATAAGAGGCGCCAGCTAGTTCTTGGATATCAGGTGGACCAAAACATTTGGTAGTAGCATATGAAATGGTACAACAGTATTCTCAAATTTGGGTAACATGACGTTTTGGTACTGCGATATCACCGTGGTACCGGTATACCGTATAACACTACAATAGACCAGCAAGCTACTGTAGTAGGTCAAAGCTATGTGTTGGAAAACCTTGGTTGAGCATGGGTGGAGTAGGCATTACGGAGCTCATGTGAATTTACTTAATTGTTCAGCTTTAGACCAATGCCTACTTCTCACTTAAAACAGTTTCTTGTTTTAATAATATAGCGGATTTTTTTGGGTGACCAACTTTTGATTTAGTTTTCTCTTTTCTTTCAGAGGAGGGTTACAGTTACAAAAACAAAGAAATCCATACAAAAATAACCCAAACCCATTCCCCATACACCTGCCCACATCCCCATTTGGAAACCATGTTTTCCACCCCGCCTCCCCAAAGAAAGTGTCCCTCCCACCCCTTCCCATCCCACCCAGCAACAGAGTTTGCTTTTCAGTCCCCATCCCACATCCCCCTCACCCTCCCCCACAACAACCAGAGACACCATATTCTGTTCCAGTTAAATGGTTGTTCAGATTCAATTAGATCTATGGACCATACTTTTTTAATGGCTAGCTCAGAATACAAGCTTTCCAAAAGTTGTTTATATATTATAGCGATCAGTCCTTTTTGGAGCCCAGATAATTTATTTATAAATCCCATCATTGGATGGCTCGGTAGTTGGGTTTCCCAAGAGACTCCATGTTGTAAATATAGAAAAAAATAAGTTGTCTGGTAACGTGAATGTATCTTTCAAATCTTGGAATGTTCTCGAACCATTACTGTCCGTGATATCGGTAAGGATACGAATTCCACATTTGGACCATTTGGGGGGGGGAGGGGATTCAAAAGTCTGCCCTCAAGATTACAAGGCATTATTATGAAATATTAGAGTATGGGCATGCCATTTTGATTCCCAGTTACATTGTTTTTCGATTTTGTGCCAAATAGAAATTGTGTAGAAACAGTTTTGATTGTTGATTTTTTTTTATTTTTATGTTTTCCCCCTCAGCAATACCCAGACTATTATGCCATAGTAAAGGACCCAATAGATCTGAAAATCATTGCCCAGAAGTGACTGAATGTACTGTAAGTGGTGTGCATACAATAAATCACTGGTCAATTTTCTTCTTAGATGAGCCTCTACAGAAGTGTCAGCGCCATGGCAAAAGACATAGATCTCCTGGCCAAGAATGCCAAAACATACAATGAGCCTGGGTCACAGGTTTTAAAGGTATGCTGTACTACAACTCAGAATTATGTCAGAATTCAGATGTCAGTTTTGTTTGCTTCTTCACTCTTTCTTATTTATTTAAGGATGCCAACACCATCAGAAATATTTTTTTTCACAGAGAAAGAGAGAAATTGAGCATGCTGAGCCCATCAAATCCAGCATTCACATCAAGTAAGCAATACCATAGAACAGAAAGTAGAATTCATGAGCAAACAACATGCAATATTTACAAGGATTTTCCATGAATTAAACGTGTGTGTGTGTGTCAGGAACATAAGGTCAACCCAGGGAGACCAGCTCTCAGCTATTACCATGGCTCTTCAGTATGGGATTGAGGACGATGGCATTCTGGCTGGTACGTCTCATTGGTCTGTTAGCTGTTGTGGCTCTGCATTATCAACCTGGTAAAAAATAAGGAACATATAAGAACAGAAGGGACATTGCAGTGCTAAGTATACTAATATATGAGGGTTTGTCAGAAGACTTCAGACTTCATCTGTCTGATTCAATTGTCTCTCATTGCCCAGGGTCTGTCCACTATGACGAGGGGGAGTCGGAGGCAGAGAGCATCCACCACAGCATGGACATGAGTACCCCCATCTTCCAGCTGTACGAGGCTATATGGGGCGGAAGGAACAGCCAGGGACAGCTTATCTCCGAGCCTTTCCTCCAGCTGCCCTCCAGGAAGGACTACCCAGACTACTACCAGCAGATCAGCCAGCCCATCTCCCTGCAACAGATTAGGTAGGCCAAACAGTGGAAGGACAGTATCTCTGCACAATAAATGGCAGATTTGAAAAGTTGTTCCACAAAAAAGGGTTATTTGAAACAAATTCATGCAAGTGTGATTTATGTCATCTGGGCTCCAAGATGGTCCATTTAATTGTAACGGCGGTCCTCCTTCTCTTCGGTCGAAAAGGAGGAGTATTGATCGAACCAAGGCGCAGTGGAGTTTGAACACATATTTTTTAACGAAAAAACACGAACTTGAATAAACTAACAAAACAACAAACGGTGTAGACAGACCTAGACGACGAACTTACATGAAACAAGAAGAACGCACGAATAGAGAAAACAGGCTACACAAAACAACGATGAACAAAACAAACCGAAAACAGTCCCGTGTGGTGCAACGACATACACAAACACGGAAGACAATCACCCACAAACAAACAGTGAGAACACCCTACCTAAATATGACTCTCAATTAGAGGAAAACGCAAAACACCTGCCTCTAATTAAGAGCCATACCAGGCAACCCAAAACCAACATAGAAACAGAAAACAGACTGCCCACCCAAAACTCACGCCCTGACCATATACACATACAAAAACAACAGAAAACAGGTCAGGAACGTTACAGAAACCCCCCCTCAAGGTGCGAACGCCGGGCGCACCAGCACAAAGTCCAGGGGAGGGTCTGGGTGGGCAGTTGACCACGGTGGTGGCTCAGGCTCTGGACGCTGTCCCCACACCACCATAGTCACTCCCCGCTTCTGTCTACCCCTCCCAATGACCACCCTCCAACTAAAACCCCCTAAATGAACGGCCAGCACCGGGACAAGGGGCAGCACCGGGACAAGGGGCAGCACCGGGACAAGGGGCAGCACCGGGACAAGGGGCAGCACCGGGACAAGGGGCAGCACCGGGACAAGGGGCAGCACCGGGACAAGGGGCAGGTCCCGGCTGAGATACTCTGGCAGGTCCTGGCTAAGGGACTCTGGCAGGTCCTGGCTGGACAGCTCTCGACGCTCATGGCTGGCTGACGGCTCTCGACGCTCATGGCTGGCTGACGGCTCTCGACGCTCATGGCTGGCTGACGGCTCTCGACGCTCATGGCTGGCTGACGGCTCTCGACGCTCATGGCTGGCTGACGGCTCTCGACGCTCATGGCTGGCTGACGGCTCTCGACGCTCATGGCTGGCTGACGGCTCTCGACGCTCATGGCTGGCTGACGGCTCTCGACGCTCATGGCTGGCTGACGGCTCTCGACGCTCATGGCTGGCTGACGGCTCTCGACGCTCATGGCTGGCTGACGGCTCTCGACGCTCATGGCTGGCTGACGGCTCTCGACGCTCATGGCAGGCTGACGGCTCTCGACGCTCATGGCTCTCTGACGGCTCTCGACGCTCATGGCTCTCTGACGGCTCTCGACGCTCATGGCTCTCTGACGGCTCTCGACGCTCATGGCTCTCTGACGGCTCTCGACGCTCATGGCTCTCTGACGGCTCTCGACGCTCATGGCTCTCTGACGGCTCTGGCGGATCCTGTCTGGTTGGCGGCTCTGGCGGATCCTGTCTGGCTGGCGGCTCTGGCGGATCCTGTCTGGCGGGCGGCTCTGGCGGATCCTGTCTGGCGGGCGGCTCTGGCGCATCCTGTCTGGCGGGCGGCTCTGGCGGATCCTGTCTGGCGGGCGGCTCTGGCGGCTCCTGTCTGGCGGGCGGCTCTGGCGGCTCCTGTCTGGCGGACGGCTCTGTAGGCTCATGGCAGACGGGCGGCTTTGCAGGCTCATGGCAGACGGGCGGCTTTGCAGGCTCATTGCAGACGGATGGCTCAGACGGCGCTGGGGAGACGGATGGCTCAGATGGCGCTGGGGAGACGGATGGCTCAGATGGCGCTGGTGAGACGGATGGCTCTGGCCGGATAAGGCGCACTGTAGACCTGGTGCGTGGTGCCGGAACTGGAGGCACCGGGCTAAGGATACGCACCTTCCTACTAGTGCGGGGAGCAGGGACAGGGCACACTGTACTCTCAAAGCCCACTCTATACCTGGTGCGAGGTACCGGCACTGGTGACACCGGGCTGAGGACAAGCACATCAGGATTAGTAGGGGGAGAAGATACAGTGTGTACAGGGCTCTGGAGACGCACAGGAGGCTTAGTGTGTGGTGCCGGAACTGGAGGCACCGAACTGGATACACGCACTACAGAGAGAGTGCGTGGAGGAGGAACTGGGCTCAGGAGACGCACTGGTAGCCTAGTGCGTAGTGTAGGCACTGTAGGTACTAGGCTGGGGCGGGGAGGTGGCGCCGGAAATACCGGACCGTGGAGGCGTACTGGCACTCTTGAGCATTGAGCCTGCCCAACCTTACCTGGTTGAATGCTCCCGGTCGCCCGACCAGTGCGGGGAGGTGGAATAACCCGCACCGGCCTATGTAGGCGAACCGGGGAAACCATGCGTAAGGCAGGTGCCATGTATGCCGGCCCGAGGAGACGCACTGGAGACCAGACGCGTTGAGCCGGCCTCATGACACCTGGCTCAATACCCAATCTAGCCCTGCCAGTGCGGGGAGGTGGAATAACCCGCACTGGGCTATGCACTCGTACAGGAGACACCGTGCGCTCTACTGCGTAACACGGCGCCTGCCCGTACTCCCGCTCTCCACGGTAAGCCTGGGAAGTGGGCGCAGGTCTCCTACCTGCCCTTGGCCCACTACCTCTTAGCCCCCTCCCAAGAAATTTTTGGGTGTTACTCACGGGCTTTTTGGGCTTCCGTGCCAGACGCGTTCCCTCATAACTCCGGTTCCTCTCTCCGGTAGCCTCTGCTCTCCTCAGTGCCTCCAGCTGTTCCCATGGGAGGCGATCCCTACCAGCCAGGATCTCCTCCCATGTGTAGCAACCTTTCCCGTCCAATATATCGTCCCAAGTCCATTCCTCCTTCTTTTCCAGTCCCTTACTCCGTTTACTCCGCTGCTTGGCTCTGGATTGGTGGGTGATTCTGTAACGGCGGTCCTCCTCTTCGGTCGAAAAGGAGGAGTATTGATCGAACCAAGGCGCAGTGGAGTTTGAACACATATTTTTTAACGAAAAAACACGAACTTGAATAAACTAACAAAACAACAAACGGTGTAGACAGACCTAGACGACGAACTTACATGAAACAAGAAGAACGCACGAATAGAGAAAACAGGCTACACAAAACAACGATGAACAAAACAAACCGAAAACAGTCCCGTGTGGTGCAACGACAAACACAAACACGGAAGACAATCACCCACAAACAAACAGTGAGAACACCCTACCTAAATATGACTCTCAATTAGAGGAAAACGCAAAACACCTGCCTCTAATTAAGAGCCATACCAGGCAACCCAAAACCAACATAGAAACAGAAAACATAGACTGCCCACCCAAAACTCACGCCCTGACCATATACACATACAAAAACAACAGAAAACAGGTCAGGAACGTTACATTAATAGTCTATGTCAAGTTTTATTCAGGCCTAATCATTTTCCTAAATCAGCTGCTGTATGTTTTGTTGTGGCGTAACATGGCGTGAGCTGTACAGTGTATTTCTATCCCATCCCTTCCCAAATACGAGAACCCTTAATTCCCCACACACAGGAACAAAATGAAGAACAACGAGTATGAGAGTGTTGAGCAGCTAGACGCAGACATCACTCTGATGTTTGAGAATGCCAAGCCCTACAATGTGCCTCACTCCTCCATCTATAAGCGCATGCTGAAACTAAACCACATTCAGCAGGTCAGTGGGTGCATGAGCTGCCAATGCTGAAACTCAAGTTCAAACCCAAGCTCTGCTGTAGTTGTCTATCCATATCTGTATGACTGTAAAGTATCCTATGCTAATTATTGTGTGTAACATTACTGAAGTATTTAATTTACAATGAGATGATACTGCTGCTTAGGTAATCTGGTCTCTGTGGTGTTAAACATTGATTAGGTCTGCCTCACTGTCCTCTGTACCAGTAGTGTCTTGGGCAGTCTTCACTATGTTCTGTACTCAGTTGCAATCAATTGTTTTGTGGATAGTTGTGTATTCTACTTATAAATAGACTGAAGATGAAATATTGGAGCTGCCGAACCATGATGGCTTGTAGGTTTGGGAGGGCACTACTTTTGTGCAAGTGGAGAAATGTTGAAGAGAGATAATGAGATGGGGAGAGTAAGAGGTGCCAGTTTGTATTCATGAACGTGTGGGAGGAAGAGAAGCTAGTTGATATTGATGTGTATGTGTCTTTTCCTAGCTGAAGAGAAAGGAGCTATTGAGGAGGGTGAACGACAGCATGCACGGGGACAGCATGCTCTCTTCTACAATGGCTGATACTGGCAGCACTAAGAGAAACAGGTATGCAATTCTCATTTCACCTACTCCGCACACTACAGAATCAGCCGGCACACAATCCACACAAATACCAGGATACTTCTGCAAAAAAGTTCCTGTACTTTTGGTTTATAAGATGCTTGTTTTGTGCATGATGAAATTATGAATGGCCAACATATTATGGCATTGTTTTTTATTGATCCTTGAAGATAATGTTTCCTTTTAACTAACCCACACCCCTGTGACCTCTAGCCATAAGAAGAACACAAAGAAGAACCAGATGAAGGTCCTGTACGCCACAGTGACAGAGGCCCGGGAGATGAGCACTGGCCGGAAGCTCTGTGAGCTCTTCAGGGTCTAGCTTTCCATAAAAGGACTACCCGGACTACTACAAGATCATCCTAGAGCCCATGGACCTGAAGACCATCGATCACAACATCCGCTCTGAGAAGTACATGACGGAGGGCGCTCTGTTGGAAGACATGAAGCTCATGTTCCGCAATGCACGCCACTACAACGAGGAGGGCTCACAGGTGATGGGCCAATCAGAGATGAGACTCAGGGCAGTGTGAAGCGTGCATACTAGATTATTTGGCAGTAATTTAGCAGCAATGTACTAATGTCTTTTAATCATGATTTATAAGATAGACACTACATTTCCATAATGTCAGCAGAATGTAGTGCAGCAATTACACTATATATGCAAAAGTATGTGCACACCCCTTCAAATTAGTGGATTCGGCTATTTCAGCCACACCAGTTGCTGACAGGTGTATAAAATTGAGCACACAGCCATGCTATCTCCATAGAAAAACATTGTCAGTAGAATGGCCTTACTGAAGAGCTCAGTAACTTTCAATGTGGCACCATCATAGGATGCCACCATTCCAACAAGTCAGTTTGTCACATTTCTGCCCTTCTAGAGCTGCCCCGGTCAACTGTAAGTGCTGTTATTGTGAAGTGGAAACATCTAGGAGCAACATCGGCTCAGCCGCGAAGTGGTAGGCCACACAAGCTCACAGAATGGGACTGCAGCCTAAGATCACCATGCGCAATGCCAAGCGTTGGCAGGACTGGTGTAAAGCTCGCCGCCATTGAACTCTGGAGCAGTGGAAACGCATTCTCTGGCGTGATGAATCACGCCTCACCATCTGGCAGATGGATGCCAGGAGAACGCTCACTGCCTGAATGCATTGTGTCACCTGTAATGTTTGGAGGAGGAGGAATAATGTTTTTTCATGGTTCTGGCTAGGCCCCTTAGTTGCAGGGAAGGGAAATCTTAACACGACAGCATACAATGACATTCTAGACGATTCTGTGTTTCCAACTTTATGGGAACAGTTTGGGGAAGGCTCTTTCCTGTATCAGCATGACTGTGCCATCGTGTACAAAGTGAGGTCCATACAGAAATGGTTTGTCGAGATCTGTGTGTAAGAACTTGACTGGCCTGCACAGAGCCCTGACCTCAACCCCATCCAACACCTTTGGGATGACTTGGAATGCCGACTGTGAGCCAGACCTAATCGTCCAACATCAGTGCCCAACCTCACTAATGCTCTTGTGGCTGAATGGAAGCAAGTCCCCGCAGCAATGTTCCAACATTTAGTGGATAGCCTTCCCAGAAGAGTGGGGGCTGTTATAGCAGCAAAGGGGAAACCAACTCCATATTAATGCCCATGATTTTGGAATGAGGTGTCCAATTACTTATGGTCATGTAGTGTACTATTCGGCGCACTAGCTCTGATCCACAGTGTTATGTTAACCACTTGCTTTTGCAGCTAGCTAGTACACACTAGCTAGGATAGCTAGGTAGTACACACTAGCTAACTAGTATCTATTTTATAATTCTTAATGTAATTTCACCACCTGTGCTGTTGCTTGCGGTTACCCACAATCCTCTCTGGCACCATTCAACATCCTGTCTTAGCTCGTATGTCTCACTGCGTCTGTGGCTTAAGGTTTCTGTTGCAGCCAGACCCTATTGGACAGCTGTGTCCTGGTGCACTCTGACTGTTTATGTTAATACCTTCACTGCAGGTGTCAACACACGGGTGCTCCTGGAGCCTACGGAATCCAGGTAATCTACACTTCTATACAATTTTATATTAAAAAAGCACAGACTGTAAATGCTTGTTATTCGATTACTCACATCTGTATTTGAGAATGAGTAAAGAGGCCCTTGATGTTGTTGGTTTTTTTTTAAATGATTGATCCCGGACAGCAGGCCCCACCACCCTACCCAAGACAGGGCCAGCCTGCCTTCCAGCAACCCTCAACACCCTTATTTGTAGACCCTCCACCCAAGCTTAGGCGCCTGCTCCACTCAGAGGCATACCTGAAGTACATTGAGGGACTTTAATGCAGAGTCCTCCACCATCAGCAAGTGGGACCATGGTCATCTGAATCAGTGTTAGTTTGGCAGCTGGGGTGAAAGAGGAGCGATTACGATAGAGGAAACCAAGTCTAGATTTAACTTTAGCCTGCAGCTTTGATATGTGCTGAGAGAAGGACAGTGCACCGTCTAGCCATACTCCCAAGTACTTATATGCGGTGACTACCTCAAGCTCTAAACCCTCAGAGGTAGTAACCTGTGGGAGGAGGGGCATTCTTCTTACCTAACAACATGACCTTTGTTTTGGAGGTGTTCAGAACAAGGTTAAGGGTAGAGAAAGCACATACTCCTACCCATGCTAGATTATGGAGACGTAATTTATAGCTCGTCAAGTAAGGGTGCTCTCGAGCGGCTATATGTTCTTTACCATTCGGCAATCAGATTTGCCACCAATGCTCCTTATAGGACACATAACTGCACTCTATACTCCTCTGTAAACTGGTCATCTCTGTATACCCGTCGCAAGGCCCACTGCTTGATGCTTATTTATAAAAACCCTCTTAGGCCTCACTCCCCCCTCTCTGAGATATCTACTGCAGCCCTCATTCTCCACATACAACACCCATTGTGCCAGTCACATTCTGTTAAAGGTCCCCAAAGTGCACACACATCCCTGGGTCGCTCCTCTTTTCAGTTCGCTGCATCTAGCGACTGGAACGAGCTGCAACGAACACTCAAACTCAATCATGGACACTCTTACCGACAGTTGTGGCTGCTTTGTATGATATATTGTTGTCTGTACCTTCTTGACCTTTGTGGTGTTGACTTTGCCCAATAATGTTTCTACCATGTTGTCATGTTGTGTTGCTACCATGCTGTGTTGTCATGTGATGCTGCCTTATGTTGTTGTCATAGGTCTCTCTTTATGTAGTGGTGTCTCTCTTGTTGTGATTTGTGTTTTGTCCTATATTGTATTTATTTTTAAAATCCCAGGCCCCCGTCCCCGCTGGAGGCCTTTTGCCTTTTTGGTAGGCCGTCATTGTAAATAAGTATTTGTTCTTAACTGACTTGCCTAGTTAAATAAATGTACTATTTCCAAATAACCTTGTATGTGGGCATGTTTCAGCAGCTCGAAAGAAAGATGTGCGACTGACCAAGGAGCAGGAGAGCCGGCTGCAGTCCCATTGGCTGAAGAGCAAGGGCGCCCATTCCACAATGGCAGATGCACTGTGCCGTCTGCAAGACCTGATGCTGCGTGACACACTGAACATCCGCCAGACGTACAACCTGTAGGATATCTGAGCCACTGCTCCCTACACTGTCAGACAGGAAAGGGGTTTTAGGCTCATTAGAAAATGTGTAAATGTTGTTATGTTAATGTAGGCATTTGTTTGTAGAATGGTTAAATTAGCTTGCTTACTCTGTTCAAGCTGTTTTGTGTTAGAACAATTAAAATGCAAACAGTAAATTATTGTATTAATGTTTCCCTGTGATGGATAAACGTTTTCATAAAAAATACAGAGAAGGGACTTGTTCTTGAATGCTAATTTAGTATCTGTGTGCTGCAATATGGAACATTCAAGTGGGCAGTGGGAACCCACTGAGTCTGGCGACTCGGCACCAGACAAGAGAAGGGGAACCAACATACATTGTTTTTTCTTTAAGTTGTTCTATTAGGCTGGTTTAACCAATTCTGATATTTTTTCTCTAATTGGTCTTTGAACCAATCAGATCAACGCGGAAAAGATCTGATGTGACTGGCCAAAATACCAATTAGTGAGAGAAGATCCGAATTCAGCTGCCTGTCTAAATGCAGCTTTGGTCTTCCATGACCTGACTATGATGATCAAAACCGTAATGTACCTTGGGTAAATTATCACTGATCTACAAATGATGAGTAGGCTGGTTATTTATGATGGAAGGTGATTTGTAGATCAGGCAGTAGGCACGATCGAACAATCCCAATGACTAGGTGAACATAATACTTAATCAATCAATAATTGTGATCAATTCATTAGTCAATATTTTATATACAATCTCGTCCGAACACTCGCCCATGCCATTCACTTCTTTTCAAGTGCGCAGGGGCTTGTCCAGCGTGGTTTTCCAAACTTGTTTGCGCACGCCCAGTGCACAGACCACCCAGTGGCTTGAGAATTTTGAAAGCCATTTCGTCCGGCAGCAGCGAATAACAGCACAGACGCCGGCTGAGACAACAAAAAGCAAGAGAAGGTATGAGAGTTCTTTGTAATCTTGTCGCTCTATCAAATGATACATATGAATTTACATTGTTGGCTAGTTTGTAGAGATATATAAAACTGCCGTAGACATTTCTAATTTGCCCATCGTGGATAATTTAGCTAGGTAAGAAGTTAAGTAATTAGCATTAGCAAGCTAGGTAGGTAAATGGCTAGCTAGTTCCTTGCAGAATATTCATTGACAGATGGTACTATACCATGCATTAGGGGTTAGTGCCACTGCGTTGCGAGGACACTACAGAATAGGCTTAGTTTTTTTACAGGAAATTATTTCAGAACTAGCTAACGGTTACTAATTCGCCCAAATGTAACACGCACACCAGATACTAACGCGCAAGAAGACGTTCTAAGTTAGCCATGGCATGGCTGTCATTCAGGCTATTTTTGCTAGTACTGCTGGCCTACCAGACAGCCATGGCTAGTTTAGCATGCTTATAGTTAGCTAAGTAACTTAGCTAGCTACCAAACTAACATGCTCAGTGATTCAGTAGCTACGTTTATATCCTCGAAACTAGTGTTGGATATTTTTATCCTACATTTCTAAACTAGTGAAACGTGGGTATTTTGAATGAGCACCATGCCAGAGTACAGTGCTAACATTGTTAGCTAGTGACTAACTGCAGCCTCCAAGTCCCGCCCCAAATTTACTGTGATTGGATACATTTTCTGACCTCTGGAAAATAACGAATTCCATTGGATCACAAAGATGATGCAAGGCCAGCCCGCTTAACTTAGTCAAAGTTATATTCAGCCAATCAATATCTATGCCTTCAAGTGTCGTCGTCATGTGGTGAAATATTATGGGTAGTTGTGAAGTTAATGCGCATGATTAGAAAGTGGGTAGCTGGAGACGCCACTGAATGACAATAACCACCTCTATCGTTTTAAATTGAACGTTTCCTCATCAACTTGTAGTTAAGACAATCATTCACACCTGCACTGTTGGAGCTCGGCAGTTAAGTATTTCCCTGTACATTGCAACTACATCTGCGACCCTGTGAATGTGACTAAATAAAAAGTTGTATCTAATCAGCTAATAGTCAGCTAGTTGAGACCATCACTATTATGTCTAATGTAACGATTGACTTTCTTTCTAGGGCACCATGGAGCTGAATGATGGAAACCTTCAGACACTCACAGAATTTATGCGCAAAACTCTGGACCCGGATCCATCCGTCAGACGTCCAGGTATGGGAGCTCAGAGGAGAATGCATGTTCATTTAAAACACCCATGCACTGATCAGTCATGTTATGAACATGCATACTTTGGGCATTATTTTCATTTTCCCATTGCTTGACTGGAATGTTCTTATTTCCCTAATTTCTTCCAGCTGAAAAGTTTCTTGAGTCAGTTGAAGGGAACCAGAACTACCCGATATTGCTGCTTACATTATTGGAGAAATCTCAAGACAACGTCATCCGGGTGTGTGCAGCTGTCACCTTCAAAAACTTCATCAAGAGAAACTGGCGCATAGTAAGTTAGTGGTTGCCTGAATATTTGAACAAATCAAAGTGTTATGAGTTGTGCAAGTATTGTTAGCCCAACGTTGGCATGACAAGTCTTACTTTGTATCCTAATATCGCTTTCAGATTGAAGATGAACCAAACAAAATCTCAGATCCCGACCGAACCACTATCAAGGCCAACATTGTACATTTGATGTTGAGCAGCCCTGAACAGATTCAGAAACAGGTATGTCTGCACAAGAGGTAAGACCTGTTACCTGCCTATCTATTGTACATAGTCAGTGTGCTGGTTTGAATTACTTTAATCGGGTTTTCTCGGAATCCATCTACATGAGTTCACGATACTTTAGGATAATCCTTTTACACAATAATAAGGGCCATTTCCATAGATGTATTAGTTTTACTCTAGTGTTCACTGTTCTTCTACAGTTGAGTGATGCCATCAGCATCATCGGCAGAGAGGACTTCCCTATGAAGTGGCCGGACCTCTTGACAGAGATGGTGACCCGCTTCCAGAGCGGAGACTTCCACATCATTAACGGAGTTCTCCGGACCGCACACTCACTTTTCAAGAGGTTAATCACCATGGGCATGACATGTGGTCCTCTAATGATAGGTGTCTTTGTGGTTAGTTTTTAAAGATGTTAACACTGATCTTCTGTTTTCCCAGGTATCGACACGAGTTTAAGTCGAATGAGCTGTGGCTGGAGATTAAACTGGTGTTAGACACGTTTGCGAGTCCACTGACTGAACTCTTCAAGGTTATTGTTTACAGAGTTAATCAACCCTAACAATTGAAATATTTTTCAAGTAAAAACAAGTTCTTGAAATTGGTACTGCCCATCGCTTGCTTTTAGTTTGTAGGATCTAAATTATTCAAACATGGGAAGTCATTGTCTGCTATTCATGTATATTGTTTCTCAGGCCACCATTGAGCTGTGTCAGACCCATGCGACGGACATCAACGCTTTGAAGATCCTCTTCTCGTCCCTTACTCTGATTTCAAAGCTCTTCTACAGTCTCAACTTCCAGGTGCGTCCCCCACCTGCATCTTATCTGCTTTATGACCACAAGGACATTGCTGCATGTTGCTGAATTTTCATGTGCTTCTTTTCACTGGAGTGAAAGTAATCTCATTCTTCCAACTTTCACTGCCTTCACAGGACCTTCCTGAGTTTTTTGAGGACAACATGGAGACCTGGATGTCTAATTTCCATAACTTGTTGACCTTGGATAACAAGCTACTACAAACAGATGTGAGTGGACTTTCATTTGTAAAATGTTCAAGTTACTGCATCAGTTGATTCAACCTTTGATTACCTTGTCTTTTTCACCCAACAGGATGAAGAGGAGGCAGGTCTTCTGGAGCTGCTCAAATCTCAGATCTGTGACAACACTGCTCTTTACGCCCAGAAGTACGATGAAGAGTTCCAGCCTTACCTGCCTCGCTTTGTCACTGCTATCTGGAACCTGCTGGTCTCCGCTGGCCAGGAGGTCAAGTATGATCTGGTGAGGCTGCTGATGATACATTCATGTACCTTATCAATAGATAATGTGGACCGCCTGCTAATACATTTGCTCCTTTTTGTTTTGTGCTATAGCTTGTGAGCAATGCTATTCAGTTCCTGGCATCTGTGTGTGAAAGGCCCCACTACAAGCATCTTTTTGAGGACCAGAACACAATCACCAGCATCTGTGAGAAGGTCATTGTGCCTAACATGGAGTTCAGAAGTGAGTTGAGACTGAAATAGTGTCTTGGTCATGAATGGATACATGGGTATTTAATACATGTCATTGTACTTTAATGGCAGATATCTGCATAATGGGCTCTGGTACTGATGCATAGATTTATTTGGTTCCAGGTGCTGATGAGGAGGCCTTTGAGGATAACTCTGAAGAATACATCCGAAGAGATCTTGAAGGATCAGGTAATAACCCCAAAATGTGAACTCATCAATGAGACAAATTGAACTGGAGTATTGTTTAAGCATATGGTTGTTGACCCCTCTGTTCTGTCTCCTCCCTGCAGACATAGACACTCGGCGCAGGGCTGCTTGTGACTTAGTGAGAGGCCTGTGTAAGTTCTTTGAGGGCCCGGTTACAGCCATCTTCTCTGGCTATGTGAACTCCATGCTGGGGGAATATGCCAAGAACCCAGTGGTGAACTGGAAGCACAAAGACGCTGCCATCTACCTGGTCACATCTCTGGCCTCTAAAGCCCAGACAGCGAAAGTATGGTTATAATTCTTTTTGTGTTTGTGTAGCATTGCTGGGTTATAAACATGATTGCAGTAGACATTGAGTAATGTAAAATGTGTATCTTTTTAAGCATGGTATCACGCAGGCCAACGAGTTGGTGAACCTCACAGAATTCTTTGTGAACCACATTCTCACAGACCTCAATTCCCAAAACGGTACATATAAAGTTGAACGGATAAACAAATGATTAATGAATTCATTATCACAGCTGTGGATTGCTTTATCTGCACTTTTATCAAACATGCTTACTCTGTTCTATTATAGTCAATGAGTTTCCAGTGTTGAAGGCTGATGCCATCAAATACGTCATGATCTTCAGGAGTCAGGTTTGATTTTGTTTTTTTTCCTCTGAAAATTCACTGGCATGAGTTCAGCCTACTTAAAGGTTGAAATCAACACTTTGAGGGCCATGTGAATATCCAGTCCTCCTTTGTCCCCTCTTGTCTTCCAGTTGCCCAAAGAGCAGCTGCTGCAGGCTGTCCCTCTGCTTGTGGCCCACCTGCAGGCGGAGAGCACAGTGGAACACACCTACGCTGCCCACGCCCTGGAGAGACTCTTTACCATGAGGGGCCCCAACAACTCCACACTGTGAGTAGTTACTCAGCTACATTAAGTCTATAGTTGATTCTTATCCAACACTACACAATGTGTTTCAGTATCACTCCTACAGAGATGGCCCCCTTCACGGAACAGCTGCTCAACAACCTGTTCAAAGCACTGGCTCTGCCTGGCTCATCAGAGAACGAATATATCATGAAAGGTATGGAGTTTGAGGGTTAACTGCTCTGCTAATCACTTAAATAGCTTTAGTGATATGTCTAACTATCCTTTTGCGGCTAGGATAATTATTATCTATCCTAGGATAACTATCCTTTTGTGGTGACATGAGTTTGCGGACAACCTCATGTTACTTAAGCTTTTGTGGGCAATGTTTTTTTTTGTTTTTTCAGAGTATACAATCCTTGTTTTCTACACTGACATCTCCTTCATTCTTTTCCAGCCATCATGCGCAGCTTTTCCCTCCTGCAGGAGACCATTGTTCCTTACATCCCTACACTGATTGGCCAGCTCACTCACAAGCTCCTCCTTGTTAGCAAGGTAGGTCACACCCTTGTCTGTGCTGCGGTAGATACATACACACATGAGCTGACTTACATTATGTTCAAGTGGCAGCTGTATATACCGGTATCATGTGTTTCTTTCAGAACCCCAGCAAGCCTCACTTTAACCACTACCTGTTTGAATCCCTGTGCCTGTCTATCCGGATCACCTGCAAGGCCAACCCTACCACTGTGGGCAGCTTTGAGGAGGCCCTCTTCCCAGTCTTTACTGAGATCCTACAGAATGACGTACAAGGTATATGGCTTTACCCTAGAAAGAAGCAGGTTACAGCAGTCCATGTTAAGCAAAAGATTGCTTATCTTAGTAGGACAGGCCTAGGAAAGTGAGTGGAAGGTGAATGATTTTTATTTATTGGGATCCCCATTAGCCGACGACAATGGCGATCGCTAGTCTTATTGGGGTTCGACACATAACGAAAAAATACTTTTTACATTTAAAAACATTAACGTGTAACTGATCGACGCACACACATCTCAGTACATGCACACGAGTAGGTCACATTTGGGAGAGGCGTTGTGCCATGAGGTGTTGTTTTATTTGTTTTATCAATCCATGTTTGGTAATTAAGTCTTTCTTTGCAGCACTTGACCATATGACTGGACAATAATCAAGATAAGATAAAACTAGAGCCTGCAAGACTTGCTTTGTGGAGTGTTGTGTCAAAAAAGCAGAGTGTCTCTTTATTACAGACAGACATCTCCCCATCTTTACAACCGTTGAATCTAAATGTTTTGACCATGACCATTTACAATCCTAAGATAACACCAAGTCATTTAGTCTCCTCAACTTGTTCAACAGCCACACCATGCATTACCAGATTCAGCTGAGGTGTAGAACTTAAGGAATGATTTGTACCAAATACAATACTCTTAGTTTTAGATGTTCAGGGCCAGTTTATTACTGGCCACTCATTCCAAAACACACCGCAACTCTTTAAGGGTTTCAGTGACTTCATTAGCTGTCGTTGCCTCATCAGAATACATGGACACACATGCCTTCTTTAATGCCAGTGGCAGGTCATTGGTAAAAATGGAAAAGAGTAGAGGGCCTAGAGAACTGCCCTACGGTACACCACACTTTACATGTTTGACTTAAGAGAAGCTTCAATTAAATAAAACCCTCAGTTCTTTCGATAGATTGCCATATTGTGGATTCAGAGCAGAGGTTGAAAAGCCAAAACGCATTACTTTTTCTCTACCGGTTATGGTCAATAATATCAAAGGCTGCTCTGAAATCTAACAGTACAGCTATCAATTTCTTCCAACCAATTATCAGTCATTTGTGTCAGTGCAGTACATGTTGAGTGCCTTTCTCTATAAGCATGCTCAAAGTCGGTTGTTATTTTGTTTGCAGAGAAATAGCATTGTATTTGGTCAAACTACATTTTTTCCCTGCAGTTTGCTAAGAGCTGGCAGGTCTGCTGTTAGAACCAGGTAAGGCCGCTTTGCCGCTCTTGTGTAGCAAAATTACTTTGGCTTCCCTCCAGGCCTGAGGACGAACACTTTCCTCTAGTCTCAGATTATAAATATGACAGATAGGAGTGGCTATAGTCAACTACTGTCCTCGGTACCACCTCTCCCACACTACATTGACAAAATTCAAACTTACTGCTTTTCTTTAATTAGATTTTTTTGTGCGTGAGTATGATGGCTCACTGTTCCATTGTTGGCATTTCCTGCCTAAATTTGTCTACTTTGCCAATTAAATAATCCTTAAAATAATTGGCAACATCAAAAGGTTTTGATGAACAAGCCATCTGATTCGATGAAAGATGGAGTTGAATTTGTCTTTCTGCCCATAATTTAAAGGAAGTTTTTTCCCCCATTCTTTATGTCATTGATCTTGGCTATAATAAAGTTTTATTTTTGTTGCTTTTAGTCACACAATTTCTACATTTGCAGTCAGATGTGTAGCCAGAATTATTAGCCACTTTTGCCATATCTCTTTCAACCATAGTTTTTCAATTCCTCATCAATCCATGGAGCAATCAGTTTCTGAACAGGTGCATCTTTGTCAATAATTGGAAGAAGCAATTTCATAAATTCATCAAGTGCAGTGTCTGGATAATCCTTATTAGACTAACATAAATACAGCTTTTAGAACAAATTTCTACATTATTAGTAATCACATGATTAATACATGTGGATGATCTTGTTCTTGCAGAGTTTGTGAACACCCTGGTAGGTTGATTTAATAACATGAACCAGATTACTGGCACTGGTTAGTGAGAAGTTTCCTCTTGAGTGGACAGCTTGATTAAATATTCAGGTCCCCAAGAAATGGACCTCTGTTTACATCACATACACTATCAAGCATTTCACTTGGTGGCCTATTGAAACACCACAAAAAGAAAATACTTTAGATGTGCCAGGTGAACCTGCAACCACAACACTGCAATAACACTTGACATAAGATATTCTCTAAGCGTTACAGGGATATGGCTCGTGTGTGTGTGTGTGTGTGTGTACATGCATATACAATGCATTGGAAAGTATTTAGACCCCTTCCCATTTCCCACATTTTGTTACGTTGCAGCCTTAAAACCTCTTATGGCTGCAGTCCCGATATCGGGACCAATATGACAACAGCCAGTCCAAGTGCAGGGCGCCAAATTCAAAAACCATAAATCTCATAATTAAATTTCCTCAAACATACATGTGTCTTATATCATTTTAAAGGTAATCATGTTAATCCCACCAAACTGTCCGATTTCAAATAGGCTTTTCAGCGAAAGCACTACAAACGATTATTTTTGGTTTTGTGGTGACCTAACATAATCACAGCCATTTTTCCCAGCTAAATATAGCTTCACAAAAACCAGAATAAAGATAAAATGATTCACTAACCTTCAATTATTTTCATCAGATGACACTCATAGGACTTCATATTACACAATACATGCATGTTTTGTTTGATTAAATTCATATTTATATAAAACAATCTGAGTTTACATTGAGGTGACTAGATTCACTAGTTGCAAAAACATCAAGTGACTTTGCATAGCCCGTCGTTTCAACATGAATACTCATCATAAATATAGATGATAATACAAGTTATACACATTGAATTATAGATATACCTCTCCTTAATGCGACCGCTATGTCAGATTTCAAAAAAACTTTATGGAAAAATAATTGCACGCTATAATCTGAGATGGCGCTCAAAGTAGCATACCACAGCTGCAAAGATAGCGTCACTATAAACAATAAAATACATGATAAATATTCCATTACCTTTGATTATGTAGATCAGAAAGCACACCAGGAATCCCAGGTCCACAATAAATGTTTGTTTTGTTCGAAAAAATCTGTTATTTATGTCCAAATACCTTCTTTTGTTAGCGCGTCTGGTTTACATATCCAAATGCTAATTCTGGTCAGCTTCATATCGGACAAAAACTTCAATGTGATATTACCAGTCGAAGAAACATTTCAAACTAAGTAGTGAATCAATCATTAGGATGGTTTTAACATATAGCTTCTAAAGTTCCAACCAGAGTATTCCTTCTTGTCTGCGTGAGCAATGGAACGTCAGTGCCTTGCATGATCAGCGCATGGCTGCTTGATGGACACCTGACTGATTCTGCTCTCATTCTCTCCCACAACATCATAGAAGTCTCATTAGAATTTTTATTGATTGCGGACATCTAGTGGAACCCCTAGGCAGTGCAACATCAGTCATAACTCAATTGGATTTCTTAAAGGACTCTGGTGAATACAGACAAGCTCAGATTTCTGATTTCCTGTTTTGATTTCAACTCAGGATTTTGCCTGCCAATATGAGTTCTGTTAATCTCACAGACATAATTCAAACAGTTTTTTAAAAATTGAGTTTTCTATCCAATACTAATAATAATATGCAAATATTAGGAACTATGACTGAGGAGCAGGCTGTTTGAAATGGGCACCTTTCATCCAAGCTACTCAATACTGCCCCTGCAACCATAAAAAGTTAATCTAAAAGGGGGGGGGGGATGTATTTAATCAATCTACACTACATTTTTAAATGTAAGTAGATAAAGAACAAATTCTTATTTACCGTAATGGCCTACCCCAGCCAAACCCGGATGACGCTGGGCCAACTGTGCGCCGCCCTATGGGACTCCCAATCACGGCCGGATGTGATACAGCCTGATATCGAAAACAGAGACTTGTGACACCTCTTGCACCACTCGGGAGCTCTACCCCATAATGACAAAGCGAAAACGGGTTATAAAATGAAAAACATAATTACTTGTTTTACATACAGTACCAGTCATAAGTTTAGACACACACCTACTCATTCCAGGGTTTTTATTTTTACTATTTTCTACATTGTAGAATAATAGTGAAAACATCAAAACAAGGAAATAACACGGATGGAATCCTGTAGTAACCAGAAGTGTTAAATCAATTTATTTGAGATTCTTTAAAGTAGCCACCCTTTGCCTTGATGACAGCTTTGCACACTCTTGGGATTCTCTCAACCAGCTTCATGAGGTAGTCACCTGGAATGCATTTCAATTAACAGCTGTGTCTTGTTCAAAGTTAATTTGTGGAATTTCTTTCCTTAATGCGTTTGAGCCAGTCAGTTGTGTTGTGACAAGATAGCCCTATTTGGTATGAGACCAAGTCCATATTATGGCAAGAACAGCTCAAATGAGCAAAGAGAAACGACAGTCCATCATTACTTTAAGACATGAAGGTCAGTCAATCCATAAATGTCAAGAACTTTGAATGTTTCTTCAAGTGCAGTTGCAAAAACCAAGAGCAATGATGAAACCGTTTCTCATGAGGACCACTGCTGCAGAGGATGAGTTCAATTGTTACCAGCCTCAGAAATTGCAGCCCAAATAAATGTTTCACAGAGTTCAAGTAACAGACGCATCTCAACATCAACTGTTCAGAGAAGACTGTGAATCGGGCCTTCATGTTCGAATTGCTGCAAAGAAACCACTACTAAAGGACACCAATAAGAAGAGACTTGCTTGGGCTAAGAAACACAGGCATCCAAATTAGAGATTTTTGGTTCCTACCACTGTGTCTTTGTGAGAAGCAGAGTAGGTGAACGGATCTCCACATGTGTGGTTCCCACCGTAAAGCGAGGTGGTGGTGTGGGGGTGCTTTGCTGGTAAAACTGACTTATTTAGAATTCAGGGCACACTTAACCAGCATGGCTACCACAGCATTCTGCAGCAATATGCCATCCCATGTGGTTTGTGCTTAGTGGAACTATAATTTGTTTTCCAACAGAACAATGACCCAACAGACCTCCAGGCTGTGTAAGGGCTATTTGACCAAGAAGGAGAGTGATGGAGTGGTGCATCAGATGACTTAGCCTCCACAATCACCTGACCTCAACCCAATTGAGATGGTTTTGGATGAGTTGGACCGCAGAGTGAAGGAAAAGCAGCCAACAAGTGCTCAGCATATGTGGGAACTTCTCAAGACTGTAAAAGCATTCCAGGTGATGCTGGTTGAGAGTGCAAAGCTCTCAAGGCAAAGGGTGATTACTTTTTGAAGAATCTAAAATATATTTTGATTAGTTTAACACTTCTTTTTTTTACATGATTTACATGTGTTTATAGTTATTCACTATTCTACAATGTGGAAAATTGTAACAAATATAGAACCCTGGAATGAGTAGGTGTGTCAACTTTTGACTGGAAATGTGTGTGTGTGTGCAATAGAAAATATACATTCAGCAGTCCATAAATCAGTTGCTATGGTGAAGCTACGAAACCATAGGCTTGGTGCTCTCATCCCTTCTTGGCCTCTGGGAGTGCGGGTGGACAATAACCCTGTCCTAGCCGATGTATGCAATGTCCCCACATTTTCTGGCAGCTTTCATGGCTGGGATAAGTTCTTTCCTTTTCTGGCACACAGTTTCAGGATAGTCCTTGTTGGGGAAGATTATACTGTACGTTCTTTTTAAATTTCTTGGCTCTTTCCAGAACAGGTACCTTGTCCTTGAACCTCAGGAACTTAACCAGTATCGGGCATGTCACCTGTGCCGGTGGTGGGTTTTCCAGTACTGTGGGCACGCTACACTTCAATCTTCCTGTGGTCCAGCTTCAGTTTCTCAGATCATTTCCCTCACTTTTTCATCACACTCCGTTTAGGTCTAGTGGAAATTCTGTAATTCCTTCCACCGCCATGTTCTGCCTTGATTGTCCCTCGAATCTAATTTCTCTGTTATCATGGGTTCACATACAGAACGAATGTCCTGTTTCAATATGTTGCTGTTATTTTGCCGTTCTCCTGTTAAAATTCATCGAACTGCTAACTGTTCAGTACATGGACCTCTCTGGTCAGGTTAACCGTTCTGTTATTAGTTGACTCCACCAGTATTTGGACAAAACACTTGAAGCTATTTTCTTGTTGTAAAACTTGTAGAATTATTTTTGTTTGTTTTAACAATAGTCCCACCGGCTTTGGTCTTTGTCATGGTAGCAATGTAGGTCATGCTGTTACTCCTCACAGTTCCAGGCAGGGCAGGTCGCAGGGAAGCTTGAAAACAGCAACAAACAACCATTCCGGGACAGTTCGCGGTCCCAGCCACAATGGCTTACCACGTCGTGGGCCGCGTTCAAGCCCTCAAGAAAACCCTTCTAGCTTGATAGGCAGCTAGGCTAGCTGCTACACCAAACCGCTCCTCAGACCCGTCCTTGGTCGGCAGGATCACTGGACACATAGTGGTCCCAGCTACTGATGCCAAATGTTTTGCGGGATCCAAACTAAAAAGGTAGCTAGCTAGTAACAACTTTTTCAATGGACTTTCCAAAACAACAAACCAAGCTCTCCCTCGTTCAACAGGAAGTGGGGTGCTTCCAGGTTAAAATGAGCATTGACATCACCCCTTCTGAAGGGGTTGTGGAGCCATCCTCTCAACTGCATGTATGCAAGCTTGACAAACTACACATTGCCCTTCTTACATCAACCTTCCCCCCTTCTGTTGTTGCAGAGTTTGTACCCTACGTGTTCCAGGTGATGTCTCTGCTTCTGGAGATCCACACCAGCTCCATCCCCAACTCCTACATGGCCCTGTTCCCCCACCTGCTGCAGCCCGTGCTTTGGGAACGCACTGGCAACATCCCCCCTCTGGTGCGCCTGCTTCAGGCCTACCTGGAGAAGGGGGCTGCCACCATAGCCAGCTCTGCTGCTGACAAAATAGTGAGTAACATCTGGGGGCATGTTGGTAAAAGGACTCTTACTGTACATAATATTCTGTAACCTACCAGTTTTAATTTAACTGAGTCGTGCAATTGGTTAGTTGTGATAATCTGCCGTTAAACTGCTCTCTCTGTACAGCCTGGTCTGCTAGGAGTCTTCCAGAAGCTCATAGCCTCCAAGGCCAATGACCACCAAGGTTTCTACCTGATGAACAGCATCATAGAGCACATGCCCACGTGAGTCGACCACCTCCACTTGTCTATCTGATAACTAAATTAAGGACCTTGTATGTAATTGACATGGCGGGTGTATTATGAGTTGTCTTGCTCGCTCTCTCTCAGGGAGTCCATTGTTCAGTACAGGAAACAGATCTTCATTCTACTCTTCCAGAGACTGCAGAGCTCCAAAACGACCAAGTTCATCAAGAGTGAGGACAGCTTAAAACTAATGTTGACGTTGTTTATTTTGACGTACAATTGAAACTGCACACACATCCTCTTGGTCTTTGTCATGCTGGCATAACAACAGTGTCTGGTTGTATTAGCCTAGTTTTAAAATGTACTTAGTGTGCCTCTGATCTCTCCTCAATGCTGCACATTTTCAAAGGTCCTCTTTTCCATAGGTTTCATGGTTTTTATCAATTTGTATGGTGTCAAGTATGGAGCCATTGCTCTGCAGGAGATTTTTGACAGCATACAGCCAAAGTAAGTGTCTCTTGTCAGATGAAATGAGACTGACATGTTTGTTTTCCATCATTGATATGTTCATTAGTGTAGCCTTAAAGCTGAGTGTGCAGATGATCTCCTCGCTGAACACAAGCCAGTCAGTTGTCCCTTTTGGTTTTAAAGGCCAACCATGTCATATATGTGAAAGGATAAGCCTGGAAGTTTAATCATAGTCCGTAATTATTCTGATAGGTATGCGCAAAGGTATTCTCAGTGCTTGGTCTTCTCTCTTGTAGGATGTTTGGCATGGTGCTGGAAAAGATAGTCATTCCAGAGGTGCAGAAGGTGTCTGGCCCAGTGGAGAAGAAGATCTGTGCCGTGGGCATCACCAAGATCCTCACTGAGTGCCCGGCAATGATGGACACCGAGTACACCAAACTCTGGTGCGAAACGGTCCTGAAGTATTATCACACTTTTCAGTGTTTCTAGTAAATTAATGGTCTGCTAAATTGTTTACTCTTTAGGACCCCCCTGCTCCAGGCCCTGATTGGTCTGTTTGAGCTGCCAGAGGATGACAGCATCCCTGACGATGAGCACTTCATTGACATTGAGGACACGGCCGGTTACCAGACGGCTTTCTCCCAGCTGGCCTTTGCTGGGAAGAAAGAGCACGACCCCATCGGCGACGCTGTCAGCAACCCCAAGATCCTGCTAGCTCAGTCCCTCCACAAGCTCTCCACTGCCTGTCCTGGACGGGTAAGTTTTTATATATTAAAATACATGAATACGGGCCTCCCGGGTGGCGCAGTGGTCTAGAGCACTGCATCGCAGTGGTCTAGAGCACTGCATCGCAGTGCTAGCTGCGCCACCAGAGTCTCTGGGTTCGCGTCCAGGCTCTGTCGCAGCCGGCCGCGACCGGGAGGTCCATGGGGCGACGCACAATTGGGCTAGCGTCGTCCGGGTTAGGGAGGGTTTGGCCGGTAGGGATTTCCTTGTCTCATCGCGCTCCAGCGACTCCTGTGGCGGGCCGGGCGCAGTGTGCGCTACCCAAGGGGGCCAGGTGCACTGTGTTTCCTCCGACACATTGGTGCGGCTGGCTTCCGGGTTGTAGGCGCGCTGTGTTAAGAAGCAGTGCGGCTTGGTTGGGTTGTGCTTCGGAGGACGCATGACTTTCGACCTTCGTCTCTCCCGAGCCCGTACGGGAGTTGTAGTGATGAGACAAGATAGTAATTACTAGCGATTGGATACCACAAAAATTGGGGAGAAAAGGGGATAAAAATTATTTTAAAAATACATGAATACTAGGCTATGTTTAGAGGCATTGGGGCTCTTGGCTAAATCACTCCTTATAGCAGGAACATCTATACAGCAAGGCTACAAGAGATGGCACATCCACCTTGCGTTCTAATCTTCTACTCGCTTCATATGAGTCAGTCGTTCAGTTTTAAGCAGAGTTCAAAACAAAATGGTATAAGTTAAACACCAGCTCCGTGGCCTTGTGGTTAGTGTCTGCTCTGGGATTGGAAGGTGTGGGGTTCGATACCCAGTCAAGTCATACCAAATACTACAAAAAATGAAGGATATGTTTTGGGGGTGATACCCTGCGACACATTAGTGTTCTGTCAAAGGTGTGTGCTTATACAATAAGCTGCCTCACGCTATAGATACAGGAGATGGGCTCCTGTCCTATGGTCCTTTATGTCTCGGACAATGCTTACTTATAAAAGTAAAGCCGCAGCCGACTGAGCCAGCCACTCAGTGGAGTGCCTAAGGTGCTTTAGTGCAGCATAGACGGTGTGCGGCCCCAGGAAAAGCAGTGAGTGTACAACATTTTGGCACTTTGATTGCCAATGACTGAATGTTCTATTTTTGTAACTATTTAGTATGTTTAGAGGTGAAAGGTAGACACGAGAGTGCTGAAAGAGCAGTGGGTCGGATTCGAACACATGCTGGCAGCGGTACATTGTACATGCTTAGACTGCAAATAGTTGTTTATTTTGTAGTGTATATAGATGCTTACATTTTAGTCATTGATAGATGAGTAACTCTCCTGTTCTCCCCAATGGCAGGTCCTCTCTATGTTGAGCACCAGCCTGAATGCTGAGGCCCTCCAGTACCTGCAGGGTTATCTCCAGGCTGCATCTGTACAGCTGGTGTGAAGACCCTACAGCTTCCACTCTGACGCGTAATGGAGACCATGACACTGCACAATGACTGGCCACTGTCTGTCGCCCATGGGCAACACCAGGACTGCGCCAGGACTGAGTGGACAGAAGACTGACTGATCGACTTTAATCATGGTGGATACTTGGACAATGGGTCAACATTTTCATCTATGAATTGGGATTTTTATGTTTTTTTTAAGTGTTAAAAGAAAATACATTTAATATGTTACCTTTAAAGAGAGCACCAGAATATTTTTGAGGGGCTCAGTCCCTAATTGGCTTCAAGTTGAGCAAGGCTGGCGTCACCAACACTCAGCTTTGTGAATATAATGCTTTGATATGACTTTCTGCTTATTTGTCATTTATAACAACGACCGGTCATTGTGAATTGACAGTATTCCAGAACAAGTATTGGCCCCAAAACATTATGCTTCAAGGGATACTTAGAGATTTGGCAATGATTTGCTCTATTTCCCCGGAGTTTGATTTAACTAGTGGATACCATTTTTAGGTCTTTGGTCGGTATGAAGGAATTTAGAGGTAGTTTTGCGAACCAATGCTAACTAACCTTAGATACCTGTAGACTTACTCTGGGGAAGTAGAGCAAGGGCCTCATTTACAAAATCCTGAGGTATCCCTTTAATATTTTTCTGCATGTAGCTAGTCATAGCATTGTCTTTTTTGATGTGAATAAAGAGGCACTTGTATAAAACCGGTGGTGTTTAGCACTTTCAGTGACAACTCCTGTCGATGTGACAAAGTCAAAACTGAGTTATGAACTGTCTCATTTAGAGGGATGACTGAAAAGCCTGAAGGATTCCCAGTTGAACCGGTTTAATGATTTAAGTAAGCAGTATGCTTAACTTCATCTTTACTAGAGGATGCTCACCTACTAGACCTGCGCTGGTTCTGAGGCACTGTCCGACTCTGTCATACTCCCAGTACCTTGTGTTATAGAAACATCCCCACTTGTTCTCCTTTATTTGTTCCTGTGTCTAGTAGCAGTATGCCTGTCCTGAGCGTCTTCAAAAGGCTTTGTCTGTTGCGCCAATACACAGACCCATCTTCTGTCCTGACTGTATATGACTGAGGCGCAACCACCTCCAATACAGTACCCTTTCTATCCCATGAATCCGGACCCCGAATTCAAACCACATCCTGAGTTGTCAATGGTGATAACACACTAGCAGTTTTGTCTGAGTTTTTGTCTTGCCTTCAATTGCAGGGCCCTATCCTGCACACCTAATGGGCAGTCATTCAGGAAGAGAATAGGCAACCTGGAACGCAACTTGCATTCCATTAGGATTTCTGCAGGTGACCGTCCACATTCCAAGGGCGCTGCTCTGTAAGACAAAGCCTGGGTATGGATCAGTCCCACTGCTACTTTTTTTATTTTCTTTTTTACAATTAAGTCTTCACGATTTGCACACATTTTTTAAGCCTTTTACTTTTAGGATATAGCAGACTAGAAGTTGTCTGAACGAGGGGAGAAAAATCTAATGCAAAATGGGTCTTTGCGGTAGTGCTGGACGAGTGCAATTTCAGGTTAATTTGTCAAGTAGTCAAGTCAACAAATAGTCCTAACCATTGCATTGAAACAAGTCGCCTCCAACCTTCTCCCAGGCTGTGGTGGGTACCACTCTCATAGGCATGGGCTCCTTAGATTGTCTATAATTAAATTTGAGATGTGTCACAATTTCCCACCATTTGCTCAATGCCAGAATTTATATTAGGCCAATGAAGGGACTCTCTGGCCCTTCTGTTTCTCAGCTTCCAGATGTCCTTCATGCACTCTCTAGCATCTCCTGACGCATTGAATTACAGTACCAGTCAAAAGTTTGGACACCTGCTCATGCAAGGGATTTTAATTTATTTTTACAATTTTCTACATATTATAATAGTTAAGACAAATATGAAATTACACATGGAATCGTGTAGTAACCAAAAAAGTGTTATTCTAAAATATATTGATTTAAGGAGCCACCATTTGCCTTGACAGCTTTGTATACTCTCGACCAGCTTCACCTGGAATGCTTTTCCAAAAGTCTTGAAGTAGTTCCCACATATGCTAAGCAATTGTTGGCTGCTTTTCCTTCACTCTTGACCAACTCATCCCAAACCATCTCAATTGGGTTGAGGTCGGGTGATTGTGGGGGCCAGGTCATCTGATGCTCCTTGGTCAAATAGCGCTTACGGACTGGTGGTGTGTTTTGGGTCATTTTCCTGTTGAAAAACAAATAGTCCCAGTAAGCCCAAATCAGATGGGATGGCGTATCGCTGCAGAATGCTGTGGTAACCATGCTGGTTAAGTCTGCTTTGAATTCTAAATAAGTCACTGACAGTATCACCAGCAAAGCACCATAACACCACCACCTCCATGCTTCAGGGTGGGAACCATACATGCGGATCTGTTCACCTACTGTCTCACAAAGACATGGTGGTTGGAACCAATTTGGACTCATCAGACCAAAGGACAGATTTCCGCTGGTCTAATGTCCATTGCTCATGTTTCTTGGCCCAAGCAAGTCTCTTCTTATTGGTGTCCTTTTGTAGTGGTTTCTTTGCAGCAATTCAACCATGAAGGCCTGATTCATGCAGTCTCCTCTGAACAGTTGCTTTTGAGATGTCTGTTACTTGAACTCCGAGAAGCATTTTTTTGGGCTGCACTTTCTGAGACTGGTAACTAATGAACTTATACTCTGCAGCAGAGGTAACTCTATGTCTTCCTTTCCAGTGGAGGTCCTCATGAGAGCCAGTTTCATCATAGCGCTTGATGATAAAACTAGACAGACAGTGCCTTCATTAAACACTGTTTCACGACGCATAAGTGACATGGCAGGGCATGGCACAGCTCTTGGTATATGTCCGTTACATTTATGGGTGGTCAATTAAGGAAGACATCCTCTTCTGCAAACCACTGGAAACCAGGACAACAGGAGAGGATATTTTTCTGATCTGAATCCAGGATTTACAGGGACTATTTGAGGAGTGTCCCTGTAATCCTAGATTCAGATCATTCAGGCCAGAAAAAATATCACCCAAATAGGCCAGTCATGTGAGAAACTCATCATCATGCAAGCGGTCAGACAAGTGAAAATGATGGTCAGTAAAGGAAACTTTAAGCTTGTCTCTCAATTAAAAAAAACATGTCAGTACTTTGCCCCCCAGGTTGTAAGGGTAGGTAATGACACATCCGCCGCTCTGATCCTCAACACGGGGGCCCCTCAGGGGTGCGTGCTCAGTCCCCTCCTGTACTCCCTGTTCACTCATGACTGCACAACTCCAACACTGTCATTAAATTTGCTGATGACACAACAGTGGTAGGCCTGACCACCGACAATGACGAGTCAGCCTATAGGGAGGAGGTCAGAGACCTGACCATGTGGTGCAAGGATAACAACCTCTCCCTCAGTGTGATCAAGAAAAAGGAGATGATTGTGAACTACAGAAAAAGGAGGACCGAGCACACCCCATTCTTATCAACAGAGCTGGTTGAGAGCTTCAAGTTCCTTGGTGTCCACATCAGCAACAAAGGATCATGGTCCAAACACATCAAGACAGTCGTGAAGAGGGCACGACAAAGCCTATTCCCTCTCAGGAGACTGAAAAGATTTGGCATGGATTCTCAGATCCTCAAAAAGTTCTACAGCTGCACCATCGAGCATCCTGACTGTTTGCATCCCTGCCTGATATGGCAACTGCTCAGCCTCCAACCGCAAGGCACTACAGAGGGTAGTGTGTACGGCCCAGTACATCACTGGGGCCAAACTTCCTGCCATCCAGGACCTCTATTATACCAGGCCTTGTCAGAGGAAGGCCCTAAAAATTGTCAAAGACTCCAGTCACCCTAGTCATAGACTGTTCTCTCTGTTACCGCATGGCAAGCGGTACCCGGAGCACCAAATCTAGGTCCAAAAGGCTTCTTAACAGCTTCTACCCCCAAGCAATAAGACTTGAACAGCTAATCAAATGGCTACCCAGACTATTTGCATTGTCCCCCCCTGCCCCAATGATCATACAATTTGTCATGTAGTCTATGTTTTTGAAGAAAGAAACTCCCTCGGCTGCTCCACACCATAGGGCAGTGATCACTAACCGGACGATTGTGATTGACTGGTCGATCAATCAATCAATCAAGTTTATTTTATATAGCCCTTCGTACATCAGCTAATGTCTCGAAGTGCTGTACAGAGACCCAGCCTAAAACCCCAAACAGCTAGAATGCAGGTGTAGAAGCACGGTGGCTAGGAAAAACTCCCTAGAAAGGCCAAAACCTAGGAAGAAACCTAGAGAGGAACCAGGCTATGAGGAGTGACCAGTCCTCTTCTGGCTGTGCCGGGTGGAGATTATAACAGAACTATGCCAAGATGTTCAAAAATGTTCATAAGTGACAAGCATGGTCAAATAATAATCATGAATAATATTCAGTTGGCTTTTCATAGCCGATCATTAAGAGTTGAAAAACAACAGGTCTGGGACAGGTGGCGGTTCCATAACCGCAGGCAGAACAGCAGCAAGGCCAGGCGGACTGGGGACAGCAAGTAGCCACCACGCCCGGCAGTCCCGACGTATGGTCCCAGGGCTCAGGTCCTCCGAGAGAAAGAAAGAGAGAAGGAGAAAATTAGAGAGAGCCAAGATTTTCAAAATGTTCATAAATGACAAGCATGGTCAAATAATAATCAGGAATAAATCTGTTGGCTTTTCATAGCCGATCATTAAGAGTTGAAAACAGCAGGTCTGGGACAGGTAGGGGTTCCGTAACCGCAGGCAGAACCGTTGAAACTGGAATAGCAGCAAGGCCAGGCGGACTGGGGGCAGCAGGGAGTCGTCATGCCCGGTAGTCCTGACGTATGGTCCTAGGGCTCAGGTTCTCAGAGAGAGAAAGAAAGAGAGAACGAGAGAATTAGAGAAAGCATACTTAAATTCACACAGGACACTGGATAAGACAGGAGAAGTACTCCAGGTATAACCAACTGACCCTAGCCCCCCGACACAAACTACTGCAGCGTAAATACAGGAGGCTGAGACAGGAGCGGTTAGGAGACACTGTGGCCCCATCCGAAGATACCCCCGGACAGGGCCAAATAGGAAGGATATAACCCCACCCACTTTGCCAAAGCACAGCCCCCGCACCACTGGAGGGATATCTTCAACCACCAACTTATAATCCTGAGACAAGGCCGAGTATAGCCAACAAAGATCTCCACCACAGCACAAACCAAGGGGGGGCGCCAACCCAGACAGGAAGATTACGTCAGTAACTCAACCCACTCAAGTGACGCACCCCTCCCAGGGACGGCATGAAAGAGCACCAGTAAGCCAGTGACTCAGCCCCTGTAACAGGGTTAGAGGCAGAGAATCCCAGTGGAGAGAGGGGAACCGGCCAGGCAGAGACAGCAAGGGCGGTTCGTTGCTCCAGAGCCTTTCCGTTCACCTTCACACTCCTGGGCCAGACTACACTCAATCATATGACCTACTGAAGAGATAAGTCTTCAGTAAAGACTTAAAGGTTGAGACCGAGTCTGCGTCTCTCACATGGGTAGGCAGACTGTTCCATAAAAATGGAGATCTATAGGAGAAAGCCCTGCCTCCCGCTGTTTGCTTAGAAATTCTAGGGACAATTAGGAGGCCTGCGTCTTGTGATCGTAGCGTACGTATTGGTATGTATGGCAGGACCAACTCGGAAAGATAGGTAGGAGCAAGCCCATGTAACGCTTTATAGGTTAACAGTAAAACCTTGAAATCAGCCCTTGCCTTAACAGGAAGCCAGTGTAGGGAAGCTAGCACTGGAGTAATATGATCAAATTTCTTGGTTCTAGTCAGGATTCTAGCAGCCGTATTTAGCACTAACTGAAGTTTATTTAGTGCTTTATCCGGGTAGCCGGAAAGTAGAGCATTGCAGTAGTCTAACCTAGAAGTAACAAATGCATGGATTAATTTTTCTGCATCATTTTTGGACAGAAAATTTCTGATTTTTGCAATGTCACGTAGATGGAAAAAAGCTGTCCTTGAAACAGTCTTGATATGTTCGTCAAAAGAGAGATCAGGGTCAAGAGTAACGCCGAGGTCCTTCACAGTTTTATTTGAGACGACTTTACAACCATCAAGATGAATTGTCAGATTTAACAGAAGATCTCTTTGTTTCTTGGGACCTAGAACAAGCATCTCTGTTTTGTCCGAGTTTAAAAGTAGAAAGTTTTCAGCCATCCACTTCCTTATGTCTGAAACACAGGCTTCTAGCGAGGGCAATTTTGGGGCTTCACCATGTTTCATTGAAATGTACAGCTGTGTGTCATCCGCATAGCAGTGAAAGTTAACATTATGTTTTCGAATAACATCCCCAAGAGGTAAAATATATAGTGAAAACAATAGTGGTCCTCGTGGACACCTCGTTCATCAAGGCATTCCTAGTTGATCACCAAACAGGCCTGCGCTACTTTTCTTTGTTATTTGTGTTGTGCTGTTCCAGGTTGGTGCACTTGATTCAGAAGCCCCGCACCCCGGGGAGGCAGAGTGTTGTCTGAAAAGACAATCTCCGCCTACCTGGCAGACCATCAGATAGATCCTCTCCTGTCTGGATTACTGCAGCTCGCTGTTGGCTGGGCTCCCCGCGTGTGCCATTTAAATAACTAAAAATCTAATCTAATCTAGGGGATGGTCATGTAATTTTTAATCGATTATATTTCTCAGTGTTTTAGAATTAGTTGCTTATTAGGTTATATATTCTTGGCACCTATTGGTAGATGGGTAGCAGAGAGATTGAATATCCCTTTCCCTTTACACTTGGATGGTGTATCAATACACCCACTCACTACAAAGATACAGGCGTCCTTCCTAACTCAGTTGCCGGAGAGAAATGGTGAATTTGTCTCCTAGTCTCTGTTGGCAAGCAGACTGAACCAGGTTTTCCTCTAGGATTTTGCCTGTGCTTATAGCTGTATTGCGTTTCTTTTTATCCTAAGACACTACTTAATCCCCTCTGATGACAAGCATACCCATAACATGTTGCAGCCACCACTGAGTTAGGAAGGACACCTGTATCTTTGTAGTGACTGGGTTTATTCATACACCATTTTAAACCTAATTAATAACTTCACCATGTTCAAAGGGATATTCAGCACCTGTTTTTTAATACATTTTTACACATCAAAATAAAGGTTAAATAAAATGTAGCAACCAGTGCCCTTTGTGAGGCAGTGTTAAACCTCCCTGGTCTGTGTGGTTGAATCTGTGCATGAAATGCCCTACTCGATTGAGGGACCTTACAGATAAGTAAGCGTATGTGTGGGGTACAGAGATGCAGTAGTCATTCCAAAATCATATTAACCACCATTATTGAACACGGAATGAGTTCATGCAACTTTTTATGTGATTTGTTAAGCACATTTTTGCTACTGAACCTACTTAGGCTTGCTGTAACAAAGGGGTTGAATACTTATTCACTCAAGACATTTTAGCTCAACATTTTTTTATAAAAATAAAAAGAATTCTGCAAACAAACATTTTCATTGTCATTATGGGGTATTGTGTGTAGATCAGTGACACAAAATGTCATTTTAATAAATGTTTAATGCAGGTGGTAACGCAACAAAATGTGGAAAAAGTAAGTGTTGTGTTTACAAAACATGAGCAAGAAGGGTCCTAGAGCTCTGATGCATTCTGCCAACAAGCTGACCGGTAACATGTTAATATCCTGTTAACAAATAGTTAATACGTTGTTGTTTTCAGTCCCAGGAGTTGTGTTGTTAGAAAAAGCTATTTGTTCATTCATGTCAATTAGCTAATGACCTGAGCCATGTCCAACTCCATTGGCAAAACTGTGTTGAGATAAGGAGGTACATTTTCTGTCATTGTCATGTCATTCAGTTCACTAGAGAACATCTGTGAATATGTTTAGAGTAGTAATACGTATGAATAGTTAGGTTAGAATACTCGATTCACAGGCATGACTGAAACTCAGATATTCCCAGGACAGGGGCTTTGCTTCATAAAATTATAGAACTCCCTCATTGTTTTATGAGAGAGAGATTTGCTATCTAATGCAAACATCCTTCAGCTTTTAGATGTTCCTCACATTTGTAGCATAACTGGGCACTGTTTGAAATGCTTTGATAGATTTATGCACACACACAAGAACAGACAGATGCTGCTATTTAATTATTGTATTTTATTTAGTTTTCAGTCACTAAAGGTAGAACGTTGCTTCAGAACATTTGCTATTTACACAAAATGTACAGGTTCTGTGTGTAAAAATGTAGATAAACATGGATTTTCTTGTAAGGACGTATAGCGGTGTAACGGTTGTCCTCCTCCTCTTCGTCCGAAGAGGAGGAGTAGGGATTGGACCAAAGCGCAGCGTTGGGATACGACATGATATTTATTAAACAAAACGAATACTAAACACACTTGAGAATTTACAAAATAATAAACGAAGTCAACAGACCTGAACAAAACGAACTTACATATACACGAAGAACGCATGAACAGGTACAGACGACACAAACGAACGAACAAACGAAACAGTCCCGTGTGGTGCACAGACACGGAAGACAACCACCCACAAACAAACAGTGTGAACAGCCTACCTTTATATGGTTCTCAATCAGAGGAAACGTCAAACACCTGTCTCTGATTGAGAACCATATAAGGCTAATTCCCAATGACCTAAACATAGAAAACAAAACATAGAATGCCCACCCCAACTCACGTCCTGACCAACCAAACACATACAAAAATAACAGAAAACAGGTCAGGAACGTGACAAGCGGATACTACCCTCTACATCAAAACCTTCAATGCAAATCTAAATTCCATTCCTAAAACCTTGATTTTGGACAAAATTACCTGAATGGATTATTACTACCAAGGACTATCAAGAAAAAACTTTTAACAAACCAAAATCTGCAGAGATTGTGCTCCTCATTGACTGAAATGGCAAATACATTAAAGAAAATAAACTTTCCCAAACACAAAGTGGCTAAACTCTGCTGCTCAAACACAGTCAGCCAACTAACACCCCTATCAGATCACAAAGAATTTTATGAGAGAGAGATTTGCTATCTAATGCAAACTTCCTTCAGCTTTTAGATGTTCCTCACATTTGTAGTATAACTTGGCACAGTTTGAAATGCTTTGATAGATTTATGCACACACAAGAACAGACAGAGGCTGCTATTTAATTATTGTATTTTATTTAGTTTTCAGTCACTAAAGGGAGAACATTGCTTCAGAAAGAACAAAGAAATGTACAGGTTCTGTGTGTCACAGCTTGGTAGTGCTAGATGCACCAATGAACAGAACACCACAGAGACAAGAGCTGAGAAAGTCTACTGGTACAAACAAAGTATGAAACTTTACAAAACAAACAACCCCAGAGACGAAGGACAGCATCGAGGGCTGTGAGAGAGTGGAGGTGAGGAGGAATTCCCTGAAAAAGGGGAATAATTCTGTTGAGCTTGTGGAGCATTAGCAGTTGGCTGCATCTATTTGTATGGCAGTTTATGATAAAAGACAATGATGAATGTTAAATTGTGCTGTTACATATTTGCAACCTTGAGTAAAAATGTAATTAAAGAGTCTGTCTGGAGACAGTGTGTTTTGCTTTGGCCTCATAGAAGAGGCCTCATTTCAAATAGATATGTCTCATAGTACAATATAGTGCATTTATAGAGTGCCTTCAGAAAGTTTTCACACCCCTTGACTTATTCTACTTTTTGTTGTGTTACAGCCTGAATTCAAAATTGATGAAAAATATTTGTTTTCATCCATCTACACACAATACCTCATAACGACAAAGTAAAAACATGTTTTCAGAAATGTTTGCAAATGTATTGAAAATGAAATACAGAAATCTCATATACATAAGTATGCACACCCCTGAGTCAATACTTTGTAGAGCCACCTTTGGAATTGATTACAGCTCTGAGTCTTTCTGGGTAAGTCTCTAAGAGCTTTCCACACCTGGCTTGTGCAACATTGTCTATTATTCTTTTTTTAAATTCTTCAAGCTCTGTCAAATTGGTTGTTGATCATTGCTAAACAACAATTTTCAGGTCGTGCCATAGATCTTCAAGGAGATTTAAGTGAAAACAAGTGTAACCCGTCAGCAACTCAGACACATTCACTGTCTTCTTGGTAAGCAACTCCAGTGTAGATTTGGCCTTGTGTTTTAGGTTATTGTCCTGCTGAAATGTGAATTAATCTCCCAGTCTCTTGTGAAAAGCAGACTGAACCAGGTTTTCCTCAAGGACTTTTTCTATGCTTAGCTCTATTCTGTAGATTTTTTATCGTTATAAACTCCCCAGTCCTTAACAATTACAAGCATACCCATGACATGATGCAGCCACCGCTATGCTTGAAAATATGAAGAGTGGTACTCAGTAATGTGTTGTATTGGATTTTCCCCAAACACAACACTTTGTACTCAGGACAAAAAGTTAATTGCAGTATTACTTTAGTGCCTTGTTGCAAACAGGATGCATGTTTTCTTGAACAATTTTAATATGTACAGGTTTCCTTCTTTTCACTCTGTCATTTAGGTTAGTATTGTAGGGTAACTACAATGTTTTTGATCCATCCACAATGTTTTCTCCTATCACAGCCATTAAACTCAGTAAATGTTTTAGTTACCATTGGCCTCATGGTGAAATCCCTGAGCGGTTTCCTTCCTACCTGGCAACTGAGTTGGGAAGGACACCTGTATCTTTGTAGTGACTTGGTGTATTGATACACCATCCAAAGTGTTATTAATAACATCACCATCCTCAAAGGAATATTAAATGTCTGATAATTGTATGTGTGGGTTACAGAGATGAGGTAGTCAATCAAAAATTATGTTAAACATTATTTATTGCAAACAGAGTGAGTCCATGCAACTTATGTGACTTATTAAGCACATGTTAAATCCTGAACTTATTTAGGCTTGTCATAACAAAGGAGTTGAATACTTATTGACTCAAGACATTTCAACTTTTAATTATTATTATTTTTTAATTAATTTGTTGAAAAGATTATTGAACAACATAATTCCACTTTGAAATTATGGGGTATTGTGTGTAGGCCAGTAACAAAAACATCCCAATTTAATCCATTTTAAATTCAGGCTGTAACACAACAAAATGTGGAAAAAGTCAAGGGGTGTGAATACTTTCTGAAGGAATGGTAAGAAAAAATAAGCTTGGAAACAAAAACAAATAAGAGCCACTTAAGTGAAAGAGACCCAGGAATCATGATCACTGTTATGTGTGGTTTGGAATCTGTGTTCAATTTGACTTTATCACGTGTGAATGAGCTCTGCTGTAGTATTGTATATGGAAATCCTTACTTTCAAGGACATTCAGAGGCTTGTTCCAAAGCCACTCCTGCATTGTCTTGGCTGTGTGCTTAGGGTTGTTGTCCTGATTTCGCTTTGTCATTATGGGTTATTGTGTGTAGATTGATGAGGATTTCTTTTAAATTTTTAATCCATTTTGGAATAAGACTGTAACGTAACAAAATGTGGAAAAAGTCAAGGGGTCTGAATACTTTCCGAATGCACTGGATATTCTCCCATTTTCCCATCTCCAACTTTGTTACAACGTGTTTATGCATTGTTATACATCAATATCCATATCCTAGACTTAGAAGACTACTGAGACAGGAAAAATGAATAATTCATCCTCATAGATGTTTGAAGAATAAGGTTAATGAAATTACGAAGTTTGCAATGTTCAATGGACAAGATATAATGACAAAAATGCGATAAGAGAAAAATGTAGGCCTACCCTGTTTCCCCTACCTCTAAAATGCTACTGTTCCACGGAGGTGCGGTTCCTACAATGGAACCCCCTCATACCTAAACCTGGTCTGTTGTTTTCTTGTTAATGCCAATTCCTTCCCTACCTTTCCTTGACACATTAATCTTTAAAAAGTTTAGTTTTAAAAAACTCTATGTCTCAAGTTGCCAAACCACAGGTGTAACTGAGCCTCGCTATTGGTGGCCTGATCTTTCCTCTGCCCTGCCCAGAATGGTGTTCATAAGAACCAGAGAAATGGACACATCCAAAAACCCTCCTCAAACCAACCATCACTTGCACATTGTCATTCTACACAGAAAAGCTAAAGAGGTCAACCCTTTCAGTAGAAATACTTAAAAGGTATACACAAACACTGTTGTGTTTATTGTAGAACAGAAGAAAGGTACACACTCAAAATATCCCAGACAGGCATTAGCCCCTGACTCAGCACAGTAATCCTATTAACTAAATAAGCATCACATTTCCTTGAAAATGAAAGAATGAGCATCATAGTTGATAAACTATATTTAATATAAGTCCTTATGGAAGTAATGGTGCTCCGGAGAGGCAGGGGGTAATGGTCTCTCTACCAGGTGTGGGTTCAGGAGTCAGGTGTCCTACAATGCTCTGTACTGCTTATTCAATTAGTTCACCTACAGACAAAATGGCACAATGTTCCATTGTTAGGGATCAAATCATCTGAGACAAGTTCTGGGTATGTGTAAATGTACATGGCGAATAAAGGGGATTGTGATAGTAGACTGGTCATGGATATAGAGTGGCTAGACTATGGCCTCAGGTCCACAGGGATAGCCTACTACTCATTTCTATTCCATTGACACCACAGATCAACCCCACTAACCCAGCCAAGGTGACAATACACACTGCAACATCACTTTAGTATGTGGCGTCACGCCCATGCATGGCATTCCTTACTGTGCCATACAGAGTTCATTTTACAGTGTATTTCTTTTGCAGACTATGCTCTCATGTGTGATCGTGTTTGGCTCTGGTTATTCAAAAGCAGTAGTGTGTTTGTATTTTAGTTACTGGGTCTACATACTACGGCTGTCTGTGTGTTTAGTTGAGCCTGACTAGCTGTGAGTGTTTGTTGGCGATTCGTTGGCCTACATGCCTTTATGTGACACTTTTAGTATTTAAGATTCCTCTCCACTCATATAGGGCCGTTTGCCATGTCCATGTAAGCCATTTTGTACTGGACTGCTTATCACCATGGAAACTGTGTTGCGATTGCAGTGAGTTGGAGTACGCATGTGTGCGCGACCCAGTTCTATGTGTTTATTTGCTGTCCACTTTATTAAATTGTCAAGTGAGCTCTATTTAACTGAGGCTACAGTGACAGGCTTTCCAGAGTGGATATAGGGAGTGAAACAAGTTTCTTAGCTACCAGCTAAAGCACAGAAATACATAGTCCTATCTTTTCATGTAGAATGGCAAGCTGGATTCTTATTGTTACTTTTTATTATTACTTTTTATTTTAGCCTACTTGGTGAATATTTTCTTCTTCTTGAACTGCGCTGTTGGTCAAGGGCTTGTAAGTAAGCATTTCACGATGAAGTCTACACTTGTTGTATTCTGCGCATGTGGCAAATAAAGTTTGATTTGATTTTGATTTGACATGTTGTCTGTATCAGATGCTACCTCTGGGATGTACTGGGATAGATTAAGTTTAGGTTGAACCCACATAACACATGGTACATGTGCCTATGAGTATGTGGTGTGGATTGCATGGGTATGAGCATGTGAGTGGCTCAGTGTTTGTCCTGTCTGTGTACTGCTGGCTTGCTTCTGAAGCTAAGCAGGGTTGATCCTGGTAGGTTCCTGGATGGGAGACCAGATGCTGCTGGAAGTGGTGTTGGAGGTCCAGTAGGATGCATCCCTTTCCTCTGGTCTAAAATAATAAATATATATATACATCCCAATGCCCCAGGGGACATTGGCCTGTGTAGGGTGCCGTCTTTCGGATGGGATGTTAAACGGGTGTCCTGTCTCTCGGTGGTCAATAAAGATCCCACGGCACTTACCATAGGGGTGTTAACCCCGGTGTCCTGGCTAAATTCCCAATCTGGCCCTCATATCATCACGGTCACCTAATCATCCCCAGTTTACAATTTTCTCATTCATCTTCTCTCCCCTGTAACTATTCCCCAGGTCGTTGCTGTAAATGAGAATGTGTTCTCAGTCAACTTACCTGGTAAAATAAGGGTTAAATAAATACAAATGTAGCGACATGATGCTTGTTGTGAAGTCATCCAAAGAGATCATGATTCATTCATTGAAATTGTTATTCATCTGTAAAATAAAACTTCCCTCTTCCTTCTCCATGTCCTTTCTTCTTGTGTGCTATCTCACTGTTTCCCCCCCTTCAGCATTCAACTCCTCCCTTCATATCTGCTGTGTTGGAGTTTGTCCTGGCTGAAAAATCTCTGACATTCTGTTGTTTTTAAACCATTGTTGTTTAAATTAATTCATAACATTGTCTGGGTCCATTATATGATTAATGATGCCCTGGCTTTAACAGGGCATTACATATTAGTGGTCTGTTTATAGCTCAGTCTCCCTTGTCTTTCTCCTGCCATCAGAAAGAAAAACTCTTTGTCTCCTGTACAAAGGTTTAAAGAACAAACATTTACAATAACTTGGAGACAGTAGCAACAACCTAAATTAATTATCTTGCAATATTCTCTGGTAAAGACAACCCCTCTAAAATCAAACTATGCATAGAAATGCAAAACTATGAGAATAGCATAATTCATTTTTCTAATATTCCATTATTTAGAAAATATCTTAAAAATATAAATGTACATATTCATTTTCATTTACCTTGTACAATAACTGTTCTTTTTTAATGTTCTACTTGAATTATATGCTCTTGCATTATTCACCATCATAAAAAATGCAGAATTTAAAAATGGAAAATCAAAATGGATGCTGCCAACAGCATATCACGGGAAAATGTCATCCTGGCACATTTTTTGTGAAAAGGTACAATGTCACAGTAGCTAGATTGTAGTCAATTAAAACGATTGTTGATGTTTTTGTCAATACATTGTAGTCAATGGGATAAGATGAGTGTCACAGGGTTGAAGTTTTTTACAACACATTGCAGTCAATGGAAAAAGATGAGTGTCACAGGGTTGAAGTTTTTTACAACACATTGCAGTCAATGGAAAAAGATGAGTGTCACAGGGCTAACATTTTTCTTGTTAATCTCATGTCTGTCTCTCTCACTTTCTACCTCCTCTTTATCCCCCCATTCTGTTCTCTCTCCTTCCCCCTTCTTTCACCCCCTCCACCATCTCCCCTCTCTCTCCGCTTTCTTCCTCACTCTCCCCCTTCTCTCTCTCTCCCTCCTCCCTCTCTATTCTCTCTCCCGCATTTCCCTCTGTCCACCCCCTCTCATTTCTCTCTCCCTCTCCTTCCTCTCTCTCCCCTGTCCCTTCTTCCCCCTCTCCGTCCCTCCCCTACCCTCACACTCCCACTTCTCTCTCTCGCTCCCTCCTCCCCCCTCCATTCTCTCTCTCTTCTCTCTCCCACCTCTGTCTGTTGACTCTCTCTCCCCCTCTCTTTCTCCCCTTCTCCTCTCCCTCCTCCCTTCCTCTTTCACCTTCTCCCTCTCTCTCTCCCCCTCCCTCAAATTTAGCTGTGACTCTTGATGATCTCTCTCCCCCTCCCTCAAATTTAGCTGTGACTCTTGATGATGTTCAAAATATTTATTGGTCTAATGTAATTAATAAGTGGCATCCAGACACTGTACTTGATGAATTTATGAAATTGATTCTTCCAATTATTGATAAACATGCACCTGTTAAGAAACTGACAGCTCCATGTATTGACAAGGAATTGAAAACCTGTATAGTTGAAAAAGATGGAGCAAAAGGAGTGGCTAATAAGTCTGGCTTCACATATGACTGGCTGACTTACTGCAAACTGAGAAATGATGTGACTAAACTCAACAAAAATAAGAAGAAACTGTATTATAATGCCATGATCAATTATATAAATAATGATGGAAAAAAACATTGGAGTACTTTCAATCATATTATGGGCAGAAAATAAATGCATTGTAAGTTCGAATTTTGTTAAGTTAGTATGGGAGAGGTGGACAAATTATTGTTATTTCTCAAAAATGACAAACCTCCTGGCATTAACAACTTAGATGAAAAGCTACCGAGGATGGTAGCTGACTATGGCCACTCCTATCTGTCATATCTTTAATCTGAGCCTAGAAGAAAGTGTTTGTCCTCATGCCTGGAAGGAACCCAAATATATTCCGCTACTCAAGAGAGGTAAAGAGGACCTATTAGCTTGCTGTCAGCTCTTAGCAAACTGTTGGAAAAAATGGTGTTTGACCAAATAAAATGTTATTTCTCTGCAAACAAAATAACAACAGACTTTCATTATGCTTATAGAGAAGGGCACTCAACATCTACTGCACTGACACTGATGATTAGTTGAAAGAAATTGATAAAAGAAGATTGTGGGAGTTTTATTGTTAGATTTCAGAGCAGCCTTTGATATTATTGACCATAACCTGTTGGCTTTTCAACCTCTGCCATATTGTGGATTCAGAGCAATCTATCGAAAGAACTCAGAGGGTTTTATTTAATTGAAGCTTCTCTTATGTCAAACACGTAAAGTGTGGTGTACCGTAGGGCAGTTCTCTAGGCCCTCTACTCTTTTCTATTTTTACCAATGACCTGCCACTGGCATTAAGGAAGGCATGTGTGTCCATGTATGCTGATGATTCAACCATATCCGCATCAGCAACCACAGCTAATGAAGTCACTGAAACCGTTAACAAAGAGTTGCAGTCAGTTTTGGAATGGGTGGCCAGTAATAAAATGGCCCTGAACATCTCTAAAACTAAGAGCATTGTATTTGGTACAAATCATTCCCTACACTGTAGACCTGCAGTTCTAGACCTAAGTTCAAGTGCTGCAGGCTCAAATCAAATCAAATGTTATTTGTCACATGTGCCAAATACAACAGGTGTAGACCTTACAGTGAAATGCTTACTTACAAGCCCTTAAAGGGTTAATAAATGTTATGTTATAATAAACTGTAAGGTCTCCTCTTCAGGAGACCTCTCTGTGTGTTAAAACCTGTTTTGAGTGTTGTGACCTTCAGACACTATCAGAAGGCGTCTACATTCAGACTCCTCCTGTCTGGATCCCACCGTGGTTATCTGGTTTTCTGAGAACACAAGGCTGCCACAGACCTGATGAAACCAGCCACCTGTCAGAAGATGCTTACACTCGTTCACCTTGTCATGACCCTATACTTGTGATGAAAGGTCAAGTTTCGGTCAAACCCACTGAGTTTTTACTTGCTGATAAGATGGTTACTGCTGTCAGAGGGAGGTTAGATTTATTAAAATGTTGTTGCCAGGTAAAGTTACGTAAGGGGGATTGGAGAGGCTATATAAGTTACAGGATGTCTTAGACATTTTGCAGAACTTGGGGTGAACTATCATATACTGTTATACTGTACTCTGTATCAACTTCTGCCTACAATTGTATTACTAAAAGGAGTGTTTTAATACTTAAACAAAGAGTCTGTGTTTCCTTTCCATTACTAATGTATGTTTGATAATTATATAGACCTGATCATTTGTTGAAGAAATTTACCAACAGTGCAGCTACAGTGCCGAGCTAACTCTAACCCTGACCCTAACCTTAACCCTCCCTTCATCTCTGCATCTTGGCTCAACCCTTCTGCCGATGTCACTCACAAGCACATTAACTCTAGGTCAGGCTTCAAGTGAGGCCTACCTTTCTGCCATGTAGTTGGGGGAGGGGAAATGTATTAACCTAATCTCCAAAGTGAACCAGTTGATATCGGTAGGCCTAGGCTGCGAAACAGAGGTGATTGCAGTTGAGAGGATGAGGGAGAGAAGTAGCGGTCCCGGGGTTGTGAAGGTGGAGTGTCGGTCTGTGGAGGAGAAAGTGGCTCTGTTATGGAAAAAACACAAGCTGCGAGGCCATCCTGATTATAACAAAGTCTTCCTTCGATCAGCCAAGTCCCACACCGATAATCTTATAGAACTGAACTTCAAGACGCTGCTGAGGCAAATACCAGCAGGAAAGGACTATTTCGTAGAAGGACAATGCGGACAAGGACATGGGGTGGACAGACCTCCTACATACTGAGGGGCTTCCCATCCCCTACAAGATTCAATTTCAATAGCGCATTGGAATGTTAACGGATGGACTACCTTGAACAATAAATTACGAATAACAATACTAAAAATGTTAAACTCAGACATTATCTCAATAAATGAAACGCATTTGCGTCGGCAATAAATTATTGATATTGAAGGGTATGCATGGTGTGGACCCAACAGAAAACCAATGTGAAAGCCCCCAGTGGTTCTGGGGAAGTGGGAATATGTGTAAAGTCTGATATGATGAAAGCATATAAAATTGAAATTATCGATAAAGCCAGAGAAGGAATTATTGGTTTATGCTTTGAACATAGGGAGTCAGATGATTGTTTTGTTGTGTTTTCATGCTATTTGCCACCTGAGTAGTCCACATTTGATTTAGATGTGTGGTATGAAAAATGTTGTGATATGTTGTGATATGTTGTGACCAAAACGATATAAGAAAATTCCAATGGAAGTCAGGGAAGAGCAGGGAGGGCTGAACTCTGATATTACACAGGTACCTAAGGAGAGGGAGAAGGGGTTTGCTAGCTTGTTCTCAGGTAACGAAGATGTGGCATATTTTGAGGAAGAATTTTATAAAGACATGTTCCCTGAAAACTAAAATGGAAAATACAATGTTAGAACCCTCGTTTTTAAATGATGAGCTGTCTGTGGCAGAAGTTAAGAAGGTGATTGACGCTGCAAAAAATGGGAAAGCGTTTGACATTGATGAACTGCCTAATGAGGTTTTAAAATCCCCTAAATAATTCATGTCCTATATGATTTGCTCCGAATTTGTTTTGAGTACAGTATACTGCCATCCACTTGGTACAGGTCTATAGTGAATCCCATTCCCAAATCTTTGAAAAATTACACAAGAATGCCACAAGAGGCATAAGTTAATAAAGTACGGTTTATACATTATATTCATCCATCCTCAACAATAGGCTAATTCGATTGTTGGAGGATCAAAACATTCTGGTGGAAGAACAAAATGTTTTTCGTAAATCCAGAGCCTGTATAGATCATATCTTCTCGGTCTGTACAATAATCAGAAATAGATCACACGAAGAGAAACCTACTTTTGCATATTTCATTGATTTCCAGAAAGCTTTTGATTTTGTAAATAGGGATCTTTTAGCCTATATTTGGTTAAAGACAGGGGTTGATGGGAAATTTTATCACACAATCGAGTCTCTTTGTGTGGGGTGCTAAGAGGTATTTTAAAAATGAACATGTCCATAACAGAGCAGCACGTTACTTTTTAGGTGTCCACAAGTTTGCACCTATACTTGCAATAACTGGGGATATGGGCTGGGAACCCTGTGAGGTGGGATGGAAGGCATGTATGGTGAGACTATAGAATAGACTGTTGGATATGCCAACTGCCAGACTAGCTAGTAAAGTTGTTCAATGGGATCTTTCTATAGGGGGAGACAGGGCAACTGAAATGTCTGACATTTTTCAAGAGTCTGACTGTGAACATCTGTACGAAAACAAAATTAAGGGAGACATAGATATGATTAAAAAACAACTGTTGACGCAATATATAAACAAATGGGTGGAGGAGATGAATTATAAACCCAAATTGAGAACCTTTTGTTTGATTAAGGGTAAATTCATGTGTGAGAGATAAATTATGTATAACCTACCTAAAAGCAAGAGATCGCTATGTGCACAGGTAAGATCAGGGATATTGCCTCTGCTTATTGAAACAGGTAAGATCAGGGATATTGCCCCTGCGTGAAACAGGTCAGATCAGGGATATTGCCTCTCTGTATTGAAACAGGTCGGTATTGTGGTGAAATGGAAGAGGAAAGACTATGTAACTATTGTGACTGCGAAGAAATAGAGAATGAAACTCATTTGATCCTCTATTGCCCTTTCTACCACGATATACGCTTGCTCTTATTCCAGAAAGCACACCAGATACACCCTGGCATTATTATGGCTGAGTGATGAGGAGTAATTGGAATGTTTTTTTTGTCCATTGTGTATTTCCATTTGAAGAATATTTAAATAAAGCCTGGAATAAAATTAAATTAACTGTAAAAAAATATATATTTAGCTTCTATGTGGTTAATGTGTGTATATAGATTGTGTGTAGGCTTGTCTCCCACATGAATCTTCTCTTTGTGCCACACTGGGTTCAAGTGACTTCTGTTTCTTTTTTTTCTGTATTTATTTATATGTTATGTATGTATGTACATTTGAAGTCAGAAGTTTGCATACACTTAGGTTGGAGTCATTAAAACTTGTTTTTCAACCACTCCACAAAGTATAGGTTTGGCAAGTCGGTTAGGACATCGACTTTGTGCATGACACAAGTAATTTTTCCAACAATTGTTTACAGACAGATTATTTAACTTATAATTCACTGTATCACAATTCCAGTGAGTCAGAAGTTTACATACACTAAGTTGACTGTGACTAATACAGCTTGGAAAATTCCCCAAAATGATGTCATGACTTTAGAAGCTTCTGATAGGCTAATTGACATAATTTGAGTCAATTGGAAGTGTACCTGTGGATGTATTTCAAGGCCTACCTTCAAACTCAGTGCTTCTTTGCTTGATGGGAAAATCAAAAGATATTTAGCCAAGACCTCAGAATTTTTTTTTCACAAGTCTGGTTAATCCTTGGGAGCAATTTCCAAACGCCTGAAGGAACCACGTTCGTCTGTACAAACAATAGTATGCAAGTATAAACACCATGGGACCACGCAGCCGTCATACCGCTCAGGAAGGAGACGCGTTCTATTTCCTAGAAATGGACGTACTTTGGTGCGAAAAGTGCAAATCAATCCCAGAACAACAGCAAAGGACCATGTGAAGATGCTGGGGGAAACCGGTACAAAAGTATCTGTATCCACACTAAAACAAGTCCTATATCGACATAACCTGAAAGGCCGCTCAGCAAGGAAGAAGCCACTGCTCCAAAACCACCATAAAAAAGCCAGACTACGGTTTTAATTGCACATGGGGACAAGATCGTACTTTTTGGAGAAATGTCCTCTGGTCTGATGAAACAAAAAGGGAACTGTTTGGCCATAATGACCATCGTTATCTTTGGAGGAAAAAAGGGGTAGGCTTGCAAGCCGAAGAACAACATCCCAACCCTGAAGCACGGTGGTGGCAGCATCATGTTGTCGGAGTGCTTTGCTGCAGGAGGGACTAGTGCACTTCACAAAATAGATGGCATCATGAGGGAGGAAAATCATGTGGATATATTGAAGCAGCATCTCAAGATATCAGTCAGGATGTTAAAGCTTGGTCGCAAATGGGTCTTCCAAATGGACAGTGACCCCAAGCATTTTTCCAAAGTTGTGGCAAAATGGCTTAAGGACAACAAAGTCAGGTATTGGAGTGGCCATCACAAAGCCCTGACCTCAATCCCATAGAAAATTTGTGGGCAGAACTGAAAAAGCGTGTGCAAGCAAGGAGGCCTACAAACCTGACTCAGTTACACCAGCTCTGTCAGGAGGAATGGGTCAAAATTCACCCAACTTGCTGTGGGAAGCTTGTGGAAGGCTACCCGAAATGTTTGACCCAAGTTAAACAATTTAAAGGCAATGCTACCAAATACTAATTGAGTGTATGTAAACTTCTGACCCACTGGGAATGTGATGAAAGAAATAAAAGCTGAAATAAATAATTCTCTCTACTATTATTCTGACATTACACATTCTTCAAATAAAGTGGTTATCCTAACTGACCTAAGACAGGGATTTTTTACTAGGATTACATGTCAGGAATGGTGATTAAACTGAGTTGAAATGTATTCGGCTAAGGTGTATGTAAACTTCCGACTTCAACTGTATGTATATATTTATATTATTTTACCTCTCCAGGGATGTAATTTACTATTATGTATTGATTTTTACCTTACTTTTTCATTCTTTCTTTTTTTGTATCTTTAATTTTTACTATTTATGCAATGCAGAGAACACCGGAAGCATAATTATAATTTAATTACCATAGTGAATCATTGTAATGTTTGTTTATGTGTCAATTAATCCCATAAGGGATGGGTTGCCAATTGGCGATTTGACATGAAAATAAAATTAAATTCATTGCATTGATTCATTCATTCAATTGTTATTTGGATTATGGTTAAGGTTATGTCTAGGATTAAGGCCCTAGGTTCATGTCCACTTGCAGCTCAGCCCTAACCCACCCTATCCATAACTTCGCTCAGCTCTTAGAGTTAGGGTTGAGCGGACATGTGGACAAGAAGTTAGGGTTAGGGTTATGGCTAGGGATAGGGTTGAGCCAAGATGTAGAGATGAAGCAAGGGTTAGGGTTAGGGTTAGGGTTAGAGTTGAGCCAAGATGTAGAGATGAAGCAAGGGTTAGGGTTAGGGTTAGGGTTAGGGTTAGGGTTAGGGTTAGGGTTAGGGTTGAGCCAAGATGTAGAGATAAAGCAAGGGTTAGGGTTAGGGTTGAGCCAAGATGTAGAGATGAAGCAAGGGTTAGGGTTAGGGTTGAGCCAAGATGTAGATATTAAGCAAGGGTTAGGGTTAGGGTTGAGCTGCAAGTGGACATGAAGCTAGGGTTAGGGTTAAAGCTCAGTTTAGGGTTGAGGTGGGATGTGGACAGGAAGCTAGAGTTAGGGTTGTTAGAGTTGAGCTGGGATCTGGACATGAAGCTAGGGTTAGGGTTTGGTTTAGAGTTTGCCTGCCTGCCTGTCTGTGATTTTATATATATGTTTGCTTTCCTGCCTGCCTGCCTGCCTCTCTTTCTGCATGTGAGTGGAGATGTCTTTCTGTCTGAGATAAAGAGAGATGAGTGAAAAATAGATAGAAGAGAGAGGAGATTGTCATGTCTGTGAAGCCTTTCTCTATGCGTTCATATTGTGATGCTTATCTTTGCCCATTGAATGCAATGTATCCACTTGGGCATCAACCCTGTGACACTCATCTTTTCCAATTGACGATAATGTATTTACATAAGCTTCAACATTGTTTATTTATTGATCTCGGCAAGTCAGATAAGAACAAATTCTTATTTACAATGACAGCCTACCTAATGACAACACTGGGCACATTGTGCGCCACCCTATGGGACTCCCAATCACGGCCAGTTGCGATACAGCATGGAATCGAACCAGGGTCTCTAGTGATGCCTCTAGCACTGAGATGCAGTGCTTTAGACCACTGCGCCACTCTGGAGTGACAGTCATCTTTTCCCATTGATTGCAATGTATTGAGATAAAAGTCAACCCTGTGACACTCATCTTTTCCCATTGACTGCAATGTATTGAGATAAACATCAAGCCTGTGACACTCCTCTTTTCCCATTGATTGCAATGTATTGAGAAAAAAGTCAACCCTGTGACACTAATCTTTTCCTATTGACTGCAATGTATTGAGATAAACATCAAGCCTGTGACACTCATATTTTCCCATTGACTGCAATGTATTGAGAAAAACGTCAACCCTGTGACACTAATCTTTTCCCATTGACTGCAATATTAAATTAAATATCAACCCTGTGACACAAACTTTTTCCCATTGACTGAAATGTATTGAGACAAATGTCAGGTACGATGACAATTTACCTTTTTGCAAAAATGTGCCAGGATGACGTTTTCAGGGTGATAATGGGCTGATGCTGTTTATCCCCTCCCCAGTAGCAACTGTGATTGGATATGATTCATGACAACCAACCACAACCACACATCTGAGAGAATATTAAAACATAAAGGAACCCGGTTTATCCTGTTTTCTGTGTGTAAATATCACCTGTCTGCATAAAACCCAAATAATCAAAAACAAACACATAAGTAAACAAACAAAACAACAAAGAATACACTGTACAGAATTAAAAATATTTATCACTCATCACAATATTCACTTTCTCATGCCAGGAATGGGGCATGATGGGAATGAGGAAACAGACAGGATATGCCAGTGGCTGTGTCCTCTGTAATGGCTGACCCAAACTGTTGTGAAACAGGGATGAAAGTTCACCTCTTAGACAGCATTACAAAATAACAAACCAAAGAAATTATGCTATTTACTTTTTTAGAAAAGAACGGAAAAATAATATACATCAAATGATGTATGCTTGTGTGTGTATGTGTATGTTTATCTGCCTATCATCATGCATAAACATACACTCACAGACATACAAGCACACGCACACATGCTATGCATACACACAGTCACATATAACTAAGGCCAGTTTTGAGGAAGAAAACAAACTAAATTTCTCTTAACACAATGTTGATTCAGTAATGGCTAAATCTACTGTGCGTGACCTGATTCTGCAGAGTTATGTGTATCCCCTTTGGATACAGCAATGCACCCTCTCTTTCTCAGTCCCACAGTAGCATCCCCCAATGCCTTCAGTAATTTTGCTGCCATCCTGACGGTCTATGCACTCAAGTAGCAGGAAAAGGAAGGAAGAGTGAGCTCCCTCCTGTGTCCCAAAAGTTCTACTTATTGGGCATTTGTTACAAATAAAAAAAAAACACCAAATGTGTTTTCAGTGCCTTTTACTCAAGTGAGTAGAGGTGCAGCTCCTGGTATGGGTTAGAGTTCATGTTTTCTTTTATTTATCTGTAGTATTTGTACCATGTCCTCCTGTTTGGGTGCTCTCCATACTACCTTTTCCCTCCTCCTGCCTCACTTGCTCCCATTATTGGTGTTTGAACAACTGCTCTCTCCCCGGGAGAGCACATGGTTCTCCTGTCCCCCCCCTGGCCTGCCCTCCAAGGGGAACACACTATTAGCCAGCATCCTCTGGGAGCCCTCCAGGTGGTTGGCTGCAATGTGGTGGCTGCTATGGGACCTGAGCTTGGGGCTGGCTTTTCCAAGGAGCCTCTGGGAGGGGTTGGTGCCTGAGCCGTCATGGAGGTGCTCCTCCTCGTCTGTGTCAGCATCAATGAACTTACTAATGGAAGCGTCGTGGAATGTGAAGATTGTGGGGATCAGGGTCTCATGGGGTGGGGTCCTGCTGCTGGCGGTGGTGTAGACAGACACCTCAGGACTCATGAAGGAGTGGTCAGAGAGGGCAGAGCTATCTGAGAGGGCCCCACCCCCTGGACCCTGTGCTGAGAAGGAGAAGGAGGGGCCTGCGCCGCCACCTTTGAAGTTGACCTTGAGTGAGCGGTTCTTGAGAGGGTTACTGAAGCGCAGGCCACGGGGGCTGTCAGGGAGGCCGCACTTGGAGCCTCGTCCTCCAAGGAGCTTGGTAGCAGTGTGAGGGCCGTCCATGGCCTCATCCTCCAGGGTGATTTCAAGCATGGGGTTGGCGCTAACCCTCCCTGGTACACTGGTGCTGGGGCTGTGGGAGCAGCGGGCGCTTTCGGTGAAGTCGGCAGCGCAGCTCATGAAGCTGTCAATACTGGACATGCTCCTCATGTCTGTGGTTGGGGCAGGCTCCATAGGGATGCTTCCCATCTCTATCTCATCTCTCTTCTTGGCTGCTTTAGATAAAGGTGCCTTGTCCTTGTTGTTAAGGTTAGGTTGAGATTGGGTCTTGGCCATCTTGTTGTACATCTCCTCCAGTTTCTGAGCGTTGAGGTGCTGAGGGCTTCCAGGAAGGGCTTTGTCTGGTGAGCTGGGCTCCAGAGACTTGGCGGAACCCGTCTCTGAGGTAGTCCGCTTGGGAGTCCCTTTCCTGTAGCTGGGAGACAGGTGGTTGCCCTGCAACTTCCCCATGTTCTCTCCATTATTTTCTACTACTACGTCCATGAGCTCGACGCTGCGTGCGAACGCCTCCTTCATGTTCATGGAAACGATGCTGCCGTTTCTCTTGGCTTTCTCCAGGGCCTCCCGCCTCTTGATGGCCTTTTCCTGCCTCTTCTGCTCCTTGTAGAACTCTGAGAAGTTGTTGACGATGATAGGGATGGGCAAGGCTATCACCAACACTCCAGCTATGCAGCACAGACCCCCAATAATCTTGCCCAATAAAGTCTTTGGGTATATGTCGCCATATCCCACCGTAGTCATAGTAATGGTGGCCCACCAGAAGGAGGCAGGGATGCTTTTAAACTTAGTGTCCTCTTCGTCCTTCTCAGCGAAGAAGACGAGACTGGAGAAGATCATGATGCCCATGGCCAAGAAGAGGATGAGCAGGCCCAGCTCATTGTAACTCCTCCTCAGGGTGAAGCCCAGAGACTGGAGCCCTGTGGAATGCCTGGCTAGCTTCAGAATACGCAGAATACGCATTATTCGGAAGATCTGCACCACCCTCCGGACGTTCTGGAACTGTAGAACACTCTTATTGGACTCAGTCAGGAAGATGGTGACGTAGTAGGGCAGGATGGCCAGCAGGTCAATGATGTTCAGCGGACCCTTGAAGAACTTCCACTTGCTTGGCGAGGAGATGAAGCGGAGCAAATACTCCATTGTGAACCAGGCGATGCACACCGCCTCCACGTGAGCCAGCTGAGGGTTGTCTGTCACCTGGCCAAACTCGTCTTTGTCCTGCAGCTCCGGGAGGGTGTTCAGAGACAAGGCAATAGTTGACAGCACGATAAAGAGGATGGAGATGATGGCCAGGACCTGTTGAAACACAACCAAGAGAACACGCATCAGTCAAACTTCAGTGCAATGACATGTTGAACATTAATGCCAGAGCATTTCAAGGCCTTTTAGTCTGGATCCAACTATGCGATAAAACAACTTTCAAAGATGCTTTAAATATCCTAAATACGGCTGCAGCAAATAATAACAGTCATTATGTAAAGCTGACGCCTGAAAAATATGATTAATTCATGACCCACTTAGCTCTCTGACTAATTTCTCCTGAACATTATGAAAAGGCTACTGTCCTATCAGGACTAGCGGGTTTTTAAAGAGAAAAAAATCTCAAAGATAAATATCATCTAGATGGCCTGGTCATTCAAGTCTGACCAAAAGAATGTTTAGAATGTCAGTGCCAAAAACGTTAACCAAAATACTAGTTTCCCTGGTAACCCACTTTCTTTGCCACCAAATGTTGTATTTTCTGTGGATTGTGATTGACAGAACACACACCATGAGATGAGGGTGCACATTGATCCTCAGATAGTGTGTGTGTATTACCAGCGTTCCCTATCACAGTAGGAGGGTGTGATGGCTGTCAGCTGGCTGTCAGCTGGCTGTCAGCTGCTATCTCTTCAGCTATGAGTTGTGGTGTGCTATATCCCTGCCAAATGTGTGCCCTTGTTCCTATCCTGCTTTATGCCTCTTCTCAGTCCCTCCTCATCTGCCTCTCTCCTTCAGACTGACTCCCTCAGACTCATTGTCCTAGTTCTTCTACAAAGCACCTTGCAAAGTGAGTGTACTACTAGCAGACCAGTAGAGACATAGATTCACAGCACAGTCTGCAACTCCACTGCATGATGAGAGCATTTGAACCTGTAAGAAGGTCACAGGGAACAGGATGATGAGTACTACATGCTGAGTACATCAGGATCTGGATAAGGTATTTTGGATTAACAGAGTGCATTCAGGGCCGTGTGTACCCTGCTTGTGGCACACCTATTATTTCTCTACCAGCCAGTGTGTGTCAATCCAACACAAGGTCACGGTGGAGGCTGTGACCCTATCCATGTCCCAGGTCAGTGCAGTGCAGGATTACTCCCTGGCAGTGCTCAGCATTCATTAACTTTAATTAATCCTGGCAGGTGAGGTGCCTGCAAACCCACCCTGGCCTTTAGGGAGAGGCTGAGAAAGAGAGAGAGAGATAGGGAGAGTCTGAGAGAGAGAGCGAGAGAGAGACAAAGAGAGACAACGGGAGACAAAGAGACAAAGAAAGACAAAGAGAGGTAGAGACAAACTGGACTAAAGCGTTTCAGCATCATTTTGATGCCCAAGTTAAAAGAGAGTGAATTAAAGGCCAGACAAGAGTTTAAACTCAATCAGGGCCACCCCTAACATGTCCTTCGTCTAGTCAGGATCCTGAGGGACCAGAGTGATGGATGAAAATCTACAAACACATTAGATCCAAAGTGGATTTGCTCCCATGAAAGATTCACTCAACCAATCACCATTAATGACTCAAGTTTCAAGTGTAAACTGCACATTACATATTTGCAAGGACAAATAACTTTGAATATGCAGTATGTCACCATATCCTTATATTTCCATTGTGTTTACAAGGATACTGTGTAGTGTTTGTGGTTCTTGTGTATTGAACTGACACACCTAAACGTACACACATTGGTTGTTAGGCATACTATACATCATACATGACTAAGTGCACATTACGCCTGACATCCAGACATGCAATACTGTAACTCTGCCAGTGGGACAAACATAAACAACTTTTCACAATGACTTTCCAAAACTTTCCACACAATTTCACACATTACACACTATATCACGTGAACGGTAACACCTTTAAAGGTGTTATACTACCATGAAATAAAACAGGGATATCTGCTTGTCCTACTGAAAGATTAATCTAACCTGCTCGCTGTGTCTAGTCTAGATGTTTATCTCTCACACAAACATACTCAGTGTTGGGTTACAAAGCAGGGATGGGGAGAGCTCACGATTGGTTAAAACAGACCATGGACCATGTAAAGGCACAGAGCCAGCTCCAGCGCTGCTCCCCACACACTGAGAATCCAGATAAATTATATCAACTACAATCCGAGCAGCACAGTATGATGTGAATGGGAACTGCATGCACTCACATGCTCATCTCTCTGGCTAGTGTGTGTGAGTAGAGTAGCGTACTAGGGAACACAGAGCTCTGGGCTCCCGAGCCCTGGCTCCAAAATGAGCCTTTGAGGAGAGGCAGCTGTAACACTCAGGAATATGTGCACGGATGGTGGAGTCTCACCTGGACGGGAGTCCTCGACTGGATGTTGAACTAGATGCGGATGTAAAACTAGCAGGAAGGACGTCAGTGCAACCTGGACGTCTTTGGGAGAGCATCCATCTCAGAGTTACATCCAGCTTAGAAACCAGCTGAGTTACATCCATCATCCAGCTCAGCAACCAGCTGAGTTACATCCATCATCCAGCTCAGCAACCAGCTGAGTTACATCTATCACCCAGCTCAGAGTTACATCCAGCATCCAGCTCAGAGATACATTCAGCATCCAGCTCAGAGATACATTCAGCATCCAGCTCAGAGATACATTCAGCATCCAGCTCAGAGTTACAACCAGCATCCAGCTCAGAGATACATTCAGCATCCAGCTCAGAGTTACATCCAGCATCCAGCTCAGAGATACATTCACCATCCAGCTCAGAGATACATCCAGCATCCAGCTCAGAGTTACATCCAGCATCCAGCTCAGAGATACATTCAGCATCCAGCTCAGAGTTACATCCAGCATCCAGCTCAGAGATACATTCAGCATCCAGCTCAGAGTTACATCCAGCATCCAGCTCAGAGATACATTCAGCATCCAGCTCAGAGTTACATCCAGCATCCAGCTCAGAGATACATCCAGCATCCAGCTCAGAGTTTCATCCAGCATCCAGCTCAGAGTTACATCCAGCATCCAGCTCAGCGTTGCATCCAGCATCCAGCTCAGCGTTGCATCCAGCATCCAGCTCAGAGGGGATACATAGTCAGTTGCACAACTGAATGCATTGAACCGAAATCTATCTTCCACATTTAAACCAACCACTCTGAATCAGAGAGGTGGGGGGGGCGGGTTGCCTTAATCAACGTCCACGTTAGATTTTTCCACCTTTCTGGCTTGGGGATTCCAACACTCTTGACCGCTAGGCTACTTGCCAGCATCCAGCTCAGAGTTACATCCAGCATCCAGCTCAGAGTTACATCCAGTGTGTGCTAGCTAGCTAGCAAAACTAGCCAGACCCAGCTAACACGGCTTGACATACCAAGTTTTGACCTTCACCCTCTCTGCCATCAGGTGAGTATGAAGTAATTATCAGCAACTGTCTATATCAGGGAGGGGAAACTCCATTCCTCGGGGGCCTGATTGGTGTCATACTTTCCCCCCAGCCATATAGCTAACACGCCTGATTAAACTAATTGCATTCTAAACAGAAAACCATGATTAGTTGATTATTCGGAGTCGGGTGTGTCACTAATCAGGCCCCCAAGGACTGGAGCCGTCCATCCCTGTTCTATATAGTTTAGGTAGCTATAGCGCCCAAAGCAACTCTGGACCTCGAAGCCAGTTCCACTGCTTTTTTTCATTGTTCCCCTCTAATCGGGGACTGATTCAGACCTCAGACACCAGGTGGGTGCAATTAGTTATCATGTAGAACAGAAAACCAGCAGGCTCCTGATCTATAGCTGGTCCTTCCCTCTACCTAATAATGGAAGAGATGAAAGGAGAAGGGCACAGTATGGTATCTGAGTCGATCATCATGAACTTCATGTAATTACATGACTAATACAGTAAGTTAAAATTAGCCCTTTTATAGGTATGGATATGCTTTACCAGCATCCTTTCCTGCTCATTGATGGGCAGACGTAGGCTATACTCTTCAATTGTGAACACACCTATTGTTACGACAATTGGCATACTCTACGAATGTATACAAACTGTTACAAGACTGTAACTGATTGAGGTTTAGGGGAGGGTTATGGTGATGCCCCTCTACTGTGGGACTTCAGTTAAAGAGCAGGCAGAGGCAGAGATTCTGTTCAGCTTAAGTCTTTATAGATTCAGGTAATGGAGATGATACATGGCAGGGAATGATTGACAGTAGTTGACATGTGATTCGTCTTGAATTGAGACTTGATTGGCTTTGTATGGAGTATGGCTTATCTAAAAGGAGACACAGAAAGGTGCAAATAATAAAGGGCAATAACATCAGTGAACATACATCATTAATTGGCTGTTAATGGCAATAATAAATGACACTATATCAATGCAATAAGCATAAAACATGCGTAAAGCTAACATGGGTAAAGCAGCAGTTAACAATGAATGGCCAGAAAGGGTGTGGTATGGTAGGCAGAGGCCAGATATTTTATTTATCAATGGCTTCATAGCATAGCATGGCAAGCAAACAAACAATGTAAGCTAACAAAAATAGCAGGCCTAGTTTACATTACAAAGGCAATGCACAACAAGTGCAAAAAACATGTATATATTTTATTATTTCCCCTAACCCTTTCACTCCTCCCCTATTGGAGTAAAATAATGGACAGCAACACTTAGGCTTCTACTTCCAGCTTATATATACTATATACTTTTTACAGACACAGTTTATTTAACATTAGTTATCTTTTGTTTGTTTTTAGTCCCATCGTTCAGCTACCCTCAACCCCTCCCATCTATCTCTGAACACCATCCTGTTTTCATTTCTATTTGCCATATCTTTTCCAACTGTGCTGTTTCACAAAAGTTCTGAACCTATATACATTTTACAGACACAGTATTTTTTATATTAGCTATCTTGTTATTTTTAGTCCCACCCTTTAGCTCTACTCAACCACTCCCATCTACCTCTGAACGCTATTTGCCATATATTTTTCAACTGTGCTGTGATGATTCTGTTCTGAACCTTTCTAGTCTAATAGTTTCTATAGATTTTAAATTAAAGATTTTTTAAAATCTAAGAGTAGTAGTGCAACAATTATTACAATGCGTCCATTAACACTACAAGTACCAAAGACAACAGGGCCCAGTTACCCAAAAGCATCTGAAAGGCTTTGTCTTATTCTCGTTAAGTTCATCATTAAAACCTTCGTAGGAGCATCGTTAAATCTCAGAGCCAACCCTGTTCCTGGAGAGCTGTAGGTTTTCGCTTCAACCCCAGTTGTAGCTAACCTGGTTCAGGTAATCAACCAGCTAATTATTAGAATCAGGTATGCTAGATTAGGGTTGGAATGAAAACCTACTCTCCAGGAACAGGGTTGGAGAGCCCTGACCTACAGCATGGTCAATCAAGTTACTGTTTCATATATTTTCAGACTACTAAACAACTATTGATTTAGAGCACCGGAGAGTTACTGCAAGTTGCAAAGAAAACAGGACCTACCTCCACTATTCCAGCACAATTTCAACATTAACATTTCAACATCATCATTTTTTTTTTTACATAAATGTTTTATTATTTGAATTCATATGATTCATAAATACAGCATCAAATCACTTATGCTTAGTTTAATTCAGTGACAACTAAAATATTCTAAAAACAATATTTGTGTCACGTTCCTGACCTATTTCTGTTAGTTTGTTGTATGTGTTAGTTGGTCAGGACGTGAGTTTGGGTGGGCATTCTATGTTTTCTGTTTCTATGTTGGTTTAGGGTTGCCTGGTATGGCTCTCAATTAGAGGCAGGTGTTTGGCGTTTCCTCTAATTGAGAGTCATATTTAGGTAGGTTGTTTCACAGTGTTCGTTGTGGGTGGTTGTCTCCTGTGTCAGTGTTTGTCGCACCATACGGATCGTTCTTTTTGTGTAGTCTATTTTCCCTGTTCGTGCATTCTTCGTGTTATATGTAAGTTCGTATAGTTCAGGTCTGTCTACGTTTTCGTTTCGTTATTTTGTTAATTATTCAAGTGTTTTCGTTTCGTGTTTTTTCCGTCTTGTTTAATTAAAATATGTCATTTCACAACGCTGCGCCTTGGTTCAATCACTACTCCTCCTCTTCGGTTGAGGAAGGGACAGCGCAAGAAGGAGGAATGGACATGGGAGGATGTTTTGGACGGTAAAGGTTGCTATACATGGGAGGAGATCCTGGCTGGAAGGGATCGCCTCCCATGGGAACAGCTGGAGGCACTGAGGAGAGCAGAGGCAACCGGAGAAGGGAACCGGCGTTATGAGGGGACGCGTCTAGCACGGAAGCCCGAAAAGCCCGTGAGTACTACCCAAACATTTCTTGGGGTGGGGGCTAAGAGGTAGTGGGGGTTATTCCACCTCCCCGCATTGGTAGGGCTAGATTGAGCATTGAGCCAAGTGCCATGAAGCCGGCTCTACATATCTGGCCACCAGTACGTCTCCTTGGGCCGGCTTACATGGCACCAGCCTTACGCATGGTGTCCCCGGTTCGCCTACATAGCCCGGTGCGGGTTATTCCACCTCCCCGCACTGGTCGGGCGATGGGGAGCATTCAGCCAGGTAAGGTTGGGCAGGCTCAGTGTTCAAGGGAGCCAATATGCCTGCACGGTCCGGTCCGGTATTTCCGGCGCTACCTCCCCGCCCCAGCCCAGTACCACCAGTGCCTACACCACGCACCAGGTTTCCAGTGCGTTTTCAGAGCCCTGTTCCTCCTCCACGCACTCTCTCTATGGTGCGTGTCTCCAGTCCGGTGCCTCCAGTTCCGGCACCACGCACTAAGCCACCTGTGCGTCTCCAGAGCCCTGTACACACTGTTCCTTCTCCCCGTACTCGTCCTGATGTGCGTGCCCTCAGCCCGGTGCCACCAGTGCCGGTACCACGCACCAGGCAAATAGTACGCTTTGAGAGTCCAGTGTGCCCTGTCCCTGCTCCCCGCACTAGGCTTGAAGTGCGTGTCTCCAGTCCGGTGCCTCCAGTTCCGGCACCACGCACCAGGTCTACAGTGCGTCTCAGCCGGCCAGAGTCTGCCGTCTGCCCAACGGCGCCTGAACTGTCCGTCTGCCAAGCGCCACATGAACTGCTTGTCTGTATTGAGCCTTCAAAGCCGCCCGTCTGCCATGAGCCTGCAAAGCCGCCCGTCTGCCATGAGCCTACAGAGCCTTCCGCCAGACTGGAGCCGCTAGAGCCTTCCACCAGACAGGAGCAGCCAAAGCCTTCCGCTAGACAGGATCAGTCTGAGCCATCCGTCTCCGCAGCGCCATCTGAGCCATCCGTCTCCGCAGCGCCATCTGAGCCATCCGTCTCCCCAGCGCCGTCTGAGCCATCCGTCTCCGCAGCGCCGTCTGAGCCATCCGTCTCCCCAGCGCCGTCTGAGCCATCCGTCTCCCCAGCGCCGTCTGAGCCATCCGTCTCCCCAGCGCCGTCTGAGCCATCCGTCTGCCCAGCGCCGTCTGAGCCATCCGTCTGCCCAGCGCCGTCTGAGCCATCCGTCTGTCCCGAGCCATTAGAGCCGCCCGTCTGTCCCGAGCCGTCAGAGCCGTTAGTCAGTCAGGAGCCGCTAGAGCCATTCGTCAGTCAGGATCTGCCAGAGCCACCAACCAGACAGGATCTGCCAGAGCCGCCAACCAGACAGGATCTGCCAGAGCCGCCAACCAGACAGGATCTGCCAGAGCCGCCAACCAGACAGGATCTGCCAGAGCCGCCAACCAGACAGGATCTGCCAGAGCGGTCAGCGAGCCATGAGCGTCCAGAGCGGTCAGCGAGCCATGAGCGTCCAGAGCCGTCAGCGAGCCATGAGCGTCCAGAGCCATCAGCCAGCCATGAGCGTCCAGAGCCGTCAGCCAGCCATGAGCGTCCAGAGCCGTCAGCCAGCCATGAGCGTCCAGAGCCGTCAGCCAGCCATGAGCGTCCAGAGCCGTCAGCCAGCCATGAGCGTCCAGAGCCGTCAGCCAGCCATGAGCGTCCAGAGCCGTCAGCTAGTCATGAGCGTCCAGAGCTGCCATGTATCCAGAACTGCCCCTCAGTCCAGAGCTGTCTCTCTGTCCGGAGCTGCCCTTCAGTCCGGAGTTGCCCCTCTATCCTGAGCTACCTCTCTATCCTGAGCTACCTCTCTATCTACCTCTCTATTCTCACCTACCTCTATGTCCTGAGCTACCTTGTCCCGGAGCTGTCCCTTTATTTTGTGTTGCCTATATTAGGTGGGTGGAATAGAGGGGTGATCATTCTGAGGGGGATTAGCAAGCTGGGATTGACTATGGTGGGGTGGGGACCTCGTCCTGAGCCTGAGCCACCACCGTGGTCAGATGCCCACCCAGACCCTCCCCTAAACTTTGTGCTGGTGCACCCGGAGTTCGCACCTTAAGGGGGGGGTTATGTCACGTTCCTGACCTATTTCTGTTAGTTTGTTGTATGTGTTAGTTGGTCAGGACGTGAATTTGGGTGGGCATTCTATGTTTTCTGTTTCTATGTTGGTTTAGGGTTGCCTGGTATGGCTCTCAATTAGAGGCAGGTGTTTGGCGTTTCCTCTAATTGAGAGTCATATTTAGGTAGGTTGTTTCACAGTGTTCGTTGTGGGTGGTTGTCTCCTGTGTCAGTGTTTGTCGCACCATACGGGACTGTTCGGTTGGTTTGTACATCGTTCTTTTTGTGTAGTCTATTTTCCCTGTTTGTGCGTTCTTCGTGTTATATGTAAGTTCGTATAGTTCAGGTCTGTCTACGTTTTCGTTTCGTTATTTTGTTAATTATTCAAGTGTTTTCGTTTCGTGTTTTTTCCGTCTTGTTTAATTAAAATATGTCATTTCACAACGCTGCGCCTTGGTTCAATCACTACTCCTCCTCTTCGGTTGAAGAGGAGGAGGAACACCGTTACAATTTGTAAATGATTTAGTCCAATCAACGTAAACTAAATATCATGTGGCTGTCCATGGTACTGATTTGTGTGTGTGTGTGTGTGTATGTATGTTTCTGTGTGTGTCTGTGTGCATAAGTAGAAAACATGTTGACTCACCCTACTTGTAGAGAAACGCCAATGCCATCCTCTTCTCTTCTCCTCTCTCTCTTTCATTAAGCCGAAACGGTCTACACTGAGTATACAAAACATTAAGAACACCTACTCTTTCCATGACATAGACTGACCAGGTGAATCCAGGTGATAGCTATGATCCCTTATTAATGTCACTTGTTAAATCCACTTCTATCAGTGTAGATGAAGGGGAGGAGACAGGTTAAAGAAGGATGTTTAAGCCTTGAGACATGATTGTGTATGTGTGCCATTCAGAGGGTAAATGGGCAAGACAAAAGATTTAAGTGCCTTTGAACGGGATATGCTCAACAGCTTCCTGTGTGTGTCAAGAATGGTCCACCACCCAAACGACATCCAGCCAACTTGACAAAACTGTGGGAAGCATTGGAGTCAACATGGGCCACCATCCCTGTGGAACGCTTTCGACACTTTGTAGGGGAGTGCAACTCAATATTAGGAAGGTGTTCCTAATGTTTGGTATACTCAGTGTATGACTCTTCCATACAGTACACGCTTTTCGTTTTTGTTGTCCTACGTTACCTGGCTAAAATGCTTGTTAACTTCCTTTTCATGGCCACCGTTGAGCCAGCTAGTTAACATTAGCCTACTACATCTAGCTACATATTGAACTTCAATCCTCTCAGGCCAGGGGCACAATGTATGAATTTATGGTTCGATGAGAATCATTGTTATAATCATTGGCCAGTACGGAGAATTAAGTAAAACCATAAGTTCATAACCCTATCTCCATCCATGGCTAATTTAGGAAAGGACCCATTTTAGCTAGCTAGCCACCGGTGGACAACAACACAACGAGATGCAACGATTCCATTTTGTTTGTCAATGACATTTAGCTTTTGATGGGATGTGATTGGTGTGAAGCCAAATCACATCACTTGACACTTTTTTTTTAGCTCAACGCTGATTGGCTATTGTTGCATATTTTTCATCAAGGAAGGCCAAATGCTCACCTGCTTCCCTTACATTCAATGCTACGATTGACATCAATATCATACTCTTTTTGACCAGACAGCATCAGATAGATGGGCTACACATGCAGAGACAGGGGAGCGTTTATCTCGCATGCTTTCTCTGGTGAGATACATTTAGCCTTTTTCGAATTGTAGAAGATACAGAGAGACAAAGGAAAAGTTACGTTGTTTAAAAAAAATGTCTTGGTACATTTTTTGGGGAAGCCTGGCTTCCCTTGGCAGCCATGAATACACGCCACAGTGTAACTCTGAGCTGGATGCTAGATATAACTCTGAGCTGGATGGTGGATGTAACACTACTCTGAGCTGGATGCCAGATATAACTCTGAGCTGGATGCTAGATGTAACTCTGAGCTGGATGCTAGATGTAACTCTGAGCTGGATGCTAGATATAACTCTGAGCTGGATGCTGGATGTAACACTACTCTGAGCTGGATGCTAGATGTAACTCTGAGCTGGATGCTAGATGTAACTCTGAGCTGGATGCTAGATGTAACTCTGAGCTGGATGCTAGATGTAACTCTGAGCTGGATGATAGATGTAACTCTGAGCTGGATGCTAGATGTAACTCTGAGCTGGATGATAGATGTAACTCTGAGCTGGATGCCAGATATAACTCTGAGCTGGATGCTAGATGTAACACTACTCTGAGCTGGATGCTAGATATAACTCTGAGCTGGATGCTAGATGTAACACTACTCTGAGCTGGATGCTAGATGTAACTCTGAGCTGGATGCTAGATGTAACTCTGAGCTGGATGCTAGATGTAACTCTGAGCTGGATACTGGATGCTCTCCACAAGACGTCCAGGTCACTATGCCGTATGGCTCGTTTTACTTCTGTATCCCACTCAACATCCACTCCAGGGCTCCCCCTGGAGGGGAACGTCCATGTGCTCTAGTGTCCGTCTTCCTCAGTGTTACAGCCTCTACTGCCTTTGAGGGGAACTCACGCTCATCAGATCCTGGCTAATGTGGCCTGATGAGCAGACAGGGCTGTAGCAGCGTGCCTAATGAAGTGTGCTAAATAGGAACGGCAGCATTGAAACTGACCCCAGGTGTGTGTGTGCTAACTATAGAAGAGCAGCTGAAGCATGACCGCTCCGCCCCTCTAATCTCTCTCCCATAATACATCTTCCCACTCCAGTCTCGGTGCACTGCCAGTCTACGCCAGCCAGCTAGGAAAAGAAGAGATTACGGGGACATGGACTCACAACAGAGAGAAGTCTACCCAAGGCACTTACAGCAAAGACAACTCCACTCTACAGGGGTAGAGCGTTTAAAGTGACTGACTGAGGCAGGGAAGCAGGCAGTGAGGCAGAAACGTGTAAGTTTCCTGGAGGAGGAAGTGTGTGGAGATTTCAGCAGGGTCCCAGAGGATGGTGACTCGTGTGGCTCTGGTAGCCAGAGCAGTGATGTGAGAGAGGAGTAGGGTTGAGTAGTGGGAGGTATTCCCGTGGGGACTGAATGATGGTATGTTTGTGTGTGCTTGTAAGGTGGACATGCGGAGCAGTGGTGAAAGAACCGCAGGGTTGAATGTGTCTCTGGTGTCTGAGTCTTACGTAAACAGGAAATGAGATGGGAGATCTCCATGTCCTCACTTTCAGTCGTTAGGAGTGAATGATGAGGTAACAGAGCCTGCTGATCCACTGCCATCCACTAATACAGCTATTCCCAAACTGAGGTGTACGCGCAATGCCGTTGGGGGTACCCCAAATAAAAATGTGATTCACATTTTCAAACAGACCATTTAGATTTTCCAACGGGACTATACATTTGGAGGATGTTTTTTTCTCGCCTGAGTAGCCTCGTTTCACTGCCAAAAATCTAACTAAACCATCTAGTGTTCAGCGAAATAACAACACAATGTCAAATACAGGTAGCCTAGTCAAATAATTATTAACATTCAATCACATTAACAGTTACTCTCTCGTGGAAATTCCACAAACGGTTCGTATGTAGCCAAACGAAGCTGCTGCTCATTCCGTTTGCTCAAAAATTGATAAATGGTTAAAAAAAAGTAAGGCCTGCGTCCATAGAGACACATACCAGCTCTTCTGGTAGTACTGCTACTACCAGCAGTACTACATCTGCACTGTTTCACGACGCATCAGTGACATGGCAGGAGGTGTTTTGAAACAATTACCAGTAAATTATATGTGTTACAGCTGGATGAGTCAACAGACATGGCGGGCCTGGCACAGCTCCTGGTATATATCCGTTATGTTTATGGGGGGTCAATTAATTAAGGAAGACATCCTCTTCTGCAAACCACTGGAAACAAGGACAACAGGAGAGGATATTTTTTAAAGTACTGGACAGCTTTATGACATCAAATGGACTTTGGTGGTCAAGATGTGTTGGTATCTGTACTGATGGCGCAAAAGCCATGACAGGGAGACATAGTGGAGTGGTAACACGCATGCAAGCAGTTGCTCCCGACGCCACTTGGGTGCACTGCAGCATCCACCCAGAGGCTCTTGCTGCCAAGTGAATGCCTGACAGCTTGAAAGACGTTTTGGCTATTACAGTGAACTTTGTTAAAGCAAGGCCCCTGAACTCTCAAGTATTTTCTGCATTATGCACTGATATGGCCAGCAACCATGCAACGCTTTTACACCATACAGAAGTGCGCTGTTTATCAAGGGGCAAAGTATTGATACGTTTTTTAAAATTGAGAGACAAACTTAAAGTTTTCTTTACTGACCATACTTTTCACTTGTCTGACCGCTTGCATGATGACGAGTTTCTCACATGACTGGCCTATCTGGGCGATGTTTTTTCTCACCTGAATGAGCTGAATCTAAGATTACAGGGACTCTCTGCAACTATTTTCAATGTGCGGGACAAAATTGAGGCTATGATTAAGAAGTTGGAGCTCTTCTCTGTCTGCATTAACAAGGACAACACACAGGTGTTTCCATCAATGTATGTTTTTTGTATGCAAATTAACTCAAGCTTATGGACAATGTCAAACGTGATATAGTGAAGCACCTGAGTGAGCTGGGTGCGCAATTACGCAGGTACTTTCCCGAAACAGACGACACAAACAACTGGATTCGTTAACCATTTCACGTCTTGCCTCCAGTCCAGTTACTGATATAGAACAAGAGAGACTCATCAGAATTGCAACAAGCGGTTCTGTGAAAATTGAATTTAATCAGAAGCCACTGACAGATTTGTGGATAGGGCTGCGCTCAGCGTATCCTGCCTTGGCAAATCGGCTGTTAAGACACTGATGCCCTTTGCAACCATGTACATATGTGAGAGTGGATTCTTGGCCCTCACTAGCATGAACACTAAATACAGGCACAGACTGTGTGTGGGAAATTATTTAAGACTGAACAAATAAGGTTTTATATGTAAGATGGCTAAATAAAGAGCAAAATTATTGATTATTATTATATTATATTACTATTTGTGCCCTGGTTCTATAACAGCTCTTTCTCACTTCCCACGAGCCGGATTGTGACAAAAACTCACACTTATGTTTAATAAATGTATTGTATAGTGTGTGTGTGGCAGGCTCACAATGATGGCAAAAAACAACATTGTAGAGTGCGCTGACCCTGGTGCTAGAGGGGGTACAGCTGGAGGTTGAATGTTTGAAGGGGTACGGGACTATAAAAAGTTTGGGAACCACTGCGCTAACACATCTGGCCTATATTCACATACAATACACGACACACATTCATTCAAGTGAGGTATAGACACATTCATTCCTGTACACTTCCTGCATACCACACACAGTACATGTCTATAAATTCCGTACAATACATACATACACACACACATACACACATGCAATCTCCCCCACTTTGACTACACATTATCCTGTTTCAGTAATAGAGTGGTAAGGAGGAGCTCCGCAGACCCTCCGTGTCCGGAAGTAATTTAGCCGTTCAATGTAGTCCTTGGCGCTCTGTAGAGTTGCTATTTTCTTGAGTTTTTTCATGTCAATTAACTTGTGACATTCCTGGATTATTCATTATATTAATAAAGTCTAATATAAATCAACAAATCAGTGATTCTTGAAAGATGGGACAATCTCTACTGTTTCTTAATATTAATAACATAGACCAAAGTATCAGCTATTACACCACGTAATGGAACAACCCTTTAATTCTTACATTTTTTCATAATATGCAACTAACTGGATTTATGTCAACTCTGTCAGACACCATAAAAGACATTTCATTTTTACATGTATTGTCCAAAAAGTGTTAAAGACCTTGATTGTTTAATTCTAACATTATTCAAATATGTAATACAAATCTCCAAACTTCTTCTTGTTTTATTTTATAGCACTATATAATGCTCCAGGGCTAATTTCGTTAGCATTTTGACATTTATTTTCTAGATTTAGAAATAAAACAACATTTATAAAGCAAACATCATCCCTTCGATCTACAGCAAATACGTCAGTAGTTTAAGCATGTTTCAGAACAGTGATAAAAAAAATCTCAGAATATTGAAAAATATATCTTAAGGGGTTTTAACGGGGTTAGCCATCAGTGATGGAGTTGACAAGCCACTGACGGAGTTGACAACAAAATACTCAAAACAGACATTTTTGCCTTTAAAAATAAAAGTTAATTACAAACATTTGTAAAATATAGACAATTATTAGTTTTGAAAATTTGGATTTGAAAATCCCCAATAAAAACAAAACCATTCTGTTAGATTTTTCAGCACTCTGACAGAGTTGACAAGCACTGTTTATTCACTGTTCACTGTTTATTTACGAAGTATGTGACGAATAAAATTGGATTTGAGTTGATGTTTTACAGAGTTGATATAAATTGCATTTTTCTTCTTCATTCAAGTGGTATAAAAAATACACATTTATTTTTCCGTAGTTGCTTCATGACTCTAAAACACTAAATGTATATCCTATCAGGGAGATGGAGTTGACAGTTTATGGTTGTGACAATGGGGATTTCAATATATATTTTTTTATTCTATCAAAAGTAGAGAACTTGAGTGGTCTTGTTGCACTACTGTCACGCCCTGGCCTTAGTATTCTTTGTTTTCTTTATTATTTTAGTTAGGTCAGGGTGTGACATGGGGGAATGTTTTGTGTTTTGTCGGTTTTGGGTGGTTATATGGTAAAGGGGGTGTTGGGTGTAGTGTATGGGTTTGTGTTGAGTGATCGTGACAACTACATGTAATGGCTACATGAAATAAGGGTGCTTAAGGTGTAGCAGTCCCTACTCACTCTTTATTCATTTTGGATTTTAGACAAATCTGACGGAGTTCACAAAATCTCTGGACATAATCTTTTTGGGAATCACAGTTTGGAGATAAATATTATTTGAAGTCAGAAAGGGCAATTTCAAGAAACTACACAAGATAATTTTTCAGTTAACATTCATTATTGCAATTTGTCAAATTTTTAAAGACTTGATTTATTTATTTTTGATTGTTTTGGAGGGTTTGAAATTGCGATCCTTTGCTCCAGACAAGGGCATTTCCCAGGCATAAAGCCAACATGGAAATTAATAATATAGAAAATATTTAGAAAATTCCAAAAGCATTCCCCTTATAAAATTTCCCTAAATATAATTTTTCAGCCCAAATTGTCACGCCTGCTCCCGCGCCCCCTCTCTGGCGCTTGAGGGTGCCAGGCTGCCCATCATTACGTACACCTTTCACTATTGTTATGCACATCAGTGCTTCATTGGACTCACCTGGACTCCATCACTTTATTGATTGCCTCCTCTTTATCTGTCTATTCCACAGTGATCCCTGTGTCAGTATTAATGTCATTATGTTTCCCCTGTCCAGACGCTATCCTTGTTTCATCCCTGTGTAGGCATTAATGTTGTTATGTTTCCCTTGTCCAGACGCTGTCCGTGTCTTGTTTCATGTCTGTTATTTATTAAATATTCACTCGCTGTACTTGCTTCTCATCTCCCAGCATCTGTCCTCACAGAATGCTGACACTAATATTGGAAGCATCAGGGAGTTTTTTGTTTTGGTTGGTGACGTTTGGCTGGCTCGTCAGGCTTCCATGCCTTAACTGACTGGAGGTTTTCTTTCATCGGTTGGCTTGGCAGGCTCCCATTCCATATCATGCCTCAGCCGGCTCGTCAGGCTCCCACGCCTCAGCCCGGCTCCCACGCCTCAGCCGGCTCGTTGGGTTCCCACGCCTCAGCCGGCTCGTCCTCATCCTATGCCTCGGTCGGCCCGTCAGTGCATTCAAAAAGTATTCAGACCCTTAGAATTTTTACACATTTTGTTATGTTACGGCCTTATTCAAAAATGGATTAAGTTGTTGTTTTCCCCTCATCAATCTACACACAATACCCATAATGACAAAGCAAAACAGGTTTTAAGATTTTTTTTTGCAAATACATTTAAAAAAAAACGGAATCATCACATTTACACATGTTTTCGGACCCTTTACTCAGTATTTTGTTTAATCACCTTTGGCAGCGATTACAGACTCAAGGCTTATTGGGTATTCCGCTACAAGCTTGGCACACCTGTATTTGGGGAGTTTCTCCCATTCTTCTCTGCAGATCCTCTCAAGCTCTGTCAGGTTGGATGGGGAGCCTCGCTGCACAGCTATTTTCAGGTCTCTCCAGAGATGTTTGATCGAGTTCAAGTCCAGGCTCTGGCTGGGCCACTCAAGGACATTCAAAGACTTGTCCCAAAACCACTCCTGCATTGTCTTGGCTGTGTGCTTAGAGTTGTTGTCCTGTTGGAAGGTGAACCTGCTCCCCAGTCTGAGGTCCTGAGCGCTCTGGAGCAGGTTTTCATCAAGGATATTTCTGTACTTTGCTCCATAAATTCTTCAATCGATCTTGACTTGTATGCCCAGCCCCTGTCACTGAAAAACATCCTCATAACATGTGCCACCACCATGCTTCACCGTAGGGATGGTGCCAGGTTTCTTCCAGACTTGACACTTGGCATTCAGGCCAAAGAGTTCAATCTTGGTTTCATTAGACCAGAGAATCTTGTTTCTCATGGTCTGAGAGTCTTAAGGTGCCTTTCGGTAAACTCCAAGCAGGTTTTCATGTGCCTTTTACTGAGGAGTGGCTTCTGTCTGGCCACTCTACCATAAAGGCCTGATTGGTGGAGTGCAGCAGAGATGGTTGTCCTTCTGGAATGTTCTCCTGGGTATTGTGTGTAGATTGATGCGGGGAAAACAACCATTTAATACATTTTAGAATAAGGCTGTAAAATAACAAAATGTGTAATTCTTGGTCACGTCCCTGACCAAGGCCCTTCTTCCCCGATTGTTCAGTTTGGCCAGGTGGACAGCTCTAGGAAGAGTATTGGTGTTTACAAACTTCTTCCATTTAAGAATGATGGAGGCCACTGTGTTCTTGGGGACCTTCAATGCTGCAGACATTTTTGGTACCCTTCCCCATATCTGTGCATGCACTGTCAACTGTGGGACCTTATATAGACAGTTATGTGCCTTTCCAAATCATGTCTAATCAATTGAATTTACCACAGGTGCACTCCAATCAAGTTGTAGAAACATCTCAAAGATGATCAATGGAAACAGGATGCCCCTGAACTCAATTTCGAGTCTCATAGTAAATGGTCTAAAATACTTATAAGTTATTTCTGTTTTTTATTTTTAATACATTTGCAAACATTTCTAAAAACCTGTTTTTGCTTTGTCATTATGGTATTGTGTGTAGATTGACGAGGATTTGTATTTATTTAATCCGTTTTGGAATAAGGATGTAACATAACAAAATGTGGAAAAAGGGAAGGGGTCTGAATACTTTACGAATGCACTGTATATCCCATTGAGCAAAGCGGGCAGAGGCTGCCCATTGTCACAGTTCCAAGACCAGTTAGAAATGTCCAGCTAACCCTAAGCCGTTGACGCCGGTGTATCTCAAAACTTAACTTGGATCCGCACTAAGTAGCAATGATAACCTTCACCACCGTTGTCTTACGACAGACAATTAATAATTGTCAAGTTTCTTTACATTGAATTTCTTAGCTACATGATTGTATAACTATCAAAGGAGTTTTAATGTTGAAGGTGCAGTATTTATGAAGTTTGGCAATGAGGACGACAACTAGCATAGTTCAGCTAGCCAGCTAGTTTAGCTAGAGGTACTGTATACAATGACGAGATTCTTGTCTCCACCCTAACAATGGGAAACGTCAACTGCCTGTATTCAATGGAGAGTGAGATGCTGTGCTAGCCTCATGAATATGCATAGCCGTCTCGAATTTCAACAGCGACAGCTCTGATATCGTTTTTTTTCTCTCAAAGTTGCATCACACTTATATCAGTACACCCGTAACAACCTAAGCATTACGAAACTTCTACTAAATTTTCATCTTGACTAAATTCGACACTCGCATTGCCCCCCATACAAAAACTCTTCACTTGCTTAATAATTTATGATCTTCTTCATGTGGACAGATTCTGGTTTAGTCAGGGAAAACCAGGGAAATAGAGCTCAGGACAGGATTTAACTGATTGCACATGCACACTAGGGTAAATCAGGAGAATGATATGAGTTTTTTATGTTCTGATATTAGGAGCTTGATATTCAGAGACTGAAACGAATACATCAAATGACAAATATCTTAGGAGAGCGAATAGATATACAAACTCAGATATCAGCTGTGACTGTCAGTAGTAAAACAAAGTTTAAAATGACGTTTGAGTGTAAAATGAATCCAGAAAATGAATGGTGGAGTCGCTTCCGGACACGGTAGACTCCTCCTCCTCACCACTTTATAAAACCAAAGCGCCAGCGGCCCCTTCCTCATCTCCTTGGAGGCAGAGTGAATATTTAATGCCCTGAAGTGTGAGAAGAACCATCCTCCTGTCCTACACAAGGTGTATGTCAGTGGGTGCTTAGTGGGGCTTGAAGGACAGCAGGGCAGCCCAGATAGGTAGCCCAGTTCTCACTCTGCTTCATCAAGCTTAGCCCTGCTTCATAGAGAAAGGAGGCATGAAAAGAGGAAAAACAGCGAAGGAGAGAACTCAGTGAGGACAGCTACCTTCCATTCCTCACCAGGGCAGGTTATAGGTACTGGAGGGGAGAATAAATATAATAGGATTGTATTGCTCTATAAAGCCTGCTATAGGATGGGATGTTTTCTATTTCTTGTTGGAATTGTCCTGGTTTTGGTGGGGATGGCGACCCACATGGGGACACCGTCCCTGTCACTTTGGCACGGCTTCAGGTGTGTTACTGAGTGTCTTATCGATTGGATGGTTGAGTGTGGCGTACTTCTTAATAAAGGTATGTTTATTCAAGTAAAGACGCTTTTTTCTCAGTCAACAAGGTTAACGATTTCGAATGTACAGCCGTTTATTCCTAATGAGCTATTGGAGCGCGAATTATTGTGGTTTGGGAATTTTGCAAGTTTATTTAAAATTGTCAAGTTGGGTTACAAACACCCGGCTCTGAAACAGGTTATGTCGTTTAGGCGACAGGTGTTTGTGTTTTTGGACTCACCGGAGCAGACTTTGATTGTTTAACGTCAAGTATGACAACAGACTGCAAATGGCTTATGCTAGTACGGGTAGTCAATGGTGTTTTGAGTGTGGGGATGTTGGCCATAAGTCACATGCTTGCCCGAAAAGGGAGAAGGCGGAGGGAGGGACACAGGTGGTACTCGTAACGCCTGGGCCCAGTAATGTAGGGAGAGGTGGGCCGACAGTGGTAGAGCAGCCACAAGCACCTGTTGCTGAGGAACAAGTTGTTTGTGTTGAGGGTACTGAGTTAGAGCTTGTATCAGAGGGGAACTTAGCGTCTGATGTGCAGCAGAAAAATATTGTTGTAGGAGGTAAGGACGGATCTGGGGAGCTATTTCCCCAGACTGGTGAGGAGATGCCCTGTATGAGTAATGGGGTACAGGAGGGGGTTCAGGTAGAGCTAGTCTCCCAGGCAGTGGAGGGGATGCCCGGTATGAGTGATGGGGTGCAAGTTGGGAGTGTTGAGAGGGATGTTACAGAGGGGAGTCAGGGGTCTAAGGATCAGGAGAAGGATATGGACATTTCTGATAACCCAGTTTCCCTCAAAATGGCGCCGGAGAAGAAGGCAGACGTTTTACGTGTCCCCAACCGATTGTGTTTTTTTTTCTTTGTTTATTTGCATTTTTTGTTACTTGTTTTTTAACTTATTTTGTACATCATGTTGCCGCTACCGTCTCTTATGACCGGAAATAATTTCTGGACATCAGGACTGTGATTACTCACCACTGACTGGCAGAATCCTTTTTTCCTTTAACGAGTCTGAAGAGCCAGACGCGAACGATATACTGCTTTCTCGGGAACAGGCCCAGATCCCTGTGATTTGCGTGAAGAAAAAATGGGCAAAAGGACGGGCTGACTTCTGAGAATTCGTAGGCGATCGAATACTCCCCCACTTCCTTCCATTCTGCTTGCAAATGTGTAATCTTTGGAGAATAAAATAGATGACCTACACGCAACTACCAACGGGACATTCAAAACTGTAATATCTTATGCTTCCCGGAGTCGTGTCTGAACGAAGGCACTATCAACATACAGAGCTGCCCAGTTACACAAGCCTACCAGATGAGCTAAACTACTTTAATGGTTGCTTCGAGGCAAATGGCACTGAAATATGCATGAGAGCACCAGCTGTTCCGGAAGACTGTATGATCACGCTCTCCGCAGCCGATTTGTGTAAGACCTTTAAACTGGTCAACATTCACAAGGCCGCAGGGCCAGACGGATTTCTAGGACGTGTACTGAGAGCACGCGTTGACCAACTGGCAAGTGTCTTCACTGACATTTTCAACCTCTCCCTGTCCGAGTCTGTAATACCAACATGTTTTAAGCAGACCACCATAGTGCCTGTGCCCAAGAACACTAAGGTATCCCGCCTACATGACTACCGACCCGTAGCTCTCATGTCTGTAGCCATGAAGTGCTTTGAAAGGCTGGTCATGGCTCACATCAACACCATTATCCCAGAAACCGTAGACCCACTCCAATTTGCATAGCGCCCCAACAGATCCGCAGATGATGCAATCTCTATTGCACTCCACACTGCCCTTTCCCACCTGGACAAAAGGAACACCTATGTGAGAATGCTATTCATTGACTACAGCTCAGCGTTCAACACCATAGTGGCCTCAAAGCTTATCAATAAGCTACGGACCCTTGGACTAAACACCTCCCTCTGCAACTGGATCCTGGACTTCCTGACGGGCCGCCCCCAGGTGGTGAGGGTATGTAACAACACATCTGCCACGCTGATCCTCAACACAGGGGCCCCTCAGGGGTGCGTGTTCAGCCCCCTCCTGTACTCCCTGTTCACTCATGACTGCACAGCCAGGCATGACCCCAACACCATCATTAAGTTTGCCGATGACGCAACAGTGGTAGGCCTGATCCCCGACAACGACGAGACAGCCTATAGGGAGGAGGTCAGAGACCTGGCCGTTTGGTGCCAGGACAACAACCTCTCCCTCAACATGATCAAGACAAAGGAGATGAGTGTGGACTACAGGAAAAAGAGGGCCGAGCACGCCCCAATTCTCATTGACGGGGCTGCATTGGAGCAGGTTGAGAGCTTCAAGTTCCTTGGTGTCCACATCATCAACAAACTAACATGGTCCAAGCACCAAGCTGAGTCATCTGATGCGGAGCAGGAGCAGAGGAGTGGGGATCCAATCATCTTGCCTACTGAGGAAGCTCGTAGCTGAGGTCTGTGAGTCCTTGCCAGTACTTCATCGGCAGTATGTGACTGATACTTCCAATTCTGATCGGTGGACGAGGGTTTGGATTATGTATTCTCTGCACTGAATTTTAATGCTGCTGCGGGGGCATCAGGGGAGAACGTGGGTATGCTGCTTTCCTTCGATATCCCGGAGCTGGGGGAATTCAAGGCGGTGGGAAAGAAGGCCATGTACATAATATATGTAAAAGTGTCCTGTGCTTCTTCCCTGGAAGGGGTCAAATCTATGAGTGGGCGGGTGTGTTCGGTCCAGGTGTCTCCCCAAAAGGCTGTTGGCGGTCTTTATATAAACTGCTTATTGATAAGAGGACAGCTGACTTCCAATGGAGGATAATATATGGAGCCATAGCCACCAATATACATCTGGCACACATGGATCCTACTGTTGTGGAAGGGTTTCCATTTTGTGCTGAGTCTGAAACTCTGGCACATCTGTTCTTACAGTGTCCCAGGTTGGTCGTGATGATATACCTGATCAAAAGTTGGTTCTCAGCTCTGGGAGAGGTTTTCTCTTCCCAACTGTTTATATTAAGTACAGGTCTAGTCAAAGGGGTGTAGTACTCTTACTTGACTTTGTGTCATTGGGCAGCTACATTAGCAATTTGGAAGACACCAAATAACAGTATTCGGGGACAGGGGACAGGGGTCTGTGGATGTGGTGGGAATGCTGGAGGGGATGTTGGCAGGGAGAGGGTTGAGTTTGCCTATTACAAAATGTTTAATAACATTGGGCTGTCTATGAGTATATGGGGTATTCAGAGGTTGTTGTGTTTAGTTACTGTGGAGGAAGATTTTGTGTTGTTTTTAATTGATGTTTGGGGATCTAATGGGGATCCTAATAAAATACCAAACCATGTTTTTGTTTGTTTGAGTGTTTGTGTTGTGGGTTCCCAGACCTAATAAAGTAATACAAAAATAAAAAATAAACTCTCTCTCTCTCTCTCTTGCTCTCTCACTCTTTCTCTCTCTCCCCCCCCCCCCCCCCCCTCTCTGTCTGTCTCTCTCTCTCGCTGTCTCTCTCACACACACTCACACGATCTCATGCAATTTAGTCTGGGCAGAATGGGTGCACATAGGTTTTTAATTAAAAAAAAAAAGACTGACAACATAATGGGAAGGATGGAATTACCCAGCTACTGCCAGTATACACAGAATTTTCTACGGCCGATGCGAGAATACCATGGGTTAGAGTACAGTGTAGATAAAAACATTTACACCCATGGGGGACACAGTCTGTTAGGAAAGTTCCATATTGGGAGTGACCCAGGTGTTTGCAAATCTACCCTCAAACTCCCCCAAATTATTCTCCCCTCTTTCTCTCTTCCTCCCTCATTGCCTCCCTTGTCACATTGAAGGGCTGACTGTGATTATGCAATCACTGGGCAATGACAACGAACATCGCCTAAATCAAAAAGAACCCAGAACTCATGCACAGATGTGACCCCCACCGAGCACGTATGAACCACCCCAACCTTCCCTTCCCACCTCTGTCCTGACCAATGGGTTGCAGCTGAGCAGCCCCATACAGAGGGGGGGGACAGAGAGATGGATGGTTGGGCTCCCAGGCAGTGTCCTCTGAAGCTGTGACATGGTGGTGCTGTTGGCGGGAAAAAGGTGTGTGTATTTGTGTGTGTAGGTTGGGTGGGTGGGTGGGTGTAACTGAGTGCATGCCTCTGTCTCTCAGCTGTGATAAAGCTCATTAGCAGGTGTAGGCAGGTACGAGAGAGAAAGTATGTGTTTGTGAATTAATGAGCATGCACCCCTGTGGGTGGTTTGTACAGTAGGGGCAAAGCCTCACTGCATGTCACTGGCCTGCACTAGATCAGCTGCATGACTGGTAAAGGATTTATGACCCCCCCGTCCCATCCTGTCCCGTCCCCCCTCCCTCTCTTTGTGCTGTATCTGGTGTGGAGGAGATGCCTCTTTTCTCAGTAAGTGCCTGTTTGGCTGCTTTTGCAGTGGGAACCCTCAGTAGACTGTGAGTGAGGCTTTCCTCAGGGCGGTGGAAAAACCGACAGATTGTGAGGCCCAGTCTCCCTCTAATGGAAGAAGTAATGTGGCTGTGATCCTGATCTACGTGTGATGGGCGTGTGTCTGAGTAGGCCAGGAACACACAACACCAGGAGGCTGACAGCACTCACACTCTTCCTGCTGAAAAAGATATCTCACATCGCTGAGACTGTGCTCAGACGGTTCTTTTTTCTAATTTCATGCAGAAAGTGCAGCTGTCTTGTTATGGTTTTGACACACGTACGGTACACCAGGGCTGGCAGTAGTGTTTATTGCCAGTGTTTCTCTAGCCAGAAGTAGTGAACTAAGTGGGACTATGAGATTTGAGATTGCCACCCAGTAAATATACTTAAACAACACCCAGTGTGGGCCATCAGTTCGTCTATTCCAAGTTGGTTTAACATAATTCAATAGAAATTAGGTGGAAACAACGTTGATTCAACCAGTATGTGCCCAGTGGGCAGCCATTCAGCCATTCAGCCATTCAGCCATTCAGCCATTCAGCCATTCAGCCATTCAGCCATGGCATGGCCACACTAAGGTTCAATGCAAACAATGATTAGAATCAGAAGGCAGAAGTTAGAGATTAAACTACACAGGGCTAAGGGAAAGGGTCATGACCCATGTTCGAATTTGTTTTGCGATAGCTTAAGATATAGCACATTTCTTGGAATGACGTGGATGTTAGTGCTGAAGGTTCAGACTTAGATGGGCCGGAAACATTGGGCCAACATCATTTAGGCTTGCTCCTACCTATCTTTCCGATTTGGTCCTGCCGTACATACCTACACGTACGCTACGGTCACAAGACACAGGCCTCCTAATTGTCCCTAGAATTTCTAAGCAAACAGCTGGAGGCAGGGCTTTCTCCTATAGAGCTCCATTTTTATGGAATGGTCTGCCTACCCATGTGAGAGACGCAGACTCGGTCTCAACCTTTAAGTCTTTACTGAAGACTCATCTCTTCAGTGGGTCATATGATTGAGTGTAGTCTGGCACAGGAGTGTGAAGGTGAACGGAAAGGCTCTGGAGCAACGAACCGCCCTTGCTGTCTCTGCCTGGCCGGTTCCCCTCTCTCCACTGGGATTCTCTGCCTCTAACCCTATTACAGGGGCTGAGTCACTGGCTTACTGGTGCTCTTTCATGCTGTCCCTAGGAGGGGTGCGTCACTTGAGTGGGTTGAGTCACTGACGTGATCTTCCTGTCTGGGTTGGTGCCCCCCCTTGGGTTGTGCCGTGGCGGAGATCTTTGTGGGCTATACTCGGCCTTGTCTCAGGATGGTAAGTTGGTGATTGAAGGTATTCCTCTAGTGGTGTGGGGGCTGTGTTTTGGCAAAGTGGGTGGGGTTATATCCTTCCTGTTTGGCCCTGTCCGGGGGTATCATCGGATGGGGCCACAGTGTCTCCTGACCGCTCCTGTCTCAGCCTCCAGTAGTTATGCTGCAGTAGTTTATGTGTCGGGGGGCTAGGGTCAGTTTGTTATATCTGGAGTACTTCTCCTGTCTTATCCGGTGTCCTGTGTGAATTTAAGTATGCTCTCTCTAATTCTCTCTTTCTCTCTTTCTTTCTCTCTCTCGGAGGACCTGAGCCCTAGGACCATGCCTCAGGACTACCTGGCATGATAACTCCTTGCTGTCCCCAGTCCACCTGGCCGTGCTGCTGCTCCAGTTTCAACTGTTCTGCCTGCGGCTATGGAACCCTGACCTGTTCACCGGACGTGCTACCTGTCCCAGACCTGCTGTTTTCAACTCTCTAGAGACAGCAGGAGCGGTAGAGATACTCTTAATGATCGGCTATGAAAAGCCAACTGACATTTACTCCTGAGGTGCTGACTTGTTGCACTCTCGACAACTACTGTGATTATTATTATTTGACCATGCTGGTCATTTATGAACATTTGAACATCTTGGCCATGTTCTGTTATAATCTCTACCAGGCACAGCCAGAAGAAGACTGGCCACCCCTCATAGCCTGGTTCCTCTCTAGGTTTCTTCCTAGGTTTTGGCCTTTCTAGGGAGTTTTTCCTAGCCACCGTGCTTCTACACCTGCATTGCTTGCTGTTTGGGGTTTTACGCTGGGTTTCTGTACAGCACTTTGAGATATCAGCTGATGAAAGAAGGCCTATATAAATACATTTTATTTGATTTGAGATACAACACAGAAACTTGGTGACCACTAGATTCTTGCCGTTCTGTATCAAATGTAAATCTTAGAGTTCCTGTGACTAAATCCTGTTGTTTGATTTGTCACCTCCAAGGTTACCGATCACAGCCTGCAGGCTATTGCTTGGAAACAACGTCAAGTGATAAGATGCCTCCGCTGATCATGTGCCCGTTGACAGCTAATTAACAGTCACCAATATGTTCCTCTCCGGTGACCCTAGCAACCTGTTCTGCCCTGTTTGATGTTTTTCATAAAGGGAGTTGTCACTCGATGCCACAGCAGGTTGTTACAGCAAAACGTAGGATGATGGACCCACATAATTTTTCCTGAAAATGGAGAGAGCTTTGTGCCCCAGGGTGACTAGATATACAGTATGTGAGACAGGGGAGAGGGTCATGGTTGGACACTGCGTTCGGCAGGTCCACAATATTTTCCTCTAGATCTCTGACAATCAACGGCCCTGATGAGAGGTGGAGAAGTGTTCTCCTGTCCAGTGAGCTGTAGCCTGTGGAAGGCCCATTCAGGACAGTGTCAGTTTACCCACTTAAAGCCTTTTAGAGTTTATTTCAGATCCTCCAATTCACTAAAGGCAGTGTCTCTATAGCAGCCTTAGGTTCCAACTGAGACCCACTCTTTCGGTAACACTGGTGTAGAGCTCCCACAGTGGTCTGTAACTATGGGCACATCAGCAGAAAATGATCAAACTGTTCTCGGTGCCGCAGCGGGCCGGTCTCTCATTGTAATCATGACAATGGCTCACCAGGTGGAGTTACTGGATCGATACTAGTCTGACAACATCACTCTGCTCTTTCTATCTTTTTCTCACCACTTTTATTGCTTTCCTATCCTGATGACCATCTTTTCCAGTGTATCCATTCTGTCTCAGATACATTTTCCTTTTCAAAGCCATTGTCTGTAATGGTTGGTATTGAAGCCATGATGGCACTTTACTCTGTGTCAGTTTGTCAGCCCTTTATAACATCTGTAATGGGAAGTACACATGAGCAGACATACAAATAACCTTCAGTCTGGTTCTGACATGTAAGAGCACTGAATACCTTCTCTGTTGGAGTATTATCTATTAATCCGACACAGCAGAAAACCTTTCTACCGGTAATACTTCTGAACTAAAGACACATTTTACCGTGCGATCTCCTGTTACATGCAGATCAATTGTTCCATTTGTCTCTTACCAAGTCTCACTCTTTCATTACTCTATCTCTTTTATTCTGTAACAGTCCTGACCTATTTATGTTAGTTTTTATGTGTTTATGGTCAGGGCGTTAGTTTTGGGTGGGCAGTCTATGTTATCTGTTTCTATGTTGTTTTTGGTTTGCCTGGTATGGCTCTTGATTAGAGGCAGGTGGTTTGCGTTTTCCTCTAATCAAGAGTCATATTTAGGTAGGGCATTCTCACTGTTTGTTTGTGGGTGATTGTCTCCTGTGATGTCTTCGTCGATGTTATTCTCTTTCGGAGCTGTTTGGCTGTTCGTGTGTGTTGATGTAACGTTCCTGTCCGTAAGTTTACGTTTAGTGATGTGAGTTTATGTTCAGGTTTCGTTCTACGTCGTTTTGTTATTTTGTAAGTTTTGAAAGTGTTTGTTTTCGTGTCATCGGTTTTCGTTATAAAAATAAAGATGGCATATTTCCCTGACTCCGCATTTTGGTCTGAAGATCCTTCTCTCCTCACCTCATCTGAGGATGAGGAAAGCGACAGCCTTAACAGAATCACCCACCAACAAACAGAGACCAAGCGGTATGGGAATGCTCGACGGAGCAACAAGGACTTCTGGACTTGGGAGGAGATCCTGGACGGTAGAGGACCTTGGGCTCAACCAGGGGAATATCGCCGTCCAAAGGAGGAGAAGAAGGCAGCCACAGCCCAGGAGCGCTGGTATGAGGAGGCAGCGCGACGACGCGGTTGGGAGCCCGTGAGTCAGACCAAAAATTTTTTTGGGGGGGGGCACACGAGGAGTGTGGCAAAGCCGGGTAGGATACCCGAGCCAACTCCCCGTGCTTACCGTGGAGGTAGAAGGCGTCGTACTGGTAAGACACCGTGTTATGCGGTAAAGCGCACGGTGTCCCCAGTACGCGTGCTTAGCCCAGTGCGGGCTATTCCACCTTGCCGCACTGGGAGGGCTAGGTTGGGCATCGAGCCGGGTGCCATGAAGCCGGCCCAACGTAGCTGGTCTCCAGTACGTCTCCTCGGGCCGGTGTACATGGCACCAGCCTTACAGGTGGTGTCCCCGGTTCGCCTGCATAGCCCAGTGCGGGCTATTCCACCTCGCCGCACTGGCAGGGCTACGGGGTTCATTCAACCTGGTAGGGTTGGGGAGGCTCGGTGCTCAAGAGCACGTGTCCTCCTTCACGGTCCGGTAGACCCGGTGCCACCTCCATGTACCAGTCCTCCGGTGGCAGCCCCCCGTACCAGGCTGTCTCTCCGGGTTCTCTCTCCTGCTGTTTCCTCCTCTCCAGCGCAGCCGGTGCCTAGACCACGCACCAGGCTGTCTCTCCTTCTCCTCCCTACAGAGCTATCCGTCTCCCCAGCGCCATCTGAGCCATCCGTCTCCCCAGCGCCATCTGAGCCATCCGTCTCCCCAGCGCCATCTGAGCCATCCGTCTCCCCAGCGCCATCTGAGCCATCCGTCTCTCCAGCGCCATCTGAGCCATCCGTCTCCCCAGCGCCGTCTGAGCCATCCGTCTGCCATGAGCCTGCAAAGCCGCCCGTCTGCCATGAGCCTGCAAAGCCGCCCGTCTGCCATGAGCCTACAGAGCCATCCGCCAGACAGGAGCCGCTAGAGCCATCCGCCAGACAGGAGCCGCTAGAGCCGTCAGCCAGACAGGAGCCGCTAGAGCCGTCAGCCAGACAGGATCTGCCAGAGCCGCCAACCAGACAGGATCTGCCAGAGCCGCCAACCAGACAGGATCTGCCAGAGCCGCCAACCAGACAGGATCTGCCAGAGCCGCCAACCAGCCATGAGCAGCCAGAGCCGCCAACCAGCCATGAGCAGCCAGAGCCGTCAGAGAGCCATGAGCAGCCAGAGCCGTCAGAGAGCCATGAGCAGCCAGAGCCGTCAGAGAGCCATGAGCAGCCAGAGCCGTCAGAGAGCCATGAGCGTCGAGAGCCGTCAGCCTGCCATGAGCGTCGAGAGCCGTCAGCCTGCCATGAGCGTCGAGAGCCGTCAGCCTGCCATGAGCGTAGAGAGCCGTCAGCCTGCCATGAGCGTCGAGAGCCGTCAGCCTGCATGGACCTGCCAGAGCCGTCCAGCCAGGACCTGCCAGAGCCGTCCAAACAGGACCTGTCAGAGTCCTTCAGCCGGGATCTGCCCCTTGTCCCGGTGTTGCCCCTTGTCCCGGTGTTGCCCCTTGTCTCGGTGCTGCCCCTTGTCCCGGTGCTGCCCCTTGTCCCGGTGCTGCCCCTTGTCCCGGTGCTGCCCCTTGTCCCGGTGCTGCCCCTTGTCCCGGTGCTGCCCCTTGTCCCGGTGCTGCCCCTTGTCCCGGTGCTGCCCCTTGTCCCGGTGCTGCCCCTTGTCCCGGTGCTGCCCCTTGTCCCGGTGCTGCCCCTTGTCCCGGTGCTGCCCCTTGTCCCGGTGCTGCCCCTTGTCCCGGTGCTGCCCCTTGTCCCGGTGCTACCCCTTGTCCCGGTGCTGCCCCTTGTCCCGGTGCTGGCTGTTTATTTTGGGGAAAGTAGTTTTAGGGTGGTCAGTGGAGGGGGTAGACAGAAGAGGGGAGTGACTATGGTGGTGTGGGGACAGCGTCCTGAGCCGGAACCACCACCGTGGTCAACTGCCCACCCGGACCCTCCCCTGGACTTTGTGCTGGTGCGCCCGGCGTTCGCACCTTGAGGGGGGGGTACTGTAACAGTCCTGACCTATTTATGTTAGTTTTTATGTGTTTATGGTCAGGGCGTTAGTTTTGGGTGGGCAGTCTATGTTATCTGTTTCTATGTTGTTTTTGGTTTGCCTGGTATGGCTCTTGATTAGAGGCAGGTGGTTTGCGTTTTCCTCTAATCAAGAGTCATATTTAGGTAGGGCATTCTCACTGTTTGTTTGTGGGTGATTGTCTCCTGTGATGTCTTCGTCGATGTTATTCTCTTTCGGAGCTGTTTGGCTGTTCGTGTGTGTTGATGTAACGTTCCTGTCCGTAAGTTTACGTTTAGTGATGTGAGTTTATGTTCAGGTTTCGTTCTACGTCGTTTTGTTATTTTGTAAGTTTTGAAAGTGTTTGTTTTCGTGTCATCGGTTTTCGTTATAAAAATAAAGATGGCATATTTCCCTGACTCCGCATTTTGGTCTGAAGATCCTTCTCTCCTCACCTCATCTGAGGATGAGGAAAGCGACAGCCTTAACATATTCACACATTTATATTATTCACCTATTGATATTATTCACATCTTGTTATTATTCACATATTGAATATTATTCACACATTGCATATTAATATACAATGCTATCTGTCCCCAACCACCCCGCATATCCATGACATTAATGTACCACGAGTCATGACATGTGAGCTACAACAGCCCTTTACATCAACGCCTCTTTACACACACACACACACACACACACAAAGTGAATATTACATTGTCTAGAAGAGACACACCTCTTCCGTGCAGCAGTCAGTCTGTGGTTGAATAATTCAGTGGGAGAGAACAATAGAGAGGATAACTGGGCCTATATTTGAACTCTCCTGTCCAAGTAAATGGTCATAAATAGAAAGGGGATGTCTCTCTCATGGGTCAGTCTGAGACCACTGCCTCATTGTCTTTCTAATTCATATTCAGCTCCACCAGCTAGACAAGAGATTGAGCTCAGGTGCTCTCTAGTTAGTCTCTAGAAAGAATCCTGCAGTTACAAGTGCACACACAAACTTACACTGGGCTACAGCCTCTGTTATACAGTCAGACTATCAACTTTACATAAGTACTGTAAGAATAACAAGGACTGCAGTGACAACCTTGGTGTGTGTGTGTGTGTGTACATTAGACATAAGCCCAGTAGTACTTCATAGAAGCACTCTTCAGGCAGGCGAGAAAAAAACTTTGGAAGTGACAATGAAAATTTGAAAAGCAGCTTTTAAAATAATTACTAACCCACCAGCTGATGTAGAGAAGCAAGAGTCACATTTTCTGTCAATGCAGTGCTTTTCCCCAATTACAGACCCAGAGAGTTTAATAACGAAAACAAAACATGGTTTTTCAAGTATTTTCTGAGCTTATGGCCTGTGCCATCAGGGATGTGTATGGCCTAAAAAGAGCTAAAAAGGGAAGGAAAGAGTGTTAGTCTGACATTTACAATGGGAGCAGTTTAGAGGGATAAAACCTTTAAACATGAACACTCCTTCTTGGCTTGGAGAGCAGCTGAGAGAAATGTAGTCATTCATTACAAATTAGACATTAAAATGGACTTATTCCACATAGGCAGTGACTGTGAAGTCAGTCCCCGCTCTGTCAAATACAGAAATTCAAAGAATTTGAGTACAGTCGCTTTGGATAAAAGCGTCTGCTAAATGGCAAGTCAAAAATTTGGACACACCTACTCATTCCAGATTTTTTCTTTATTTTTACTATTTTCTACATTGGAATCATGTATGGAATCATGTAGTAACCAAAACAGTGTTAAACAAATCAAAATATATTTTATATTTGAGATTCTTCAAAGTAGCCACCCTTTGCCTTGATGACAGCTTTGCACACTCTTGGCATTCTCTCATATGATTCCATATGTGTTATTTCATATTCTTGATGTCTTCACTAATTTTCTACAATGTAAAAAATAGCACACATAAAGAAAAACCCTTGAGTATGAGTAGGTGTTTACAAACTATTGACTTGTATATATATACAGTTGAAGTCGGAAGTTTACATACACTTAGGTTAGAGTCATTAAAACTCATTTTTCAACCACTCCACACATTTCCTGTTAACCTGTTTGGGCTGCAGGGGCAGTATTGAGTAGCCGGATAAAAGGTGCCCATTTCAAACGGCCTCGTACTCAATTCTTGCTCGTACAATATGCATATTATTATTACTATTGGATAGAAAACATTCTCTAGTTTCTAAAACCGTTTGAATTATATCTGTGAGTAAAACAGAACTCATTTTGCAGAAAACTTCCTGACAGGAAGTGGAAAATCTGAAATCGATGCACTGTTCTAGGGCCTGCCTATAAAATATATATCAGTATAGATGCACTTCATACGTCTTCCACTAGATGTCGACAGGCAGTGAGAGAAGAAATTGAGTGTATAACGTGGGCTCGAATAAATGCTCTTTGTATGACGTGTCACCAGTTTCCTGTTTTCTGGAGAGCGCGCGAAGGGACCTGGTTTTGCCTTCTGTACAGCTGTCGTTATAGATGACTAATATCTGCGTTTGTCTGCGTTTGTTCACGAAGGAGAGATTAGCGACACTTTGCTAGCTTTCCGTGCTAATTGACTGGAGAAGAGGACATTCTAAATCCAAACAACGATTGTTCCCGACAAAGGACCCCTTGTACAACATTCTGATGAAAGATCATCAAAAGTAGGACCCATTTTATGATGTTATTTCATATATCTGTCATGTTGTACTAGTAGGTTGCGGCCAGGTTTTGGGCACGCTCTCGCCATAACGTAAACTGCATATCGTAATGAAGTTATTTTTAGAATTCTAACACGGCGATTGCATTAAGAACTAGTGTATCTATCATTTCCTGTACAACATGTATTTTTTAGTTATGTTTATGAATAGTTATTTGGTCAGAATATGTGAGTGCCAGAAAAATATCCGGACATTGTTGGAAAAAGATGCTACGTTAGCACAATGTATAACCACTGATTTCAGCTCTAAATATGCACATTTTCGAACAAAACATAAGTGTATGTATAATCTGATGTTATAGGACTGTCATCTGATGAAGCTTATCAAGGTTAGTCAAAAATTATATATCTTTTGCTGGTTTGTTACGATCGCTAACTTTTGCTGCCTGGGAATGGCTTGTGTTTCTGGCTATTGTGGTAATGCTAATATAATGCTATATTGTGTTTTCGCTGTAAAACACTTAAGAAATCGGAAATACTGGCTGGAATCACAAGATGCCTGTCTTTCATTTGCTGTACACCATGTATTTTTCAGAAATGTTTTATGATGAGTATTTAGGTATTTGACGTTGGTGTCTGTAATTACTCTGGCTGCTTCGGTGCCATTTCTGACGGTAGCTGTGATGGTAGCTGCAATGTAAAACTGATTTATAGCTCAAATATGCACATTTTTCGAACAAAACATAGATTTATTGAATAACATGTTATCAGACTGTCATCTGATGAAGTTGTTTCTTGGTTAGTTTGGTTGGTTCTTGGTTAGTTAGGTTGGCTTTGTGCATGCTACCTGTGCTGTGAAAAATGTCTGTCCTTATTTGTATTTGGTGGTGAGCTAACATAAATATACGTGGTGTTTTCGCTGTAAAACATTTTAAAAATCGGACATGTTGGCTGGATTCACAAGATGTTTATCTTTCAAATGCTGTATTGGACTTGATAATGTGTGAAAGTTAAATATTTCTAAAAAATATATTTTGAATTTCGCGCCCTGCACTTGAAGTGGCTGTTGTCATATTGTGGCCGGCTTCGGGCTTGCAGCCATAAGAAGTTAACGAACTATAGTTTGGCAAGTCGGTTAGGACATCTACTTTGTGCATGACACAAGTCATTTTTCCAACAATTGTTTACAGACAGATTATTTCACATATAATGAATTCACTGTATCGCAATTCCTGTGGGTCAGAAGTTTACATACACTAAGTTGACTGTGCCTTTAAACAGCTTGGAAAATTCCAGAAAATGATGTCATAGCTTTAGAAGCTTCTGATAGGCTAATTGACATCATTTGAGTCAATTGTAGGTGTACCTGTGGATGTATTTCAAGGCCTACCTTCAAACTCAGTGCCTCTTTGCTTGACATCATGGGAAAATCAAAAGAAATCAGCCAAGACCTCAGAAAAATAATTATAGACCTCCACAAGTCTGGTTCATCCTTGGGATTAATTTCCAAACACCTGAAGGTACCACGCTCATCTGTACAAACAATAGTACGCAAGTATAAACACCATGGGACCACGCAGCCGTCATACCACTCAGGAAGGAGACAGCTTCTGTCTCCTAGAGATGAACGTACTTTGGTGCGAAAAGTGCAAATCAATCCCACAACAGCAGCAAAGGACCTTGTGAAGATGCTGGAGGAAACCGGTACAAAAGTATCTATATCCACAGTAAAACGAATCCTATATTGACATAACTTGAAAGTCCGCTCAGCAAGGAAGAAGCCACTGCTCCAAAACTGCCGTAAAAAAGCCAGACTACTTCTTCGAGAAGAAAGCACAGGGGAGGAGCTTTGGTGGCGTACCCGAGCGCTGAGACAGCACGGCTCTCTTATGTTTGGAGAAAAAAGGTGGAGGCTTGCAAGCCGAAGAACACCGTCCCAACCGTGAGGCACAGGGGTGGCAGCATCATGTTGTTGGGGTGCTTTGCTGCAGGAGGGACTGGTGCACTTCACAAAATAGATGGTATCATGAGGGAGGAAAATTATGTGGATATATTGAAGCAACATCTCAAGACATCAGTCAGGAAGTTAAATCTTGGTCGCAAATGGGTCTTCCAAATGGACAGTGACCCCAAGCAAACTTCCAAAGTTGTGGCAAAATGGCTTAAGGACAACAAAGTCAAGGTATTGGAGTGGCCATCACAACAATTTAAAGGCAATGCTATCAAATACTAATTGAGTGTATTTAAACTTCTGACCCACTGGGAATGTTATGAAAGAAATAAACACTGAAATAAATGTTCTCTACTATTATTCTGACATTTCACATTCTTCAAATAAAGTGGTGATCCTAACTGACCTAAGACAGGGCATTTTTACTAGGATTAAATGTCAGGAACTGTGAAAAACTGAGTTTAAATGTATTTGGCTAAGGTGTATGTAACCTTCTGACTTCAACTGTATATACTGTATACAGTACTGTGCAAAGGTTTTAGGCAGGTGTGAAAAATGCTGGAAAGTAAGAGTGCTTTGAAAAATAGACATGTTAATAGATTATATTTGTCAACCTGTTTGGGCTGCAAGCCCGACGTCGGTACAAATATGACAACAGCTGCAGGGCGCGAAATTCAAAATCTATTTTTTTTAAATATTTAACTTTCACACATTAACAAGTCCAATACAGCATTTGAAAGATAAACATCTTGTCAATCCAGCCAACATGTCCGATTTTTTAAATGTTTTACAGAGAAAACACCACATATATTTATGTTAGCTCACCACCAAATAAAAAAGTGGACAGACACGTATGATTATGATTATGATGTATGAATTATGATTCAAGTAGCATGCACAAGTCAACCTAAATAACCTAGAACCAACCTAAAGAACCTAGAAAAAACTACCTCAGATGACAGTCCTATAACATGTTACACAATAAATCTATGTTTTGTTCATAAAATGTGCATATTTTAGCTATAAATCAGTTTTACATTACTGCTCCCATCATTGCTACAGCATAGCTACAGTCTGAAATCACACGGGAGTAGCCAGAGAAAATACAGACACCAACGTCAACTACTAATTACACCTCATAAAACATTTCAGAAAAACATATGGTGGATAGCTAATGAAAGACAAATATCGTGTGAATAGAGCCAATATTCCGATTTTTGAAGTGTTTTACAGCGAAAACACAATATATCGTTATATTAGCTTACAACATTAGCTAGCATACGGCAGCATTGATTCTAGTCAAGCGCTAGCATAGCACAGTTCGACAGATATATGAAAAAGCATCCCAAATTGGGGCCTTATCTTTGTTGATATTCCATCAGAATGTTGTAACGGGGTCCATTGTCCAGTACAGTCTTTAGTTGGGTTCCAGAACAAAATATTTCCCTCTTTGGTTAGCAAGCACAATGGCCGTGCGGCGCTAATCTGTCTTTCTTCATAAAATTCTTCCGTCACATCACATCTAAAGTCCAGAATAAATTGCAATAATATAATTAAAGTATATTGAAAAAACATACTTTAGGATGATTTTGTGACATGTATCAAATAATATCGTAGGCAGAGGTCATATTCACCTTTAACGAGCGTATTCCAGGAGCCGAGTCCAGGTTCTGCCTCGCGCCCGGAAAAAAAATTAAACTGCGCAGGTCTCACAAGAAGATGTTGTATTCAGTCCCCGGAAGAGATATTCGACTCCTTTCAACTTTCACTTCCGCATTACACCCAGATGAAGGCGTATGACGTGTTTCTACGGTCCTAAGTGTCATGACCTTTTATAGACAAGGTCTTAAAGTGAGACATAGCATTTTGGAAATCTCAATTCTGGATAGGAAATACTGTCACGTTCCTGACCTATTTATGTTAGTTTTTGTGTGTTAGTTGGTCAGGACGTGAGGTTGGGTGGGCATTCTATGTTATCTGTTTCTATGTTGGTTTTGGTTTGCCTGGTATGGCTCTTGATTAGAGGCAGGTGGTTTGCGTTTGCCTCTAATTAAGAGTCATATTTAGGTAGGGCATTCTCACTGTTTGTTTGTGGGTGATTGTCTCCTGTGTCAGTATGTTTGTTCGTACCACACTGGACTGTAGCGTTTGTTTGTTTCGTTTTCGTTTCGATGTCGTCTGTTTCCTGTACGTAAGTTTATGTTTAGTTATATAAGTTTATGTTCAGGTTTCGTCAACGTCGTTTTGTTATTTTGTAGTTTGGAAAGTGTTTGTTTCGTTTCGTGTTTTGCCATCAGCGTTGTTAAATAAAAGATGGCTTATTTCCCACAAGCTGCGTTTTGGTCTTCAGATCCCTCTCTCCTCACCTCGTCCGAGGATGAGGAGAGCATCACCCGTTACAGAATCACCCACCACGCTAAGACCAAGCGGCCAGGGAAAAATAAACGGAGTAAGGGACAGAAGAAGGAGCAATGGACATGGGAGGATTTATTGGATGGAAAAGGTGTCTACACATGGGAGGAGAACCTAGCTGGTAGAGATCGCCTCCCATAGGAACAGCTGGAGGCACTGAGGAGAGCGGAGGCTACCGGAGAGAGGAACCGGAGCTATGAGGGAACGCGTCTGGCACGGAAGCCAAAAAAGCCCGTAAGTAATTCCCAAAAATTTCTTGGGGGTGGGCTAGGAGGTAGTGGGCCAAGGGCAGGTAGGAGACCTGCGCCCACTTCCCAGGCTTACCGTGGAGAGCGGGAGTACGGGCAGGCGCCGTGTTACGCAGTAGAGCGCACGGTGTCTCCTGTACGAGTGCATAGCCCAGTGCGGGTTATTCCACCTCCCCGCACTGGTAGGGCTAGATTGGGTATTGAGCCAGGTGTCATGAGGCCGGCTCAACGCGTCTGGTCTCCAGTGCGTCTCCTCGGGCCGGCATACATGGCACCTGCCTTACGCATGGTTTCCCCGGTTCGCCTACATAGCCCGGTGCGGGTTATTCCACCTCCCCGCACTGGTCGGGCAACCGGGAGTATTCAACCAGGTAAGGTTGGGCAAGCTCAATGCTCAAGAGAGCCAGTACGCCTCCACGGTCCGGTATTTCCGGCACCACCTCCCCGCCCCAGCCTAGTACCTACAGTGTATACACTACGCACTAGGCTACCAGTGCGTATCCTGAGCCCTGTTCCTCCTCCACGCACTCTCCCTGTAGTGCGTGTATCTAGCCCGGTGCCTCCAGTTCCGGCACCACGCACTAAGCTACCAGTGCGTCTCCAGAGCCCTGTACAAACTGTATCTTCTCCCCCTACTAATCCTGATGTGCTTGTCCTCAGCCCGGCGTCACCAGTGCCGGTACCACGCATCAGGGATAGAGTAGGCTTTGAGAATACAGTGTGCCCTGTCCCTGCTCCCCGCACTAGTAGGAAGGTGCTTGTCATTAGCACGGTGCCTCCAGTTCCGGCACCACGCACCAGGTCTACAGTGTACCGTATCCGGCCAGAGCCATCCGTCTCCCCAGCGCCATCTGAGCCATCCGTCTCCCCAGCGCCATCTGAGCCATCCGTCTCCCCAGCGCCATCTGAGCCATCCGTCTCCCAAGCGCCATCTGAGCCATCCGTCTGCCAGGAGCCTGCAAAGCCGCCCGTCTGCCATGAGCCTGCAAAGCCGCCCGTCTGCCATGAGCCTACAGAGCCGTCAGCCAGACAGGAGCCGCTAGAGCCGTCAGCCAGACAGGAGCCGCTAGAGCCGTCAGCCAGACAGGATCTGCCAGAGCCGCCAACCAGACAGGATCTGCCAGAGCCGCCAACCAGACAGGATCTGCCAGAGCCGCCAACCAGACAGAATCTGCCAGAGCCGCAAACCAGACAGGATCTGCCAGAGCCGCCAGAGCGCCATGAGCAGCCAGAGCCGTCAGAGCGCCATGAGCAGCCAGAGCCGTCAGAGCGCCATGAGCAGCCAGAGCCGTCAGAGCGCCATGAGCAGCCAGAGCCGTCAGAGCGCCATGAGCAGCCAGAGCCGTCAGAGCGCCATGAGCAGCCAGAGCCGTCAGAGCGCCATGAGCAGCCAGAGCCGTCAGAGCGCCATGAGCGTCGAGAGCCGTCGGCCTGCCATGAGCGTCGAGAGCCGTCGGCCTGCCATGAGCGTCGAGAGCCGTCAGCCTGCCATGAGCGTCGAGAGCCGTCAGCCTGCCATGAGCGTCGAGAGCCGTCAGCCTGCCATGAGCGTCGAGAGCCGTCAGCCTGCCATGAGCGTCGAGAGTCGTCAGTCAGCCATGAGCTGCCCTTCAGCCTGAAAAGGCTAGATACCCAGAACTGCCCATCAGTCCAGAGCTGTCTCTCTGTCCGGAGCTGCCTTTCAGTCCGGAGTTGCCCCTCCATCCTGATCTCCCTCTCTATCTTTATCTACTTCTATATTCTTATCTATCCCTCTGTCTTGGTTTATCTCTCTGTCCCGGTGTTGTCATTATTAGATATGTTATTAAGAGGATTTTGTGGGGGAAGAAAGAGGGTGGACATTCTTGGAGGGAGGAGGCTAGGATGGATTATGGTGGGGTGGGAACCGCGCCCGGAGCCTGAGCCACCACCGTGGTTAGATGCCCACCCAGACCCTCCCCTAGACTTTGTGCTGGTGCGTCCGGAGTTCGCACCTTGTGGGGGGGGTACTGTCACGTTCCTGACCTATTTATGTTAGTTTTTGTGTGTTAGTTGGTCAGGACGTGAGGTTGGGTGGGCATTCTATGTTATCTGTTTCTATGTTGGTTTTGGTTTGCCTGGTATGGCTCTTGATTAGAGGCAGGTGGTTTGCGTTTGCCTCTAATTAAGAGTCATATTTAGGTAGGGCATTCTCACTGTTTGTTTGTGGGTGATTGTCTCCTGTGTCAGTATGTTTGTTCGTACCACACTGGACTGTAGCATTTGTTTGTTTCGTTTTCGTTTCGATGTCGTCTGTTTCCTGTACGTAAGTTTATGTTTAGTTATATAAGTTTATGTTCAGGTTTCGTCAACGTCGTTTTGTTATTTTGTAGTTTGGAAAGTGTTTGTTTTCGTTTCGTGTTTTGCCATCAGCGTTGTTAAATAAAAGATGGCTTATTTCCCACAAGCTGCGTTTTGGTCTTCAGATCCCTCTCTCCTCACCTCGTCCGAGGATGAGGAGAGCGTCACCCGTTACAAATGGGCTGTAAAAATAGTTCTGTTCAACTTAGAGCAATAATTCAAACGTTTTTAGAAACTATAGACTGTTTTCTATCCAATAATAGTAAATATATGCATATTGGAAGATCAAAAATTTCTTAAGAGGCCGTTTGAAAATGTGCGCATATTTTCCAGTTTTTTCAATATTCACCCTGCAGCCATATTATCAATTAACTAAATGCAAAGTGTGTGAACAGAAGAGAAATCAAATCCATATTTGGTGTGACCACCCTATGCCTTCAAAACAGCATCAACTCTTCTAGGTACACTTGCACAACGTCAGGGATTTTGTAGGCATATAGTCAGGTATATGATTAAAGAATTATACCAAACAGGTGCTGGTGATCATCAATTAAATATGTAGGTTGAAACACAATCATTAACTGAAACAGAACCAGCTGTGTAGGAGGAAAAGAACTGGTTGAGGATTAGCCAAATTTAGCTTACAAGGTGAGGTTGTTGAAGACCGTTTACTGTCAAAAGTCATACACCATAGCAAGACTGAGCACAGCAACAAGGTAGTTATACTGCATCAGCAAGGTCTCTCCCAGGCAGAAATTTCAAGGCAGACATGGGTTTCCAGATATGCTGCCCAAGATCTTTTGAAGAAGCACAAAGAAACGGGCAACGTTGAGGACCGTAGACGCAGTGGTCGGCCAAATAAACTTACTGCAGCAGATAAAAGACACATCATGCTTGCTTCCCTTCACAATCAGAAGATGTCCAGCAGTGCCATCAGCTCAGAATTGTCAGAAAACAGTGGAACCCTGGTACACCCATCTACTGTCCAGAGAAGACTGGTCAGAAGTGGCCTTCATGGATGACTTACGGCCCAAAGCCATACCTCCGACGTGGAAACAAGGCCAATTTGTATTTTTTTACATTTATTTCACCTTTATTTAACCAGGTAGGCTAGTTGAGAACAAGTTCTCATTTGCAACTGCGACCTGTCAAAGATAAAGCAAAGCAGTTCGACACATACAACAACACAGAGTTACACATGGAATAAACAAACATACAATCAATAATACAGTAGAAAAATCTATATACATCATGTGCAAATGAGGTAGGATAAGAGAGGTAAGGCAATAAATAGGCCATGGTTGCGAAGTAATTACAATATAGCAATTTAACACTGGAATGGTAGGATGTGCAGAAGATGAATGTGCAAGTAGAGATACTGGGGTGCAAAGGAGCAAGATAAATAAATACAGTATGGGGATGAGGTAGATTGGATGGGCTATTTACAGATGAGCTATGTACAGGTGCAGGGATCTGTGAGCTGCTCTGACAGCTGGTGCTTAAAGCTAGTGAGGGAGGTAAGAGTCTCCAGCTTCAGAGATTTTTGCAGTTCGTTCCAGTCATTGGCAGCAGAGAACTGGAAGGAGAGGCGGCCAAAGGAAGAATTGGTTTTGGGGGTGACCAGTGAAATATACCTGCTAGAGCGCGTGCTACGGGTGGATGCTGCTATGGTGACCAGTGAGCTGAGATAAGGCGGTGCTTTACCTAGCAGAGACTTGTAGATGACCTGGAGCCAGTGGGTTTGGCGACGAGTATAAAGCGAGGGCCAGCCAAAGAGAGCATACAGGTCACAGTGGTGGGTAGTATATGGGGCTTTGGTGACAAAATGGATGGCACTGTGATAGACTGCATCCAATTTGTTGAGTAGAGTGTTGGAGGCTATTTTGTAAATGACATTGCCGAAGTCGAGGATTGGTAGGATGGTCAGTTTTACAAGGGTATGTTTGGCAGCATGAGTGAAGGATGCTTTGTTGCGAAATAGGTAGCCAATTCTAGATTTAATTTTGGATTGGAGATGTTTAATGTGAGTCTGGAAGGAGAATTTACAGTCTAACCAGACACCTAGGTATTTGTAGTTGTCCACATATTCCACAAGTCAGAACCGTCCAGAGTAGTGATGCTGGACCGGCGGGTAGGTGCAGGCAGCGATCGGTTGAAGAGCATGCATTTAGTTTTACTTGCATTTAAGAGCAGTTGGAGGCCACGGAAGGAGAGTTGTATGGCATTGAAGCTCATCTGGAGGTGAGTTAACACAGTGTCCAAAGAAGAGCCAGAGGTATACAGAATGGTGTCGTCTGCGTAGCGGTGGATTGGAGAATCACCAGCAGCAAGAGCGATATCATTAATGTATACGGAGAAGAGAGTCGGCCTGAGAATTGAACCCTTTAGCACCCCCATAGAGACTGCCAGACGTCCGGACAACAGGCCCTCCGATTTGACATACTGAACTCTATCGGAGAAGTAGTTGGTGAACCAAGCGAGGCAATCATTTGAGAGACCAAGGCTGTTGAGTCTGCCAATAGGAATGTTGTGATTGACAGAGTCGAAAGCCTTAGCCAGGTCGATGAATACGGCTGCACAGTAATGTCTCTTATCGATGGCGGTTATGATATTGTTTAGGACCTTGAGCGTGGCTGAGGTGCACCCATGACCAGCTCTGAAACCAGATTGCACAGCGGAGAAGATACGGTGAGATTCGAAATGGTCGGTAATCTGTTTGTTAACTTGGCTTTCAAAGACCTTAGAATGGCAGGGTAAGATAGATATAGGTCTGTAGAAGGTTGGGTCTAGAGTGTCTCCCCCTTTGAAGAGGGGGATGACCGTGGCAGCTTTCCAATCTATGGGAATCTCAGACGATACGAAAGAGAGGTTGAACAGGCTAGTAATGGGGGTTGCAACAATTTCAGCAGATCATTTTAGAAAGAGATGGTCCAGATTGTCTAGCCCGGCTGATTTGTAGGGGTCCAGATTTTGCAGCTCTTTCAGAACACCAGCTATCAGGATTGGGTGAAGGAGAAGTGGGGGAGGTTTGGGCGAGTTGCTGTGGGGAGTTCAGGGCTGTTGACCAGGGTAGGGCTAGCCAGGTGGAAAGCATGGCCAGCCGTAGAAAAATGCTTATTGAAATTCTCAATTATTGTGGATTTATTGGTAGTGACAGTGTTTCCTAGCCTCAGTGCAGTGGGCAGCTGGGAGGAGGTGCTCTTAATCTCCATGGACTTTACAGTGCCCCAGAACTTTTTTGAGTTTGTACTACAGGATGCAAATTTCTGTTTGAAAAAGCTAGCCTTCCTCACTGCCTGTGTATATTTGTCACGCGGGACTAGGTTGGCGAAAGAACCAGACGCAGAGAGAGAGCCGCTTGGAAAAATATTCCTTATATTTTTACTTCACAAAACTGAAATAAGCCCGAACATCCAGGGCGCAGAGAGAACACTTGCCAAACACCCAAAAATCACACACGTAACAAAAAACAATCCCGCACAAAACAAGGGCGGGTTAAACTCCTAATTATAGGGAAGCTAATTACGAAACAAAAAACAGGTGCAACTAATATGACAAAACAAACAGACAAACGAAAAAGGGATCGGTGGCGGCTAGTAGGACGGTGACGACGACCGCCGAGCACCGCCCGAACAGGCAGGGGAGTCAACTTCGGCGGAAGTCGTGACAATATTGGTTCCTAACTTCCCTGAAAAGTTGCATATCACGGGGGCTATTTGATGCTAATGCAGAACGCCACAGGATGTTTTTTGTGCTGGTCAAGGGCAGACAGGTCTGAAGTGAACCAAGGGCTATATCTATTCCTGGTACTACATTTTTTGAATGGAGCATGCTTATTTAAGATGGTGAGGAAGGCACTTTTAAAGAATAACCAGGCATCATCTACTGATGGGAGGAGGTCAATGTCATTCCAAATCAAATCAAATTTTATTTGTCACATACACATGGTTAGCAGATGTTAATGCGAGTGTAGCGAAATGCTTGTGCTTCTAGTTCCGACAATGCAGTAATAACCAACAAGTAATCTAACCGAACAATTCCACAACTACTACCTTATACACACAAGTGTAAAAGGATAAAGAATATGTACATAAAGATATATGAATGAGTGATGGTACAGAACGGCATAGGCAAGATGCAGTAGATGGTATACAGTACAGTATATACATATGAGATGAGTAATGTAGGGTATGTAAACATAAAGTGGCATAGTTTAAAGTGGCTAGTGATACATGTATTACATAAAGATGGCAAGATGCAGTAGATGATATAGAGTACAGTATATACATATACATATGAGATGAGTAATGTAGGGTATGTAAACATTATATTAAGTGGCATTGTTTAAAGTGGCTAGTGGTACATTTTTACATAATTTCCATCAATTCCCATTATTAAAGTGGCTGGAGTTGAGTCAGTATGTTGGCAGCGGCCGCTAAATGTTAGTGATTGCTGTTTAACAGTCTGATGGCCTTGAGATATAAGCTGTTTTTCAGTCTCTCGGTCCCTGCTTTGATGCACCTGTACTGACCTCGCCTTCTGGATGATAGCGGGGTGAACAGGCAGTGGCTTGGGTGGTTGTTGTCCTTGATGATCTTTATGGCCTTCCTGTGACATCGGGTGGTGTAGGTGTCCTGGAGGGCAGGTAGTTTGCTCCCGGTGATGCGTTGTGCAGACCTCACTACCCTCTGGAGAGCCTTACGGTTGTGGGCGGAGCAGTTGCCGTACCAGGCGGTGATACAGCCCGACAGGATGCTCTCGATTGTGCATCTGTAGAAGTTTGTGAGTGCTTTTGGTGACAAGCCGAATTTCTTCAGCCTCCTGAGGTTGAAGAGGCGCTTCTTCACAATGCTGTCTGTGTGGGTGGACCAATTCAGTTTGTCCGTGATGTGTACACCGAGGAACTTAAAACTTTCCACCTTCTCCACTACTGTCCCGTCGATGTGGATAGGGGGGTGCTCCCTCTGCTGTTTCCTGAAGTCCACAATCATCTCCTTTGTTTTGTTGACGTTGAGTGTGAGGTTATTTTCCTGACACCACACTCCGAGGGCCCTCACCTCCTCCCTGTAGGCCGTCTCGTCATTGTTGGTAATCAAGCCTACCACTGTAGTGTCATCCGCAAACCTGATGATTGAGTTGGAGGCGTGCATGGCCACGCAGTCGTGGGTGAACAGGGAGTACAGGAGAGGGCTCAGAACGCACCCTTGTGGGGCCCCAGTGTTGAGGATCAGCGGGGTGGAGATGTTGTTACCTACCCTCACCACCTGGGGGCGGCCCGTCAGGAAGTCCAGGACCCAGTTGCACAGGGCGGGGTCGAGACGCAGGGTCTCGAGCTTGATGACGAGTTTGGAGGGTATTATGGTGTTAAATGCTGAGCTGTAGTCGATGAACAGCATTCTCACATAGGTATTCCTCTTGTCCAGATGGGTTAGGGCAGTGTGCAGTGTGGTTGCGATTGCGTCGTCTGTGGACCTATTGGATCGGTAAGCAAATTGGAGTGGGTCTAGGGTGTCCGGTAGGGTGGAGGTGATATGGTCCTTGACTAGTCTCTCAAAGCACTTCATGATGACGGAAGTGAGTGCTACGGGGCGGTAGTCGTTTAGCTCAGTTACCTTAGCTTTCTTGGGAACAGGAACAATGGTGGCCCTCTTGAAGCATGTGGGAACAGCAGACTCGGATAAGGATTGATTGAATATGTCCGTAAACACACCAGCCAGCTGGTCTGCGCATGCTCTGAGGAAGTGGCTGGGAATGCCGTCTGGGCCTGCAGCCTTGCGAGGGTTAACACGTTTAAATGTTTTACTCACCTCGGCTGCAGTGAAGGAGAGCCCGCAGGTTTTGGTAGCGGGCCGTGTCAGTGGCACTGTATTGTCCTCAAAGCGAGCAAAAAAGTTATTTAGCCTGTCTGGGAGCAAGACATCCTGGTCCGCGACGGGGCTGGTTTTCTTTTTGTAATCCGTGATTGACTGTAGACCCTGCCACATACCTCTTGTGTCTGAGCTGTTGAATTGCGACTCTATTTTGTCTCTATACTGGGACTTAGCTTGTGTGATTGCCCTGCGGAGAGAATAGCTACACTGTTTGTATTCGGTCATGTTTCTGGTCACCTTGCCCTGGTTAAAAGCAGTGGTTCACACTTTCAGTTTCACGCGAATGCTGCCGTCAATCCACGGTTTCTGGTTTGGGAATGTTTTAATCGTTGCTGTGGGTACGACATCGTCAATGCACTTTCTAATGAACTCGCTCACCGAATCAGCGTATTCGTCAATGTTGTTGTTGGACGCAATGCGGAACATATTCCAATCCGCGTGATCGAAGCAGTCTTGAAGCGTGGAATCAGATTGGTCGGACCAGCGTTGAACAGATCTGAGTGAGGGAGCTTGTTGTTTTAGTTTCTGTTTGTAGGCTGGAAGCAACAAAATGGAGTCGTGGTCAGCTTTTCCGAAAGGAGGGCGGGGGAGGGCCTTATATGCGTCGCGGAAGTTAGTATAACAATGATCCAAGGTTTTACCAGCCCTGGTAGCACAATCGATATGCTGATAGAATTTAGGGAGTTTTGTTTTCAGATTATCCTTGTTAAAATCCCCAGCTACGATGAATGCAGCCTCAGGGTGTGTGGTTTCCAGTTTACAAAGAGTCAGATAAAGTTTGTTCAAGGGCTTTGTTATGATCACACTACGTCTCGTTAATCATAAGGCATACACCCCCGCCCCTCTTCTTACCAGAAAGATGTATGTTTCTGTCGGCGCTATGCGTGAAGAAACCAGCTGGCTGCACGGACTCCGTTAGCGTCTCTTGAGTTAGCCATGTTTCCGTGAAGCAGAGAACGTTACAATCTCTGATGTCTCTCTGGAATGTTACCCTTGCTCGGATTTCATCAACCTTATTGTCAAGAGACTGGACATTGGCGACTAGTATGCTAGGGAGTGGAGCGTGATGTGCCCGTCTCCGAAGCCTGACCAGGAGACCGCTACGTTTGCCCCTTTTACGGCGTCGCATAGGGTCGCCGGCTGGGATCAGATCCATTGTATTGGGTGGAAGGCAAAGCACTGGATCCGTTTCGGGAAAATCATATTCCTGGTTGTAACGATGGTGAGTTGACGATGCTCTTATATTCAGTAGTTCCTCCCGACTGTATGTAATGAAACCTAAGATTACCTGGGGTACCAATGTTAGGAATAACACATAAAAAAACAAAATACTGCATATTTTCCAAGGAACGCGAAGCGAGGCGGCCATCTCGGTCGGCGCCGGAAGTACAAATCCCTGGATACCCTGGCCAGGTCGATTAGAAAGTCCTGTTCATTGTGTTTTAGGGAGCGTTTGACCCATTACGGATGCAGGCAATGAGGCAGTGATCGCTGAGATCTTGGTTGAAAACAGCAGCGGAGTATTTGGAGGGCGAGTTAGTTAGGATGATATCTATGAGGGTGCCCGTGTTTACGGATTTGGGGTTGTCCCTGGTAGGTTCATTGATAATTTGTGTGAGATTGAGGGCATCAAGCTTAGATTGTAGGATGGCCGGGGTGTTAATCATGTCCCAGTTTAGGTCACCGAGCAGCACGAGCTCAGAAGATAGATGGGGGGCAATCAATTCACATATGGTGTCCAGAGCACAGCTGGGGGCAGAGGGTGGTCTGGTCTATAGCAAGCGGCAACGGTGAGAGACTTGTTTCTGGAAAGGTGAATTTTTAGAAGTAGAAGCTCGAATTGTTTTGGTATAGACCTGGATAGTAAGATAGAACTCTGCAGGCTATCTCTGCAGTTGATTGCCACACCGCCCCTTTTGGCAGTTCTATCTTGGCGGAAAATGTTACAGTTAGGGATGTTTTTTTTCCCCCAGGGTTTTTGGTGGTTTTCCTAAGCCAGGATTCAGACACGGCTAAGACATCCGGGTTGGCAGAATGTGCTATAAAGCAGTGAATAAAGCAAACTTAGGGAGTAGGCTTCTAATGTTAACATGCATGAAACCAAGGCTTTTACGGTTACAGAAGTCAACAAATGAGAGCACCTGGGGAGTAGGAGTGGAGCTAGGCACTGCAGGTCCTGGATTAAGCTCTACATCACCAGAGGAAGAGCGGAGAAGTAGGTTAAGGGTATGGCTAAAGGCTATAAGAGCTGTCCGTCTAGCACGTTCAGAACAGAGTGTAAAGGGAGCAGGTTTCTGGGCATGATAGCATAGATTCCAAGGCATAATGTACAGACAAAGGTTTGGTAGTGTAACGGATGTGAAATGGCTAGCTAGTTAGCGGTGGTGCGCGCTAATAGCGTTTCAATCGGTTACGTCACTCGCTTTGGGACCTTGAAGTAGTGGTTCCCCTTGCTCTGCAAGGGCCGCGGCTTTTGTGGAGCGATGGGTAACGATGCTTCGTGGGTGACTGTTGTTGATGTGTGCAGAGGGTCCCTGGTTCGCGTCCGGGTCGGGACGAGGGGACGGACTAAAGTTATACTGTTACAGTAGGAAGACAGTACATTGGAGGTAAACCTAGGCATTGAGTAATGATGAGAGAGATATCATCTCTAGAGACGTTTAAACCAGGTGATGTCGTCGCATATGTAGGAAGTGGAACAACATGGTTGGTTAAGGCATATTGAGCAGGGCTACAGGCTCTACAGTGAAATAAGACAGTAATTACTAACCAGGACAGTAATGGACAAGGCATGTTGATATTAGGGAGAGGCATGCGTAGCCAACTGATCGTATTGGTCCAGTGAGTGGTTGGGCTGGCTGGGGACACGGCGATTCAGACAGTTAGCAGGCCAGGGCTAGCAAGCTAGCAGTTAGCAGGCCAGGGCTAGCAAGCTAGCATAAGGGCCTTAGAGGGACGTCGCGATGGGGGGAAGTCTGTTTTTGCCTCCTCGTGCGGTGATGTCGATAGACCCGTCGTGGAATTAGTAGGGTTCCAAGTAGCAGAGGGGTCCAAGTCCAATTAGCAAAATGGGTATAGGGGTCCAAGAAACTGGCCGATGGATCAGCTAACAGTCTAATATGCTCTAGATAGCTAGCAGAATGGGCCTTCAGGGGACGTCGTGCCTGAGGCCTCAATCGCCGTGTTGGGATCCTCGGGCAGATTGTTTCGGTATTCCAGTCATGAAGGATCGGCGGGGTTCTGTGCTCCGTACCGGCAGTAGAAGGGGTCCGGATATTGTAACCGAGGTGTGGGCTTCAGGAGTAGCCACCTGGGTTTCGGTTAGCTAGCTGCAATGATCCAGATGAAAAGGTTCAGAGTTTGTGGTAGGAATCCGGGGATATGATGAGAAAAATAGGTCCGGTATGCTCTGGTTTGAAACTCGTTGTAGGAACTGGCGAGAACTTTCTGAGCAAAAGGTTAGCTGATGACCGCTAGCAGTGGTTAGCTGACTGATAGCTGATAGCTGGTAGCTAGTTAGCTAGCTAGCTTCAGTTGAGCGATTCCAGTTCGGAGGTAAATAGAAATACTTCAGAAAAAAAACAGATCCACATCACATTGGGTGAGGCGGGTTGCAGGAGAGTATTTTGAAGTTGAGGTTTAGGAAAAATATTAAAAAGAATGCGAAGAAAAATATATTAAAAGATATATACATGGGACGAGACAAGACAAAGACAAAGACGTCTGACTGCTACGCCATCTTGGATCCAAGCGACTCAACTATGCACGAAAACACAGAAACTGGAGTGCAGAAAAATGGCAGCAGGTGCTCTGGACCGATGAGTCAAAATTTGAAATATTTGGCTGTAGCAGAAGGCAGTTTGTTCGCTGAAGGGCTGGAGAGTGGTACAAAAATGAATGTCTGCAGGCAACAGTGAAAATTGATTGAGGTTCCTTGCAAGTTTGGGGCTGCATTTCTGCAAATGGAGTTGGGGATTTGGTCAAAATTAATGGTCTCCTCAATGCTGAGAAGTACAGGCAGATACTTATCCATCATCCAAGGGATGCATCTGATTGGCCCCAAATTTATTCTGCAGCATGACAACGATCCCAAACATACGGCGAAAGTCATTAAGAACTATCTTCAGCGTAAAGGAGAACATGGAGTCCTGGAAGTGATGGTATGGCCCCCACAGAGCCCTGATCTCAACATCATCGAGTCTGTCTGGGATTACATAGAGAGAACCACCCGAGGCAGCCTAAATCCACAGAAGAACTATGGTGAGTTCTCCAAGATGTTTGGGCCAACCTACCTGCCAAGTTCCTTCAAAAACTGTATGCAAGTGTACCTAGAAGAATTTATGCTGTTTTGAAGGCAAAGGGTGGTCACACCAAATATTGATTTGATGTAGATTTTTCTTCTATTCACTCACTTTGCATTTAGTTAATTAATAAATATAAACTACTAACATGTCTATTTTTGAAAGCATTCTTACTTTACAGCATTTTTTCACACCTGCCTAAAACTTTTGCACAGTACTGTATATATACACTGAGTGTACAAAACATTAAGAATACCTGCTCTTTTGGCCCAGCGTCGTCCGGGTTAGGGAGGGTTTGGCCGGCAGGGATATCCTTGTCTCATCGCGCACTAGCGACTCCTGTGGCAGGCCGGGCGCAGTGCACGCTGATCAGGTCACCAGGTGTACGGTGTTTCCTCCGACACATTGGTGCGGCTGGCTTCCGGGTTGGATGTGGATTGTGTCAAGAAGCAGTGCGGCTAGGTTGGGTTGTGTTTCGGCGGACGCATGGCTCTCGGCCTTCGCCTCTCCCGAGTCCGTACGGGAGTTGCAGCGATGAGACAAGACTGTAACTACTACCAATTGGATACCACGAAATTGGGGGGAAAAAGGGGTAAAATAATTTTAAAAAATACAAATTTATTTAAAAAAATACCTGCTCTTTCCATGACATAAACTGAGCAGATGAATCAGGTTGAAATGTATGATCCCTAATTCATGTCACTTGTTCAATCCACTTCAATCAGTGTAGATGAATGGGAAGAGACAGGTTAAATAGGGATTTTTAAACCTTGTGACAATTGAGACTGTGTTGTGTATGTGTGCCATTTATAGGGTGAATGGGCAAGACACAAAATGTAAGCGCATTCGAACACGATATGTTAGTAGGTGCCAGGCGCACCAGTTTGTGTCAAGAACTGCAATGCTGCTGTTTTTTTCATGCTCAACAGTTTCCTGTGTATAAAGAAAGGACATCCAGCCAACTTGACACAACCGTGGGAAGCAATGGAGTCAACATGTGAAACGCTTTTGACACCTTGTAGAGTCCATGCCCTGGCAAATTGAGGCTGTTCTGAAGGCAAAATTGGGGAGGTCCAACTCAATATTAGGAAGTTGTTCCTAATGTTTGGTATACTCAGGGTATGTACAGTTGAAGTCAGAAGTTTACACACACCTTAGCCAAATACATTTAAACTCAGTTTTTCACAATTCCTGACATTTAATCCTAGTAAAAATTCCCTGTATCAGGTCAGTTAGGATCACCACTTTATTTAAATAATGTGAAATGTCAGAATAATAGTAGAGAACAATTATTTATTTCAGCTTTTATTTCTTTCATCACATTCCCAGTGGGTCAGAAGTTTACATACACTCAATTAGTATTTGGTAGCATTGCCTTTAAATTGTTTAACTTGGGTCAAACGTTTCGGGTCGCCTTCCACAAGCTTCCCACAATAAGTTGGGTGAATTTTGGCCCATTCCTCGTGACAGAGCTGGTGTAACTGAGTCAGGTTTGTAGGCCTCCTTGCTCGCACACACTTTTTCAGTTCTGCCCACAAATTTTCTATGGGATTGAGGTCAGGGCTTTGTGATGGCCACTCCAATACCTGACTTTGTTGTCCTTCAGCCATTTTGCCACAACTTTGGAAGTATGCTTGGGGTCACTGTCCACTTGGGAGACCCATTTGCGACCAAGCTTTAACTTCCTGACTGATGTCTTGAGATGTTGCTTCAATATATCCACATAATTTTCCTCCCTCATGATGCCATCTATTTTGTGAAGTGCACCAGTCCCTCCTGCAGCAAAGCACCCCAACAACATGATGCTGCCACTCCCGTGCCTCACGGTTGGGACGGTGTTCTTCGGCTTGCAAGCCTCCACCTTTTTTCTCCAAACATAAGAGAGCCGTGCTGTCTCAGCGCTCGGGTACGCCACCAAAGCTCCTCCCCTGTGCTTTCTTCTCGAAGAAGCTCAGCCCAGCGGAGCGAAACTATGATATGGGGGACCGGGAGCTGTTGGCTGTGGTCAAGGCTCTGAAGGCGTGGAGACATTGGCTTGAGGGGGCTAAACACCCTTTTCTCATCTGACCTGACCACCGCAATCTGGAGTACATCCGGGCGGCGAGGAGAATGAACCCTCGCCAGGCAAGGTGGGCCATGTTATTTACCCATTTTGTTTTCACCCTGTCCTACAGACCAGGTTCCCAGAAAGCTAAGGCAGACGCACTGTCCCGAATGTATGACACAGAGGAGCAGTCCATGGATGACACTGCCATACTTTCGGCCTCTTGCCTGGTGACACCGGTGGTGTGGGAGCTGGACGCGGACATCGAGCGGGCGTTACGTACAGAGCCCACTCCTCCCCAGTGTCCAGCTGGGCGTCTGTACGTTCCGTCTGCTGTCCGCGACCATTTGATCTATTGGGCCCACACGTCACCCTCCTCTGGTCACCTTGGCATCGGTCGGACGGTGCGCTGTCTTAGTGGGAAGTACTGGTGGTCCACCTTGACCAAGGACGTGAGGGTTTATGTTTCCTCCTGCTCGGTGTGCGGCCAGTGCAAGGCTCCTAGGCACCTGCCCAGAGGGAAGTTACAGCCCTTACCCGTTCCACAACGGCCGTGGTCACACCTATCGGTGGATTTCCTCACGGATCTTCCTCCCTCACAGGGCAACACCCCGATCCTGATCGTTGTGGATCGATTCTCTAAGTCTTGCCGTCTCCTTCCTTTGCCCGGTCTCCCTATGGCCCTACAGACTGCGGAGGCCCTGTTTACACAGTCTTCCGGCACTACGGGGTGCCTGAGGATATAGTGTCTGATCAAGGTCCCCAGTTCACGTCAAGGGTCTGGAGGGCGTTCATGGAACGTCTGGGGGTCTCGGTCAGCCTTACCTCGGGTTTAAGGTGAAGAGAGTAAACCAGGATGTGGGTAGGTTTCTGCGGTCTTATTGCCAGGACCGGCCGGGGCAGTGGGTGGCGTTCATCACCTGGGCAGAGATGGCCCAAAACTCACTTCGCCACTCCTCCACTAACCTCTCTCCCTTTCAGTGCGTACTGGGGTATCAGCCGGTTCTGGCACCTTGGCATCAGACCCAGATCGAGGCTCCTGCGGTGGACGAATGGTTTAAGCACTCGGAGGAGACCTGGGACGCTGCTCATGTGCATCTGCAACGGGCCGTGAGGCGTCAGAAGGCGAGCGCCGATCGCCACCGAAGTGAGGCCCCGGTGTTCACACCGGGGGACTGGGTCTTGCTCTCGACCCGAATCCTGCCCCTCCGCCTGCCCTGCCGGAAGCTTGTTTGGGGTTTGTGGGGCCTTTCAAAGTCCTGAGGAGACTGAACGAGGTTTGCTACAGGTTACAGCTTCCCCCAGATTACCGTATTAATCACTCGTTCCATGTGTCTCTGCTCAGGCCGGTGGTGGCTGGTCCACTCCAGGAGTCTGAGGTGCGGGAGGTTCCTCCGCCCCCTCTGGACATCAAGGGGGCCCCGGCGTATGCTGTTCGAGCCATACTGGACTCGAGGCGTCGGGCGAGGGGCCTTCAGTATCTCGTGGAGTTGGACCCTTCGTTGCTGACGTTTTGGACCCTTCGTTGCTGCGGGATTTCCACCGTCTCCATTCGGATCGCCCTGCGCCTCATCCTCCGGGTCGTCTCCGAGGTCGGTGTCGACACGCTGCTGGAGCCGTGCATCGGGGGGGGGGGTGGTACTGTCAGGACTTCAGTCGAAGTCAGTCCCTCTCCTTGTTCGGGCGGCGTTCGGCGGTTGACGTCACCGGCCTTCTAGCCATCGCCAATCCACTTTTCATTTTCCATTTGTTTTGTCTTTGTTTTACACACCTGGTTTCAATTCCCCAATTATATGTTCATTATTTAACCCTCTGTTTTCCCCATGTTTTTTGTGCGTGTTTGTTTGTTGTATTTACGGTCCGTATTGTGGGCTCGGTATTATCGACTTGTATTTGAAAGTCTTGAGTAAATTTACGTGTATTACTCATCTCTGTTGTCCTGCGCCTGACTCCTCTGCACCAGCTACACCCAGACCTATTACGGGCTGAATCAGCAGCTGGAGGTGTGTTAACAGACACTAGGCCAGATGCTGCTGGGAGGAACACAGCTAATATGGCCTGTGTCCAGGTAAATAGACTGGGTCCAATTTCTGCAGTACATCACCTCTTCTAGAGGCCCTACTTGAGATAAGGCTGTCTGTCATTAAAGCGTTGCATAATATTACCAGGAGTAAATCTGGGGTATACTGTGCCTTTTAGTGTCAAGCACGTCTGAGAGTAACCACCACACCCTTATACAGATACTGCTATCAGTACACCTGCTGCCCATAACTTCCCCCCTTGACCCCTTCTATGACCCGCACATGACCTCTCCCATAGGTTATAGGGATGCATCCAGATTATCCACCTTTCTCATGAAATGTGCACACTTTTTATGCATGGATTTAAGGCTCCCTCCAGCCAAGGCTTACACCAATCCTACGCTTTTAAATCCATAACAGGGAGTCTGCATTCTGTGCAAGTCCAAACGTCTTGAAATGTAGAGGCTGAGCTGGATGTCCCTGCTGTCTGTCTGTCTGTCTGTCTGTCTGTCTGTCTGTCTGTCTGTCTGTCTGTCTGTCTGTCTGTCTGTCTGTTTTACTGTGGAGGGGAACTCTCCAGTTGTAGCAGATCAGGACAGACAGCCAGTCCAGTGGGCCTTGGTCATACTGTGATCAGCCTGGACAGGGCTGTAATAGGACTGCGGAGTGTGGCCAGCTGGCTGTCACAGTCTTTATTTAATCTCTTAAAAACCTCTACTGACCCCGGATCCCGGATCCTCCTCATCAGAAACGCTGACTAGCATAGCCTAGCCTAGCTCCACAGGGAATATCATATAATATAATTTCATGAAATCACAAGTCCAATACAGCAAATGAAAGATAAACATCTTGTGAATCCAGCCAACATGTCCGATTTTTTAAATGTTTTACAGCGAAAACACAACATATACAGTTTTTATGTTAGCTCACCACAATAGCCCAAAACACAACGCCATTTTTTCACCGCAAAGATAGCTTTCACAAATCCCACAAATAGAGATAAAATGAATCACTAACCTTTGAACAACTTCATCAGATGACAGTCTTATAACATCATGTTATACAATACATTTATGTTTTGTTCGAAAATGTGCATATTTATAGCTACAAATCCTGGTTTTACATTGTGAACATGGCGCCAAAATGCTCCAAATTGTCCGGAGAAATTTTAGAGAGTCACGTAATCTAACAGAAAGACTCATCATAAACTTTGCTGAAAAATACATGTTGGACATATAATTAAAGACACACTAGTTATTAATGCAACCGCTGTGTTAGATTTAAAAAAAGAACTTTAGTAAAAAGCACAGCATCTGAGACAGCGCTCAGCCATTCTCCGCCATGTTGGAGTCAACATATTCAACAAAAATACGAAATAACATCATAAATATTCTCTTACCTTTGATGAACTTTCATCAGAATGCAGTGCCAGAAATCGTTTTTTTGTTTTAGAATGTCCATTTCTTCTGTCGAATTAGCAACTTTGGCTAGCATGGTGTAGCTCACGTGTCCATGAAAGTTTGACGCATGGAACGAAAAATTCAAAAAGTGATAATAAAAGTCGAATAAACTGGTCAAACTCAGTTGAGAATCCATCTTTAGGATGTTTTTCTCGTATGTATCCAATAACGTCCCAGACGGAGAATTTCTTCGTGTCTACCTAAGGCATTGCAGACAACGATATGGTGCACCCAGGTACGCAGCAAAATACTGCCAATATGGCTCACCTGTCACTCCAAAAGCTCTCATTCGGTCCCACATCAGGCTAGACACCTCATTCAACGTTCTATTGCCTGTTGACATCTAGTGGAAGGCGTATGAAGTGCATACATATCCATAAATACAAGGCAATTGAATAGGCGAAGCCTTTCACAGAGACCCATTTCAGAATTTTGCCTGCCAAATGAGTTCTGTTTTACTCACAGATATAATTCAAACAGCTTTAGAAACTTCAGAGTGTTTTCTATCCAATAGTAATAATACTATGCATATCATATGATCTAGAACAGAGTACGAGGCCGTTTAATTTGGGCACTATTTTTTCCCAAAGTGAAAATAGCGCCCCCTATTAAGAAGAAGTTTTTAAGCAATGCCGAGCCACTCGATGGGATGAGCATTTGATGGGCATGGGGTCAACATGGGGTGGGTTTGTTGTCTTTTACTATGGAATCAAGCTGTGTTTGCCCTCTGAGTAAAAGGGTAGGGTCTAATCTAATGAATTACAATGGAATAAAGAGGCTTTTTGGGTGGCTATTGTTTAGAGTGGGGAAAACAAAACAACCACATGCACACACCACGTGCTCCAATTTGGAGCGGGGCCTTCAGCGAGACTGCAGTATCTTGGCTATAATTGAAGTAATAGTTGCCATGGTGATGTGAGGCTTTTTTTGCATAGGAAAGGCATTCACAGAAACAGGACAGAACAAAACAAAACACAGAGGGAAGAGGACGGCCTAGAGCAGGGATGGGCAACTGGGGGGGAACTCAGTCGGGTTCTCAACTTACTGTTGAGAGTTAGAATAACAGAATACACAAGGTGCATTTTCAAAATGTGGTTGTGCATCAGCTGTCACTCAATTAGCCCCTGTCAGCAATTTTTTTTAGGTGGGTAAGTTAGTCTAGCGACCAGCTATCTAAACCTGTAGTAATCATAGTCGAATTATCAACTGCAAACATTTGCCTACAACCTATGGCAACATGTGTACAATTGCAGGATATTCGCTGTAAAACGGCTAATCTTTCACTCCGCCCCATTGCAAAATGTGTAGAATTGCAGGAAATGAGTTATAATATTGCAAAATCTTCTCTCTGTCCCATGGCAAAATATGTAGAATTGCAGGGAATTAACTTTAAAATGTGAGTGTGCTAAAATGTTTTGCTTGAAAGGGAGGGGGGGTATGGATGTGGGTACGCAGACCCACAAACCACTGCGGCTCCTCATGTTTTTTTTGTGGCCCCCACCTCGATCAAAGTTGCCCATCCCTGGCCTAGAGGGATGACATCAAAATTTGGCTGTAGGACAGAGAGAGAGTGGGATAAGGAAAGAGAGGGAGAGAGAGAGAGCGCAAGAGAGAGAGCGAGAGAGAGCGTGAGAAAGAGAGAGAAGCGCGAGGAAGAACGAGAGAGAGAGAATTCCACAAAGAATTCGAAAACAAACCCAAACTCCTGTGTCTACTGGGTGAAATACCACAGTGTGCCATCACAGAAGTAAGATTTGTGACCTGCTGCCACTTTAACTTTAACTATTTGCACATCGTTACAACACTGTATAATTATACATAATTTGAAATGTCTTTATTCTTTTGGATCTTCTGTAAGTGCAATGTTTACTGTTAATTTTCATTGTTTATTTCACTTTTGTTTATTATCTACTTCACTTGCTTTGGCAATGTTAACATGTGTTTCCCATGCCAATAAAGCCCTTAAAAATGTAATTGTATTGAATTGAAATTGAGAGAGGGTGGTGGGATAAAGCAGCGGGAGAACACCTCTCAATCTCTACAGAAAAACAACGAGGGCTAAAAGGAGTGGAAAGAAACTCTCTTTCTTTTTAGTGGAGGAGTGATTACTGTGATAACTCTGGCTCTGGGGAGCTAGTATAGCGCTCTGAAGAATGGGAATTGGTAAGTAAGATCAGTAGTACCTAAGTGGCCCAGAACACCCTGCAGAGACTCTGTGTCAGAGTGACTTTCTGATCACCTCTCCCAAATCTCAATCTCAATCCTAGATAAAGAAAACGAGGGATTTGATTCTGCCCCAGTGCCCTCGATTGAATGATTAAACCTAAAGCTTCTGTTGCCTCGTTGAGAATGTGACGACACACACACACACACACACACACACACACACACACACACACACACACACACACACACACACACACACACACACACACACACACACACACACACACACACACACACACACACACACACAAATGGAGGTATAAACGGAGTCATTTCATCCTTAAGAGTCTATTGACGCACACGTGAGTCAATCTAAGTAACATACCCCCTCCACCAATGGCTTAGACTTTTAGAGGTTAAAGTTTTCTACTCCTCGTTGCCAATCTAAATCTGGCTGTGTCATATGGTTGTGAGAGTGAGAAGTGGTCGTAGTGGCCCCCAGACTGGCAAGGGGCAAGCGGAGACCATGGCAGGCATCCCGTCTCCAGTCTGAACGGCCAGCACATCCTGCTTGTATAAAGAGTGAGAAACAGGCAGAGTGATTTGCAAGCGGAATGCAACACTAAATTACAACAGGATGTGTGTAATGCAGTTGTCATGCAAGGATCCTGGAGCTGCTGAGACAGAGGATGTGATGGAGGAGAAAAGGCAGAGGGAGAACGTATTTATTTAAGAGAGAGAGAGATACGCGTCCCTAAAAATAGGGATACAAGACAGAGGTGTATAGAAAGGCAAGGAGAGAGAGGAAAGCCAATCAGAGAGAAAATGTCTCCCCTGTTCTCTAGCCCTAACTGTAGCTCTCCAGTCTCCCAGACATGGTTCGCTAAGTGGGGTCGCCACACTACGTCAGAGGGAAGGTTAAACAGACGTTAGACTGAGGGTGACACACAGCACACTGGTCACATCCATCCAGCAGCGAGTAAACAGCTTGTCACTCCGGCATGCTGGCCCAGACAGCCCCTGCAATAGATGGAGACCCCGACAAGACCGGGCCGTAACACTCCCTCAATAGCCCCCCCCTCCATCTTTACCCCCCCACTCCAGTCAACAATACTTTACTGCCTCTACCTAATGAGGAAGCAATCACAGCCCCAAGCAGTCGAGACCGCAACGCTTCACTCTATAAAGTGAATCAATCGGAGCTGCGCTGAGACTTTTAATTTGCGGCTGTCATCCTCCTCTCCCACCCCTTCCCCACAAACTTCTACTCATCTGCCTTCTACCTGCTGTGCTGCTGTGGCACAGACCACTGCCTGCCTGCCTGCCTGCTTGTCTGTAAGTCTGATAGTCTGTCTGATAATATGTATGTTACTGTGTCTGTTTGGTATTTGGGTCTGTCTGTCAGTTGGTCTACCTGTTAGCCTACTTGTGTTTGTCTGTTTCTGTATCTATCAGATAGAATTTGTCATTCTGCAACTACGACTGGTATCTTGACACCTCCAGCTCTGAACTTTCCTTAATTTACTGCACACAGCAGTGTTCTCACTACATGAACCCATCAACTCACTGCATTATTGGACATTTGTCTTACTTGCAGAGAATGTTAGATTTTGACAGAAAAGTCCAACTACCTGACTAGTGACTTGCCTTGTCAAAATTGTGATGTTAGCTCCTCAGAATGAATCCTTCCCTCACACTAGAACCTTCCCTACATTGGTCATGCTCAAGAACCCTGTCCTGTTCTGAAATCAAGCCACTCCTCTGAGCCCTCTTTCTTGGCCTTGACTTCCTGACTAGAGACCATTAACATTGACCTGTCCTCTCAGTGTGAGATGCTGAGAAGCTGTTGAGAAGCTGTTGAGAAGCTGTTGATACTGCTACTGTAATCCCTGATCTGTTTCTCCTCACAGTCTGTCTGCGTGGCTTCTCTCTACTTACACAATCAACATGCTATTTATTCACTCTGTGATCTTAATTTCCTGCCTATTGCTTTCTAGCTCTCATTAGTAACAACTACATATTGTGTAGGCTTTTATTCAAAGCCATCATTACATTTCTTTCCAAGTAAGATATTATGCCAAAACATGAGCCATTGCAGGCATTTCTCTAATCACTTTTTGGCATTAGACTCAGAGAATACGAGATCAGACTAAGATTAGAGTGCAAATCCTTGGATATTTTGTAACACTGTGGCAGACACAATCCACGCACTCAAAGTTTTCATGGAATAGACCCGGAGGATTTCCCTGTAAATACTGAGTGTGATCTGGGCGGAGGGGTGATGAACACTATCTAATCACCAGCCTTATCCTCTCATTTCCTCAGACCCCTGTCCTGTCCTAACGGAAACTCTGCACCAGTGGGCAAAGACTTGAGTATACAGCATTACATAATAGCATTTTTATGCAAAGTCCTCAGTTAAAGTTGACCTTTCAGTCTCAAGTAAATATTCCCTTTGAGGTAGCTATTCAGTATTGAGGATGAGTAAAATAGATACGAAGAGGGAGATTGACGTGAATGTTTGATGCAGGTCTTTTTGTCCTCTTGTGGGTGACAAGACGACAGTGGAGTGTCCTCTCACAATCATGGCTTTGATTAAGAGGTAGCTCACCAGTCTCTAGTCTCCATTTGGTTACTATGGGCTCTGTCTGTACAACTCTATGATGTTCTGATAAAGCTATAGATAATATAGGACAGGGCTCTCCAACCCTGTTCCTGGAGAGCTGCAATCCTGTAGGTTTCCATTCCAACCCTAATCTAGCGCGTCTGATTCTAATAATTAGCTGGTTGATAAGATGAATCAGGTTAGTTACAACTGTGGTTGGAGCAAAAGCCTACAGGAGGGTGAGTCTCCAGGAACAGGGTTGGGTCGGCTGATGTAAAAAGCTTTATAAATACATTTGATTGATAGGCAAATATGCAGAGACATTTTGTAGCAGCAAACTAGGAGCAGACATTCACCAATGTAATTATTGTGATGGCTCTGGGATCTTTATAGAAATGGTAGGCTGTTAGTGTGACAAAATGAGAGAGATTGATCCCTGGCTTACGCATGTATTGTATGTGACTGTTTATTCACACACGTTCTAATCATCAGATAAATCAACAAATACTGAAAAATCTAATTGGTCAATTATGTCCCAGTTGAGCAGTCCCTCAGCTCTTCATCTAGTTAGATTGCTTGCTCTTTGAGCTACCTCAGGAACCACACGTGTGCTAATGTAATGGTTGGTAAGGGAGTTGAGTTTCCCACAGATCACTAACCCTTTCTATTGAAATCACACTGCTCAGTTTACCTAAGGCCCATCCACTCAGAGGTCTCATTCTCCAGGGCTACAATACACAGCTACTGATAGCCTGGGAAACCAATCTCCACTCACAATAGACTGCCAGACAATGACTTCTGGTCATTTACGAGGACAAATAATAAGAACACCAAATCAATATCTGTAAACACATGCCATATGAGAGATTTGCAGAGCAGCGATATTCAATACATGTTTTGAGTCGCAATGTGGCTGTGTAATCTTCACTACACAACTGTCGAGGTGGAGGATAGGCTGGGAAGGAAAATTAGAGGAAAGAGATGTAAAAAGGCATAAGGGAGGTTGGGGGTAGAGAGTGGAAGGGGAGGGAGAGATGCAGGGATGAGAGGGAAAAAGGACAGAAAAAAGAGGTATAAGACATTTGATAAAGACAGGGAGATTGTTGGAAGAACAAAGAGATTGTGGAATGTACATGAAGAAGAGAGGGGAGAAAAGGGAGAAATATATGGAGAAAAAAGGGGTGAAGGAGGACAGAAAGACAGCAGAGTGAGGAGCGTGCCCACAGTTCAGGGTCACTCATTGGTCAAGTGCCTCTGCCCACGGCATTCCATTTCCCCCTTTCTTCTGCTTTCCTCTCTCTCTCTCTCTCTCTCTCTCTCTCTCTCTCTCTCTCTCTCTCTCGCTCTCTCTCTCTCTCTCTCTCTCTGTGTCTCTCTCTCTCTGTGTGTCTCTCTCAATTCAATTCAATTCAATTCAATTCAAGGGGCTTTATTGGCATGGGAAACATGTGTTAACATTGCCAAAGCAAGTGAGGTAGATATTATACAAAAGTGAAATAAACAATACAAATTAACAGTAAACATTACACATACAGAAGTTTCAAAACAATAAAGACATTACAAATGTTATATTATATATATACAGTGTTGTAACAATGTACAAATGGTTAAAGCACACAAGTTAAAATAAATAAGCATAAATATGGGTTGTATTTACAATGGTGTTTGTTCTTCACTGGTTGCCCTTTTCTTGTGGCAACAGGTCACAAATCTTGCTGCTGTGATGGCACACTGTGGAATTTCTCCCAGTAGATATGGGAGTTTATCAAAATTGGATTTGTTTTCAAATTCTTTGTGGATCTGTGTAATCTGAGGGAAATATGTCTCTCTAATATGGTCATACATTGGGCAGGAGGTTAGGAAGTGCAGCTCAGTTTCCACCTCATTTTGTGGGCAGTGTGCACATAGCCTGTCTTCTCTTGAGAGCCATGTCTGCCTACGGCGGCCTTTCTCAATAGCAAGGCTATGCTCACTGAGTCTGTACATAGTCAAAGCTTTCCTTAAGTTTGGGTCAGTCACAGTGGTCAGGTATTCTGCCACTGTGTACTCTCTGTTTAGGGCCAAATAGCATTCTAGTTTGCTCTGTTTTTTTGTTAATTCTTTCCAATGTGTCAAGTAATTATCTTTTTGTTTTCTCATGATTTGGTTGGGTCTAATTGTGCTGTTGTCCTGGGGCTCTGTGGGGTGTGTTTGTGTTTGTGAACAGAGCCCTAGGACCAGCTTGCTTAGGGGACTCTTCTCCAGGTTCATCTCTCTGTAGGTGATGGCTTTGTTATGGAAGGTTTGGGAATCGCTTCCTTTTAGGTGGTTGTAGAATTTAACGGCTCTTTTCTGGATTTTGATAATTAGTGGGTATCGGCCTAATTCTGCTCTGCATGCATTATTTGGTGTTCTACGTTGTACACGGAGGATATTTTTGCAGAATTCTGCATGCAGAGTCTCAATTTGGTGTTTGTCCCATTTTGTGAAATCTTGGTTGGTGAGCGGACCCCAGACCTCACAACCATAAAGGGCAATGGGCTCTATGACTGATTCAAGTATTTTTAGCCAGATCCTAATTGGTATGTTGAAATTTATGTTCCTTTTGATGGCATAGAAGGCCCTTCTTGCCTTGTCTCTCAGATCGTTCACAGCTTTGTGGAAGTTACCTGTGGTGCTGATGTTTAGGCCGAGGTATGTATAGTTTTTTGTGTGCTCTAGGGCAACGGTGTCTAGATGGAATTTGTGGTCCTGGTGACTGGACCTTTTTTGGAACACCATTATTTTGGTCTTACTGAGATTTACTGTCAGGGCCCAGGTCTGACAGAATCTGTGCAGAAGATCTAGGTGCTGCTGTAGGCCCTCCTTGGTTGGTGACAGAAGCACCAGATCATCAGCAAACAGTAGACATTTGACTTCGGATTCTAGTAGGGTGAGACCGGGTGCTGCAGACTGTTCTAGTGCCCGCGCCAATTCGTTGATATATATGTTGAAGAGGGTGGGGCTTAAGCTGCATCCCTGTCTCACCCCACGACCCTGTGTGAAGAAATGTGTGTGTTTTTTGCCAATTTTAACCGCACACTTGTTGTTTGTGTACATGGATTTTATAATGTCGTATGTTTTACCCCCAACACCACTTTCCATCAATTTGTATAGCAGACCCTCATGCCAAATTGAGTCGAAGGCTTTTTTGAAATCAACAAAGCATGAGAAGACTTTGCCTTTGTTTTGGTTTGTTTGGTTGTCAATTAGGGTGTGTAGGGTGAATACATGGTCTGTTGTACGGTAATTTGGTAAAAAGCCAATTTGACATTTGCTCAGTACATTGTTTTCATTGAGGAAATGTACGAGTCTGCTGTTAATGATAATGCAGAGTATTTTCCCAAGGTTACTGTTGACGCATATTCCACGGTAGTTATTGGGGTCAAATTTGTCTCCACTTTTGTGGATTGGGGTGATCAGTCCTTGGTTCCAAATATTGGGGAAGATGCCAGAGCTAAGGACGATGTTAAAGAGTTTTAGTATAGCCAATTGGAATTTGTTGTCTGTATATTTGATCATTTCATTAAGGATACCATCAACACCACAGGCCTTTTTGGGTTGGAGGGTTTTTATTTTGTCCTGTAACTCATTCAAGGTAATTGGAGAATCCAGTGGGTTCTGGTAGTCTTTAATAGTTGATTCTAGGATTTGTATTTGATCATGTATATGTTTTTGCTCTTTATTCTTTGTTATAGAGCCAAAAAGATTGGAGAAGTGGTTTACCCATACATCTCCATTTTGGATAGATAATTCTTCGTGTTGTTGTTTGTTTAGTGTTTTCCAATTTTCCCAGAATTGGTTAGAGTCTATGGAGTCTTCAATTACATTGAGCTGATTTCTGACGTGCTGTTCCTTCTTTTTCCGTAGTGTATTTCTGTATTGTTTTAGTGATTCACCATAGTGAAGGCGTAGACTCAGGTTTTCCGGGTCTCTATGTTTTTGGTTGGACAGGTTTCTCAATTTATTTCTTAGATTTTTGCATTCTTTATCAAACCATTTGTCATTGTTGTTTATTTTCTTCGGTTTTCTATTTGAGATTTTTAGATTTGATAGGGAAGCAGAGAGGTCAAATATACTGTTAAGATTTTCTACTGCCAAGTTTACACCTTCACTATTGCAGTCGAACATTTTACCCAGGAAGTTGTCTAAAAGGGATTGAATTTGCTGTTGCCTAATAGTTTTTTGGTAGGTTTCCATACTGCATTCCTTCCATCTATAGCATTTCTTAATGTTACTCAGTTCCTTTGGCTTTGATGCCTCATGATTGAGTATTGCTCGTTTCAAGTAGACTGTGATTTTGCTGTGATCTGATAGGGGTGTCAGTGGGCTGACTGTGAACGCTCTGAGAGACTCTGGGTTGAGGTCAGTGATAAAGTAGTCTACAGTGCTACTGCCAAGAGATGAGCTATAGGTGAACCTACCATAGGAGTCCCCTCGAAGCCTACCATTGACTATGTACATACCTAGCGTGCGACAGAGCTGCAGGAGTTGTGACCCGTTTTTGTTGGTTATGTTGTCATAGTTGTGCCTAGGGGGGCATATGGGGGAGGGAATGCTGTCACCTGCAGGCAGGTGTTTGTCCCCCTGTGTACTGAGGGTGTCAAGTTCTTGTCCAGTTCTGGCATTTACGTCGCCACAGACTAATACATGTCCCTGGGCCTGGAAATGATTGATTTCCCCCTCCAGGATGAAGAAGCTGTCTTTATTAAAGTATGGGGATTTTAGTGGGGGGATATAGGTAGCACACAGGAGAACATTTTTCTCTGTTAAGATAATTTCCTTTTGAATTTCTAGCCGAATGTAAAATGTTCCTGTTTTGATTAATTTAATGGAGTGAGTTAGGTCTGCTCTATACCAAATTAGCATTCCCCCTGAGTCCCTTCCCTGTTTCACACCTGGTAGTTTGGTGGAAGGGACTACCAGCTCTCTGTAACCTAGAGGGCAACCAGTGGGTCCGTCTCCGCTATACCATGTTTCTTGCAGGATGACAATGTCTGCATTACCGATTTCTTTGGTGAAGTNATTCATTCAGTTTGCTTTATTGGCATGACGTAACAATGTACATATTGCCAAAGCTTATTTACAATATAAAAATGAGAATCAAAATGGTCAACGGGACAACAGTAACAACAATAACCAAGGGTCAAAATAACCTTACATTCAACAATAACAATAAACATACAGTAGAGTACATGTGCAGGTTGATTGGTCTGTCAGACACTGTCCCTCAACTTATGGCAGGCAGCAATGTAGTGCGCTGCCAACCACAGCTCTCTGCGTCCTCCCCCAACAGGACGGGAGCCTATCCTCATCAGAGAGGTCTTTGAAACCTTGAATAAGAGTTTCAAATTTGGGGAAATGACACTCTCTAATTGTTTTATATTTTTGACATTTTGTCAGGAAATGCAGCTCCGTCTCAGGTTCTGCTATTGTGCAGTGGTTGCACAGCCTTTCCTCTACAGGGAGCCAGGTTTTCCTGTGTCTACCCTTCTCAATGGCAATGCTGTGCTCACTGAGCCTGTACTTTGTCAAGGTTTTTCTAAGGTTTTGATCAGTAACCATAGTCAAATAGTTAGCCACGGTGTACTGTCGATTTAGGGCCAGATAGCACTGCATTTTGCTCTGTGCTTTACATTTAACATTTACATTACATTTAAGTCATTTAGCAGACGCTCTTATCCAGAGCGACTTACAAATTGGTGCATTCACCTAATGACATCCAGTGGAACAGCCACTTTACAATAGTGCATCTAGATCTTTTAAGGGGGGGGGGGGGGGGGGGGGGGCAGAAGGATTGCTTTATCCTATCCTAGGTATTCCTTGAAGAGGTGGGGTTTCCCTTGTGCTTGTGTTTCCCAATAAGCAATGCAGTTTTGTTTTGACTGTGTTGTAATTTGGTTTATTCTGATTGATTGGATGTTCTGGTCCTGAGGCTTCAGTGTGTTAGTAGAACAGGTTTGTGAACTCAGCCCCAGGACCAGCTGGATGAGGGGACTCTTTTCTTGCTCAGCTCTTGGTATTGCAGGGCTTGGTAGTGATATGAGAGGGGGTCACTGTATTTTAGATGTTTCCAGAACTTAATTGCTCTTTTTTGAGTTTTTATTATTAGTGGATATTTGCCTAATTCTGCCCTGCATGCATTGTTTGTAGTTTTCCTCTGGACATGTAGGAGAATCTTACAGAACTCTGCATGCAGGGTTTCAATGGGATGTTTGTCCCATTTGATGAAATCTTGTTTTGCAAGTGGACCCCACACCTCGCTGCCATAAAGTGCAATTGGTTCAATGACATATTCAATTCGTTTTAGCCAAATTTTAATAGGTATTTCAATTTGAATTTGCTTTTTAATTGCGTAGAATGCCCTGCGTGCTTTCTCTCTCAGTTCATTCACTGCCTCATTAAGGTGTCCAGTTGAGCTTATTTTTAAACCTAAGTAATTGTAGTGTGTGCAGTACTCTATATATTTTGTACCAATTGAGAACTTTGGTCTAATTCCCTGAGATCTGGATCTTCTCTGGAAAATCATTATTTTAGTCTTTTTGGGGTTTACTGCCAGGGCCCAGGTCTGGCAGTACTGCTCTAGCAGATCCAGGCTCTGCTGTAGGCCATGTGCTGTGGGTGACAACAGGCATAGGTCATCTGCGAAGAGTAGGCATTTAACCTCTGAATTATGGAGACTAACACCAGGGGCTGAGGAATTTTCTAGAATAGTGGCCAATTCGTTGATGTAAATATTGAAGAGTGCAGGGCTCAGATTACAACCCTGACGAAGGCCCCGCCCCTGGTTAAAGAATTCTGTTCTTTTCTTGTCAATTTTAATGCTGCACGTATTGCCAGTATACATTGATTTAATTATGTCATATGTTTTACCCCCTACACCACTTTCAATAACTTTGTAGAACAGTCCTGTATGCCAAATAGAATCAAATGCTTTTTGGAAGTTGACAAAGCAAGCGTATATTTTGGTATTATTTTGGTGGACATGTTTACCTACCCTGCATGCAGAGTAGGGTGTAAATATGATCGGTCGTGCGATGTTTTGGTATAAATCCAATTTGGCTTTTACTCAAGACATTGTGCTTATTAAGGAGGTTTAGAACTCTTACATTGATAATACTACAGAAAACCTTCCCCAGGTTACTGTTCACACAAATGCCTCTGTAATTGTTAGGGTCAAATTTGTCTCTCTCTCTCTGCCTCTGTTTCTGTCTTTCTGTTGCTCTCTCTGTCTCTCTCTGTCTCTCTCTGTCTCTCTCTCTCTCTCTCTCTCTCTCTCTCTCTCTCTCTCTCTCTCTCTCTCTCTCTCTCTGTCTCTCTCTGTCTCTCTCTGTCTCTCTCTTTCTGTCTCTCTGTCTCTCTCTCTGTCTCTCTCTCTACACCCACTCTCCTTCCCTCACCCCCAACCTCCACCACCTTGCCTCCCTCTCTCTTCCTAACCCTTCATCACATTTTCCTTTTTCTTTCCACCTTTATTCATTCACCTCCTACACTTCCCTCTCCTTCCCTTTATCCTAATTCCATTTTTTCTTCACACTCCTTTACTTTCTCCTTCACTGTCCTTCCCCATTTCCCCTTCCCTCCACCTTCACTGTCTCTCTTTCCTTTCTTTCTCTAGAGAAGCATCCTATCTCCGGCCAGCCCCTGATCTTCCACTGGCTACAGGCCCATGAGTACATAGCACAGTGACAGGAGCTGGCATGGCATGGCCCACTTAGCTCTAGACATGCTCAAAGAAACAGGCAGAAATATCCCTGTGTCCTGGCTGCTCCATGGTGACTAGGGGAGAGGGGTTGGCGGGGGCTGGAGATGGGAGGGTAGAGCAAAGCCTGAGTGGGATGGAGGCTCCAGCTGTCTGCCTGGGGAGGGAAGGAAGAGGACCACTGGGACTCCTGCCTGCCTTCAGAGTAATGGGATTGTGATTGAGTCTCAAACAGTCAGTCCACCCACACTACACTGTAATAGAGTCATACAGACACACTACACTGACTCTCACATATAGTAAACTATAGTAGCAACACCTTTACCACTGTTTCTAATGGGCAGTCACTTTGCTTGGCTTTAAGAGCACTATTCAATCAGACAGATAATTGAGATCGACCTCTGAGAGCATATAATTGAATGAGTAACGCCTTCAGATGTCAATCATTCCCTGTGCAGAGTTGCCATAGGGTTCCAGGTTTCAGGTCACCACCACTAACACCATACATTAGCATTAGCTCTCATGTAGCCAGTACTGTAAAGAAAGCAGAGGATCTTTGTTAACCTGTTGGGGATGGGGGCGCTGTTTAGACTATTTATGCTAATGTGGCTAATTTTTTAAACGGCTTCCCACAAAATCCTTGATCGTACAATATGCATATTATTATTATTATTGGATAGAAAACAGTCTATAGTTTCTATAGGAGTTGAAATTTTGTCTCTAAGTGGAACAGAGCCCATTCTACAGCAATTTCCCTGACATGGAGTCAGATTTGAGAAACGTTGGCCACTTTTCTGAAGTCATTTAAACGGGCACTGTCGTTGCTATGACTATACGGACACTTCTTACGTCTTCCCCTGGATGCCTTTACGTGATGACGATTCCAACGGGCTCGATTGCTCGTTCACAGGCCCTACAAATGAAAAAAACCTTTAGCTAGCAAGTCTTTTCTTGCTGCGTAACGCGCGTGGAAGACACCGACCCTCTCCTGTTCCAAGCGTTAGTTTAGCCTGTTATATTTCTCCGGTCATCTTTTCACTCGTTATAGGAGTTACAAACATCACAAAGTAGTTAATTTAAAGCGTTTTATAGCAATTTATATCCGTTTAGTGCGATTTTGGGACATTTATTTTTGCAACGATGTGAAAAGTTGGGCACGCTTTTCAGTTCATCCCGAACGTAGTTGACATTTCCACATGGCAAGAGGACAGCTTTCCACCAAAAGACGATTTCTCCCAAGAAAGGATCCTTTGCCCAAGATACTGATGGAAGAACAGCTCAAGGTAGGACATTTTTATTATGATAAATCGTGTTTCTGTCGAAACATTTTAGTGGCTTAGGACGCCATGTTTTTTGACGTAGCTTCGCTTGGCGCAAACTGTATTGAAAAGTAAGGATAAATTAAAAAATGTAATAACGCAATTGTATTAAGAATTAAATTGTCTATCAATCCCTGTCCACCCTATATTTTTTAGTCACGTTTATGAGTATTTATGTATAAGAGTAGATCACTGTCTAAGTGGCGCAAGGACGTTTTCTTTACCAGCTTGTCTACATTTCACATTGTCTAACCATGATTTTGGTGGCTAAATATAAACATTTTCGATCAAACTGTATATGCATGTTGTAATGTGATGTTACAGGAGTGTCATCGGAAGAATTCTGAGAAGGTTAGTGAAAAAATTAATATCTTTTGGCGATGTTGACTTTTATCGCTCACTTTGGCTAGAATCAATGCTGGGCTGCTAATTGCTATGTGCTAAGCTAATATAACGATTTATTGTGTTTTCGCTGTAAGACACTTAGAAAATCTGAAATATTGTCTGTATTCACAGGATCTGTGTCTTTCGATTCGTGTATGCTGTGTATTTTTACGAAATGTTTGATGATTAGTAGTTAGGTAAACACGTTGCTCATTGTAATTATTCTAGTCCATTTGTGATGGTGGGTGCAATTGTAAACTATGCCATATACCTGAAATATGCACTTTTTTCTAACAAAACCTATCCCATACCATAAATATGTTATCAGACTGTCATCTAATGAGTTTTTTTGTTGGTTAGGGGCTATAAATATCTTAGTTTAGCCGAATTGGTGATGGCTACTGGTGTTGGTGGACAAATAAAAGATGGTGGATTATGCTAATGTGTTTTTAGGTAATAGATGTACATCTTTACATATTGTGTCTTCCCTGTAAAACATTTTAAAAATCGGAAATGTTGACTGGATTCATAAGATCTGTGTCTTTCATTAGCTGTATTGGACTTTAATGTGTGAAAGTTAAATATTTTAAAAAAATATTTTTTTTGAATTTCGCGGCACTGGTTTTTCAGTGGGGGGGGGGGGGGGGGGGTGTGCCGCTAGCGCCACGCTGATCCTAGACAGGTTAACCTGTCTAGGACTGGCGAAATTAAAAAAAAAATTTTTTTTAAAATATTTAACTTTCACACATTAAAGTCCAATACAGCTAATGAAAGACACAGATCGTGTGAATCCAGCCAACATGTCCGATTTTTAAAATGTTTTACAGGAAAGACACAATATGTAAAGATATAAATCTATTAGCTAAACTCATTAGCATAAGACACCATCTTTTATTTGTCCACCAACACCAGTAGCTATCACCAATTCGGCTAAACTAAGATATTGATAGCCACTAACCAAGAAAAAAGCTCATCAGATGACAGTCTGATAACATATTTATGGTATAGGATAGGTTTTGTTAGAAAAATGTGCATATTTCAGGTAGATGTCATAGTTTACAATTGCACCCACCGTCACAAATGGACTAGAATAAATATATAGAGCAACGTGTTTACCTAATTACTAATCATCAAACATTTCGTAAAAATACACAGCATACACTAATCGAAAGACACAGATCCTGTGAATACAGACAATATTTCAGATTTTCTAAGTGTCTTACAGCGAAAACACAATAAATCGTTATATTAGCATACCACATATGCAAACGTTACCAGAGCATTGATTCTAGCCAAAGAGAGCGATAACGTAAACATCGCCAAAATATATTAATTTTTTCACTAACCTTCTCAGAATTCTTCAGATGACACTCCTGTAACATCACATTACAACATACATATACAGTTTGTTCGAAAATGTGCATATTTAGCCACCAAAATCATGGTTAGACAATGACAAAAGTTGCCCAGCTGGTCAGACAATGTCGTGCGCCATATTAGACAGTGATCTAGTCGTATACATAAATACTCATAAACGTGACTAAAAACTATAGGGTGGACAGCGATTGATAGACAATTTAATTCTTAATACAATCGCTGATTTACATTTTTTAAATTATCCTTACTTTTCAATACAGTTTGCGCCAAGCGAAGCTACGTCTAGCAAGATGGCGTCATAAGCGATTGACATTTCTCGACAGAAACGCGATTTATCATAATAAATTGTTCCTACTTTGAGCTGTTCTTCCATCAGAATCTTGGGCAAAGAATCCTTTCTTGGGTCTAATCGTCTTTTGGTCGAAAGCTGTCCTCTTGCCATGTAGAAATGCCCATTGCGTTCGGCATGAATTGGAAGCATGCCCAGAGATTCACAGTGTCTCAGAAATAAATGTCCTAAAATCGCACTAAACGGATATAAATTGCTATAAAACGGTTTAAATTAACTACCTTATGATGTTTTTAACTCCTATAACGAGTAGAAACATGACCGGAGAAATATAACTGGCTACACTAATGCTTGGAAAAAGAGTAGGTCGGTGTCCTCCGCGCGCCTGACGCACCTGGAAAAGAGTTCCTACCTACACGTGTTTTTGTTTTATAGGGGCTGTGATTGCGCAATCGATACCATTCAAATCGTCATCACGTAAAGGCATCCAGGGGAAGACGTAAGCAGTATCTGTATACTCATAGCAATAACAGTGGCCTTTTAACTGACTCCAGATCAGGGGCCAAAATGTGTGAAATCTGACTCCATGTCAGGGAAATTGCTGTAGAATGAGTTCTGTTCCACTCAGAGACAAAATTTCAACGGCTATAGAAACTAGAGACTGTTTTCTATCCAATAATAATAATAATATGCATATTGTACGATCAAGAATTTAGTAGGAAGCCGTTTCAAAAATTACACGATTTCCATAAATAGTGACAACAGCACCTCCTAGCCTCAACAGGTTAAACAACATGCCACTGATGTCAGTAGTACAAAAAATATTAGCATAGAGTGACCCCAGGGACATGACCTATGCTCCTCACTTACGTTCATATAGGCCCTGCCTTATTTTCCTAGTGTATTTCTCCAGGTATTTCTCTATCTGCTCCAAAGCAGGTCTATCACAGCAGTGACGACGACTGATATACCACACACACCTCTCTTTAACATACAAACTACAGATAACTGCCAAAATAAAGGAAACATCAACATAAAGTGTCTTAATAGGGCGTTGGGCCACCACGAGTTGCCAGCACAGATTCCATGCGCCTTGGTATAAATTCTACAAGTGTCTGGAACACTATTAGAGGGATGTGACACAATGTTTCCACAATAAATTCCACAATTTGGTGTTTTGTTGATGTTGGTGGAAAATACTGTCTCAGGCACCGCTCCAGAATCTCCCATAAGTGTTCAATTAGGTGACTGAGACCACACACACACACACTTTAAACACCTCTTTCAGTCTCTGAGATATCTTCTTCTAGCCATGGTAGCCAAAATAACGGGCAACTGGGCATTTTTACACCCTAAGTATGATAGCATGTTATTGCTTAATTAACTCAGGAACCACACCTGTGTGGAAGCACCTGCTTTCAATATACTTTGTATCTCTCATTAACTCAAGTGTTTCCTTTATTTTGGCAGTTACCTGTATATACGTAAAATGAACATCAGCTTGCTTTTGGCTGAATTACAACCGAAGTGTCAGACAATGTAAGGACTTTTGTATTGCAAACCCATCCTGCCACAGAACCAATTTAAATCAAAGGAAAATTGTGTCCTTATATGCCCAGGTTTAAAGCTGCAATGTGTGTAACGGTTTTCTTCGTCCTCCTCTGTCGAGGAGTAAGAAATGTCGGACCAATGCGCAGCGTGGTATGTGTCCATAATATATTTTAATGATACAAACGAACACAGAAACAAAACAATAAACGATACGTGAAATACAAACCGAAACAATTCCGTGTGGAACAAACACTGACACGGAAAATAACCACCCACGAAACCCAGGTGGAAAAAAGGATACCTAAGTATGATTCTCAATCAGAGACAACTAACGACACCTGCCTCTGATTGAGAATCATACCAGGCCAAACGAAAAAAAACAACATAGAACAACAAACATAGATAACCCACCCAACTCACGCCCTGACCACCCTAAAACAAAGAAATAACAAAAGAACTAGGGTCAGAACGTGACAATGTGTAACTTTTTGGGCAACCCAATTCACATAGAAATGTGAGTTATAGATACGGTGCATTCGGAAAGTATTCAGACCCCTTGACATTTTCACATTTTGTTACGTTGCATCCTTATTCTAAATTTGATTAAATATTTTTTCCCCCTCATCAATCTACACACAATACCCCATAATGACAAAGCAAAAACAGTTTTTTTGCAAATGTATTAAAAATACAAAACAGTAAAATAACATTTACATAACTATTCAGAACCTTTGCTCAGTACTTTGTTGAAACACCTTTGGCAGCGATTACAGCCTCGAGTCTTCGTGGGTATGACGCTACAAGCTTGGAACACCTGTATTTGGGGAGTTTCTCCCATTCTTCTCTGCAGATCCTCTCAAGCTCTGTCAGGTTGGATGGGGAGCGTCACTGCACAGCTATTTTCAGGTTTCTCCAGAGATGTTCGATCGGGTTCAAGTTGGATCTAGCTGGGCCACTCAAGGACATTCAGAGACTTGTCCCGAAGCCACTCCTACATTGTCTTGGCTGTGTGCTTAGGGTCATTGTCCTGTTGGAAGGTGAACCTTCACCCCAGTCTGAGGTCCTGAGTGCTCTGGAGCAGGTCAAGGAACTCTCTGTACTTGGCTCCGTTCATCTTTCCCTCGATCCTGACTAGTTTCCCAGTCCCTGCCGCTGAAAAACATCCCCACAGCATGATGCTGCCACCACCATGCTTCACCGTAGGAATGGTGCCAGATTTCCTCCAGACGTGACGCTTGGCACTCAGTCCAAAGAGTTCAATCTTGGTTTCTTCAGACCAGAGAATCTTGTTTCTCATGGTCTGAGTCCTTTAGGTGCCTTTTGGCAAACTGCAAGCGGGCTGTCATGTGCCTTTTACTGAGGAGTGGCTTCCGTCTGGCCACTCTACCATAAAAGCCTGATTGGTGGGGTGCTGCAGAATGTGGTTGGTGGTTGTCCTTCTGGAAGGTGGTTGTCCTTCTGGAAGGTTCTCCTATCTCCACAGAGGAACTCTGAAGCTTTGTCAGAGTGACCATCGGGTTCTTGGTCAGATCCCTGACCAAGGGCCTTCTCCCCCGATTGCTCAGTTTGGCCAGGCGGCCAGCTCTAGGAAGAGTCTTGGTGGTTCCAAACTTCTTCTTTTTAAGAATGATGGAGACAACTGTGTTCTGGGGGACCTTCAATGCTGCAGAAATGTTTTGGTCCCCTTCCCCAGATCTGTGCCGTGACACAATCCTGTCTCGGAGCTCTCCGGACAATTCCTTCGACCTCATGGCTTGGTTTTTGCTCTTACATGCACTGTCAACTGTGGGACCTTATATAGACAGGTGTGTGACTTTCCAAATCATGTCCAATCAATTGAATTTACCACAGATGGACTCCAAGTTGTAGAAACATCGCAAGGAGCTAAATTTCGAGTCTCATAGCAAAGGGTCTGAATACTTATGTAAATAAGGTATATATATATATTTTTTAAATACATTTGCAAACCTTTCTAAACTGTTTTGCTTTGTCATTATGGAGTTGTGAGTAGATTGATTAGAACATTTTATTTAATACATTTTTGATAAGACTGTAACGTAACAACATGAGGAAAAAGTCAAGGGTTCTGAATACTTTCCGAATGCACTGTATGTCATTCTAATTGAAAGTAAGTCTAAGAAACTGTAGATCTGTTTATATATATTTTGTATAAACAATACAAAACATACACACAAACAACAACCTCATACGAACATCACAACATCACACCTGTCCAGACCCACTAGCCCCCACCCCTATCTCCTGTGCCCACATCACTTTCTGCCACATGGCCTAAAAACTGCATAATTTTGTTTCTCTCCGTCGCCCACGCTCTTTCAATTTTGTAATATTAAAGCATTTGACCTTCCCATTGTGTGAACGGCAGAGGATTGGCTGATTTCCAGTTTTTGAGTATACGTTTTTTTAAGATGATTGATGAGAAGAGTATTGTCCAGCCCATTGGGTATCTCACTGCACCCTCATAAGTCATGTCTTAAAATATACAGACAGATGTATTTCAAGTTAATTTACATTGCATTACCTCAGACATCCATCTTTCCAACTCTACCCATAACTTTTGAATTTTGTAACATTCCCAGAAGGCATGAATTATTGAGTCATTAGTAGTTTTACACTTCAGACATGTGCTGTAGAATGTGCTGTAGAATTAGTGAATTTTGTCTCTTGTTAATAAATTCTATACATTAATTTATATTGGATTAAGCGTACATTTTTGTTACCTGTAATCTCGTTAGTTATGTTCTAACATTCCCTCCATCTTGTGCCAATATCAGTTATTTTTAAATCTTCGTTCCAATGATTTATTTTTTTGACTCAAGAACTGCTCTGATGTCCAAAAGATTTATAATCAAAATGTTGTGATATAAAACTATATCTACATTGGTCAACCCAAAATCGCTTTCAAAGCTGTCATGGATATAAATGTATTTCCCATTACCTAGTTATTATTTATTATTTATGGTTACTATGCCTTTAGTTTTCCATGTGGGCTATTTTATCGAGCAATTCTGAAAAGCTATCCAACGATTTTTCCATGAGGTTATATTTCTAGGTTCTTGTAAAATAAGTTACATTTTCTTCCATGTCATTATAGTGTTCTTAACTGTGAAGTTGTTAATGTTAGCTTTATTTTTTGAAAATAGACACTTAAAAATATTCTGGAGATGAGCATGCACAGGTTAAAATCACCCTCAGGCTTCTGAAGATGAAAAACTTTCCTTTTTATTCTATGAATTTTATTTGCCCACATAAAGTCTGTTATGACCGAGTATTCTTTTTTAGAGAATGTCTTCGGTGGGACTGTGGATCTGTTCTATGTACACTATTTCTATGCTTCCCGTTCTTAAGTTTTGTTTTTGTATCTTTTACTTTAGGTTTTGTACAACAACTTCAAACAGCTGAAAATACTATATTTTTAGATAATGAAAATATATTTTAAGGCAGTTTAGATGATGATACAATGTTTCTCTACCCTAGTTATGTCACATAAACCGAAATTAGGCAAACTATTAGAATTGTAGCAACCAGGAAAGGGTTTCTGGATATTATATCTTTAAATAGAAATGGAACCAGATACAACGCTTCCCTGTGCTGACCTAGAAAAGTCTCTCTCATTCTCTCACCCCATCTCTCTCTCACACACACACACACACACGCCATTCTTCATCTTGTGATCCATGTATTGTCAGGCTGTGAAGTTTTTCCCTTAATTGTGAGCCCAGTGTTGAAGTTTGGCCAGTGTGCCAGCCCCTGCAGTGTGAGCTGAGCTCTGTTCCCAGACAGTCTCTGCAGCCTGTCTGTTTCTCCTTGCTTAATGGCTCCAGGCTGGGCTCAAGGTACCCAGTAGCCAGCTAGTCCAATATGATGCCACAGTCAGGGATCAGGACACCACCTATAATGGGGCGGCAGGTAGCCTAGTGGTTAGAGCGTTGGGCCAGTAAGCAAAAGGTTGCTAGATCGAATCCCTGAGCTGACAAGGTAAAAATCTGTCATTCTTCCCCTGAACAAGGCAGTTAACCCACTGTTCCTAGGCAGTCATTGTAAATAAGAATTTGTTCTTAACTGACTTGCCTATTTAAATAAAGGTTAAATAAAAAAAGTATAATAATCACCCCTCATGGTGGGGGATATCATTACCTTGTTACAACACAACTGATTGGATCAAATGCATTAAGAAGGAAAGAAATTCCACAAATTAGCTTCTACCCCCAAGCCATAAGACTTCTAAACAAGATTGATAAATAGCTAAACAAAGGGCTACCCAGACTACGGTACCTAAATTAACCCTTTTATGCACTAACTCCATTTTTTTGGGGCAAATACATTCCTGCTGCTGTCTATTACCTATCTTGTTGTCTCGTCACTTTTCCCTACCTATATGTAGAGTCTCAGAGAATTTCGTATTATACTTTACGTAAATCCTAGATACTCCATTTAGTATGATATGTTACGTTTTGTATGGGACATAAGACAGATTGTTCCCTAAGGCAAAAATGAAAGGAAAGTGGTTGGTCTGGGTGGATGGGTATAACTGCATATATTTAACATGTGGATGGGTAGGCATACACAACGGGACTGTTGCAAGTTCGAATCTCATCAAAGAAAACTTTAGCATTTTACCTAATTAGCAACTTTTGAGCTACTTACTACTTTTGAGCTACTTTGCAACTACAGTGGCAAGAAAAGTATGTGAACCCTTTGGAATTACCTGGACTTCTAAATTGGTCATAAAATTTGATCTGATCTTCATCTTCATCAACAATAGACAAACACAGTCAGCTTAAACTAACAATACACAAACAATTATACATTTTCATGTCTTTATTGAACACGGTGTAAACATTCACAGTGCAGGGTGGAAAAAGTATGTGAACCCTTGGTTTTAATAACTGGTTGACCCTACTTTGGCAGCAATAACCCTAACCAAACGTTTTCTGTAGTTGCGGATCTGACCTCCACAACAGTCAGGATGAATTTTGGACCATTCCTCTTTACAAAACTGTTTCAGTTCAGCAATATTCTTGGGATGTCTTGTGTGAACCGCTCTCTTGAGGTCATGCCACAGCATCTCAATCGGGTTGAGTTCGGGACTCTGACTGGGACACTCCAGAAGGCGTATTTTCCTTTGTTGAAGCCATTCTGTCATTGACTTACTTTCGTGTTTTGGGTCGTTGTCCTGTTGCATCACCCAACTTCTGTTGAGCTTCAATTGGCGGACAGATAGCCTTACATTCAAAATGTCTTGATAAACTTGGGAATTCATTTTTGCATTGATGATAGCAAACCATGATGCTCCCTTCACCAAGCTTTACAGTTGGGATGAGGTTTTGATGTTGGTGTGCTGAGCCTTTTTTTCTCCACAGATAGTGTTGTCTGTTCCTTCCAAACAACTCGTCTTTAGTTACAGCTGTAAACAGAATATTTTGACCATCCAGATGCTCTTTTGCAAACTTCAGACGTGCAGCAATGGTTTTTTTGGACAGCAGCGGCTTCTTCCGTGGTGTCCTACCATGAACACTATTCTTGTTTAGTGTATTACGTATCGTAGACTCGTCAACAGAGATTTTAGAATGTTCCAGAGATGTCTTTAAGTCTTTAGCTGACGCTCTAAGATTCTTCTTAACTTCAGTGAGCATTCTGCGCTGTGCTCCTGCAGTCATCTTTGCAGGACAGCCACTCCTAGGGAGAGTAGCAACAGTGCTGAACTTTCTTCATTTACAGACAACTTGTCTTACCGTGGACTGATGAACATCAAGGCTTTTAGAGATACTTTTGTAACCCTTTCCAGTTTTATGCAAGTCAACAATTCTTAATCTTGGGTCTTCTGAGATCTGTTTTGTTCGAGGCAATGCTTCTTGTGAATAGCAAACTCAAATTTTGTGAGTATATTTTTATAGGGCAGCTCTACCCAACATCTCCAATCTCGTCTCAATGATTATACTCCAGGTTAGCTGACTCCTGACTCCAATTAGCTTTTGGAGAAGTAATTAGCCTAGGGGTTCACATACTTTTTTCCAACCTACACTGTGAATGTTTAGATGATGTAGTCAATATAGAGAAGAAAAATACAATAATTTGTGTGTAATTATTTTAAGCAGCCTGTGTTTGCTTGTTGTTGTGACTTACATGAAGATCAGATCTTATTTTATTGCCAATTTATGCAGAAATCCAGATAATTCACATACTTTTTCTTGCCACTGTACTTAGCATGTTAGCTAACCCTTCACCTAACCCTAACCTTAACCCTTTTAACTAACCCTTCACCAAACCCTAACCCTTTTAGCTAACCCTTCCCCTAAGCCTAACCTTAACTCTTTAACCTAGCTCCAAAACTTAACCCTAACCCCTAACCCTAACCCGTAGCCTAGCTAACGTTAGCCACCTAGCTAGAATTCATAACATATGTGTGTCTTGGCTTTACGTGCAGAATAATACGAAATGCTCTGAGACCAGGAGTACATTGCCACCTCAATAACCTCGTAAGAGTTCCTGATCAAGTCATGGCGTTAGGCAAAACTCAGGGCCCTATTTTGACGGTAGATTTCGGATTCTGATATCGTCTGTCATGTCTAGACTAAAGCCTAAGTACCAATGGACATTAGTGTGGAGTCAGAGGACATTATGAAATGCCAGAGCCTCTCCTCTGTCACCATGGACACCAGTCTGTCTCAGCCATTAACACCTACGTACAGTCTGTCTATCCAGTTTGACTGCCTCTCTCTCTATCTATCTCTCTCATTCTGGTGTCATGTTAAAACAGACGCTGTCCCATCTTCTGGACCAATTCAGCAGGCTTTTTACGGTATTTAGTTGAATATGATGTGCTACCTTTGGGAAATCAGGTGATTGCCAAACAGTTTGATGCAGCGTGATCAAATGCTTCCATCCCTGTCACAATGAATTAGTTAAGTCATAACCTGGATGTGTCTATTTGTGTGTGTGTGCTTACCTGAGTCTGTATACGTGTGTGTACGTAATGGAGGGGAATATATTAGCTAGATCTCCACGTGGGTGTGTGTGCCTGTCTACGACTATGTATTTATAGAAGACCCGAGGGAGAGTGTGTTACACACACACGCACGCGCGCGCGCACGCACACGCACACGCACACGCACACACACACACACACACACACACACACACACACACACACACACACACACACACACACACACACACACACACACACACTGAAACCTCTCCCAGGTAGAGGCTTGTTGCTGTGTAGAGCTGTCACACCAGGGAGTCTGCAGTCTACAGCAGTAGAATATTTACAGTGCACTCTTGGGGTTCTAAAAATTGCCACACAGGGGGATCCTTTCCAGTTCAAAAAGGTTCCTTGTGGAGCCCCTCTGAAAATGGTATTTTAGGAACCCCTGTCCAAAGGTTTAAACCGGAACCTTTTTGTGATGGCAGGGGTTACATTTTTTACCTTTTTAATAAGATATTGTAGAGGTGGCAGCCTATCAGAAGATTGAAGGCGTGGCTTATTGGAGGTGTGGCTCTCAGATAGCTATTTTTGGCTACCCATTAGAGTAAATGTCATTCCTGTTCATCATGTTAAGTTTGTACACTGCAGGGCCTCCCGGGTGGCGCAGTGGTCTAGAGCCACCCGTGCTAACTGCACCACAAGAGTCTCTGGGTTCGCCCCCAGGCTCTGTCGCAGCCGGCCGCGACCGGGAGGTCCGTGGGGCGACGCACAATTGGGCTAGCGTCGTCCGGGTTAGGGAGGGTTTGGCCGGTAGGGATTTCCTTGTCTCATCACGCTCCAGCGACTCCTGTGGCGGGCTGGGCGCAGTGCGCGCTAACCAAGGGGGCCAGGTGCATGGTGTTTCCTCCGACACATTGGTGCGGCTGGCTTCCGGGTTGGAGGCGCGCTGTGTTAAAGAAGCAGTGCGGCTTGGTTGGGTTGTGCTTCGGAGGACGCATGACTTTCGACCTTCGTCTCTCCCGAGCCCGTACGGGAGTTGTAGCGATGAGACAAGATAGTAATTACTAGCGATTGGATACCACGAAAAAAATTGGGGAGAAAGGGGGATAAAAAATAAAAATTAAAATTAAAATTAAAAATAAAGTTTGTACACTGCAAATAACAATGTTTCTTTAATATTTATGCACATTGCATATTCTAATAAAATTTTCATAATTTTAAAATAGCTGATTACATATAGTAATAAGGTGGTAACTATTCCAACATTGGGATTTGCATAGGCTCTTGAGGAATTCATATACCTCTGTAAGCCTCATTGTAGCTACAACACATCAGTGTTCAACCTTAACATGGGATGGCAATACAACAGAACAGATGAAAAGGAATTACTTTTACTCCAAATGGTGGCCTAAAAAGATATATCTGAAAGCCACACCCTTACTAAGCCACACCTCCAGTCCAGGGTTCCTCTAGGAACCCTTGGCTACATTGAAACATTAAAGGTTCCGCCAAGAACTCGTCAAAGGTGCAAATATGAACCCACTGCTGCAATGGTTCCTTGAGGATCTCCTGGGTTCTTCGAGTCACCTCTACAAGTGTACCAGGGCTCTCCTCTCCTACATGGTTCTTCTGAATCTCCTTGAACACACATCACATTAATAATTTACTGGACCAGGGAATAGGAACTAGAATCACCACACGGATACTTCCCATGTCCTCCAGGTCAGAGTTTCGCGAGTGCCATATCTGGAGTGTGATCTGTCAATACAGAAGTAATCAGACATTCAAACACAGGCAGATTGTTCCTGTTTCCCTCTCTCTTACTGACTTCATCCTGTTTTCTATCCATCATTATTGCATTTCTTTGTTTGAATGGGCAATTCAACTGAAGAGTGTAGCTCTTTCCTGCAGTCAATGACCAAAAGCGCCCTCTTTTGCCTCATGGGTGGAATGTTAATATTTTTTATAATTTCATTATTAATAAAGATATATATTTTTAAACAGACGAAAATCTGATGTTTCTATGTCAAACAGTTTTCTTATATTTCAGTCTTCTGTGATAAAATGTAATATTGGGATGTTGAATACATTTCAACTCTATATCTAACTAGGTTAAGAGGGATTGGAGGAGGATGAGGCATTGATTGAGATTTGTTTAAGACTAACAAGAAACCCTCTGTGTGACCCTGATTTAGCCCACTGCAGTAAAAGGTTAAGAGGGGATGGAGGAGGAGGCATTGATTGAGAAATCCAGTTGAACTCCCTCTGACTGTTTCCCTTTCACCAGCAGGCCGAGCATCACCTTCGAAACATAGGCCAGTCTCTATGGCAACCGGTATTCTTCCAGAGTCTGTGTAGGTGAATGGAAAGTCAGTAGATCAATGGAGGCCTACACAGGCACCCCTGGATCGAATTATTGCCCATACTGGCCTAAATCTGAATCAGAGCTGATCTATAGTTCTGGGACTCACTGTGAGGTCCCCTGACCCCACTCCCCTTCACACACAACCAACACGAAGACCACCATTACCCCACTAAAGCCTTCTGGAGACGTGCTTAGCAACAAACCATAAACAGCTCCATTGATGTTGTCATTAACCATTTTCACTTTTCATAAAGGATTATTTTGTATGTCCAAGTACCATGAAATGTATTGAAATGTATCGCTGGAATCAGTGTGCAGATTTCCCTCCAAATCTACATTAATTCTGTCAAATTTGACTGTGTGGGCTGGGCTGTGTTTTGGCTTATGAGTTGTGCTTGATGATGTTGACAGGGCTTGTGTGTTTGCTGACTGCTCTGTGTTCTGTATGCGTGTGTTTGTCTAAGAGCAGAGGCCATAGAGATAGCCCCATTTGGATAGCAGCAGGTTTCTCTCCAACCATCTGTCTTTACGCCTGCTCTGCTCTGCTCTCTCACCCACTCTGCTATGTTCTAGTCAGGTGTGGCTGGAAATATTTTTATGCTCTAACTAACTCTGATTGGCTTTCCATTTGCACTTTTGGAACATTGCTTAGTAAAAGGGGAAAAGCAAAAAAAAATCCTACTGTATATTGCTGACAACTGAGTTTGACAGAATGTAACAAAGATCTGGAGAATTCTCTTGAACATTTCTATTAAGCTTATACATAGGGATGACAGGAGAGTATGAGAAATGATTGAACATACATTTCAGTTGTTATATATCCCCAATAACTAACAACACAATATATGATGATAAGATCAGTCCACCATCACCCTCAGCGAAACGGAAAGAGCCTGTGATGCGACTTCCGCTTTTGTACATTAACACTGCATCTCAACTCCTCCTCCACATTTACTGGATTGGTTGAACACTGCAGAAAAGAACCTCCCCCAACATTTTTTTCCCTTGTCAGGACCAGAAAGAAAGAAATGCAGCTCAGGCGTTTATTTTACGCCTGCTATGTCAGGCAAGTCCAAAATAAAGCTTTATTTAATCTAAATTCTCTGCACCAGAAACATGATTCCCTACAGCTTTACGGTAAGTCTACAGGTGATCTTGTGTTAATTGAACCATGTTGTTGATTGTTCCTCCATGGAGTTTAACGGCGTTGGGTTGTGTGTCAGTTTCAGGTAATTACAGCTGCCAGGCTGGCAACCACTACAGCACTAACCCCAACATAGCTGCAGGGAGGGACAGCAGGTAATGGGCCGAGGGGAAAGGAATGGGAGAAACACTGTGTTATTTTAATAACAACACTACGTGATCTCCCCCATCCACAGTAAAGAACAAAACAAAACAGAAAGTGTCAGAGTACCGTTATTCTAAAACAAAATTTAGCTCAGTGCTCATCCACTGAAGCACAATAGCCAAACAGCAGGGATATGGCACTATGTACAGTTGAAGTCGGAAGTTTACATACACTTGGAGTCATTAAAACTCATTTTTCAACCACTCCACAAATGTCTTGTTAACAAACTATAGTTTTGGCAAGTCGGTTAGGACATCTACTTTGTGCATGACACAAGTCATTTTTCCAACAATTGTTTACAGACAGATTATTTCACATATAATTCACTGTATCACAATTCCAGTGGGTCAGAAGTTTACATACACTAAGTTGACTGTGCCTTTAAACAGCTTGGAAAATTCCAGAAATTTATGTCATGGCTTTAGAAGCTTCTGATAGGCTAATTGACATCATTTGAGTACCTGTGGATATATTTCAAGGCCTACCTTCAAACGCAGTTCCTCTTTGCTTGACATCATGGGAAAAATCAAAAATGATGTGGGTATATTATGTAAAATTACGTGGGTATATTGAAGCAACATCTCAAGACATCAGTCAGGAAGTTAAAGCTTGGTCGCAAATGGGTCTTCCAAATGGACAATGACCCCAAGCATACTTCCAAAGTTGTGGCAAAATGGCTTAAGGACAACAAAGTCAAGGTATTGGAGTGGCCATCACAAAACCCTGACCACAATCCTATAGAAAATATGTGGGCAGAACTGAAAAAGTGTGTGCGAGCAAGGAGGCCTACAAACCTGACTGTTACACCAGCTCTGTCAGGAGGAATGGGCCAAAATTCACCCAACTTATCGTGGGAAGCTTGTGGAAGGCTACCCAAAATATTTGACCCGAATTAAACAATTTAAAGGCAATGCTACCAAATACCAATTGAGTGTGTGTAAACTTCTGACCCACTGGGAATGTGATGAAAGAAATAAAAGCTGAAATGAATCATTCTCTCTACTATTATTCTGACATTTCACATTATTTAAATAAAGTTGTGATCCTAACTGACCTAAGACAGGGAATTTTTCCTAGGATTAAATGTCTGGAATTGTGAAAAACTGAGTTTAAATGTATTTGGCTAAGGTGTATGTAAACTTCTGACTTCAACTGTAGCTGCCTTTTCCTCTAAGAGAACAGCACAGTCTTAGTCATGATCTTCACAATGACCGGAATACCTTCATGTCAAACTGCTCTTCTTTCATACCCTGTCCCAGATACCTCTCTACACTCTGAAGGTTTTGACATTTTTACTTTGACCTTCTTTCTCTCGGCCACTCCACACAACCACACCACACCACACCACACCACACCACACCACACCACACCACACGACCACACCACACCACACGACCACAACCACACCACACCACACGACCACAACCACACCACACCACACGACCACAACCACACCACACCACACCACACCACACCACACCACCACGCCACACAACCACACCACACCACACCACACCACACCACACGACCACACCACACGACCACACCACACAACCACACCACACAACCACACCACACAACACCACACCACACCACACCACACCACACCACACCACACCACACGACCACACCACACAACTACAGCATGTCATGGATTCAGATGTGAATCAAACAGTGTGTGATGACACCCTACTTCTGGAGCTGGACAAAGGAAACTCTTCTAGACTGATCTAGTGGAGGTGTAGCTCCAATGTCACAATAGAGCTGGTGCTTGACAGTGCATGTCAACCTGAATCCGGAATGGGGGTGTTGTGTGGTGTGTAGTTGTTGTGAGCAAATTCAAAATACTCTTCGTTCCACTATCACAGGCTGATGACAAGTAGGTTAAATTACATGTTGCTCTTTGGCTTACTGTAGATAGGAAAAATCAGCCGTCAGACAACAATGTAATCAGAGTGCATACTATTTACAGCTGTGATTCAGATTCCTGTAGAGTGGTGCTTGATCGTGTTTTAAATGCACCAGTCAGCTGTAGTTAAAAAGCCATTTAGTTTATACTATTTCATAACTAAATGCTAATGTATGGATTTACTACCACAGTATATTTCTGTGGGACTTTCCACATCACCTCATACCGTGAGGCCTCATGAGCATCCTGAGGAACCCTGACCCTTGGCTCTCACAGTAAGCGCCTGGCTATACTCCTAAATGGGTTTGTGCTAGTTACAGTCACCCTCTGTGCTGGTTACAGTCACCCTCTGTGCTAGTTAGTCACCTTTTGTGCTAGTTACAGTCACCCTTTGTGCTAGTTACAGTCACCCTTTGTGCAAGTTACAGTCACTCTCTGTGCTCGTTACAGTCACCTGCTTCAGGTTCCATCTCCTATTTTTCACCTATTCTTCTGTTTTACTCAACCTCCGTGTCTGTCTTTGGTTGAGTGATGATTAGGCCTACATTACTGCCAGGTTGACTGGATCTCTGTAAATAATGAACGAGGGGCTGCAGCAGCCTGCAATACAGCAGCCATGTTCACATCTTATCATGTTTTACCTCTCACCTTCTTATGTCACCATTGGAACAAACCTGCAGTACATAATGCTTCTACCCACAGTGTGTGAGTAACAGCTAGGAGCCCCTAAATACCGTAAGGTATTTAGGCAGTCTTAGAATACACTCTCTGTATTATAAGGGGGTTGGTCAGTGTGTGTGTGTGTGTCAGTGTGTGTGTGTGTATTAGGGTTGAATGGCGAGAACCCAGTTTCCGAGATTTACCGTGATTTACTGCCCAAAACCACTCATTTTTCCTGGGATAAATAACTGTGAGAAACCGGTAAATATAAAACATCATATGAACAGCATGGCGTGAAATGGAACTGTTAAATTACATTTGATGTCTAAATCTGGCTTCTCTACGGCCTCTGCATGATAAATCAACTCTCAGGGTGGGAACAGACAGCCCATCTCAGTATGGAGCACACTTCACAATGCATGTAGACCTATCATCTCATCATGGTAACTGTTTTTATTGTGACAGGTAGGCCTACATTTGATGCAGAATAGCCTATGTCACAGTAATATAAAGACCGAATGCACTTCTAATTTACACATGTCCATCTGGCTTTCGCAGGTTAACTTGTTTTTTAATTGTACAGATGTTTTACTTTTATTGCAGCTGCAGATTTTTTCAACAGCCTATCACTCGAATATCGTTGCTTTAAATCAGTGCACGCACAACCACTCTCTCGCAGTCTTTCTCTCTCTCCATCAACTCCCTTCAAATTGCATCCAAAATAGATCATCCTGTTCTAGATTGATATATAGTGAATTGCGAAAGTATTCACCCCCCTTTGCATTTTTCCTATTTTGTAGCCTTACAACCTGGAATTAAAATAGATTTTGGGGGGGGTTGTATTATTTGATTTACACAACACTTTAAAGATGCAAAATATTTTTTATTGTGAACAACAAGAAATAAGACAAAAAAACTGAAAACTTGAGTGTGCATAATTTTCACCCCGCCAAAGTCAATACTTTGTAGAGCCAACATTTGCAGCAATTACAGTTGCAAGTCTCTTAGGGTATGTCGCTATAAGCTTGGCACATCTAGCCACTGGGAATTTTGCCCATTCTTCAATGCAAAACTGCTTCAGCTCCTTCAAGTTGGATGGGTTCCGCTGGTGTACAAAAATCTTTAAGTCTCAATTGGATTAAGGTCTGGGCTTTGACTAGGCCATTCCAAGACATTTAAAGGTTTCCCCTTAAACCACTCGAGTGTTGCTTTAGCAGTATGCTTAGGGTCATTGTCCTGCTGGAAGGTGAACCTCTGTCCCAGTCTCAAATCTCTGGAAGACTGAAACAGGTTTCCCTCAAGAATTTCCCTGTATTTAGCGTCATCCATCATTCCTTCAATTCTGACCAGTTTCCCAGTCCCTGCCAATGAAAAACATCCCACAGCATGATGCTGCCACCACCATGCTTCACTGTGGGGATGGTGTTCTCGGGGTGATGAGAGGTGTTGGGTTTGCGCCAGACATAACGTTTACCTTGATGGCCAAAAAGCTCAAGTTTAGTCTCATCTGACCAGAGTACCTTCTTCCATATGTTTGGCGAGTCTAGCACATGCTTTTTGGTGAACACCAAATGTGTTTGCTTATTATTTTCTTTAAGCAATGGCGTTTTTTCTGGCCACTCTTCTGTAAAGCCCAGCTCTGTGGAGTGTACGGCTTAAAGTGGTCCTATGGACAGACACTCCAATCTTCACTGTGGAGCTTTACAGCTCCTTCAGGGTTATCTTTGGTCTCTTTGTTGCCTCTCTGATTAATGCCCTCCTTGCCTGATCCGTGAGTTTTGGTGGTGGCAACCCTCGCCCCCAACCTTGGCCTAGGAATCCTCACCAAGGTCCCCACTAAATTGAGGAGGTAGCTCAGGACAGAGAGGTAGCTCAGGACAGAGAGGTAGCTCAGGACAGAGAGGTAGCTCAGGACAGAGAGGTAGCTCAGGACAGAGAGGTAGCTCAGGACAGAGGGGCAGCTCAGGACAGAGGGGCAGCTCAGGACAGAGGGGCAGCTCAGGACAGAGGGGCAGCTCAGGACAGAGGGGCAGCTCAGGACAGAGGGGCAGCTCCGGACAGAGGGGCAGCTCCGGACAGAGGGGCAGCTCCGGACAGAGGGGCAGCTCCGGACAGAGGGGCAGCTCCGGACAGAGGGGCAGCTCCGGACAGAGGGGCAGCTCCGGACAGAGGGGCAGCTCCGGACAGAGGGGCAGCTCCGGACAGAGGGGCAGCTCCGGACTGAGGGGCAGCTCCGGGCTGGCGGGCAGCTCATGACTGGCGGGCAGCTCATGACTGGCGGGCAGCTCATGACTGGCGGGCAGCTCATGACTGGCGGGCAGCTCATGACTGGCAGGCGGCTCTGGCGGCTACTGACTGACGGGCGGCCCTGACGGCTCGGGACAGACGGGCGGCTCTGACGGCTCGGGACAGACGGGCGGCTCTGACGGCGCTGGGCAGACGGGCGGCTCTGACGGCGCTGGGCAGACGGGCGGCTCTGACGGCGCTGGGCAGACGGATGGCTCTGACGGCGCTGGGCAGGCAGGCAGCTCTGACGGCGCTGGGCAGGCAGGCAGCTCTGACGGCGCTGGGCAGGCAGGCAGCTCAGACGGCGCTGGGCAGGCAGGCAGCTCAGACGGCGCTGGGCAGGCAGGCAGCTCAGGCGGCGCTGGGCATGAAGGCAGCTCAGGCGGCGCTGGGCAGACGGCCAACTCTGACCTGCTGAGGCGCACAGTAGGCCTGGTGCGTGGTACCGGCACTGGTGGTACCGGGCTGAGGGCACACACCTCAGGGCGAGTGCGGGGAGAAGGAACAGTGCGCACAGGGCTCTGGAGACGCACAGGAAGCTTGGTGCGTGGTGCCGGAACTGGAGGTACTGGGCTGGAGACACGCACCATAGGGCGAGTGCGTGGAGGAGGAACAGGGCTCTCGAGACTCACTGGAAGCCTGGTGCGTGGTGTAGGCACTGGTGGTACTGGGCTGGTGGCGGGAAGGTGGCGCCGAATATACCGGACCATGCAGGCGTACTGGCTCCCTTGAGCACCAAGCCTGCCCAACCTTACCTGGTTGAATGCTCCCCGTAGCCCGACCAGTGCGGGGAGGTGGAATAACCCGCACTGGGCTGTGTTGGCGAACCGGGGACACCATGCGTAAGGCTGGTGCCATGTATGCCGGCCCGAGGAGACGCACTGGAGACCAGACGCGTTGAGCCGGCTTCATGGCACCTGGCTCAATGCTCACTCTGGCCTGACCGATACGTGGAGCTGGAATGTACCGCACCGGTCTAAGCACACGTACAGGAGACACCGTGCGTTCTTCCGCACAACACGGTGTCTGCCCGTACTCCCGCTCTCCACGGTAAGCATGGAAAGTTGGCGCAGGTCTCCTACCTGCCTTCGCCACACTACCCTTTAGCGCCCCCCCTCTCCCCCCAAGACATTTTTGGGATTTCTTCTCGGGCTTCCTGGCCAGCCGTGTTCCCTCATAACACCGATTCACCTTCTCAGCTGCTTTCGCTCTCCTAGCTGCCTCCACCTGTTCCCATGGAAGGCGATCCTTACCAGCCAGGATCTCCTCCCATGTGTAGCAACCCTTTCCGTCCAACACGTCCTCCCAAGTCCATTTCTCCTGGTCCCGCTGCTGCTGCTGCTGCCGCTGCTGCCCATTGCTACGCTGCTTGGTCTGAGATTGGTGGGTGGTTCTGTAACGGCAGCCTTCCCTCTCTTTACTAGAAGAGGGGGTGTAACAGGGATCAGACCAACACGCAGCGTAGCCAGTGCTCAACATGTTTAATTAAACGAATAAACAGTGAACACTACAAATACAAAATAACAAAATGTGGCAAACCGATACAGTCCTAGCTGGTGCATAGAAAACACAGAGACAGGAAACAACCACCCACAAAATCCCAACACAAAACAAGCCACCTATATATGATTCTCAATCAGGGACAACGATTGACAGTTGCCTCTGATTGAGAACCATATTAGGCCGAACACAGAAACAAACAAACTAGACACACAACATAGAATGCCCACCCAGCTCACGTCCTGACCAACACTAAAACAAGCAAAACACATAAGAACTATGGTCAGGACGTGACAAGAAAACTGTTGAAATTAAGAAATATTTTGGTATCCACATATGTATGTCTTTGGTTTGCAGTTGAACAAAACAAAAACATCTCAATAATTTACTAAATGTTATCTTACTCCACAAAGAAATCCTAAAATTGCCCAGACAATATTTTTGGCACCTTCTGGAAGTAGTTTGAAAGAATTACATTTCAAGCAGGTGATTCTCATTTACTTTGGAATTGAACTCACCTGTGGTAAGTTGCAGGTGCCTGCAATATAAAAATCACTCCTTCAACCAGAATAGAATAGAGAAAATAATAGAATAGAGAAAATAACAAATTCTCCTGTTTTGTGTCACTGTGTGTACCACAATGGCCTCAAGAGAAAACTTGATGGAAGATTGCAGCGAAGGATTGTTCGAATGGTGGAGAAAGCACCTCAGTCAACTGCCACACAGATTCAAGCTGACCTTCAAACACAAGGTATGATAGTCCTATCGGACCTTGTAGTCATAGCAGATAATATTCAAATTCTTTGGTGATTTTAATATTCACATGGAAAAGTCCACAGACCCACTCCAAAAGGCTTTCGGAGCCATCATCGACTCAGTGGGTTTTGTCCAACATGTCTCTGGACCTACTCACTGTCACAGTCATACTCTGGACCTAGTTTTGTCCCATGGAATAAATGTTGTAGATCTTAATGTTTTTCCTCATAATCCTGGACTATCGGACCACCATTTTATTACGTTTGCAATCGCAACAAATAATCTGCTCAGACAGCTATAAATTCTCAGACAACACAAAGATTCCTTGATGCCCTTCCAGACTCCCTCTGCCTACCCAATGACGTCAGAGGACAACAATCAGTTAACCACCTAACTGAGGAACTCAATTTAACCTTGCGCAATACCCTAGATGCAGTTGCACCCCTAAAAACGAAAAACATTTGTCATAAGAAACTAGCTCCCTGGTATACAGAAAATACCCAAGCTCTGAAGCAAGCTTCCAGAAAATTGGAACGGAAATGGCGCCACACCAAACTGGAAGTCTTCCGACTAGCTTGGAAAGACAGTACCGTGCAGTATCGAAGAGCCCTCACTGCTGCTGTGAGGGACAGCTGAGCTTTGATCGATCATCCTATTTTTCCAACTTAATTGAGGAAAATAAGAACAATCCGAAATTTATTTTTGATACTGTCGCAAAACTACCTAAAAAGCCGCATTCCCCAAGTGACGATGGCTTTCACTTCAGCAGTAATAAATTCATGAACTTCTTTGAGGAAAAGATCATGATACTTAAAAAGCAAATTACGGACTCCTCTTTAAATCTGCGTATTCCTCCAAAGCTCAGCTGTTCTGAGTCTGCACAACTCTGCCAGGACCTAGGATCAAGAGAGACACTTAAGTGTTTTAGTACTATATCTCTTGACACAATGATGAAAATAATCATGGCCTCTAAACCTTCAAGCTGCATACTGGACCCTATTCCAACTAAACTACTGAAAGAGCTGCTTCCTGTGCTCGGCCCTCCTATGTTGCACATAATAAACGGCTCTCTATCCACCGGATTGTGTACCAAACTCACTAAAAGGGGCAGTAATAAAGCCTCTCTTGAAAAAGCCAAACCTTGACCCAGAAAATATACAACTATCGGCCTATATCGAATCTTCCATTCCTCTCAATTTTTTTTGAAAAACCTGTTGCGCAGCAACTCACTGCCTTCCTGAAGACAAACAATGTATACGAAATGCTTCGGTCTGGCTTTAGACCCCATCATAGCACTGAGACTGCACTTGTGAAGGTGGTAAATGACCTTTTAATGGCGTCAGACCGAGGCTCTGCATCTGTTCTCGTGCTCCTAGATCTTAGTGCTGCCTTTGATACCATCGATCACCACATTCTTTTGGAGAGATTGGAAACCCAAATTGGTCTACACGGACAAGTTCTGGCCTGATTTAGATCTTATCTGTCAGAAAGATATCAGTTTGTCTCTGTGAATGGTTTGTCCTCTGACAAGTTAACTGTACATTTCGGTGTTCCTCAAGGTTCCGTTTTGGGACCACTATTGGTTTCACTATATATTTTACCTCTTGGATATGTCATTCAAAAACATAATGTTAACTTTCACTGCTATGCGGATGACACACAGCTGTACATTTCAATGAAACATGGTGAATCCCCAAAAATTGCCCTCGCTAGAAGCCTGTGTTTCAGACATAAGGAAGTGGATGGCTGCAAACTTTCTACTTTTAAACTCGGACAAAACAGAGATGCTAGTTCTAGGTCCCAAGAAACAAAGAGATCTTCTGTTGAATCTGACAATTAATCTTGATGGTTGTAAAGTCGTCTCAAATAAAACTGTGAAGGACCTCGGCATTACTCTGGACCCTGATCTCTCTTTTGACAAACATATCAAGACTGTTTCAAGGACAGCTTTTTTCCATCTATGTAACATTGAAAAAATCTGAAACTTTCTGTCCAAAAATGATGCCGAAAAATGTATCCATGCTTTTGTTACTTCTAGGTTAGACTACTGCAATGCTCTACTTTCCGGCTACCCGGATAGAGCACTAAATAAACTTCAGTTAGTGCTAAATACAGCTGCTAGAATCCTGACTAGAACCCAAAAATTTGATCATATTACTCCAGTGCTAGCCTCCCTACACTGGCTTCCTGTTAAGGCAAGGGCTGATTTCAAGGTTTTACTGTTAACCTATAAAGGGTTACATGGGCTTGCTCCTACCTATCTTTCCGAGTTGCTCCTGCCGTACATACCAATACGTACGCTATGGTCACAAGACGCAGGCCTCCTAATTGTCCCTAGAATTTCTAAGCAAACAGCAGGAGGCAGGGCTTTCTCCTATAGAGCTCCATTTTTATGGAATGGTCTGCCTAACCATGTGAGAGACGCAGACTCGGTCTCAACCTTTAAGTCTTTACTGAAGACTCATCTCTTCAGTGGGTCATATGATTGAGTGTAGTCTGGCCCAGGAGTGTGAAGGTGAACGGAAAGGCTCTGGAGCAACGAACCGCCCTTGCTGTCTCTGCCTGTCCGGTTCCCCTCTCTCCACTGGGATTCTCTGCCTCCTGTCTGGGTTGGCGCACCCCCCTTGGGTTGTGCCGTGGCGGAGATCTTTGTGGGCTATACTCGGCCTTGTCTCAGGATGGTAAGTTGTTGTTTGAAGATATCCCTCTAGTGGTGTGGGGGCTGTGCTTTGGCAAAGTGGGTGGGGTTATATCCTTCCTGTTTGGCCCTGTCCGGGGGTATCATCGGATGGGGCCACAGTGTCTCCTGACCCCTCCTGTCTCAGCCTCCAGTATTTATGCTGCAGTAGTTTATGTGTCGGGGGGCTAGGGTCAGTTTGTTATATCTGGAGTACTTCTCCTGTCTTATCCGGTGTCCTGTGTGAATTTAAGTATGCTCTCTCTAATTCTCTCTTTCTCTCTTTCTTTCTCTCGCTCGGAGGACCTGAGCCCTAGGACCATGCCTCAGGACTACCTGGCATGATAACTCCTTGCTGTCCCCAGTCCACCTGGCCGTGCTGCTGCTCCAGTTTCAACTGTTCTGCCTGCGGCTATGGAACCCTGACCTGTTCACCGGACGTGCTACCTGTCCCAGACCTGCTGTTTTCAACTCTCTAGAGACTGCAGGAGCGGTAGAGATACTCTTAATGATCGGCTATGAAAAGCCAACTAACATTTACTCCTGAGGTGCTGACTTGCTGCACCCTCGACAACTACTGTGATTATTATTATTTGACCATGCTGGTAATTTATGAACATTTGAACATCTTGGCCATGTTCTGTTATAATATCCACCCGGCACAGCCAGAAGAGGACTGGCCACCCCTCATAGCCTGGTTCCTCTCTAGGTTTCTTCCTAGGTTTTGGCCTTTCTAGGGAGTTTTTCCTAGCCACCGTGCTTCTACACCTGCATTGCTTGCTGTTTGGGGTTTTAGGCTGGGTTTCTGTACAACACTTTGAGATATCAGCTGATGTAAGAAGGGCTATATAAATAACTTTGATTTGATTTAGTTTCAACTTGTACCATCGCCAATTCAATGAAAGGGGGTTATATGATAGGAGACCCAGGAGAACCCCACTGCTGATAGAGAGATATAAGAAATCCTAACTGCAATTTGCCAGACATGCTGAACATGCCAAAATCCTTCTGGGAGAATGCCCTGTGGACAGATGAGACCAAATTAGAGCTTTTTGGTAAAGCACACCATCTCTATGGTTACAGAAAACAAAATGAAGCCTTCAAAGAAAATAACACCTTCCTTACAGTCAAACATGGAGGTGGTTCAGTGATGTTTTGGGGTTGCTTTGCTGCCTCTGATACTGGGTTTGAACGTGTGTATGGCATCATGAAATCAGGAGAATACCAGGGCATTTTAGAGCGCAATGTCGGACCCAGTGTCAGAAAGCTGGGTCTCCGTCGAAGGTCATGGGTCTTCCAGCAGGACAATGTCCCCAAACACACTTCAAAAAGCACCCAGGCATGGTTCAAGACAAATTGCTGGACTGTTCTGAAGTGGCCAGCAATGAGTCCAGATCTAAATCCCATTGAAAACCTTTGGAGAGATCTGAAAACAGCAGTTGAGGGAAGACACCCTTCAAATCTGGGAGAACTGGAGCGGTTTGTACAAGAGGAGTGGGCCAAATTGCCAGTACAGAGGTGCAGGATGTTCATCAATGGCTATAGGAAGAACTTGATTGCAGTTATTTTGACCAAAGGCTGTGCTACAAAATATTAAGTCTAAGGTGTCAATAATATTGTCAATGCTGTTTCTGTTTATTTTCTGATTTAAATTAATATATTAAGTTGTGAATCAAAAACAAAGGTTATGTGATATTAACAGTGAATTAATGAATTGTGGAGACCAAATAATTTGGTCAACTTTTTCTTAGGGGAAATTGCGAATTACTTGAAAAAATTGCAAGGATACCAATATTTTTGTCCACGACTGTACATTGTAGAATAATAGTGAAGACATCAAAACTATGAAATAACACATATGGAATCATGTAGTAACCAAAAAAGTGTTAACCTGTCTAGGATCAGCGTGGCGCTAGCGGCACACCCCCCCCCCCCCCCACTGAAAAACCAGTGCCGCGAAATTCAAAAAAAATATTTTTTTAAAATATTTAACTTTCACACATTAAAGTCCAATACAGCTAATGAAAGACACAGATCTTATGAATCCAGTCAACATTTCCGATTTTTAAAATGTTTTACAGGGAAGACACAATATGTAAAGATGTACATCTATTACCTAAAAACACATTAGCATATTCCACCATCTTTTATTTGTCCACCAACACCAGTAGCCATCACCAATTCGGCTAAACTAAGATATTTATAGCCCCTAACCAACAAAAAAACTCATTAGATGACAGTCTGATAACATATTTATGGTATGGGATAGGTTTTGTTAGAAAAAAGTGCATATTTCAGGTAGACTTCATAGTTTACAATTGCACCCACCATCACAAATGGACTAGAATAATTACAATGAGCAACGTGTTTACCTAACTACTAATCATCAAACATTTCGTAAAAATACACAGCATACACGAATCGAAAGACACAGATCCTGTGAATACAGACAATATTTCAGATTTTCTAAGTGTCTTACAGCGAAAACACAATAAATCGTTATATTAGCTTAGCACATAGCAATTAGCAGCCCAGCATTGATTCTAGCCAAAGTGAGCGATAAAAGTCAACATCGCCAAAAGATATTAATTTTTTCACTAACCTTCTCAGAATTCTTCCGATGACACTCCTGTAACATCACATTACAACATGCATATACAGTTTGATCGAAAATGTTTATATTTAGCCACCAAAATCATGGTTAGACAATGTGAAATGTAGACAAGCTGGTAAAGAAAACGTCCTTGCGCCACTTAGACAGTGATCTACTCTTATACATAAATACTCATAAACGTGACTAAAAAATATAGGGTGGACAGGGATTGATAGACAATTTAATTCTTAATACAATTGCGTTATTACATTTTTTAATTTATCCTTACTTTTCAATACAGTTTGCGCCAAGCGAAGCTACGTCAAAAAACATGGCGTCCTAAGCCACTAAAATGTTTCGACAGAAACACGATTTATCATAATAAAAATGTCCTACCTTGAGCTGTTCTTCCATCAGTATCTTGGGCAAAGGATCCTTTCTTGGGAGAAATCGTCTTTTGGTGGAAAGCTGTCCTCTTGCCATGTGGAAATGTCAACTACGTTCGGGATGAACTGAAAAGCGCACCCAACTTTTCACATCGTTGCAAAAATAAATGTCCCAAAATCGCACTAAACGGATATAAATTGCTATAAAACGCTTTAAATTAACTACTTTGTGATGTTTGTAACTCCTATAACGAGTGAAAAGATGACCGGAGAAATATAACAGGCTAAACTAACGCTTGGAACAGGAGAGGGTCGGTGTCTTCCACGCGCGTTACGCAGCAAGAAAAGACTTGCTAGCTAAAGGTTTTTTTCATTTGTAGGGCCTGTGAACGAGCAATCGAGCCCGTTGGAATCGTCATCACGTAAAGGCATCCAGGGGAAGACGTAAGAAGTGTCCGTATAGTCATAGCAACGACAGAGCCCTTTTAAATGACTTCAGAAAAGTGGCCAACGTTTCTCAAATCTGACTCCATGTCAGGGAAATTGCTGTAGAATGGGCTCTGTTCCACTTAGAGACAAAATTTCAACTCCTATAGAAACTATAGACTGTTTTCTATCCAATAATAATAATAATATGCATATTGTACGATCAAGGATTTTGTGGGAAGCCGTTTAAAAAATTAGCCACATTAGCATAAATAGTCTAAACAGCGCCCCCATCCCCAACAGGTTAAACAAATCAAAATATATTTTATATTTTAGATTCTTCAAAGTAGCCACCCTTTTTCTTGATGAGAGCTTTGCAGATTCTTGACATTCTCTCAACCAGCTTCACCTGGAATGCTTTTCCAACAGCCTTGAAGGAGTTCCCACAAATGCTGAGCACTTGTTGGCTGCTTTTTCTTCACTCTGCGATCCAACTCATCCCAAACCATCTCAATTGGATTGAGGTTGGGTGATTGTGGAGGCCAGCTCATCTGATGCAGCACTCCATCACTCTGCTTCTTGGTCAAATAGCCCTTACACAGCCTGGAGGTGTGTTGGGTCATTGTCCTGTTGAAAAACAAATGATACTCCCACTAAATGCAAACCAGATGGGATGGCCTATTGCTGCAGAATGCTGTGGTAGCCATGCTGGTTAAGTGTGCCTTGAATTCTAAATAAATCACAGACAGTGTCACCAGAAAAGCACCCGCCACCATCACACCTCCTCCTCCATGCTTCACGGTGGGAACCATACATGCGGAGGTCATCCGTTCACCTACTCTGCGTCTCACAAATACACGGCGGTTGGAACCAAAAATCTCACATTTGGACTCATCAGACCAAAGGACAGATTTCAACTGGTCTAATGTTCATTGCTTGTGTTTCTTGGCCCAAGCAAGTCTCTTCATCTTATTGGTGTCCTTTAGTAGTGGTTTATTTCCAGCAATTCGACCATGAAGGCCTGATTCATGAGGTCTCCTCTGAACAGTTGATGTTGAGATGTGTCTCTTACTTGAATTCTAAGAAGCATTTATTTGAGCTGCAATTTCTGAGGTTGGTAACTCTAATGAACTTATCCTCTGCAGCAGAGGTAACTCTGGGTCTTCCTTTCCTGTGGCGGTCCACGTGAGAACCAGTTTCATCAGTGTTTTTTCTTTTTTTGCGACTGCACCTGAAGATACTTTCAAAGTTCTTGAAATTTTCCGGATTGACTGACCTTCATGTCTTAAAGTAATGATGGACGGACTGTCATTTCTCTTTCCTTATTTGAGCTGTTCTTGCCATAATATGGACTTGGTATTTTACCACATAGTGCTATCTTCTGTATACCACCACTACCTTGTCACAACACAACTGATTGGCTCAAATGCATTAAGAAGGAAAGAAATTCCACAAATTAACTTTTATCAAGGCACAGCTGTTAATTGAAATGTATTCCAGGTGACTTCCTCATGAAGCTGGTTGAGAGAATGCCAAGAGTATGCAAAGATTCCATCAAGGCATCAAGGCTACTTTGAAGAATCTCAAATCTCAAATATATTTTGATTTGTTTCACACCTTTTTGGTTACTACATGATTCCATACGTGTTATTTCATAGTTTTGATGTCCACTATTATTCTACAACTTAGAAAATAGTAAAAATAAAGAATAACCTTGAATGAGTATGTGTGTCCAAACTTTTTCACTGTTACTGTATATGTATGTCCTTGCCGACCTCTTTCAGGTAATACATTAACTACAGTATTAGCCTTATATATTTAGCTAATTAATGATGGGTTATGCCTAAGCTTCTATAGCCTCTGTCTTTTGCGCAATACGCATGCACCTGTGCACTGCTGGCCTTTCCTTAGAAAACCTTCCTTAGCTTTTGGAGTCCCATGCAGAAAAAGCAAGACTAGAATAGCTTGCTGGACATATTTTCTTATATAATTTTTCATATCAATAGACTATTCGAAGAGGGACGCAAGCTCTTTTTTGCTGAATGTTAAATACAACAATCAGTGAAATGGGTAGTTTGAAAGAAGAGCAAGCACATGATGGCGGTAGGCTATAGCAGTTATTAACTCAGCCCCATAACCCTTCAATCTTCATGAAGAGAAGGGAAGGCCTTCTGCATCTAATTCTAGTCCTACAGTATATTATTCAAGGATGTCAACAGAATGAGGAAGATTAGGACAATGAAACTTATTTAATTTAACTGTTGAAAGCGAGGAAGGAATGAAGCAACAATAGAGAGAAATAGGAAGTCGGCCAATAACATTAGGAGAAATATTATGAAAGGGATATATACGTCAGCCTACTAATTATATAAATAGGCCATATTATATTTCAAAATCAAATTCGCTAGCCTCTACTTGTAATTTTGTAGGCCGCATGTGCTGCACCAGAATCGCACCTTCTCTTCTGCTTTATCATGGTTTGTACGATGTGCGTAATTCCATTCCATATAATATAATACAGTACAGTAACACAGTTCAAAGTCCAAGATTAGGCTACTAAATCCAGCCGTGATGTCAGGTATCTACAGTCAGTCAGCTGTTGAAGTCCAATCCTGATGTCCTAATTAGAAGGTGGACCTCCACATTTGTAAGGAAAGCCTTCCCATTTAAAAGGTATTACCATCAGAACATCAGCCTGTGTCTAGCCTATATCCTGCGGATACAAGGTACATTCTAGCCTAACTGTCAATTAGTCCTTTTGTCACGCCCTGGCCTTAGTATTCTTTGTTTTCTTTATGTGTTTTAGTTAGGTCAGGGTGTGACATGGGGAATGTATGTGTTTTGTAGTGTCTAGGGGTGTTGTATGTGTATGGGGCAGAGTAGAGTAATGTTGTCTAGTTATGTCTATGGCTGCCTAGATTGGTTCTCAATCAGAGACAGCTGTCATTCATTGTCTCTGATTGGGAGCCATATTTAAGGCAGCCATAGGCAGTGGGCTTTTGTGGGGTGTTGTCTATGTTGAACGTTTGTTGCTTGTCTGTGCACTTACGTTATTTAGCTTCACGGTCGTTTGTTGTTTTGTTTTGTTTTTGTAATAGTGTTCGTTGCATGTTTTTTCCCTTCTCTAAAATAAAAGAGATGTATTTTGCACACGCTGCGCCTTGGTCCTCTCTCTCTCACGAAGACGATCGTGACAGAACACCCCACCAACCATGGATCAAGCAGCGTGTGAGGAACCAGCAACAGAGGAAAAACAAACAGGACTCGTGGACATGGGAGGATGTTTTGGACGGCAAGGGTTGCTACACATGGGAGGAGATCCTGGCTGGAAGAGATCGCCTCCCATGGGAACAGCTGGAGGCGATTAGGAGAGCAGAGGCAACCGGAGAGAGGAACCGGAGTTATGCGGGTAAGCGACTAGCAAGGAAGCCTGTGAGTAAACCCCAAAAATTTCTTGGGGGGGGGGGGCTAGAAAGGAGAGTGGCGAAGTCAGGTAGGAGACCTGCGCCTACTCCCTGTACTTACCGTGGAGAGCGAGAGTACGGGCAGACACCGTGTTACGCAGTAGAGCGCAGGGTGTCTCCTGTACGTGTGCATAGCCCGGTGCGGTACATACCAGCTTCTCGTATCGGCAGGGCTAGATTGAGCTTTGAGCCGGATGTCATGAAGCTGGCCCAACGCATCTGGCCACCAGTGCGTCTCCTCGGGCCGGCTTACATGGCACCAGCCTTACGCATGGTGTCCCCGGTTCGCCTACATAGCCCGGTGCGGGTTATTCCACCTCCCAGCACTGGTCGGGCTACGGGGAGTATACAACCAGGTAAGGTTGGGCAGGCTCAGTGCTCAAGGGAGCCAGTACGCCTGCACGGTCCGGTATTTCCGGCGCCATCTCCCCGCTCCAGCCCAGTACCACCAGTGCCTACACCACACACCAGGCTTCCAGTGCGTATCCAGAGCCCTGTTCCTCCTCCACGCACTCTCTCTGGTGCGTGTATCCAGCCCAGTGCCTCCAGTTCCGGCACCACGCATCAAGCCTCCTGTCCGTCTCCAGAGCCCTGTACGCACTGATCCTTCTCCCCGTACTCGCCCTGATGTGCGTGCCCTAAGCCCGGTACCACCAGTGCCGGTACCACGCACCAGGCCTATAGTACGCTTTGAGAGTCCAGTGTGCCCTGTTGTTGTTCCCCGCACTAGCCTGAAGGTGCGTGTCTTTAGCCCGGTACCTCCAGTTCCGGTACCACGCACCAGGCCTACAGTGCGTCTCAGCTGGCCAGAATCTGCCGTCTGCCAAACGGCGCCTGAACTGCCCGTCTGCCCAACGGCGCCTGAACTGCCCGTCTGCCCAACGCCGTCTGAACTGTCCGTCTGCCAAGCGCCGCATGAACTGCCCGTCTGTACTGAGCCTGCAAAGCCGCCCGTCTGCCATGAGCCTTCAGAGCCGTCCGCCAGACAGGAGCCGCTAGAGCCTTCCGCCAGACAGGATCAGCCAGAGCATTCCGCCAGACAGGATCAGCCAGAGCCTTCCGCCAGACAGGATCAGCCAGAGCCTTCCGCCAGACAGGATCAGCCAGAGCCTTCCGCCAGCCATGACCAGCCAGAGCCGTCAGCGAGCCATGACCAGCCAGAGCCGTCAGCGAGCCATGACCAGCCAGAGCCGTCAGCGAGCCATGACCAGCCAGAGCCATCATCCAGCATTAAGCCGTCATCCAGCCAGGATCCGCCAGAGCCGGCCAGCCAGGATCTGCCAGCCAGCCAGGATCTGCCAGCCAGCCAGGATCTGCCAGCCAGTCCGGATCCGCCCCTTAGTCCGGTGCTGCCCCTTAGTCCGGTGCTGCCTCTTAGTCCGGTGGGGTTAATTTGGAGGGTGGCCATTTGGAGGAGGCTACCAAAGCGGGTATTGACAATGGTGGAGTAGGGGCCACGTCCCGCACCCGGGGGGGGGGGGGGGGGGGGTACTGTCACGACCTGGCCTTAGTATTCTTTGTTTTCTTTGTTTTTTAGTATGGTCAGGGTGTGACATGGGGAATGTATGTGTTTTGTCGTGTCTAGGGGTGTTGTATGTGTATGGGGCAGAGTAGAGTATAGTTGTCTAGTTATGTCTATGGCTGCCTAGATTGGTTCTCAATCAGAGACAGCTGTCATTCATTGTCTCTGATTGGGAGCCATATTTAAGGCAGCCATAGGCAGTAGGCTTTTGTGGGGTGTTGTCTATGTTGAACGTTTGTTGCTTGTCTGTGCACTTACGTTATTTAGCTTCACGGTCGTTTGTTGTTTTTTTTTGTTTTTGTAATAGTGTTCGTTGCATGTTTTTTCCCTTCTCTAAAATAAAAGAGATGTATTTTGCACACGCTGCGCCTTGGTCCACTCTCTCTCACGAAGACGATCGTGACACCTTTCCTCTTCTGATCTCAGTCCACATCAGGAATAACTTTTGGGTCGTTATCAGAAAGTGCATTTAGGACAGAAATAAACTATGTAATTAACTAATAATAAACTTTACTAGTGACCAGTTATGTTCCCATTTACATAGTGATAAGATACATGTTATCTCTTTCCGCTGTGTGTTGTTTGTATGGTTCTCTATGTAAATGTTTGTCTGTTTCCACCAAGAACCACATTGTCCTCGGGCAACAGTGTCTGTGAGATAAAAAACCCATCTCAAATAACATCAATCAACAGCCAATCAATACATCACAAAAGGGTGAACAAACAGATAAAACATCTTTGTGTGGTTAGTCATACGCTCATCTAAACACAAAGCCTGCCCTAAGGATCACAGGGAGCCATGCAGTAGCTGCTGTCCATACTGCTAATAGAGCACCTCCATCAATAGAGGAAGTAATTTATAGATTACTCCAAGAAGGCGTAGCAGTCGGACGTGTGTTTGTCTTGTCTTGTCCCGTCTTGTCCCGCGTAAATAGTCCTCGTATTTTTTGTATACATTTCGTATATATTTTAATTTCACTTTCCATCTTGGAACTGAATATACATTCCCGCAACCCGCCTCACCCAATGTGGTACGGATCTGCTATTTTTTATACTTTAGAACCGTAACCCCAATCAGAAGCTAGCCAGATAACTAGCTACTAGCTAGTAGTCAGTTAGCCACTGCTGCGGTCTTCGCCCTTAACTCGGACACCAGCCAGCTTCAGCTCGGGCAATACCTGCCAGTCTGCAGGCGCGATATCAACCCAGAGAATATAGGACTGCTTTTTCTCTACCACATCACCGGATTCCTGACGCAAGCTCTGGACAATTACACCGGATCATCGTCGCTAGCTAGCTGCAACCAGGTGGCTACTACTGGCTAATACCTCTGTCCCGAAACAAGCACCAGTTAGCCTTGAGCTAGCCTCGAGCTAGGCCCATCTGCCGGCTAGCCGAAGAGGCCTACCAGCGAATTATTGGGCTACAATACCTCTTTTGCCAATTGGACTGGACCCTTTATTGCCGACACGCAGCCCCGCCGATCCATCACGACTGGTCTGCCGACGTAATTGTCCGAAGTGGTTTCAACAGGCTTTTCCATTGCGACGTTTCTGAATACCCATCTGCTAATTATTGGCTGTCTTATCGGCTGCTATCTAAATAAATATACCGGACATTTTTTTTTTTTTTTCCGGGGTCACTATATCTATTTTGCCAATTGGATCGATCCCCTCTACCACACGGAACCCCACTAATCTACCGACGGAAACGAACGAGGTGACAAAAAAATAAATAAAAAATAAATAAAAACAGACCTCCATCCTATGTTATCTTGCTACCGATAGCCAGCTACCCGGCCAGCTGTCTGGATCGCTGTGCCCCCAACCAACCTCTACTCACTGGACCCTTATGATCACTCGATTAAGCATGCCTCTCCTTAATGTAAATATGCCTTGTCCATTGCTGTTCTGGTTAGTGTTTATTGGCTTATTTCACTGTAGAGCCTCTAGCCCTGCTCACTATATATCCAACCTCTCAGTTCCACCACCCACATATGCGATGACATCACCTGGTTTCAATGATGTTTCTAGAGACTATATCTCTCTCATCATCACCCATTACCTAGGTTTACCTCCACTGTATTCACATCCTACCATACGTTTGTCTGTACATTATTCCTTGAAGCTATTTTATCGCCCCCAGAAACTTCCTTTTACTCTCTGTTCTAGACGTTCCAAACGACCAATTCTCATAGCTTTTAGCCGTACCCTTATCCTACTCCTCCTCTGTTCCTCTGGTGATGTAGAGGTGAATCCAGGCCCTGCAGTACCTAGCTCCACTCCTATTCCCCAGGCGCTCTCTTTTGATGATTTCTGTAACCGTAATAGCCTTGGTTTCATGCATGTTAACATTAGAAGCCTCTTTCCTAAGTTTGTTTTGTTCACTGCTTTAGCCCCTTCTGCCAACCCAGATGTTTTAGCCGTGTCTGAATCCTGGCTTAGGAAGACCACCAAAAATTCTGACATTTTCATCCCTAACTACAAGATTTTCAGACAAGATAGAACGGCCAAAGGGGGCGGTGTTGCAATCTACTGCAAGGATTGCCTGCAGAGTTCTGTTTTACTATCCAGGTCTGTTCCGAAACAATTTTAACTCCTACTTTTAAAAATCCACCTCTCTAAAAACAAGTCTCTCACTGTTGCCGCCTGCTATAGACCACCCTCTGCCCCCAGCTGTGCTCTGGACACCATATGTGAACTGATTGCCCCCCATCTATCTTCAGAGCTTGTGCTGCTAGGCGACCTAAATTGGAACACGCTTAACACCCCAGCCATCCTACAATCTAAGCTTGATGCCCTCAATCTCACACAAATTATCAATGAACCTACCAGGTATCACCCCAATTCCGTAAACACGGGTACCCTCATAGACATCATCCTAACCAACTTGCCCTCCAAATACACCTCTGCTGTTTTCAACCAAGATCTCAGCGATCACTCCCTCATTGCCTGTATCCGTAATGGGTCAGCGATCAAACGACCTCCACTCATCACTGTCAAACGCTCCCTGAAACACTTCAGCGAGCAGGCCTTTCTAATCGACCTGGCCGAGGTATCCTGGAAGGATATTGATCTCATCCCGTCAGTAGAGGATGCCTGGATATTTTTTAAAAATGCCTTCCTCACCATCTTGAATAAGCATGCCCCATTCAAGAAATTTAGAACCAGGAACAGATATAGCCCTTGGTTCTCTCCTGACCTGACTGCCCTTAACCAACAGAAAAACATCCTATGGCGTTCTGCATTAGCATCGAACAGCCCCCGTGATATGCAACTTTTCAGGGAAGCTAGAAACCAGTATACACAGGCAGTTAGAAAAGCCAAGGCTAGCTTTTTCAAGCAGAAATTTGCTTCCTGCAACACAAACTCAAAAAAGTTCTGGGACACTGTAAAGTCCATGGAGAATAAGAACACCTCCTCCCAGCTTCCAACTGCACTGAAGATAGGAAATACTGTCACCACCGACAAATCCATTATAATTGAGAATTTCAATAAGCATTTTTCTACGGCTGGCCATGCTTTCCACCTGGCTACCCCTACCCGGTCAACAGCACTGCCCTCCCCTCTGCTACTCGCCCAAGCCTTCCCCATTTCTCTTTCTCCCAAATACAGTCAGCTGATGTTCTGAAAGAGCGGCAAAATCTGGACCCTTACAAATCAGCCGGGCTAGATAATCTGGACCCTTTCTTTGTAAAACCATCTGCTGAAATTGTTGCCACCCCTATTACCAGCCTTTTCAACCTCTCTTTCGTGTCGTCTGAGATTCCCAAAGATTGGAAAGCAGCTGCGGTTATCCCCCTCTTCAAAGGGGGAGACACTCTAGACCCAAACTGCTACAGACCTATATCTATCCTACCCTGCCTTTCTAAGGTCTTCGAAAGCCAAGTCAACAAACAGATTACCGACCATCTCGAATCCCACCATACCTTCTCCGCTATGCATTCTGGTTTCAGAGCTGGTCATGGGTGCACCTCAGCCACGCTCAAGGTCATAAACGATATCTTAACCGCTATCGATAGGAAACAGTACTGTGCAGCCATATTCATTGACCTGGCCAAGGCTTTTGACTCTGTCAATCACCACATCCTCATCGGTAGACTCGACAGCCTTGGTTTCTCTAATGATTGCCTCGCCTGGTTCACCAACTACTTCTCTGATCGAGTTCAGTGTGTCAAATCGGAGGGTCTGTTGTCCGGACCTCTGGCAGTCTCTATGGGGGTGCCACAGGGTTCAATTCTTGGACCGACTCTCTTCTCTGTATACATCAATGATGTCGCTCTTGCTGCTGGTGAGTCTCTGATCCACCTCTACGCAGACGACACTATTCTGTATACTTCTGGCCCTTCTCTTGACACTGTGTTAACAACCCTCCAGGCGAGCTTCAATGCCATACAACTCTCCTTCCGTGGCCTCCAATTGCTCTTAAATACAAGTAAAACTAAATGCATGCTCTTCAACCGATCGCTGCCTGCACCTGCCCGCCTGTCCAGCATCACTACTCTGGACGGCTCTGACTTAGAATATGTGGACAACTACAAATACCTAGGTGTCTGGTTAGACTGTAAACTCTCCTTCCAGACTCACATCAAGCATCTCCAATCCAAAGTTAAATCTAGAATCGGCTTCCTATTCCGCAACAAAGCATCCTTCACTCATGCTGCCAAACATACCCTTGTAAAACTGACCATCCTACCAATCCTCGACTTCGGTGATGTCATTTACAAAATAGCCTCCAAAACCCTACTCAATAAATTGGATGCAGTCTATCACAGTGCCATCCGTTTTGTCACCAAAGCCCCATATACTACCCACCACTGCGACCTGTACGCTCTCGTTGGCTGGCCCTCGCTTCACACTCGTCGCCAAACCCACTGGCTCCAGGTCATCTACAAGACCCTGCTAGGTAAAGTCCCCCCTTATCTCAGCTCGCTGGTCACCATAGCAACGCCCACCCGTAGCACGCGCTCCAGCAGGTATATCTCTCTGGTCACCCCCAAAACCAATTCTTCCTTTGGCCGCCTCTCCTTCCAGTTCTCTGCTGCCAATGACTGGAACGAACTACAAAAATCTCTGAAACTGGAAACACTTATCTCCCTCACTAGCTTTAAGCACCAGCTGTCAGAGCAGCTCATAGATTACTGCACCTGTACATAGCCCATCTATAATTTAGCCCAAACAACTACCTCTTTACCTACTGTATTTATTTATTTTGCTCCTTTGCACCCCATTATTTCTATCACTACTTTGCACCTTCTTCCACTGCAAACCAACCATTCCAGTGTTATTTTTTTACTTGCTATATTGTATTTACTTCGCCACCATGGCCTTTTTATATATTTTTTTATTTATTTATATATATATCTTGTTTGCCTTCACCTCCCTTATCTCACCTCACTTGCTCATATTGTATATAGACTTATTTTCACTGTATTATTGACTGTATGTTTGTTTTACTCCATGTGTAACTATGTGTTGTTGTATGTGTCGAACTGCTTTGCTTTATCTTGGCCAGGTCGCAATTGTAAATGAGAACGTGTTCTCAATTTGCCTACCTGGTTAAATAAAGGTGAAATAAATAAATTACACACATTTAGTCGTGTCCCATGGAACTGCTTTCTTCACCACTCATAATCTCGATGGAGAGGAAACAGTAGCCCAAAGGTATGACCTCAATTTCAATACATTAACCAAACATTTCTCCAGGACCCCACTCTGCCAAATAGCCACACACTTTTTTTTTAAATAAAGGAGTATCTCATATTGTATGCATCTGAATGTCTGCTTGACAAATGTACAGCAGAACATGACAGTATTTCCAAAACGCTACATCCACAATTTTTTAACATTTTGTGTTTTTTCATCAGAAATTATTTCTGTGGGTACCTTCATGTGTGTAAAACTATTACTGTTCTCAGATTTTTTATTAATAGATTTGAGATGTTTTGCAAAACGCTATACAGTGCATTTGGAAAGTATTCAGACCTCTTGAGTTTTTCCCCAAAAAATTATGTTATAGCCTTATTCTAAAATGTATTAAATATTTAAAAAATGTCTCATCAATCTACACACACTACCCCATAATGACAAATCGAAAACAGGTTTTTAGAAATGTTTGCTAATCTATGTAAAATGAAATAAAAACTGAAATATCACGTTTACATAAGTATTCATACCCTTTACTATGTAATCTGTTGAAGCACATTTGGCAGCGGTTATAGCTTTGAGTCTGTAGCAAGCTTGGCATACCTGTAGTTTCTCCCATTCTTCTCTGCAAATCCATTTACTGACACCGGCCATATTCAACGGGTGTTGAGCGTTTTGTCAGTTATTCTGTGCTCAGGCAAACTCAGACGAGAGTGGTCTGAAATCGGAGTAGATAGCCATAGCGAATTTACCAGCTACAGTACTAGTCAAAAGTTCGGACACACATACTCATTCAAGGGTTTTTCTTTATTTGTACTATTTTGTACATTGTAGAATAATAGTGAAGACATCAAAACTATGAAATAACACATATAGAATCATGTAGTAACCCAAAAAGTTTTAAACAAATCTAAATATTTTTATATTTGAGATTCTTCAAAATTTGGTATTTGGTATTGGTATATTATTAGGATCCCCATTAGCTGTGGCAAAAGCAGCAGCTACTCTTCCTGGGGTCCACACAAAACATGAAACATAATACAGAATGACATAATACAGAACATCAATAGACACGAACAGCTCAAGGACAGAACTACATACATTTTTGAAAAGGCACACGTAGCCTACATATCAATGCATACACACAAACTATCTAGGTCGACTAGGGGAGAGGCGTTGTGCCGTGAGGTGTTGCTGCATCTGTTTTTTGAAACCAGGTTTGCTGTTTATTTGAGCAATATGAGATGGAAGTTCCATGCAATAAGGGAAGTATAATACAGTACACTTTCTTGAATTTGTTCTGAATTTGGGGACTGTGAAAAGACCCCTGGTGGCATGTCTGGTGGGATAAGTGTGTGTGTCAGAGTTGTGTGTAAGTTGACTATGCAAACAATTTGGGATTTTCAACACTTTAATGTTTCTTATAAAAAGAAGAAGTGATGCAGTCAGTCTCCTCAACTCTTAGCCAAGAGAGACTGGCATGAATAGTATTTATATCAGCCCTCTGATTACAATTAAGAGCAAAATGTTCCGTTGTTTTCTGGACCAGCTGCAGCTTAACCTGTTGAGGCTGGGGGCGCTGTTGTCACTATTTATGCTAATCGTGTAATTTTTGAAACGGCTTCCCACAAAATTCTTGATCGTACAATATGCATATTATTATTATTATTGGATAGAAAACAGTCTATAGTTTCTATAGGAGTTGAAATTTTGTCTCTAAGTGGAACAGAACCCATTCTACAGCAATTTCCCTGACATGGAGTCAGATTTCAGAAATGTTGGCCCCTGATCTGGAGTCAGTTAAAAGGCCACTGTTATTGCTATGAGGATACGGACACTGCTTACGTCTTCTCCTGGATGCCTTTACGTGATGACGATTTGAATGGGGTTGATTGCGCGTTCACAGGCACTATAAATTAAAAAACCCTGTAGCTAGCAACTCTTTTCTTGGTGCGTCACGCGCGTGGAGGACACCGACCCGCACCTGTTCCAAGCATTAGTGTTGGGAGTAATCTTTCTCCGGTCATGTTAAGACTCGTTATAGGAGTTAAAAACATCATAAGGTAGTTAATTTAAAGCGTTTTATAGCAATTTATATCCGTTTAGTGCGATTTTGGGACATTTATTTCTGAAACGCTGTGAATCGCTGGGCACGCTTCCAGTTCATCCCGAACGCAGTTGGCATTTCCACATGGCAAGAGGACAGCTTTCCACCAAAAGACGATTAGACCCAAGAAATGATCCTTTGCCCAAGATACTGATGGAAGAACAGCTCAAAGTAGGACATTTTTATTATGATAAATCGTGTTTCTGTCGAAAAATGTTAGTGGCTTAGGACGCCATGTTTTTTGACGTAGCTTCGCTTGGCGCAAACTGTATTGAAAAGTAAGGATAATTTAAAAAATGTAATTCCGCGATTGTATTAAGAATTAAATTGTCTATCAATCGATGTCCACCCTATATTGTTTAGTCACGTTTATGAGTATTTATGTATAAGAGTAGATCACTGTCTAATATGGCGCACGGACATTTTCTCACCAGCTGGGCTACATTTCACATTGTCTAACCATGATTTTGGTGACTAAATATGCACATTTTCGAACAAACTGTATATGCATGTTGTAATGTGATGTTACAGGGGTGTCATCTGAAGAATTCTGAGAAGGTTAGTGAAAAATAATATATTTTGGCGATGTTTACGTTATCGCTCACTTTGGCTAGAATTAATGCTGGGGTAATGTTTGCACATGTGCTATGCTAATATAACGATTTATTGTGTTTTCGCTGTAAGACACTTAGAAAATCTGAAATATTGTCTGTATTCACAGGATCTGTGTCTTTCGATTAGTGTATGCTGTGTATTTTTACGAAATGTTTGATGATTAGTAAGTAGGTAAACACGTTGCTCTATGTAGTTATTCTAGTCCATTTGTGACGGTGGGTGCAATTGTAACCTATGCCATCTACCTGAAATATGCACATTTTTCTAACAAAACCTATCCCATACCATAAATATGTTATCAGACTGTCATCTGATGAGTTTTTTTCTTGGTTAGGGGCTATAAATATCTTAGTTTAGCCGAATTGGTGATAGCTACTGGTGTTGGTGGACAAATAAAAGATGGTGGATTATGCTAATGTGTTTTTAGGTAATAGATGTACATCTTTACATATTGTGTCTTCCCTGTAAAACATTTTAAAAATCGGACATGTTGGCTGGATTCACAAGATCTGTGTCTTTCATTAGCTGTATTGGACTTTAATGTGTGAAAGTTAAATATTTAAAAAAAAAAAAAAATTTGAATTTCGCGGCTCTGCCTTTTCAGTGGGGGTGGGGGGGGAGTGCCGCTAGCGGCACCCTCATCCTAGACAGGTTAAACAATTAAAGCTAATTTACCTACATTTCAGAAAATGTATATATACTGTAGCATTTTAGAATTAAACTCTTCTTGCTATCTCAGTGGTTTACTGTGATTGCAGCGAAATGCAGTCTTTTAAGACTTGAAAAAATCAACCAGGAAACTGCACCGCCCGCAACCGCAGTGCTCTCCAGAAGGTGGTGCGGTCTGCCCAACGCATCACCGGGGGCACACTGCCTGCCCTCCAGGACACCTACAGCACCCAATGTCACAGGAAGGCCAAAAATATCATCAAGGCCATCAACCACCCGAGCCACGGCCTGTTCACCCTGCTATCATCCAGAAGGCGAGGTCAGTACAGGTGCATCAAAGCTGGGACCGAGAGACTGAAAAAACGCTTCTATCTCAAGGCCATCAGACTGTTAAATAGCCATCACTAGCCGGCTACCACCCGGTTACTCAACCCTCCACCTTAAAGGCTGCTGACCTATATACATAGACATGGAATCACTGGCCACTTTAATAATGGAACACTAGTCACTTTAATAATGTTTACACACTGCTTTACTCATTTCATATGTACATACGGTATTCTTTTCTACCGTATTTTAGTCAATGCCACTCCGACATTGCTTGTCCTAATATTTATATATTTCTTAATCCCATTATTTTACTTTTAGATTTGTGTGTATTGTTGTGAATTGTAAGATATTACTGCACTGTTGGAGCTAGGGACACAAGCATTGCGCTACACCCGCAATAACATCTGCTAAAAATGTGTATGTGTGTGACCAATAACATTTGAATTGATTTGAAAATGGTGTACGGAACAGACATTGGCAACAACACAAACAATTGAATCCCCTTCTCAGCAGTTTACTGATGGGAGAGATTTTCCCCATCAAGTAGAGGCTCCTCTGCTAGGGTTTTTTAGTTTTTTTGGTCTATCTCCTCCATCCATGTGCTGCTACACATTGATCAAATGCTATCAAAGACTTGTCAAAAATCTATAATGTAAATGTTGGTTTGTGTACAAGTCGTGGTGAAGAGGAGCATCTCTGAAGGCTGTGCCCTTGTGGTTATGGATTTAAAATGTAAACAATAAAAAGACACAGGTTAAAGATATTTCAGTAACAGGCAGAATCGAAAGGTTAAGAATCTCAAAGATTAAGCTATGCTTTAGGGGCACATAGGGGTTTATTGACACAATGTGAGTAACCTACGAGAACCACAAAGCATTTTCACCAAGGCTGCACATTCCTCTAGGAATATGGGACAGGTCTAATAGCAGACAAAATATGTAAATTGATTTGCTTTGGCTTTCAGCCGTCAGAAAAGAGATTCATTCAAATTCTTCCAACACCATCTTTGCTACCTGGAGAACACATTTGCGAGGTTAGGCTGCATCAATAATCAATGCACACTTGTTCTTACATGTACATTGCAAGGGAATGATCTCAGGGGCAACCATCACAAATAAAGCTCAAATGCTATGGTGGGTCAATATGAAAGTCATGTCTCAGACCTCATCTATGAAGCATAAACAGGTGCAGGAGGCTTGGCTTTAAGTGTGGGGAATGGTGCTGCATGAGAAGGTGAATTATAAATCTGTACCCCCATTCTGTTCAGGGAAAGTGAGACATAAGAAATTACATGAATAACTAAACGAGACATCGACATCGGAGCAAAACAAACCGACTGACGAAGAAGACTCTCTTAATAGATCCAGTGTTATGGTGATTTTACATGATTAGGCATGTTTGTATGTTTACCTCATATCTGTGTAAGGGTTTGTATTAATTACTGTATTGTATTTATTGTATCCTTTCATCTCTGTTAGTTGCTAGTTGATATGTTATATCACTATCTCTGCTAAAGCATGCTGAAATGCTGATGAAGATATTCTGATCTGAATAATCAGAGCAGAGAGGAGAGAATGAGAAACAGGGACGGCAAGAGAGACAAGAGTAAGTGTTTAAGAGAGAGGAAAGAAACGAGTGATGGAGAGTGAAGAGGAGGGTGAGATGGAGGTGAGATGGATGAGACGAGGCAGAGAGGTGAGATAGAGAGAGAGAGCCTGGGGAATATAGCATGGCCCTCAGTGCTCTCTGTCTGTCTGTCAGTGTGCCAAGCGGCCCCCTGCATCAGGCTGGTAAGAGATATATGGTGATTGAATCAGCCAGGCAACAGAAAGGTTGTGTGCCATGGATTTATAGGCATTCAGAAAGCACAGCAAGACTACCAGACACCATCGACCCCTCAAAAACATCCCCTTCAACACACTTCATAGGACAGTCTCTCACACATCCTGTCAGCACACAGCAAACACACTTTTACTCTCTCTCTCGCACGCACGCACGCACGCACGCACGCACACACACACACAGACACACATTCAAAACCATCCATCCCTAGTCTAATCTTAGGTCCTAGTAGTCATAAAGCTACTGCGACATTAATCACTTAAATAACATAAACCCCACCATGCTACTGTACTGCTCTTCTAGTGTGACCATCCATCCTCAAGTCATGCTGGGCTCAGTGTGAGAGAGAGACAGGTTGGCCTGGAGGTTAGCATGTGAAGCCACACTCCCTCCTGCGGAGAAAGAAATCTCCTCAGCCAGCGGTCCAGCGGTCCACACACGCTACTCTGCCTCTCAGCCTCTCTCTCCCCTGCCTGCCTGTCCAGGGTGTGTCCTGTCCTCACCCAACCCGATTTACCTTTTATCTTAATGCAATTGTCATTGATTTCCTTCCCCGGCTTAAAACAATTCGTTTGTCAGCCCATACTGGATGAAAATATATGGGACCTGGCGGGAGCTGTAGAACACTGTTGATGGCTTCACCCTGTCAGGGCACATAGATCTGTCAATCTCAGCCCAGACGGATGCTCAGTTAACTCCTCACTCACTAGCTGGCTGCTCACCATGAAGCAATATCGTCTCAAAGTGAGGTTTATGGTCAGATGTGAGCAGGTCAGTGGTTCTAATGTAAGGTAAGATGTACAGGCTACAACCATCTGATACACCGTAAGCCTGTCTTATTGCATAGCCAAGGTTCTTATGCACTAGAGCGTGAACTGCGGTCTATAAGGCAGAAACATGCTGAGACATGCTTTAGCGCAGCACCAGCAAGGTCTTCCTGTGGGTGGCAGGTAACCTAGCGGTTAAGAGCTTTGGGCCAGTAACCGAAAGGTCGCTGGTTCAAATCCATGAACCGACCAGGTGAAAAACGTGTTGTTGTACCCTTGAGCAAGGCCCTTAACTCTGGATATGAGCATCTGCTAAATGAATGTGACAGCTGTCTGCAGCTGAAGGGAGAGGAGGCTGTTATGTAATTAGTCCTACTGAGTCAGTACTGGCTGGGCAAAAATGCTGAGCATCCTTTTTCATAGCTCAAGTCCCATTCTGTGTCCAAACTGCAATAGTTTCTGGGTAGAGCTTTGCACACCTGGAGTTTACAATATTTGCACATTATTCTTTTTTAAATTATTCAAGCTCTGTCAAGTTGGCTGTTGATCATTGGTAGACAGACATTTTCAAGTCTTGCCATAGTTTTTCAAGACAATTTAAGTCAAAACTGTAATTAGATGACTCAGGAACATTCAACGTTGTCTTGGTAAGCAACTCCAGTTCATATTTGGCCTTGTGTTTTAGGTTATTGTCCTGATATAAGGGTAATTTGTCTCCCGGTGTGTGTTGGAAAGCAGACTGAAAAAGGTTTTCCTTTAGGATTGTGTCTGTGCTTAGCTCTATTCCATTTCATTTTATCCTAAAAAAAATCCCTAGTCCTTGCCGATGATAAGCACACCCATAACATGATACAGCCACCACCATGCTTGAAAATATGAAGAGTGGTGTTCAGTGATGTGTTGTGTTGGATTTACCCAGAACATAAGGCTTTGTATTCACCAAATAAAGTTAATTTCTTTGCCAATTTATTTTGCAGTTTGACTTTAGTGCCTTATTACAAACAGGATGAATGTTTAGGAATATTTGTACTATGTACAGGCATCCATCTTTTCACTCTGTCACTCTGTAGCGGTATTTATTTAGAGAGGGGTAAAGAAAGATTTTGTTCGGGCGCCAGGCAGGTATTAACCATGCCGAAAGGAAAAGAGTAGAACAGAGAGAGTACCACTCCCAGACCCACACACATCAGCAGAAGAGACTGCCTAGAGTGTAGCCTGTTTACCGTTTACCATTTCGCCACAACTCTGTGGAGTAACTACAATGTTGTTGATCCATCCTCAGTTTTTCCTATCACAGCCACTGAACTGTAACTGTTTTATTAAAGTCACCATTGGCCTCATGGTGAAATCCCTGAGCGGTTTCCTTCCTCTCTGGTAATTGAGTTAGGAAGGACGCCTGTATCTTTGTAGTGACTGGGTGTATTGATACACCATCCAAAGTGTAATTAATAACTTCACCATGCTCAAAGGGATATTTAATGTTTGTTTTTTTACCCATCTACCAATAGGTGAGGCATTGGAAAACCTCCCTGGTCTTTGTGGTTGAATCTGTGTTTGAAATTCACTGCTCGACTGTGGCACTTTACATATAATTGTATGTGTGGGGTACAGAGATGAGGTAGTCATTCAAAAAATCTGGTTAAACACTATTACTGCACACAGACTGAGTCCATGCAACTTGTTATGTGACTTGTTAAGCACATTTTTGCTCCTGAACGTATTTAGGCTTGCCATAATAAAGGGGTTAAATTTGTAAAAATGTCTAAAGACAAAATTACACTCTGACATTATGGGGTATTGTGTGTAGGCCAGTGACACATCTCAATTGAAACCATTTTCTATTCAGACTATAACACTTTTTTAAGTCAAGGGGTGTGAATACTTTCTGAAGGTACTGTACATACAGTGGGGCAAAAAAGTATTTAGTCAGCCACCAATTGTACAAGTTCTCCCACTTAAAAAGATGAGAGAGGCCTGTAATTTTCATCATAGGTACACTTCAACTATGACAGACAAAATGAGAAAGAAAAATCAAGAAAATCACATTGTAGGATTTTTTATGAATTTATTTGCAAATTATGGTGGAAAATAAGTATTTGGTCACCTACAAACAAGCAAGATTTCTGGCTCTCACAGACCTGCAACTTCTTCTTTAAGAGGCTCCTCTGTCCTCCACTCGTTACCTGTATTAATGGTACCTGTTTGAACTTGTTATCAGTATAAAAGACACCTGTCCACTCCAAACTCCACTATGGCCAAGACCAAAGAGCTGTCAAAGGACACCAGAAACAAAATTGTAGACCTGCACCAGGCTGGGAAGACTGAATGTGCAATAGGTAAGCAGTTTGGTTTGAAGAAATCAACTGTGGGAGCAATTATTAGGAAATGGAAGACATACAAGACCACTGATAATCTCCCTCGATCTGGGGCTCCATGCAAGATCTCACCCCGTGGGGTCAAAATGATCACAAGAACGGTGAGCAAAAATCCCAGAACCACACTGGGACCTAGTGAATGACCTGCAGAGAGCTGGGACCAAAGTAACAAAGCCTACCATCAGTAACAGACTACGCCGCCAGGGACTCAAATCCTGCAGTGCAAGACGTGTCCCCCTGCTTAAGCCAGTACATGTCCAGGCCCGTCTGAAGTTTGCTAGAGAGCATTTGGATGAACCAGAAGAAGATTGTGAGAATGTCATATGGTCAGATGAAACCAAAATAGAACTTTTTGGTAAAAACTCAACTCGTCGTGTTTGGAGGACAAAGAATGCTGAGTTGCATCCAAAGAACACCATACCTACTGTGAAGCATGGGGGTGGAAACATCATGCTTTGGGGCTGTTTTTCTGCAAAGGGACCAGGACAACTGATCCGTGTAAAGGAAAGAATGAATGGGGCCATGTATCGTGAGATTTTGAGTGAAAACCTCCTTCCATCAGCAAGGGCATTGAAGATGAAACGTGGCTGGGTCTTTCAGCATGACAATGATCCCAAACACACCGCCCGGGCAACGAAGGAGTAGCTTCGTAAGAAGCATTTCAAGGTCCTGGAGTGGCCTAGCCAGTCTCCAGATTCAACCCCATAGAAAATCTTTGGAGGGAGTTGAAAGTCTGTGTTGCCCAACAACAGCCCCAAAACATTACTGCTCTAGAGGAGATCTGCATGGAGGAATGGGCCAAAATAACAGCACCAGTGTGTGAAAACCTTGTGAAGACTTACAGAAAACGTTTGACCTCTGTCATTGCCAACAAAGGGTATATAACAAAGTATTGAGATAAAGTTTTGTTATTGACCAAATACTTATTTTCCACCATAATTTGCAAATAAATTCTTTTAAAAATCCTACAATGTGATTTTCTGGATTTTTTTTCTCATTTTGTCTGTCATAGTGGAAGTGTACCTATGATGAAAATTACAGGCCTCTCTCATCTTTTTAAGTGGGAGAACTTGCACAATTGGTGGCTGACTAAATACTTTTTTGCCCCACTGTATCTCTGGTAAGATATATTTTTTTCTCCTTCCTCTTTCAATTTGTCAATAAAAATATGAACTAACATCCTGAAACAGGTTGCCTCTTCAGTTCAAGAGACCTTTATAAGAATCACACTGAGTTTGAAATCAAAGAGACCGTTGGTGTAACGGCGGCCTTCCCTCTCTTCACTAGAAGAGGGGGTGAAACAGGGATCGGACCAACACGCAGCGTAGCCAGTGCTCAACATGTTTAATTAACAAAAACTACAGTGAACACTAAACAAATACAAAATAACAAAAGTGGCAAACCGATACAGACCTATCTGGTGCAGAATACAAACACAGAGACAGGAAACAACCACCCACAATCCCCAACACAAAACAAGCCACCTATATATGATTCTCAATCAGGGACAACGATTGACAGCTGTCTCTGATTGAGAACCATGTTAGGCTGAACACAGAAACAGACGAACTAGACACACAACATAGAATTCCCACCCAGCTCACGTCCTGATCAACACTAAACAAGCAAAACACATAAGAACTCTGGTCAGGACGTTACAGTTGGAGTCTGAAACTGACAGAGAGGGACAAGATCATTAGAACTACCTGCATTCAATCACACACTGATCACCAACTGGTCCTTGTACCTGTGCTTCCCACTTCCCAGTAGGCTACAGCCCACTTGTCTCCAGACAAAAATTAGTATTCTAAGTTTTAAATATGAGGGCAACATCAGCTATATGCACAACATCAGATCAGTCTGTCATGATGGACATAATGCTCCATTTAATTGGTATTGAGAGGTGGTTCTGAGGTGATGGGAGCCACCCATGCATCAGAGGCCACAAAAGGCTTTGTCAACCTCATGAAGTCAACCTGCAATGACCTGCTACCTCACAAACACACTCGTAGTATGAGTCCTACTGTAGCACTTACAATTCTAGAAACGTAAAGTATTCAATGCAACACTGTTCGTATTGCTTGAAGGCTTATGTTGATTAAATAAATAAATCAAAGTCATTATTTGATAGTTATGACTTTCCTCTTCAGAACAACTCTCACCCTCAAGGACAGGCCATGTCATTGTTGAAAGATTAACAATGTAATAAGCAAATTATTTGTCAACAAAATATGGCACCTTTATATTATTTGTTGAAAGTAATACAAATTACTAAATTGAATTGTGTAGACTGGCAGTAAGCCACCAATAATGTTTACCTAGGAGGACCTAGGTCAAGTTACATTCGCTTATTCATTGCTGATCCACTTAAAGTGAGATGACACGCAATGCATGGCAGAGCAATACGCCCATGCAGGAAAACGTTCAGATTAACTTGAAGAGGTAGCCTACCTGTCTTAGTGCTTACCTTAGCAGCTAACGATGAACTAGGCTTCTCCATGAGATCCCAAAGTTTTTTTTGCTTCTCAGAACAACATGTGGTATCAAAATCCTCGCCTTCCCTGGTCTTCATAGACTCAGCCTCTCGTTTGAGCTCCTCGTTCATCTGTTCCTTCTTCTGGTGGTACCTGGCCTGGCAACAGGACTCCAGGTAGATCTCATCTATACCCCAGTAGTCCAGCTCCTGACTGAACGACAGAGCACACATCTCCTCCATCATGTGCAACTTTCCCGTGCGGGAGAAATTCAGAATGGACGTGAAAGCCCCAGGGTGTCTGTCGAAAAAATACTCATTATCATCCAAACTGTAGTCATCGCATATCTCCATGAGAGACTCGTGGGTGTTACAGTCTCGTAGTTTGCCCAGCCTTGTTCGGGGTAACCTGTCCAGTGTTCTCCATAGAACTTCGTGGAGAAGACCACCAACATTGAGTGTCACCCGACGGGAGTGCGACTTGCTACGGATGATTTCCACCGGCTCCGGTGGAATCGATGTGGTCGACCGAGAGACCCCTTTATTCATTCTCATTCAAGACGTTCGGCCACTTGAAATTGAATAATGTCCAAAACTATAGTGTCAGACAGGTCCAGAAGACACGATCCTACATTAGGGTCTGTTCTCCCCCATTCCTGTGGCTGCGAAAAGAGGAACAGAGGAACATCAGTGGTCACTATATCAAATGACCATCGAATATGATAACCTACAGACCTGATAGAGAACGTTTCTCACACAATGTCAGGTGGTTTATCCATTCATTAGAGAACCAAACAGACAATTGAATCAGCTTTAAGGTGCACAGCCGTTTTCCTAGCTGATGAGTGAGCAGAGTGAGGGAAGCCAATGATTAAATCGTCTCTACTCGCGAGCGCTGTCTAGTGCTGAAAATACCTAAAACTGTCAATACAGAAAACCATCAAATTTCCCCGCTGTGCGCTGTCCCTAAAACTTCGGCGCTGAAATCATTTAATTTCAGCACCACATAAAAGAGCGGGGTTTCACGAGAGCGAGGAAGCTGCGACCTGACATTTGAAGGTGTTCTTGAACTCAGCTCACTAAAGAGATCCAGTATTAGCCCTACTAACACAGATAAGCAGGGGAGTTCAGACTCAGCGAAAACTAAATTAGGCCTACTCTGCAAACAATGCAAATTATTATCTTGACCAAGTTTTCTATTTAATTTGAGCAAATAACGAAGGTTATTATAAACAAATTTTACATTATGTATATTTTGTAAATTTCACAACATTTAAATCACACCAAAGTTTTGAAATGTAATTAGCGCAATAAGATCCTTCCATGTAGCTTACATAACCTTCAATAATTTGCGCAAAACAGACTCGACATTAGTGTGATAACTAACCAGTGTTTTGTGAGAAAATATCTGAGTTTTAATGAAGAGAATTCTAAGCATTGCTCGGTTAGGCTTTGGCTAAAACATTTGGATCAGTCAAATAGTGTGCCCAAAAGTGCATGTAATTCTAAAAAGTAAAATGGTTCACAAAAGCGAAAGAAATTACACAATTTCCAATCACATTTTGAATTCCTCCAATCGATGGTCTGATCATAACCATGATAGGCCTATAGATGGGTTAGCTACAACATTATGGTAGTCAAAGTGCAACAGATGAAGACGAAAATAATGTCAGATATTATAGTCATGATACTTACATATGTTACTTTTAGCCTGAGAGTGTAAGAAGAAACATTTCAACATCTTAAAAAAACAGTGCGCTGAATTGTTGCTCCGCTCACCGCCTGTCTATTGGAGGCTGTTTATAGAGACATCATCCCCGCAACAGACATGTTTAAAATGGGGTTACACGCGCTGTAAAATCTCAGGTCGAACCAGTGTCCTGCTCTTCCCTTACGGAACGGATCAACAAGTATGATGTGAATGCACCGATTCCTCTATACCTGGTTGCTGAGTTGTGTGCTTGTACCGTGCGTGGCGGGCTACGCTCCAGCGGGGTTCTGCAAGGGCTGATTTCGCCGAGGTTGCGCTCCTCCAACCAGAAGCTGCACTGCCGGGGGGATGCAGCTTAAACCTATTCGTTATCAAAGGGGCTGCGCTTGCACATCCTCTACAACCCAGAGTCTTCCAAAAGCCAGTAAACACAAAACAATCATGAGGTAATATAATTACTACATAAATAGGTAACCTTCAGGCTTCAGCTGCAATGATTTATTGTAAAGCGCAGCTAGGGCCATAGGGTGATGAGAAATTACGCAGTTGCTCTGTCTTTGTGCCCCACTCTTTGCGACATGGAACAACAGTGTGCACTAGAGTATAATTTTTTTTTTAAAACGATGTTTACAGTCTTGGCAGGGCACAGTTGTTTTGGTCTCCCCTGCAGTGGGCATGATCAATGGCCCACATATACACAATGACACAAAACCATAAAGACTACAAATCAAGTAGCATTCACTGGGTTCAGCACTATTGTGCGCAATAGAGAACAGGTGTTTGTAAGTTTCCATCCAATTGGCAAACGATTTTCATGCTAATATTCTAAAATGCGCATAAAAACAATATGCGCATTTTTTCACCATAGGTATGTGTCCTTCAAATTGACTTGTTCCAGATAAAAGGCTTTTTTGTGGTTACATTCCCATGTACCGAATAAAAAATACAAGTTAAATCGGTTTCGATCGCATTTTGAACTCTACAGATGGTTTGCCACAAAAAAGGTTGCCGTATATGTGCCCACTCTGGTATTGGCAAGTGCGCTCTAGCCCACAGCTTGAAGATGCATTGCGGATATAACCTACATGATGAGATTATTCGGTATGGATCGAAATTTACAGAATGGTCACATGGAAGAAAATAGGGGAGTGTCATGCTTTTTCAATTTCAGTCAAGGGGAGGGTTTAGTATGTTTTAAATCTAGTCCAGGGGAGGGTCATATAACTAGTAATTTATGAAATGTCAATATTTCTTAATGTTTTAGAATTAGTTGTTTAATTAGGCTATATCAGTGGCGATTTTAGCATGTGACTATTGGTGGGGAAAACAAAAAATTTGTTTTAGATGCATGCCAGCAAAGCCACTAAACAACACAACATTAATTGCACTATAAAGGTGGCCCACAAATTGTTAGAGCTTACTTAAAGCTGTCCCAACATCAGTCCCAACAGCTTCCCACTGCTAGACCTGGCTATCAGCAGAGCCTCGTCTGGCAGTGAAACAGTTAGTTCAGCCTCATTTACTGCCTTTAAAAAAACATAGCTGATATGGCTGACTTGCTTCAACAAATGTTGTTTCAACTGACAATTGAGATGTACAAACTATGGCATAAGGGGAAGACAAGTGAATAAGAGGCAATCCTTAATTTTGATTAAGACATTAATGAGCGAGCTAGGAGAGACTAGTCAATATAACTATTTGTTTAGCACTTTTGAAATGTACAGGATAGAATTCAGAACATGGGCACTTCTTACAGTATTCTCCCTGTACACCAAAACAGAACCATAGGATAAATAAAGGGGGCATATAAGCAGACGATGAAAGCTCAATATTTGATGATGACATTTCTCTCAAACAGGGCTATAGGATACATGTGCACCACTAAGTCAGAACAGCAGGCTAAATTATGAGGGTGAGGCGCATGGGCTACTAACAACTTACTACACAACATACACATAGTATTACTTTCTTAGCTACAGTATACATATCTCCCTGGCATATTACATAATTTATGCAGCAGCATACAATACATTTTTGGACTCACCGTGATGTGGTGGGCACATTTTGTCATCAAAGTCTGTCATTCTCTGGATTTATGGTGCTTTCAAGACAACTGGGAACTCTGAAAAAAACAAGGTTGAATCCTGACGTCAGTAATCTTCAGGCCGGGGCTCTAGAAAGAGGCCTGAGTTCCCGACTTGGTATTTCTAGTTAGATGACCGTTCAAAACATATTTTCCCAGTCGGAACACACTGAAGTCTGAGATTTCCCAGCTCTGAGTTTCCAGTTGTTTTGAACGTGGCAGAAGTCATACTGGACTGACAGCATGGTCAATGTTGAATGTTTATCCTTTTAAGCTTGGAAAAAAGACCCTTAAACCCAGACTTGGACCACACACCCACTCCACTGAATAGCATTGGTTTGCATTGGGACCCGAGTCTGTAGTGACGGCTGCGCCACTCGGGAGGCCCAGATGAGCACTTCTAATGTAGCTCTAAGGCAGCACCCTAGGGGCTTGAATTTCCGAGTTCTCCCCGTAGATTTTGCGGTGACGTAGTGTCCCCATGAGTGACAGAACACTGAGCCAATCACAGCACAACTAGAGAACTGTCACGCCCTGACCATAGAGAGCCTTTTTATTCTCTATTTTGGTTAGGTCAGGGTGTGACTAGGGGGGGTGTTCCTATCTAGGTTGTTTATTTCTATGTTGGCCTGGTATGGTTCCCAATCAGAGGCAGCTGTTTTGTCGTTGTCTCTGATTGGGGATCATATTTAGGCAGCCATTTCCCCACTGGGATCTTGTTTTTGTGTTGATGCCTGTGAGCACTCCAGAACGTCACGTTTCGTTTGTTCTTTATTGTTTTTGTGCGTTTCATTGAATAAACATGTGGAACCCATATCGTGCTGCGCTTTGGTCCGATCGTAACAGGAGATCCCACCACAACAGGACCAAGCAGCGTGCCCAGGAGGAGAAGGTATCCTGGACTTGGGAGGAGATCTTGGAATGGAAGGGATCCTGGACTTGGGAGGAAATCCTGGCAGGACAGGATAGGCTTCCTTGGCGGCAGACGCGAGGAGAGAAGGGAGGACAGCGACCAAACATGGGGGGGCACATGGGGTGGTCGGCGGAGCCGAGGAGTGAACCAGAGCCAGTCTGGGAGAAGAGGGAGAAATTGGAGGAAAGTGAACGGACAGAGTCAGAGACCATTAGTGAGTTGATGGAGAAATTGGAGGAGAGAGAAATGAGAGGGTTGTTGTGTTGGTGTATGATGCACGACATTCGCGCTAAGGAGCGTGTTATCAGTCTGATGGCACCTGAGTCAGCTCTCCATACTCGCCCTGAGGAGCGTGCTATCAGTCTGGTAAAATCTGTGCCTGCTCCACGCACCAGGTCGAGTGATTGTAGAGGCCAAGTCATCTGATGCAGCATTCCATCACTCTCCTTCTTGGTCAAATAGCCCTTACACAGCTTGGAGGTGTGTTTTGGGTCATTGTCCTGTTGAAAAACAAATGGTAGTCCCTCTAAGCACAAACCAGATGGGATGGCGTATTGCTGCAGAATGCTGTGGTAGCCATGCTGGTTAAGTGTGCCTTGAATTCTAAATAAATCACACACAGTGTCACCAGCAAAGCATGCCGACACATCACACCTCCTCCTCCATGCTTCACGGTGGGAACGACACATGCGGAGATCATCCGTTCACCGACTCTGCGTCTCACAAAGACACGGCGGTTGGAACCAAGAATCTCACATTTGGACTCATCAGACCAAAGGACAGATTTCAACTGGTCTAATGTCCATTGCGTTTGTTTCTTGGCCCAAGCAAGTCTCTTCATCTTATTGGTGTCCTTTAGTAGTGGTTTATTTCCAGCAATTCGACCATGAAGGCTTGATTCATGAGGTCTCCTCTGAACAGTTGATGTTGAGATGTGTCTCTTACTTTAATTCTGTGAAGCATTTATTTGGGCTGCAATTTCTGAGGCTGGTAACTCTAATGAACTTATACTCTGCAGCAGAGGTAACTCTGGGTCTTCCTTTCCCGTGGCGATCCTCATGAGAGCCAGTTTCATCATAGTGCTTGATGGTTTTTGCAACTGCACTTGAAGAAACTTTTGAAGTTCTTGAAATTTTCCGGATTGACTAACCTTCATGTCTTAAAGTAATGATGGACTGTCGTTTCTCTTTGCTTATTTGAGCTGTTCTTGCCATAATATGAACTTGGTCTTTTACCAAATAAGGCTATCTTCTGTATACCACCCTACCTTGTCACAACACAACTGATAGGCTCAAACACATTTCTAAAAGGAAAGAAATTCCACAAATGTACGTTTAACAAGGCACATATGTTAATTGAAATGCATTCCAGGTGACTACCTAATGAAGCTGGTTGAGAGAATGCCAAGACTGTCCAAGCTGTCAAGGCAAAGGGTTGCTACATTGAAGAATCTCAAATATAAATACATATTTTGATTTGTTTAATACTTTTTTTGGTTTTTACATGAATCCATATGTGTTATTTCATAGTGTTGATGTCCTAACTATTATTCTACAATGTAGAAAATGGTAAAAGTAAAGAAAAACCCTTGAATGAGTAGGTGTGTCCAAACTTTTGACTGGTACTGCATATGTATTTTTTTTTTTTACTAAACAGGTGGGGCTCAAAAACGGTGGGGCTCTGACCCACCTGCCTTTAATGACGGGTCGACACTGGGCTATATATCGATGTGTGCCTGATGCTGCCCCTCATTCCTGATTCTCTTCTGTGCGCGCAATATCAAGTGGGCCTATAAGCTATTTAGTGTGGTCTCAATCAAATGATCCATAGCCTATAGTCTACGAACTGCATATAGGCGAAGTACAGAGCAAATTTATTAGATAACTGCTGGGATAGTGTACATAAAACCAGGCTGCATTACACACAGCAATGCTATTCCAACCCTGTGACACAGCCTGCTCTGCTCTTGCTGATGGTAAAAAAAAGTGTGTCCTGTCTAACCAATGGCTGTGCTGTGTAGGGCTACGGTGGCAGTTCAGGAGAGTCAAAGGCTTTTTCAGAAAATGTTTTGTTTATTAGGCTTAGTCCTAAAAACGCGCTAACTTGCGCACAGACCAGCCTATAGGCTATGTTATGTTCAGTTTTAGAAGGAGAGTGTGGAGATGAGGAAGACCAGAGGTCAACTTTGATAGCTTTCTACTACTATACTTGATTTGATTAAAAACAATGTTTCTTGGCCATTATGTATTTATCAGAGTTATTGACCTCACAATCAGCCAGATTCGAGTAATTTATATTGTGGTGCTGAAACTTGAAGCAGCAGTCGCGGCACAATGAACCAGAAATGGACAGCTCATGGTGCTGAAAGTAGGCAAATTCGAGTACGCATAATTCATTTAATCGTCTTCATTTGAATTAGACTTTACTAACAACAAGAGGGGTTTGTGTTGTAGCATATTTCTTCCTATTTAATAAATAATAGGCAGACCTACCTGTTTGATAGACGAAATTAGGAGGCTGCTCTATCCATAGAATTTCTCGGTCAATTCCTCCACCCACCAGCCTACCTCCGTGTCAGCGAAGGGCTGTTAAGTTAAAACCAAGACTCGAATTGAGGGGGTATGAGAGGGTACGCTATAGGCCTACCTTTAATTAAAGAAAATGGCAAAAAGCACAGGCGTACCCCTTGTTAGTTTGTGATTTTGAATAAGATTAAACGGATCCGATTACATAAAGCGCTTTGGTCCGAGATCCTTTATGCTAGAAACAAACTGTAAAATACCCGGGAAAGACGTGACTCTGATATGGGGATATCAGAGGCTAGACCAAAAATAGACTTTGCTTGGGAAGTAATCTAACTCTGTCACTATCTATAAATTAAGACATTCACTTTCTGTACAATAGAAGATGTTAAACCCAGACAGATTTTAGGGAAACGCGTGTGACCTCTCGTTGGGTTAAGCCATATAACCAGCAGTTAAAGCTTACATTCTGCGTCGGTAGGCCTACTCTGCCTGGGGTGGAAAGGTAGGCTTAGTGTTTGAAAGTACCATGCTTGGATTCCTAATGACGTCTTAGATGTAATTATTTGCAAACAGGGACAGTTTCGTTGCAACTCAATATTACAGTAGGAAGGTGTTCTTAATGTTTGAACACTGTGTATTCTGCTGAAGGGATGGCAAGCCAGTTTCATTTCAAACATGATTTTCACCATGTAACCCTTATTATAAATAACGTTCACTCCCTTATGAACAAAAGAGAGAGATTATTTACAAAAAAATGGCGGCCAAATTTCATGGGAATACAAAAAAAACGTCATGAAGAAAATATGCACATTTCCCCTACCAGTGGTGTACTTCCACCAAATGGACTTGTGGATAAAAATCACTGCGTGGTGATGTAGAGCACACAAAATGTACCTCTTCGCTTAAGTTTTCATGTACCGAATAAAAACCTAAAGTTAAATGCGTTTCTATCGTATTTTCACCTTTACGGATCGTTCGGTCACAAAAACTGTTGCTAAATAGTAAATGTGTGCCTAATATGGTTTTGGCACGTGCGCTCTAGCCAACAGCTGGCAGATACAGCGCAGGTAGGCTAGTCTGTATGAGATTATTATGGATAGAGCAAGAATATTTGTATTTGTCAAATGGCAGTCAAGCATCTATTATCATGTCACTAGAATAAGACCCTAGATATTTATTGAAAAGCAGCATCAATATCACCATGCACTTCCATCACCTTGTGAAGTTCAAGTTATTCAATCCGTAGCCTAATAAACTGTATGGTTTCCCGAGTCGTAGTGGGAGGACTACACACCCTATCATCGTGCGACTCCAAGTTTACTTCGATATGATAGTTATATCAATATTTGAAGCATAAAGGCGTTACCACCGCCATTTATCGAATAATTAATTTGACACAAAAAGATCCCACCATGTCGAACGAACAAATTATCCGTCTGCATTTTAAAATGTTTTACCGATTATTAGAATTCTATTAATATGTACGATGTTACTCTCTGCCTATGGAAACATGGTTAGTGTGACAAATGTGTGGTTTGATCTGTTTAAAGAGCGCCAGCCGCCCAATTACTCCACCAAATATATAAAGGGAAAGGGGGATACCTAGTCAGTTGTACAACTGAATGCCTTCAACTGAAATGTATCTTCTGCATCTGAATCAGTGCAGGGGAGGGCAGGGGCTGCCTTAATCGACATCCACGTCTTCGGTGCCCGGGGAACAGTGAGTTAGTTCCCTGCTGCAATGGACACAACCATCATGGGACTGGGGGGGATTTAGGACACTTTCATCACTGGGATAAGCTCCAAATTGGTGTTTTGTTGTGAAAATGTTTTTACAAATATGTCTAATTAAAGTGGTGCAATAGTTTATACATAATGCACTTTAAACACTTGAAGCTGGTTTTATGGAGCCAGGTTAATCATTGATACAACTTATTTTACAAATAAAATAGTCTAGAACAATTGTTTTTATTATTGTTATGAAGTGACTATTTTAAAGTTAAATATATACATTATAATTAAAGATAAATAACACATTACACTGTACATTTGTGCTGATACAAAAATAGATACAATACATTATATTGACATATGTCATACATTTTTTTAAATTAGCCTAAACTTCACAAACCAGACTTCACGTCTTCAATGTGAATGTCTAGGTTTATATCTGATGGCCAGGTCTCCTTCAGGCTGCAACATTCCAAACCCAAAGCGACTGGTGTTCACCTCTGGCATCTGAGCCTCTGAGTCACACAGCTCCAGTTCCAGATGAGACAGGACCAGGTACACAAACCTGAACACACAGATAAAGACACAACATGTGAGTTATTTTCATAATACATTATAAATGTGCCTAAACTGTAACATTGACCATTGCACACACCAGTTTTTGCAGAATATATTTGTATTTTATTTTGGCATGATCTATTTGCATAGCAGTGAAATTCATGTCATTGTAACCCAATCTTGCATAGACACCTGGAGAAGCCTGTGCAGTAAAAGACAGCTGCTAAGCCTTCCCTCTTCCTATAATGGAATTTGCTGTGAGGTGAGCTAATCAATCCCAGAATTAAGTCTGTCCTTGATTCTGGTGAAGTGGGGACCTCTGACTCCCTCTGACCTCCTCTGCCCTCCCCCTAAGACCCACAAGGAACACTCAGAGATACTCACTGTCTGATGGAGCTGATGGCAAAGCGTTTGCCCACACAGCCATTGGTGCCTGCGCCCCATGGCATGGTGTAGTACTTGAGCCGTCTCCCTCCTTTAAAGAAGTCCTTCTTCACAGATCCGTCCTTGTTGAGGAAGCGTTCATACTTGAATCTCTATGACAGGAAACGCAGGAAGGTAAAGCAGTGAACCCAGCTCATACTGACAAATGATGATCACACATGACTGTTCCCCCACGCTTCCTGCTGCACACAGCCATATCATATCAGATGGCAATAATAGCCTGTTACTACCCAATCATTTACTACAATTTCCGTGTGTATTCCACTAACTGGCTGGTACTGTAGGGTGAAGGACAAAGCAATGATTCAGCTGTGTAACAAGCTAACTCCCTTCCCACTCCTATTTCTGTTTGTGTTCAAGTGCCTTACAATGTTCTAGGTTCAACCCCTCTCTCTGTATCTTGGGTAATCCAGGGGCACTTTAGAAACTGTGTAGGTGTGCTTCCTCCTTACGTAAAAAAACGTCAATACTTATTACTGTACCTTATCTTTAACCTGTGTTACACAGATGGATTTGAAACTATACTTTATTGTCCATTATTAGGGAGCTATTATTTGTTCATGTGTGAGAGGCAACTAACATCCATACCTGTGGTTCCTGGTGGATCTCAGGGTCCATCTGAGGGCTAATGAAGGGGAACAGACACACTCTGTCCCCCCTCCTGAGCTGGTACTCCTGCCCATTGGCCATTTGCAGGGTCTTTTCCTGCACTACCTCTCTGGTGATGAACGGGGCAGCACTGAGCCTCAGAGTCTCCTCTAAGGCACTGTCTGGGATAGAGTAGACAAAGAAAAGAAGACGATGAACACTAATGTACACAGACTCATTAAGCATACAGATCTTATGTCCTCGTAATAGATTCGCTAAGGTCATTCTTATTTGAGGAGTCCCTTAAGAATAGTTATGAATAGACTTGCCTAGTTAAATAAAGGTTAAATACATTTTTAAACTTTAAAAATGGCTAAAGGCAGGTTTCTATCTTCAGGTAGGTGGCACTTTCCTTATGTGCTCATTATTTGCACCAGAGGTTAGAGCACCTGTTGATGGTGACATGGGAGCCATTAGATCATTGACAGCAACCTTCAGGGCCTGAGCAGGTGGATCTGCCCTGGTCCTTTAGTCATTGAGCTCATTAGGGTCTCAGGCAAAGACTACTGTATGCGTGGCCACTCGCCTGGGAACAGTGTGTGTGTGTGTGTGTGTGTGTGTGTGTGTGTATATATATATGTGTGTGTTTCTCTTCAACTGCCCTCTCACCACTCCCCCCACCCTCTTTTCTCTCTACTCTGTTCATTAGGGTACATTTGCCCATAGGGATGAAGCTCCTTGTCTTTGTGCATATACCCAGTAAACAAGAAACACTCACCAAACACAGGTGTGTGCTGCAGCCTGTCCAGTAGGGGACACTGTGCCGAGTCCTGCTCGGAGATGCTGCTGAACTCTCTTCTCACCGCCCTCATGGCCTCAGGGTTTGTCAACAGGAAACCCAACAGCCAGAATGCAGCAGGTCCAACGTTACCCTGGCAACAAATGAAGGTTGACATGAAGGCAATGACACAGCGAGTTCCCTTTCAGATGGTTCTCACAGTGAGACTGTGCAGGTAGCAATTATGTAACTGGAGAAGAGAACATTACACATCACATGCCAGCTCTTACTATTTTCTCTCATAGGGGAAACCATCACTTGTTAATATAGTTAAATCACAAGGCCTAATGAATTAGACTGGTTCCTTTCCTGTGTCTATGATAGACAACCATGTTATGGCTACTGTCAGAGAGTAAGTGCTGTAATGGTTACTATAAAAGCAAAGCCATTAGACACCAAAGAGACTCAATATAGAGTGTTCGGTGCACACTGGGCTGTCCTGGCCATCTGTCTGTGTTTGTACATGAGTGGAAAGACCACTGAATTTACATCGACTCCAGACTAAACAATGTTCGCCATGTATAGTGCTGAGCGATTAGTGCTTTTTGAGGTCGGTTCGGTTTTGGTTCGATCATGGAAAAAAATAATCATGTTTTTTTTCAATTTTGGGGGGGGACATTACATGCACTATGCATTTTGTGGGTTTATAGCTGTAACACAGAATTAAATAATTAATAAAAGTCCCATGATGGTGGTGACTGCCCATTATTGCTTATCACTAATTAACTATCCTTTATTCACATTACTTTAACAAAATATTTGTTTTATTTGATTATTTCATTCCACGTCATCCTCTCATATAGAGCGGCTGCCAACGCGGTCTGACAAAATCACTATTTTAGTCATTCTTCAAAAGGAAATTAGGCATACTTTTAGAACTGCTGAATGCCAACTATCAATCACTTAGCACTCCGCTTTCTATCCCTCTAGAACTTTCTCAGTCTCTTGTGTCTTGCTCTGCACAGACCGGACAAGTTTAAGCAGGTGCGTAATGGATTATGGTCATTGTAGTTTTTTACCTTTTTACCACTACAACTCCATCGCACAGTCCAAGCTTGATCTGATTTATCCCTACAGAAACTGTACATCGAGCTCACAGAAAAAAACGAAGGAAATGGAATTCAAAAAATTGAACCAACGTCGGTCAATTAGTTGTAAAAAATATATATATTTAGAAAAATAAATTTTGGTTAATCTCTCAGCACTAGCCATGTAATATGCTGCACTACACACTATCCAGGAATTACATACAATATAATACACACATTATTTTTTGTGGTAACACCTTATGTTTTTCACTACATTCTTAGGGGAACTGAAAAATTACAATCAAGAGTTGCATGATGATGGTAGATCATGTGGCTGTGTGAAATTGTAGATGCAGTTATCAGTGCTCAATGGGTGAAGTAATACGTCTAAGCAGCAGGGTTGGGGTAATTTCATTTGAATTCCAGTCAATTCAGAAAGTAAACCAAATTCCAATTCTGAATGTTCTTCATTGAAAAGCATTGAAGACAATTGGAATTTCAGTGTACCTTTTGAACTGACTGGAATTTAAATGGAATTAACCCCAACCATGCTAAGCAGGAGCTGAGTACTCAGAGTGTACTCAGAATGTTCTTGGTATCATTGTGTGTACTTTTGCCATCTTAGGATTCCCCAAAAAGTATCTGTTTAGCTGGAGTCAGACCCTTTTATATAAAGGACATAAACAGGTTACTAGTGCACTCTTGTGGGAAAGATGCATATTACACTCATTACCATGTTTAATTAGGGAAGTCCTTGTTAGAGCAGGAGGAGCAGACAACAGTAGCTCTGTAACAACAATTCTAGCAGCAAAGAGAGCTTGAGAACATCCCACTGAGGCCATGTTTAGTTGGAGCCCACAGGGACTTGCAGTAGTCTAACATAGGGACAGGATGTCTGTCCCCTCCAAGATAACACTAAAATAAGGTCTAACAGTTCTAGGGGTTTTCCATACACTCCAGTGGTTGAGAATACAGCATTAGTATTCATCTTAAAGAACTGAATGTGCTAGTATTTATTTCTAGTCTTTAAAAAATAATCACTAATCACAAAAGTATTCTATAGTGGTTGGACAAAGCATAAGGTGTGGTTGACAAACAGGTACAGTATAATCAGAATTTGAGAGGCACACCGTGTGGGTAGCTGAATTTCACAAAGGGTAACATCCTTAACCAGTCGAGTCTAGCATCTGACATTGGCATGCGAGTGTCTTTGTATTGGAAAAGGTTCATGTTTAAGATGGCTGCTAGCCAGGAGGGTATGCTGCTGTATTACTAGGTATCATTGTTGGCCCACCTCCAAAAAGCTATTGAATAGAAAGGAATTTTTCTATGGGTGCAATGGAACAACAGGGATTTTCACCAATCGTTCACAAGACCTATTCAGAACAGCTTTAAATAGCTGGGCAGCCCTTGTTTTGTGACAATGACAGGCCACTACTCCTCTTAGGGAGGTGAGGTGAGATGTGGGAGTGCCTATGACTCACCTGTGTGGCCCACAGCTGCAGCAGCAGGGCTCTCCTCTGAGTTTCCTCGTCAGCTCCCTCTTCCTGCAAAAGGTGCCTGTAGTCTCTCAGCCAGGGGCTGGACCCGGAGCCCTCTCCCAGCCCCGCCGGGGCCAACAACTCCCACAGACGCCCCCTTACACTCTGGGCGGTCCTCTTCTCCTCTGACACACACACACAGACAGGAACACACAGGCAGGTGAGTCAAGAGTAAACACAGACACATATTGGTAAAACAGATGAGATCAGACTGAGCTAATTTGATTAGTGAGTCAAGTGTCGATAGAGAGATACAGGTGACATAATCCTGAAAACAGAGACGGGTGGGAGAGGTGTGTAACATGAACATGGGAAACACGAAGAGTGAGTTATAGGTGTGACATGCAAGATAAGACAGATTAACAAATATGCCATTTCAATAGAAAGAGGTGACATCAGTGACACGAAACAGGAGATATGTGGGAGTAACCCGGGAGGTACAAACAAATATAGTATGTATAGTTAGAGAACAGTAAGATCAGATATAAGGAGGTGAAAAGGACAGGTGACAGTGAGAGGGTGAGAGGACAGACAGGTGTGTCAGGTGACATCAGATAGAGCCTGTAGATGAAGCAGGTGTATGACTGAGAAGAAATGACATAGGGACCATGAGTAATTAAGCCAATTGGAGTCGGAAATGAGACTCAAACATATGACCCGCTTAGATTAAGTAATTCACTGCAGTGACCGCACCATGGCAAGCAAGAAACAAACTAAAACCCTTTTACTGATGAGGTCACCACAGTGAGTCCATACAATGACAAATATGACAAATCACAAACAGCCAGCCGACTCAATGATATGTATAAAAATCTGAGTCATAAAGTGATCGGGGATATTACAGATTGAATTATTCCTCTATTCAGTCTTTATAATAAACTCAGCAAAAAACGAAATGTCCGCTCACTGTCAACTGCGTTTATTTTCAGCAAACTTAACATGTGTAAATATTTGTATGAACATAACAAGATTCAACAACTGAGACATAAACTGAACAAGTTCCACTGACATGTGACTAACAGAATGTTAATAATGTGTCCCTGAACAAAGGGGAGGGGGGGGGGGGTCAAAATCAAAAGTAACAGTCAGTATCTGGTGTGGCCACCAGCTGCATTAAGTACTGCAGTGCATCTCCTCCTCATAGACTGCACCAGATTTGCCAGTTATTGCTGTGAGATGTTACCCCACTCTTCAACCAAGGCACCTGCAAGTTCCCGGACATTTCTGAGGGGGAATGGCCCTAGCCCTCACCCTCTGATCCAACAGGTCCCAGATGTGCTCAATGGTATTGAGATCCGGGCTCTTCACTGGCCATGGCAGAACACTGACATTCCTGTCTTTCAGGAAATCACGCACAGAATGAGCAGTAGGGCTGGTGGTATTGTCATGCTGGAGGGTCATGTCAGGATGAGCCTGCAGGAAGGGTACCACATGAGGGAGGAGGATATCTTCCCTGTAACACACAGTGTTGAGATTGCCTACAATGACAACAAGCTCAATCCGATGATACTGTGACACACCGCCCCAGACCATGACGGACCCTCCACCTCCAAAATTGATCCCGCTCCAGAGTACAGGCCTCGGTGTAGCGCTCATTCCTTCAACGATAAACGCAAATCCGACCATCACCCCTGGTGAGACGAAACCGCGACTCATCAGTGAAGAGCACTTTTTGCCAGTCCTGTCTGGTCCAGCGACGGTGGGTTTGTGCTCATAGGCGACGTTGTTGCCGGTGATGTCTGTTGAGGACCTGCCTTACAACAGGCCAACAAGCCCTTAGTCCAGCCTCTCTCAGCCTATTGCGGACAGTCTGAGCACTGATGGAGGGATTGTGCGTTCCTGGTGTAACTCGGGCAGTTGTTGTTGCCATCCTGTACCTGTCCCGCAGGTGTGATGTTAGGATGTACCGATCCTGTGCAGGTGTTGTTACACGTGGTCTGCCACTGCGAGGACGATCAGCTGTCCATCCTGTCTCCCTGTGGCGCTGTCTTAGGCATCTTACAGCACAGACATTGCAATTTATTGCCCTGGCCACATCTGCAGTCCTCATGCCTCCTTGCAGCATGACTAAGGCACGTTCACGCAGATAAGCAGGGACCCTGGGCATCTTTCTTTTGGTGTTTTTCAGAGTCAGTAGAAAGGCCTCTTTAGAGTCCTAAGTTTTCATAACTGTGACCTTAATTGCCTACCATCTGTTAGTGTCTTAACGACCGTTCCACAGGTGCATGTTCATTCATTGTTTATGGTTCATTGAACAAGCATGGGAAACAGTGTTTAAACCCTTTACAATGAAGATCTGTGAAGTTATTTGGATTTTTACGAGTTATCTTTGAAAGACAGGGTCCTGAAAAAGGGACGTATCTTTTTTTTGCTGAGTTTACATTAGGGTAAAACAATCAAACTATAACACATCATCCAAACTGAATTAAGCCCTAAGATCGGACACACCAATTTTTTTGATCAACTCCCACACCCAGCTGCCACTGTACCTTTACACAAATGTAAAACCTTGTGGCTCACAATGTTTCTTTCAGAGACCATGTTTCATGTAGTCACCTGGTTTCAGTGTGGTCCTGGCCATTTTGGCCAGGAGGTTGTCAAACTTCCGGTACTCCTCATAGACGTCAGTGGGGTCTGTTCTGTTGTTGTTCTGCTCCCCTCCAAAAAGTGTGAGGTACCCTGCCCTGAGAGAGAGAGTGGGATGGTGAGTATGTGGTTGTAGAGTGGCATGTTGAAGAAAACATTTGGTTGCTAGTAGCAGTTAAGCTTAGGAAAACATATAATTGAGTGATCATTAAATTGATTGAAGATGTTGCCTTAAAGATGGAATAAACAGCGCCACCACCGTTGTTATTGTTTTTGTTGCCCAACTGAGGAGATGTCGCGTAGCATGGTAGAAATAATTGCAGTACATAATAGTGTGCTCTTCTATCTCCCGTGCAATTATGTCAGAGGGGGAAAAACTGTGTTCGTTTTTTTGCTGTAACTTCTTTGTTATTTGTATTTAAAACAGGCATGGCAGTTTCACCATTAAGCATTTCAGTTTTAAGTGATTGTTAAGAACCATTTCCGATCGATGGAGGAATACCTTGCCCACAGTGGCGTCCTCCAACTGAAGGTCAACAGGAACACTTCCTGTGTCACACCGGCCACTGCCCACCCACCTAAACTGTTCACAGTGTGGGGTATTACTAGTATAAACTTCCTATTTAGTATAAATCTTCCTCATCCTAGATTACTTCACAGCGGGGGTTTTCAAATGTTTTGGGGTCAGGGACCCCTTTTGTGATAGTAAATTCATCAGGGACCCCGACATAATTAGAACACAGCTCGAGTGATATAATAATAGCATACAAGGACTTCTACCAAGTCTCGGTCCCTGGGAAGGAACATTAGAAAGGCACACCTCTTGGCATTGGAGAGAAAATGAAGCAGTTTTAAAAGTAATATTCTGCAATTTACACATAATGCCATTTCTTTTAAAAGCTTACATTACAGTGCATTTATGTTAACAAAACATTTTTGGGAAATACAAGAAGTATCCAGTTGAAAAATGTATAATTGGTGGAGTACTGTGAATACCAATATCACTGTGAGCCTCACAGGCCCATGTTGCCCAGGCTTTAGAACATACTATAACTTGTAGATTACAATTATTTTGGCAAAGGGATATATTAATCTGTTGTTGTTAGTAATATTAATAAAAAATACAACTTAATTCATGTTATATTTTGAGATCTGCCTGTGGACCCCATGCAGTACGGCCGCAGACCCCACTTTGAGAACCCCTGCTTCACGGTGTCTGACCTATTAAGTAATGATGTTGCCTAATGCTAACAGAAGTCATGACTAAATCATCTGGTCCCCATTAGGATGCTGCATGTTTAAATGACCATCTCAAACATCTCTGGCAACACTATAAATAAAAACCCTTTTAAAGTGTGTAGCCGGGGGAGTTCTACAGGAAGGGCAGCCTGAAAGAGGAATTTCATGAGTGGCACTGCTCTTTCTTTTCATTAGATGCCTCTTATGTGTCACTAAACATTCTTACTGGTGTATTTACAAACAAGTGGCTTGTGGAACGGGCTGGTAAGTAAACTGTTTATCCCAGGCGTTTGACGTAGGCCCTTGGGGACGCGTGGGTGAATGAGTAAGTGAAGAAGGGCAGGAGGTATAGGAACTCTTCCGTTCGTACCTGAAGAGAAGACTGTAACAGAAGCTGAAGAGCCCGTCCGTGTTCCAGTCGGTCTGGTTGTGACAGGGCCTCTGGGCTTGCAGCAGCAGGGACTGGAGGTGGCAGTGCATGGTGCTGCTCAGGCAGGATAGGCTCCCGCCCTCAAAGTGCCTGAGGGTGCAAAGGTCAAGAGAAAGGAATGTTCGTCATATATGATGTCACCAAGGCCAAACCTGTAATTCACTTTTACCTAATTGTGTCCTAGACTAGCATTATAGGTGTTTATTATTGGTCGCTTTGGCTCGGACAATGCTTATTTAGTTAAGTAATGGCACTGTGAAGACAGGTGTAGTATCACACCTCTATAGAATAACACCATAAAACATAGGTGTTGCCTGTGGAAATACTGTAACTGATCAGTCTGAACTATAAACTGGGGGCTGGAGGATATGTCAGTGCAGTACACCTGTGTGGCAGGGTACAAAATGCTGCTCTGTAGATTCAACATCCATTACAGAGAGCTTGACATCTATGCTATATAAAGCCAGAAGAAAAGCACTGTAACCTACACAACGGCCTAGATATTCTGCAAGACAATATGACTGTGAGAGACTGAGATAGTTCCACAACAGTGCCAATCAACAGAATGGTGGGAGGTGAGTGCATTTGCTCCACACTCTGACACAGTATGCATTTATAAACCATAACATGAGGCTAATCGGGCCATGGTGATGGTAGTGATATCTGTGATGGTCGATGTGGTAATCCCTGGTCCCAGGCACCTCTCGGTCTCAGGGAGTGAAACTTTTGAGTTAGACTACGGTGGAGCCAGGAAGCAACATCACACACACAGAGAGTAGCATATTATACCTGTGTAAGGATCCAGTTATTGGCTGGACAATGCTGTCCTTAATCGTTTATATGTCAAAACATTAATTTGTCATTCTCTGACCGTATCAATGGGCATGTACAGCTGTTTTTGGGCTGACCACACAGAAAGGAGTGTGTGATAAGGATAGGGACGTACTGTTTTGTTAGGGCCTTCTCTACAGCAGGGTTGTGATGGGGGAGCCGCAGGCTGAATATTCTGTCCATGAGAACCTGTGCGTAGCGTGTGAAGTCTAGGGACACAGAGTCCTCTATCACAGCATCATAAGAGCTGGGGTCCAGTAGCACTGTCACATAGCGCCCAGCCACACGCACCTACACACACACACACACACACACACACACACACACACACACACACACACACACACAAAATCAAAAAGTGGAACACACCAACACACTCACACTCATCATGAATGGTGAGGAATTTACATCTACTATAGATGTATCCATGGATTTAGGCAAGAACAGATGATCAGGTTCAGGTACATACATATTAGGTAGATGATGTTGAGAAAAGTTTTTCATATCACCACTCTTACCGTGAAGATATCTCCATGCTTCACCTTCATTCGGTTTAGAAACTTGGCAGCATCTCTTCCAAACTCAAGGGCGTGGCCTAACCATGGAATAACTCCTTTGTCTAAAGGTGGCTCTTTCTCTGACCTGTATAGAAAGAAAACCCATGTAACTTTGAACAGCTAATATTCAAATCTATATATTTGTTCATACCAAAGTTACTGATTACACAGATGTTGTCTGTTGATATAGTAACTGTATCCGAAATCAATTGACTATTCAATATTCACATGCCTGGCTCTTATCAGTACATTGTGTGACACAGCTATGATTAAAATAGATACAGTTTAGCCAATAAGTTTTAAAGCCGTAACACTCCCAATAACATTTATAATAGAATGAGCCCATCAATTTATCCAGCGATATAGCAGTAAGCAAGGATGAAAACAGATGTGACTTTATGATCTTTGAGACACACAAGTTGACATTTAAGACTGGCCAGTGAAAATAGTCCTTAATAGGACTTGGTTTTTGGTTAATCTCGGGATTATTTCAACCTTCCCTCTCAAAAAGGATTGACAGGCTACAACTCATATAACTCATCTACTGCTCAATACAACTATGATATTATTAAGATGTATTTGGATTACTTTAGGTTTCTGGTAAATACAACTTTATGCTGGGTTAGTTTATGCTAGGTAGGCAATACACCTATTAGATAAGTAGGCTAGTGTGCTAAACAAATATGTGCACAGGTGAAAACAAGTTCGAAATGCCCACAATATAATACAGAACGCATGCATGCCTTATTCAATGTATGCAGTGCAAGCATTGACATTAGCCTAATAGAACATTCCTTTTAGAAAAGGGTACTCACCTGGAGCGTTTCGAAACAAGTACGAATAAGAGAAGAATGCCCTGGACAAGCAAAAGTATCGTCCAAATCATAGCGCAATTTCTATAAAGATGTACATGCACGTTGGTGCGCAGCAGTGAATATATGTGAATAATTTAAGACTACAGGCTTGATCAGATATAGTGCTATTTATTTTGTCATCCGATGACGGCGTTGCAGGGTGTACCCTGACGTCATATGACCTCATCCATCTTCCTATTTGCACGAGTTCACGTAGAACCTATGACTAGGGAGTGGATTCATTCCGTATCGCGGGAGATCTGTGTTAAAATGTCAAGGTAATTTCACGATTGCACCGACACATGCAGCGTTTACCGTGAATGTAGTCTCCGCGACCGCGGGAACATTGCCTTTAATTGTCAACGGTGCTATAAAGCTGATACTCAGGGCTAGGAATTTAATGGAGCCGTATATCCATTTCCAGATACATCCATGCCTAAACAAAACAAACCCACCCATGTGTCTGAATTTAAATCAGATTAGGTTTGATAATATCCCAAATAATGATATTCCGCTGATATCGTGTCTTCATGGGTGGCCTCCATAAAGTTGAGCGCAAACTATTTGAAAGAAATGTACCTTTGACTCACTATGCAGTCGATACTTAAAAAATGTAAATTCTTAAACTCTTACCATGTACCTAAATTTGTCCTGTTGTTGCGTGCCTTTTTCTTTGTTTACTAAAATCATACTTTTTAATAAAACGTTAATCAAAAACAAGCACCGACTGTTTCCTCATTGATATTCAGTTGGCACATTCACATTCGAGTTGCCATCTTAGAGCAACAGCAACGAGGAAACAGTCAGTGGTTATATTTGATTGACGTTTTATTAAAAAAGTATGGATTTCAGCAAACAAAGGTGTGCATTTACTTGGCTACGTCATGGGTTGCCTACCTCAATAAATTACACTTACTTACATGTTATTCAGGTCAACATTTTAAAAAGGATATTTCTATCAAATAAGCTGAAATGTACCTAGTCTGTCATATTTAGACAAAGCTTGCATAGTCACTTTTATTTCAGTTGATGATGTGGTGATTATGGTGGTGTCAAACTCACAAATGTAAAAAGAGGTCGACTGAAGTCACATCAATGGTGTATCTGTTTCACAACAGCAGCAGACATAGCTGATGTAAGGATGAGACACTGTTGTCATTGAATATACAGCTGGGTGATGCATGAGAATGAGTGTGCACAGTCTGTAAGTGTCATAAAAAAGTCCATTACATCAACATCAACTGATCTAGGCATGTTTGGATACATGTTTTAATGACCATAAGAGTCATCGTAAGGAACCTACCTACCTACCTACAAGTCGTCAATGGAGTGGAGAGATGTGGTAATTTGAACTCATTCCCTCAACAGCACAATTGGGGTGTAAATCAATATCCTTGTTTACCTACTGTAGCTAAAAGAACCATGGATGATTCATTAATTGCATTTATATAACTGGCACTCAGACGTACCCCAACAACTTCTTATAACGCTGGGGTTTAACATGAAAAGGAAACTGGTTGTATAAATAGGCCGTCAACATTTTTTCACTTCACCCAAATGTCATCTGTCAATAAAAATACAGTAAAACTTAGGAAATGCTTCCCTATGAGACATACTCACTTTTGGACCTTCAACAACATAATATGTTAATCAAATAAATAATGTCAAAAGGTAATTTTTTCTGCCATTTCTAAAGTATATTGCTGTATAGGCGGTGCTTAACTTGGCCACTCATCCTCCTTTTCCTTTGCTGCTTTTTCTTCTAGTGGTTCCCGGATGTCTTCTGGGGTTTGGCCAAAGATCCCTGCTGTCTGTTTGAGGAGGAACACCCCTGCGTGTAGGCCACCTACATTGACCCAGACAGTGTGATGCTTCCGCCAGAGTTCTCCAATCCTCAAAATGGCATGAGGAAGACAGATACACCCCGTCACAAAACACTCATTGCACAAATCATTAACGCTAAAACACCACAGTATTGCTTTGAGAAAAGCCATCTGGCCAAGGGCCCATCTACACCAGATACAGAGTAGACTCAGTCCATACTATACTCTCACAATAGAGGTTTGTTCACACAGATAATATTGTTGTGGATTAATGAAATTAATATGATCCAACTTCCTCAACTACTCATTTTTTGGAAACCCTGGAATTTTCCAGATGCCTTCCAGAACAGACAGGTTAGGACACGTCTGTCCACCCCACTCCACCACGAATTACACAGTCTTACTGTATGTGTGGTTCATTACCTTTTGAAAGCATTTTTTATCCTGGGTCAGGATGACGGCCTTCCCTGAGCCTGGTCTGGACACCCGGGCCATCTCTCTTACACAGGGCGGATACAGGTCTCAGTTCTTCTTTCTGGAGCCCTTTCTATAAGAAAACCACACAACATACACATCAGCCATGTAAACAATATGAATACATTCAATTAATAAATTACTCCATTGAAGACTTGTTGGTAGGTTCTGTCTATGTTGAGTGTCCTAATTGAAACAGTACAGTGGTATCTACCTCTTCCCAAAGGGCATGTCAGTGATAATGATGCCCACTGAGCTGGTTCTCATGGGTAGATTACACAGGTCCTACTGCACCATGTCTATGGGCAGCCCTGGTGTACTGCAGAGGTGGGGAGTATATACAGTGAATTTGGAAAGTATTCAGACCCCTTGACTTTTTTCACATTTTGTTTGGTTACAGACTTATACTAAAATGGGTATAATTGTTTTTTTCCCTTCTTCAACCTACACACAATAACCCATAATGACAAAGCAAAAAACGTTTTTTAGACATTTTAGCAAATTAATAAAAAATGACAAGCGTAAATATCACACTAACAGTTGAAGTCGGAAGTTTACATACACTTAGGTTGGAGTCATTAAAACACATTTTTCAACCACTCCACAAATTTCTTGTTAACAAACTATAGTTTTGGCAAGTCGGTTAGGACATCTACTTTGTGCATGACAAGTAATTGTTCCAACAATTGTTTACAGACAGATTATTTCACATATAATTAATTCACTGTTCACAATTCCAGTGGGTTAGACGTTTACATACACTAAGTTGACTGTACCTTTAAACAGCTTGGAGAATTCCAGAAAATTATGTCATGGCTTTAGAAGCTTCTGATAGGCTAATTGACATAATTTGAGTCAATTGTAGGTGTACCTGTGGATGTATTTCAAGGCCTACCTTCAAACTCAGTGCCTCTTTGCTTGACATCATGGGAAAATCAAAAGAAATCAGCCAAGACCTCAGAAAAACAATTGTAGCTCTCCACAAGTTTGGTTGATCCTTGGGAGCAATTTCCAAACACCTGAAGGTACCGCGTTCATCTGCACAAACAACAGTACGCAAGTATAAACACCATGGGACCACGCAGCCGTCAAACCGCTCAGGAAGGAGACGCGTTCTGTGTCCTAGAGATTAACATAATTTGGTGCGAAATGTGCAAATCAATCCCAGAACACAGCAAAGAACCTTGTGAAGATGCTGGAGGAAACAGGTACAAAAGTATCTATATCCACAGTAAAATTAGTCCTATATCGACATAACCTGAAAGGCCGCTCAGCAAGGAAGAAGCCACTGCTCCAAAACTGCCATAAAAAAGCCAGACTACGGTTTGCAACTGCACATGGGGACAAAGATCGTACTTTTTGGAGAAATGTCCTCTGGTCTGATGAAGTAAAAATCGGAACTCTTTGGCCATAATGACCATCGTTATGTTTGGAGGGAGAGGGGGGAGGCTTGCAAGCCAAAGAACACCATCCCAACCGTGAAGCACGGGGGTGGCAGCATCATGTTGTGGGGGTGCTTTTCTGCAGGAGGGACTGGTGCACTTCACAAAATAGATGGCATCAAGTGGAAGGAAAATTATGTGGATATATTGAAGCAACATCTCAAGACATCAGTCAGGAAGTTAAAGCTTGGTCGCAAATGGGTCTTCCAAATGGGCAATGACCCCAAGCATACTTCCAAAGTTGTGGGAAAATGTTTTAAGGACAACAAAGTCAAGGTATTGGAGTGGCCATCACAAAGCCCTGACCTCAATCCTATAGAAAATTTGTGGGCATAACTGAAAAAGCGTGTGCGAGCAAGGAGGCCTACAAACCTGACTCAGTTACACCAGCTCTGTCAGGAGGAATGGGCCAAAATTCACCCAACTTATTGTGGGAAGTTTGTGGAAGGCTAGCCGAAACGTTTGACCGAAGTTAAACAATTTAAAAGCGGTGCTACCAAATACTAATTGAGTGTATGTAAACTTCTGACCCACTGGGAATGTGATGAAAGAAATAAAAGCTGAAATAAATGACTCTACTATTATTCTGACATTTTACATTCTTCAAATAAAGTGGTAATCCTAACTGACCTAAGACAGGAAATCTTTACTTGAATTAAATGTCAGGAATTGTGAAAAACGAAGTTGAAATGTATTTGGCTAAGGTGTATGTAAACATTACGTGACCATAACAATTTATTTTGATGGAAAATATTTATACTCAGAACTGTTATTTCTTCCCTCTTTGTAAAGTAATCAACTCAAGAGTTATGTGTCTCAAATGATTATCTTAACAAGCATGTGACCATGGGGGTTTCTTTTGGCTAGGACAGAGAAATTCAGTGGGTGCCAGTCCCAATTGAACAGGCTGCAATGTTATGTTATGTTTACATTGATATCAAGCTTGGTCATATCCGCTTTCCACTTGAAGAAGTCTTGCATGGCTCCACCAAAGTCCCTGGCGGTCTTGTTGGAGAAGAAGCTGTGTTTTTCTCCTGCACGTCACACTGAACTTCAGCACCTTCACCCCTGGGCTCCTGCCCCTCCACCGCCGTCTTCTCACCCTGGGGGCTGTTCTTCAGGTCAGGAGACCCGGCCTCCCCTGCCCCCACACTCTGGCCTGCAGTAGGTGCCTCAAGCTCCAGCTTCTAAGTCTCTGTGGTGACAGTGTCAACGGCGTCCTTCTCCACAACGTCTTTGTTGGCTTTGCCTCGGTCTCTATCTCGCCCTCCTCTCCCCTTGGGACCTTCTATGGGGTCGTCTGTTCTTCTTCAGAGAGGTGTTCAGTTTCCAGACCTTCAATGCATTGGTCCATGGCAGCTTGGAGGCCAGCTTCTGCAAGTCCTCCAATGACTCATCCTGTTGGACAAAAAGGGTAGTGATTCTATCAAATACCTTAAGAGGGGGAGGCATGTTATAAAGTGTAGGGGACTGGTCTTTCATGCAACGTGAATGTTATAGTTGAAATGAAAGTGTAAGAATTCAGGTTCCTTATTGGCTGTGCTGTAATGAAGAGAGATATACCTTTGAGTCTTTAAACTGATAGTTGTCATACTCTTCAACCGCAACAAACAAGTTGTCCACAGACATCAGATTATGCACCTAGAAAGAGGAGGCACAGGTAAAAAAGCTAGGCTTTTGTGAATGTGTGCAAAATTAATCAAAGGTTTTATGACCACATCAAGCGTTTAAGATGGGTTTAAATAACATTCTTATTTCATCCTAATCACAACACTCTTGTGATAGTCTACCAAAATAGTCTAAATAGTGCATTTTGGGTAGTGTAATTGGGTATTTTGTTTTAATAAATAATTAACCTAATTTCAACATTCTGTCATAAAGAGCACATGTTCAATTTAACAAAAAATAATAACAATCCAGCTCTAAATTAAGAAACATTACTAAAATTACTATAGTTGGTGCCAATTAAAGTAACAGGGTTGATGTAACAGGGTTGAAATTCCCACCATAAATTAGCCATACAGTGCCTTCAGATTTAGTTTACAGCTGTGAGCATTTCTAGGTAAACTTGCCGATGACAAGCATACCCATAACATGATGCAGCCACCACCATGCTTGAAAATACAAAGAGTGTTACTTAGTGATGTGTTGTGTTTGCCCCAAACATAATGCTTTGTTTTCAGGATATAAAGTTAATTTCTTTGCCACATGTTTTGCAGTTTTACTTTAGTGCCTTGTTGCAAACAGTATGCATGTTTTGGAATATTTTTTATTCTGTACAGGCTTCCTTCTCACTTTGTCAATTACGTTAGTATTGTGGAGTAACTACAATGTTGTTGATCCATCCTCAGTTTTCACCTATCACAACCATTAAACTCTAACTGTTATAAAGTCACCATTGGCCTCATTGTGAAATCCCAGAGTGGTTTTCTTCCTCTCCGGCAAACTGAGTTAGGAAGGACGCCTGTATCTTTGTAGTGGCTGGGTGTACTGATATACCATCCAAAGCGTGATTAATAACTTCACTAGGCTAAAAGGGATATTTAATGTCTGCTTTTTTATATACACTATCATTGCACACTGTGACTTCTTAAGCCATTTTCTACTCCTGAACTTATTTAGGCTTGCCATAACAAAGGGGTTGAATACTTATTGACTCAAGACATTTCATCCTAAAAACATAATTACACGTTGACATTATGGGTTATTGTGTGTAGGCCAGTGACACATAATCTCAATTTAATAAATTTTAAATTCAGGCTGTAACACAACAAAATGTGGAATAAGTCAAGGGGTGTGAATATATCCCCTTGTGACAGCGGGAATGGACGCTTGTTATGTGCAACAGAGAGGGGCAATCGCCCTTCTGCCCCTTAGGTACATAACTTCCAATTCAGTTAGTCACTCATTGACATCAATGCATGACTAAGTGAAAATTCGACTTAAGTTGAAGTTAGGATTCTCCCCTTATGGAAGGTTATTATTGTGTGAATATGTGCAATCTACACAATTGTTTTTGAAATTGTTAAAACATTTCTAGGTTAACTGTCTATGGTAATAGGGTTGCTGTTTTATTCTCGACCACCTACCTGGGGAGGCAGGTAGCCCAGTGGTTAGAGTGTTGGGCCAGTAACCGTGAGGTTGCTAGATCGAATACCCAAGCTGACACGGTAAAAATCGGTCGTTCTGCCCCTGAACAAGGCAGTTAACCCACTGTTCCTAGGCCGGCATTGTAAATAAGAATTTGTTCTTAACTGACTTTCCTAGTTAAATAAAGGTTAAAGAAAAGAACATAAAGCACAATTGGACAACCAGCTCAACTGATTTGACTATTAGATGTTCAATGTTTCTTTTGACAAAGTTATTAAAAAAAACTTTAAACAGGTTAAACACGTAACAGGGTTGACCTTAACATGAAATAAATAAGAATCTACAGAAATGACTTTGTCTAAGCAACAAAGTAGCTAGGGCTGAATGCACTCATGACTCAATTTTATGTGCACCAAAATTACTGTGTGTTTCTCTAAAGTGCTTTGTGAAAGCAAACCACTAAGATTGTATTTGATAACTTAGCTAGTCATGCTGGCAATAGAATACGTTTTCAAATGATGATTGCGATTTCTAATGGACCGTTATCAGATTGTGTAAATAACAACAGTAATGTGTGTTCCAAAGAAACAAAAAACTGCAAGTGTGCTCGCTTCAGTTCCTGAAAAGCACAGCTAGGGGAGTTAAAGGAAACGTTCACCCATTTTGAATGTTATATTGTTTTTGTGCATCTCTGAGTGACGTTCTATCAATTCTCTGGGTCATTTCATGTTTTCACGTGTTTCTGAGTTATTGGAATTCAAGCAGGTGGAAATCTGGCTTGGATATGACGTAGCACCGTGATAAAGTCTCACCACACTGGAAGTTAATAGGAATAAGACTTTTAGACCCCGAAAACGTCTATCATACATGTCAAATTTCAACACTGGTATATGTCATAACTTCAGAGGATGCCTTCTCTCGAATGAGCAATCGATCAAATTTTCATAATATTCCTACTGTCACGTTCCTGACCTATTTCTGTTAGTTTGTTGTATGTGTTAGTTGGTCAGGACGTGAGTTTGGGTGGGCATTCTATGTTTTCTGTTTCTATGTTGGTTTAGGGTTGCCTGGTATGGCTCTTAATTAGAGGCAGGTGTTTGGCGTTCCTCTAATTGAGAGTCATATTTAGGTAGGTTGTTTCACAGTGTTCGTTGTGGGTGGTTGTCTCCTGTGTCAGTGTTTGTCGCACCATACGGGACTGTTCGGTTTGTTTTTGTACATTGTCATTTTGTGTAGTCTATTTTCCCTGTTCGTGCGTTCTTCGTGTTTAATGTAAGTTCGTCGTCCAGGTCTGTCTACTCCGTTTGTTGTTTTGTTAGTTTATAGTCAAGTTCGTGTTTTTGTGTTTTTTCGTCTTGTCTTTAAATAAATTATGTGTTCACAACCCGCTGCGCCTTGGTTCCATCACTACTCCTCCTTTTCGGTTGAAGAGCAGGAGGACTACCGTTACACCTACCTCAAGAAAATGTGTAATTTAATGGAGGGTCTAGCAATTTTTCCTATATGTCTGCCTCTTTGGTCCTTGAAAGAGAGAGTTCCTTGCCCCAGAATCACCCAGAATGCACCGCGCGGCCCAAGTAGCATGGGAAACATTTACCATCTCCTCAAAAGTATATTTGCCGCTGCGAATGTCAGACTCCACTCTGTGAGGCATATCGATCTGCAGGTTGAACATGGTGAGATTGTAGACTCCAAAATTGATAGTGCTGTTTGTTTAGGAGATTTTACAGCCAACTAGCTGCTGGATATTGTCTTATTGGTATTATTGTGTGTAGCTACGTTTGCTAACTACCTAACTAGCTAGTGTCGTGGAAATTCTACACATGGGACACTAAGTCAATCTTAAATTAATAATTGTTTATTAACAGCAAGCTGGAGAGGTCTGTGATGGAAATGTTATCTTGTGAAGAGACAGCCTTAAATTATGTTAATCTCGTTTTAGTGTCATAAATAATCCTTCGTTTCTACTTGTGCTTGGTAAAGATATGAGGGTGGGGGACGACATGATCCCCTCCTTAGGACTATCTAATAATATGTTCTATAGAGATAGGAGACGGTTCCATACACATGACAGAACCAACCCTATGAACTATTTAACTATGCCTATGTAACGTGTCTGTAACCAGTATATAAGAGATGTAACGGGACTGCTCTGAGAGAGCTCCTGATCGACATGTGTACTTGGAGCATTGAGTTGGTTGGGACCTCTCCAGCACACTGATAATAAACAATGATTAATTTAAGATTGACTTCGAGTGTCCCATGTGTAGAATTTCCCCGACAATTTGGCATCAACGAACAGGATGATGCGAGGAAAACCGGTGGCACATTTTATGACCGGTGCCACATAAAATGAAACGTGAGGGAAATTCCAATCTGACCAAAAGAACAGACCCTTACTGTGAGCTACCCATGAAGAGACACAACATTCACAAACAATTGGATGTCTTCTGATTTCAGCAAGTCAATTTAAATGAATTTGTATAAAAAATAACAAAATCAATAAAACTAAACATAAAAATGGAGGAGGGTACCACTAGTCCTAAGTCAAGTAAGAGCAAATGTGGATGTGAGTTGTGTGAATGTGGAAAGTATTAAGCTGATTGAAATTGGGATGATAACAGGATTTAAATTAGGCTATTAAGCTGATTGAAATTTGGATAATAGGTACTGAGTGAATGTATGAAAGTGTGTGTGTTATTCTATATGTATGCGGCAAGACTATAGAGTCTATAGAGACCATAGCATTTATGACTATATAAACCATTGATACTATGGATGCTCAGGGACTATAGATGGTGTAGGGAATATGATGCTATAGGGACCATAGATACTATGGATGCTATAGGGACTGTGATGCTATAGGGACTACGGATGCTCAGACTATAGCTACTGTAGAGACTATGATTAACTTTAGACTTTATTGGAACCTTGGCAGTGATACATATGACGTAAGAAGGCTAGAGCTAGTCTTATAGAAAAGACTAGAGCAAGTAACGGTACCATGGAAAGTCCCGCAGACAGCTGTCTGTAGGCATTTACAAGGGATGTGTCTATGTGGCCTGCAGCCACTAGTAATAGCACGTGGTGTTATTATATATGTTTGTGAAAGATATATATGGTGCAGAGATGCACCTAGGGTAATAAGGGAGATTACTGAGTGTGTATGGGAATAGTGAATTTGGATGTGAGAGTTGTGTGATTGTGAAAAGGATGTGTTAAGCTGATAGAAATGTGGATTTTAAGCTGATTGAAATCTGGATAATAAGAGATTTAGAACAATCAGATATATTATTACTATTAAGTACTGAGTAAATGAGAGCTGTCAGGGTACATGCTCCGGTGTGAAAGAGGTAATATGGGAGATTACTGAGTGTGTGTCTGAATGGATACCTCAAACAGTTCTATGAGCTGAGTTTTTCAATCTATGATGTTATCTACGGTTATTATATATGTTTAGGAAGTAGCGGCAAGCTAGTCTTAGGAGAAGGCTAGATTGAAGGCAGGAGGCCCCACTGACAATTGTCTGTAAGGGATTTATAAGAGAAGTGTCTACGTGGTCAGAGAACCACTGGAACTGTTGAAGATACATATGGGGAATACCTCAGAAGTGTCTACATATGTCTGCAGTTACTACTCACATGTGTAACGATAGTCTACATGGTCTGAAATCCACTGATAATAAAAATAGTTATTGTAGGCATTTAGAGTTGTTGATGCACATGAGTGGTGTGGATGTCTGTAGGCATTCATGATCTTTAACGTTATGTAGGGGATCTGTGTATGTGAGAGATATGAAAGGAGAAAGTATTATTCCCAAATATGCTGTTAAATAGAACAACTAGTGTAAATATCTAAACCCCTGTATGAATAGAACTTGTTCTCAACTGGCCTACCTGGTTAAATAAAAGTGAAAAAAAGTCTAAAGGAGGAATTGGTGAAGTATACTCAGTTACTAGAGATTTGATAAAGTCACAATGGAGAAAAATAGTAATAACTATATTCAACTTGCACACCCACACGTAGACGTACGTAAGTGGTTTAAAAAGCATTAAGAGAAATGAATAGTATAATGATTAACTAGATTTGTTAAAGTAACAATGTATGAAAGTATAATGGGTTACTAGAATTTAACCTGTTAGGTAGAGACTTAGTAGGGGACATCGATAGGGGACTGATCGACAGCGCCAGCCCAGGTATTGTGAAAGTTGATCACAGAAAGAGTCTCTAGTCTCGAGTGCTACCTTAAAAAAGGAAGCTCCCTCCAAAGTTTCTCCTGAATTGGCAGATGTTTTTTATAAATTCAGCACATTACATGTTAATCTTAAAATAATATACATTTAATATGTTTCAATATAAGGTCACATGACGAACAGAGGGATTGAGCATTGGGACTGATATTAAATTAGAGGCCACCATTTGGTGTTTGGGTAAGAGATAAGTTTCCTGTGGAACAATAGATAGCAGCCAGTACTAACTGAACTCAAACAGGCTGTAAGGGACACAGTGGGGAAATTTGGGACAGAGGTATTGTCACGTTCTGACCTTTATTTCCTTTGTTGTGTCTTTATTTAGTATGGTCAGGGCGTGAGTTGGGGTGGGCAGTCTAGTTTTGTATTTCTATGTTTTTCCTATTTCTGTGTTTGGCCTGATATGGTTCTCAATCAGAGGCAAGTGTTTTGTGTTGTCTCTGATTGGGAACCATATTTAGGTAGCCTGTTTTGTGTTGGGTTTTGTGGGTGGTTGTCTTCAGTCTTTGTGTGTCTGCACCAGATAGAACTGTTTCGGTTTTCACGTTTGTTGTTTTGTAATTTGTAGTGTTCAGTTTTTGATTATTCATTTAAACATGATGAACACTAATCACGCTGCGCTTTGGTCCTCTCCTTCTTCCACAGAAGAAAACCGTTACAGGTATGAATAAGACATATTTTTGACAATATCCAATTATTATTCAATTTAATAGTTTTATACTTTTATAGTTATAGTTTGGGTAGCACAAATTATTTAAGTAAGAAGGTAACGTCACAGGTTTCATATTTTGACTACTTTATGTCCTAGGGACAGTTAGTACAGAACTGCATGTCAATGCAACAGGTCAAAAAAGATTACAATTACAAGTGAGGGGACCTGGGATTGTTTCCTTTAGAAGGTGCCTATTCCGCTTTACGGGAAACCGTATCATCTGTTGTGTCTGAAGTTTAATTCTGTATACACATGGTTTTACCAAGACTTCAAATCAAATAAAAAAAAATTTGTCACATGCGCCGAATACAACAACCGTACCGTGAAATGCTTACTTACAAGCCCTTAACCAACAGTGCAGTTCAAAAAAAGAGTTATAAATAAAGTAAAAATAAAAAGTTACAGTAGAATTACATAACAATAACGAGGCTATATACAGTGGGATTTCTTATAAGCGTCCGAATTAGTCTCCCACTCCTTGAAAGCAGCAGCTCTAGCCTTTAGCTCGGTGCGGATGTTGCCTATAATCCATGGCTTCTGATTGGGATATGTATGTACGGTCACTGTGTGGACGACCTCCTCAATGCACTTATTGATGAAGCTGGTGACTGAGGTGGTATACTCCTCAATGCCATTGGATGAATCACAGAACATATTCCAGTCTGTGCTAGCAAAACAGTCCTGTAGCGTTGGACCACTTCCGTATTGAGTGAGTCACTGGTACTTCCTGCTTTTGTTTTTGCTTGTAAGCAGGAATCAGGAGGATGGAGTTATGGTCAGATTTGCCAAATGGAGGGCGAGGGAGAGCTTTGTATGGGTCTCTGTGTGTGGAGTAAAGGTGGTCTCGAATTTTTTGCCCTCTGGTTGCACGTGACATGCTGGTCAAAATGAGGTCAAACGGATTAAATTTGCCTGCATTAAAGTCCCCGGCCACTAGGAGTGCCGCTTCTGGATGAGCATTTTCTTGTTTGCTTATGGCCTTATACAGATCGTTGAGTGCGGTTAGTGCCAGCATCGGTTTGTGGTGGTATATAGATGGTTACGAATAATATAGATGAGAAGTCTCTTGGTAGATAGTGTGGTCCATACCTTATCATGAGGTACTCTAGCTCAGGCGAGCAATACCTCAAGACTTCTTTAACATTAGACATCGCGCACAAGCAGTTATTGACAAATAGACACACACCCCTGCCCCTTGTCTCATCAGATGTAGCTACTCTGTCCTAGAGATGCACAGAAAAACCAGCCAGTTCTATATTATCCGTGTCGTCAATCAGCCACGACTCGGTGAATCATAAGATATTACAGTTTTTAATGTCCCGTTGGTAGGATAGTCTCGACTGTAGATCATCGAGTTTGTTTTCCAGTGATTGCACTTTGGCCAATAGAACCGATGGTAATGGCGATTTACTCACTCGCCTACGAATCCTAACAAGGCATGCTGACCTTCTCCCTCGGTATCTCTCCCTTTTCTTCATGCGAATGATGGGGATTTGGACCTGTTCTCCGGAAAGCAGTATATCCTTCACATCGGACTCATGAAAGAAAAAAATATCTGTCCAGTTTGAGGTGAGTAATGGCTGTTCTGATGTCCAGAAGCTCTTTTCGGTCCTAAGAGACGGTAGCAGCAACTTTATGTACATAATAAGTTACAAACAATGATAAAAAAACAGCAGCCATCCCTTCCAGCGCCATTAATTGAGTAAACTCAATTAAGCTTAAGAATTTTTAGGACTGATTAAGACATTTATTTTCTTTCTTCCAGGACTTATGGAATGTCCTCTACCAAGTTTCTTTGACATGTTTACCAATGATTCTGTATCTCTCCCTTTGAAAGGCTTCCTGAGGCAGGTGCCTTAGGAGAGCAGTCATTGAGGCGGTGCACTAAACAGTATAAAGGTACCCGAATCCGGTTGTTAATGGAGCTCCCAAATTAAGTAAGGCCTGGCCATTTTGTTTGCTTTTACATGTTATGAAACTTTGTTAGTGGTGTTAATACTGATTTATTGTGTGGGGTCTTTTTCTTTTGATTTAAGTGTGGATTTCACAGGTTATAAAGGATGCACCAACCTCTAACGCCTCCATAACCCGGATCCGGGATCCCCCCCATCACAAAAGCTGACTAGCATAGCCTAGCCTAAAGTTACAGGGATATCATAAAATAAAATGTTCATGAAATCACAAGTCCAAGACACCAATTGAAAGATACAGATCTTGTGATTCAAGCCATCATCTCTGATTTTTAAAATGTTTTACAGGGAAGACACAAAATGTAAATCTATTAGCTAGCCACGTTAGCAAAAGACAACAATTTTCTTACTCCACCATTTTCTTACTGCATCAGTAGCTATCACAAATTTGACCAAATAAAGATATAAATAGCCACTAACCAAGAAACAAACCTTATCAGATGACAGTATGATAACATATTTATTGTATAGCATAGGTTTTGTTAGAAAAATGTGCATATTTCAGGTAGAAATCATAGTTTACAATTGCAGCCCCCATCACAACTATCACTAAAATGACTAGAATAACTACAGAGACCATTGTGTATTAGCTAATTACTCATCATAAAACATTTCTAAAAAATACACAGCGTACAGCAGATGAAAGACACAGATCATGTGAATATAGCCAATATGTCAGATTTCTAAGTGTTTTACAGCGAAAACACAATATAGCGTTATCTTAGCTTAGTACAATAGTCAGTCACACGACAGCATTGATTCAAGGCAAAAATAGCAATAACGTTTTAAACCACCAAACGCTATTCATTTTTTCACTAACCTTCTCAGAGTTCTTCAAATGACAGTCCTGTAACATCATATTACACAATCCATATAGGTTTTGTTCGAAAATGTGCATATTTAGCAGCACACACCGTGGTTATACAATGTGATCAGTAGCAACAGGGCATGCATTCTGGCCGGCGCCATTTTGGAAAGGCACCTAATCTTATCGAAAGCTATTCATAAACTTGACTAAAAAAATACAGGTTGGACAGCAATTGAAAGACAAATTAGTTCTTAATGCAATCGCTGAGTTAGATTTTTAAAATGAACGTTACAAGACATACAGTGTGCGCTACAGCCAGACTAGTGCCGAAATAATTGCGGTCAAATCCGTTTACATTTTTACACATATATACGGAATAACATCATAAATAGCTCTTACTTTTGGACGAGCTTCCATCAGAATCTTGGCCAAGTGATCCTTTGTCCAAAAGAATCCTTGCTTCGTTGTAAAACGTCGGCCTTCAACTTCGGAATTAGCCGCTAACAGTAGCTATGTGGTCACGCATGCCCAAATACCCAAAACGTAATTCTAAGGAAATTCCGAAAATAGCAATATACTCGCATAAAATGATATAACTTGGTTTAAAATAACTTCGTTATGATGTTTCTAACACCTATATCAAATTAAATTAAAGACGGATATATTTAAGGTCGATAACTGAGCGTTCCAAAATGCCATGCTGAGGTCCTGCTTTGCGTAAAGGCAAAAGTCGAAAAGAGAGGTCCTCACGCTCCTTGGCCATTTATAAACTCTGAGAATGACGTAGAGACCCCATTCCACTTCTCATTGGTTACTGACATCCAGGGGAAGGCGGGTGCAATTCATTTCGATCCATACGATACATACAGGGCTTAAAACTGATCTCAGAGCAGAGCTTCGTTTTCAGACCTTCGCAGTTCCTGTCATGGATTTCGCTGGAGAAAGAGTTCTGGTTCACCCACAGACATAATTCCAACGGTTTTAGAAACTAGAGAGTGTTTTCTATCCAATAGTAAGAATAATATGCATTTGTACGAGCAAGAATTGAGTACGAGGCCGTTTACATTGGGTACACCTTTGTGCTATGTCGAAATAGCACCCCCCTAGTGGCAAGAAGTTAAAGGGCACACAAATGAATATTTTCTGAAGTATCTATTGTCTATTGAGTTTTGGTTGAACACATGTAAATTCTCTTGATAACATTTTTATTGAAAAACCCAAATGTAAATCTTATACATAAAATGTTTGAAATATCTTTAAATAATGTCTGAGGTACAGGTAAAGAAACACTCACTTAACTTCTTGCGACTATAGGGGGTGCTGTTTCGCATTATCATAATTTGCACTACAGATTAAACGGCTTCCTACTCAATTCTTGCTCGTACAATATGCATATTATTATTATTATTGGATAGAAAACACTCTCTAGTTTCTATAGCCGTTGGAATTTTGTCTCTGAGTGAAACAGAACTCAATCTACAGCACTTTTCATGATAGGGAGTCAGATTTCAAACATTTTGGCCACTGATATGGAGTCAGTTTAAAGGTCCGTGTAAATGCTATGGAGAAACAGACACTTCTTACGTCTTCCCCTGGATGTCAGTGCGTGATGACGCTTTGAATGGTGTCGATTGCGCAATCAGTGCCTCTATAAGACACCAAATAGCGGAAGTAGCTTCCCTTTGCTGCCTGCGCCTTGCGCGCGAAGGACATCGGACTCGCCTCCTTCCAAGCGTTAGTTTAGCCAGTAATATTTCTCCGGTCATGTTTTTACCCGTTATAGGTGTTAACAGCATCATAAGGTAGTTAATTTGAACCGTTGTATAGCAATTTATATCATTTTAGTGCGATTTTGAGGCATTGCTTTGTTGTGCACTTTGAAGCGCTGGGCACATTTCGGGGTCCCGGTCGTACGTTAGTGGGCATTTCGACGGACAAGTGGACATCTTTCGACCAAAAGAAGATTAGACCCAAGAAAGGATTCTTTGCCCAAGATTCTGATGGAAGAACAGCTCACAGTAAGAACAATTTATGATGATAAATTGTGTTTCTGTCGAAAAATGTTAAACGCTTACGCCGCCATTTTGTTTTGTATAGCTTCGCTTGGCGCAACCTGTATTGAAAAGTAAGGATAATTTAAAAAATGTAAATCAGCGATTGCATTAAGAACTAATTTGTCTTTCGATTCCTGTCAACCCTGTATTTTTTAGTCAAGTATATGATTAGCTATTGATTAAACTAGATCACTCAAAGATGGCGACCGACATTTCCAGGCTTGTTTTGCTACTATTTTCATTGTATAACCACGTTTTTTTATGGCTAAATATGCACATTTTCGAACAAACTCTATATGTATGTTGTAATATCATGTTACAGGAGTGTCATCTGAAGAATTCTCAGAAGGTTAGTGAAAAAATTAATATATTTTGGCGATGATACGATATCGCTCTCTTTGGCTAGAATCAGTGCTCGGGTAACGTTTGCATATGTGGTATGCTAATATAACGATTTATTGTGTTTTCGCCGTAAAACACTTAGAAAATCTGAAATGTTGTCTGAATTCACAAGATCTGTGTCTTTCCATTGCTATGTGCTGTTTATTTTTAAGAAATGTTTTATGATGAGTAAATTGGTAATACAAGTTGCTCTCTGTAGTAATTCTAGTCGCTTTGGTGAGATTTGTGATGGTGGCTGCAATGGCAAACTATGATTTATACCTGAAATATGCACATTTTTCTAACAAAACCTATCCTATACCATAAATATGTTATCAGACTGTCATCTGATGAGGTTTTTTCTTGGTTAGTGGCTATCAATATCTTAGTTTAGCCGAATTGGTGATAGCTACTGGTGTTGAGAAAAAATGGTGGACAAAGAAAAATAGTGTCTTTTGCTAGCGTGTTTAGCTAATAGATTTACATATTGTGTCTTCCCTGTAAAACATTTAAAAAATCTGAAATGGTGGCTTTATTCACAAGATCTGTATCTTTCATTAGGTGTCTTGGACTTGTGATTTAATGATATTTAGATGCTACTATTTAATTGTGACGCTATGCTAGCGATGCTAATCAGTGTGGTAGGGGGGGCGGGGGGAGCTCCCGGATCCGGGGTTGAGGCTCGTTAGAGGTTAACCGGTTTGGCTAGAGGGCAGCATTTTCACGTTTGGATGAAAAGCGTGCCCAGAGTAAACGGCCTGCTACTCAGTCCCAATTGCTAATATATGCATGTTATTAGTAGATTTGGATAGAAAACACTCTGACGTTTCTAAAACTGTTTGAATGATGTCTGTGAGTATAACAGAACTCATATGGGAAAATCCAACCAGGAAGTGGGAAATCTGAGGTTTGTAGTTTTTCAACTCTTGGCCTATCGAATACACCGTGTCTATGGGGTCATATTGCACTTCCTAAGGCTTCTACTAGATGTCAACAGTCTTTAGAACCTTGTTTGATGCTTCTACTGTGAAGTGGGGGCGTATGAGAGGGGATTGAGTAAGGTCTCTCCCAGAGTGCCATGAGCTGACCATGCGCGTTCACGTGAGAGTTAGCTTGAGTTCCATTGCATTTCTGAAGACAAAGGAATTCTCCAGTTGGAACATTATTGAAGATTTATGTTAAAAACATCCTAAAGATTGATTCTATACTTCGTTTGACATGTTTCTATGGACTGTAACGGAACTTTTTGACTTTTCGTCTGCTCCTAGTGATCGCGCGTCATGAATTTGGAATACTGGGCTAAACGCGCAAACAAAAAGGAGGTATTTGGACATGAAGATGAACTTTATCGAACAAATCAAACATTTATTGTGGAACTGGGATTCCTGGGAGTGCATTCTGATGAAGATCATCAAAGGTAAGTGAATATTTATAATGCTATTTCTGACTTCTGTTGACTCCAACATGGCGCATATCTGTTTGGCTTGATTTGTTGTCTTAGCGCCGTACTCAGATTATTGCATGGTTTGCTTTTTCCGTAAAGTTTTAAAAAAATCTGACACAGCGGTTGCATTAAGGGGAAGTATATCTTTAATTCTGTGAATAACACTTGCATTTTTTATCAATGTTTATTATGAGTATTTCTGTAAATTGATGTGGCTCTGTGCAAATTCACGGGATGTTTTGGAGGCAAAGCCAAATGTAAACTGAGGTTTTTGGATATAAATATCAACTTAATCGAACAAAACATACATGTATTGTGTAACATGTTGTCCCGGGAGTGTCATCTGATGAAGAATATCAAAGGTTAGTGATTCATTTTATCTCTATTTCTGCTTTATTGTGACTCCTCTCTTTGGTTGGAAAATGGCTGTATGCTTTCTGTGACTAGTTGCTGACCTAACATAATGATATGTTCTGCTTTCGCTGAAAAGCCTTTTTGAAATCGGACACTGTGGTTGGATTAACGAGAATTGTATCTTTAAAATGGTGTCTAATATTTGTATGTTTGAGATATTTGAATTATGAGATTTCTGTTGATTGAATTTGGCGCCCTGCAATTTCATTGGCTGTTGGCGAGGGGTAGCTCGCGCGCGAGAGGGGTAGCTCTCCATTTTCTTTCTCTCTTTTATTGAATAGGTTACGGTCCGGTTGAAATATTATCGATTACGTTTGTTAAAAACAACCTGAGGATTGATTATAAAAAACATTTGACATGTTTCTACGAGCATTACGGATACTTTTTGGAATTTTCGTTGAACAGAACGAGGCTTTGGTTTTCTGAACACAACGCGCAACCCAAATGGTGTTTTTTGTTATTAAAGTAATATTTATCGAACAAAAATAACATTTATTGTGTAACTGGGAGTCTCGTGAGTGCAAACATCTGAAGATTATCAAAGGTAAGCGATTAATTTTATTGCTTTTCTGACTTTCGTGACCATGCTAATTTGGGGCTAGCTGTTCTAGCATTGATTGATATACTCACAAAAGCTCGGATTGCTTTCCCTGCATAGCATATTTTCAAAATCTGACATGATAGGTGGATTAACAAGCTAAGCTGTGTTTTGGTATATTTCACTTGTGATTGCATGATTATAAATATTTTTTGTCATATTTTGCGCCCTGCAATTCAGCGGTTGTTTAGGAAAGTGATCCCGCTAACGGGATCCGTAGCGCAGAGAAGTTAAATGGGGTTGAATGACCTCTGTCCTGACTTTCTGGTGAGGCCTGATCACCCTCACTAGAAAGACTAGAGACATTGGGTGAGATTTAAATGGGATATGTAAACACTAATAATTAGGAAGTAGTTTATAATTGATCAACAGTCTTGTGTGATTTTGAACACGAGAAGGAAAGAGAGTCCTGCCCCTGAATGAGGGACACCTGTCTCTAGTCTATTTTACTATTACCTTACGGGATACAATTAAGTTAAGATGGAGTCATCAAGGGTTGTAATTCTAATTTTATCAGTTATTTTGATAACAGGCAGTGAAGTTTTCCCCACCTCTATTTTTATATGAAGAAGTGTATTGCTGTTGTTGTGTTGTTTGTTTTTCTCTTGCTTCAATACAAATCTCACCAGATTCAGATTCTTCTGAATGGTCTGGATTTCTCCCTAAGGATTAGCCCTCTGACTCCCTGACCCTGTTACTCTGCGGTGAGATCGCCAAGAGGGAGTATAAGCTACTTTGGAGAAAAAAATGGTTTCAACTGTGTGTTGTTATTCTCTTTGACATTTGTCTTAGACATTTGTATTAAGAATATTGTCAGTAGTAATGTCATACAGTGAAACATTTGTCATACAGTGAATTGTCTGGATTTCCTGAAACAGAAATGCCCTAAAATAAACTGTTGTTCTGGTCTGTCTTCTCTCGAGGTTATGGCGAAGGTGACCACAGATGGTATATAGATGCATGGAAGGGATAATTTGTCTGAGAACTGTGTGAACCTCACCCCTCTAACCGGCTGAAGTAATGGCGACAATGGCGTTCACTATGGTCCTTCACCACTTCTACCGTGGGACCGGAGTCCAAGCCAGCAACCTGTACACAGGATCCAGTCGAAACTACCAACTGCCTTCTCTCTCATGCCTTTTCTCTCTGGAATGCGCCATGAGCGCACGTGGTATGAGCATGGAGAGAGATCCCGTCCAAACTTCTCTCATGCTGCTGGTGTACTGGTAGGAAAATGGACAAGACTTAATGGACTGTAAAGGACAGTGGCTGCTCAGGTGAGAGAAATTAGGACATTATCAAGGGCCATCCACTTTTAACATGTGCCATTGGGAGGACGAACTGAAACGCCAGAAGAATGAGTGCTGGGAGGGAAGGGGGTGGTCAGCCATGCCCATAATTGATTTAGACTTATCCAAAATTGTTTATTTGGGGTATCAGGTTGATTGTGGAGGTCCGCACACTGCGAAAGTTATAGTACTTTAGACTAGAAATGCATTGAAATACAGATCGGTCATTAACACGCCAATCCATAAATAAAATTGTGTAACGAAGCATATGTTTAACTGTATGAAGTGAAGGTCTTAACTTCTTTCAGCTAAGGGGCAGAATTTTTATGTTTGGAAAAATAACGTTCCCAAGGTAAACAGACTATTTCTCAGGTCCAGATGCTAGAATATGCATATAATTGACGGATTAGGATAGAAAACACTCTAAAGTTTCCAAAACTGTCAAAATATTGTCTGTGAGTATAACAGAACTGATTTTGCAGGCAAAAACCTGAAGAAATCCAACCCGGAAGTGCCTTTTATTTGGAAAAATCCCTGTTCCGTTGCCTGCACCTCCATTTAAAGGGGTATCAACCAGATTCATTTTCCAATGGCTTCCTCAGGCTGTGACCAGGCTTTAGACATAGTTTCAAGCTTTTATTTTGAAAAATTAGCGAGATTTTTCTAAACGCGTCAGGTGTCCTTTGATTAGTTCCTGCGCGCGAGAGATGTAGCTCGACATTTTCCTTCCCTGTAGTATTGAATAGGTTACCGTCCGGTTGAAATATTATCGATTACCTGTTTGGGATAGCCCCCCTTTTTCTCAATTTCCGCCTGAAAACATACCCTAATCTAACTGCTTGTAGCTCAGGCCTAGAAGGAAGGATATGCATATTCTTGGTATCATTTGAAAGGAAACATTCTGAAGTTTGTGTAAATGTGAATTGAATGTAGGAGAATATAACACAATAGATCTGGTAGAAGAAAATACAAGGAAATCAACAGACGTTTTTTGTTCTTTTACTGTTGTTGCATCTTTAGAAATCAACAAGAAAGGCCAAACATTCAGTTATGATACTGGGGATCATTTCAAATGAGAACATAGGTAGGCAACAGTATTTTACCAAAGTTTCAGATGGATACATTCAGGAATGAGTGAGGTACATGCCATTGAGCATGAGGTCAACCAGGTGTCCCTCACAAGTTTCCCAAATGTACCCAAGTGGCCGAATTGGTACAATGATACAATGATACAAAACCTATATACAAAATACAAAACAATTATTCTAACATACCCCAAAAAATATATATTTGAAAAATTCAAGAAAAAAAAATGAATATTTCAAAAAAATAAAAAAATAACAAGGGGAACTATTTACACTTCAAATGTTCAATCATGTGAAGACTCTCTGTCCTCTACACAATGTTGCGCTCCTGATGCCATATCCCATAGCAGTCTCTCTCTGGTGTGAAACAGAGGGTCACAGCACAGGTGGTGCAGGTGACAGGGGACTTCTTGTGGCACAGGGCACAACGAAGCCGCCCTACTGAGCCCCTTTTTCCCTGAGGCACATCCCTGCCTGCAATGATGAACCTCAGCATGTGCGTACCGCTGGTTGGAGCAGGTGGGACAGAGGTAGAGGGGACAGAAGGTGCTACAGTGTTCTTGCTGTAGTTAGCAAGCTCCTGGATGAGCTGCTCCCTAAAGGAGTGAGATGGGGGGCTGTCCACAGTTCTTGGCCATTTCCTTCTGGAGGATGAAGGAATTCACCACAGCAATGTCAATAAAATGATAGAACAGAGTTTTCTACCATTTCATGGTTTTATGAAGGACATTATAATATCCTATCAGCGCATCCGATAGGTCTACACCCCCCATGCTCTTGTTGTAATCCTTCACAGCATCTGGAATGGGGACATTTCTGGCGGTCCAAGCGCCTGTAGGACCTTTCAAACGTTGAACGTGATCCCCACCGAACGACTTGTGAATAGTAGAACACATGACTACCTCTCGAGTGTCCATCCACTTCACAAACAGCAAACCATCTTCACGGATCCATCTCATGGTACCCCGCTCAGCCCGCTTAGGCATGTCGTTCACCCTGGTTTTTGGGAAACCCACTCTGTTGGTCCGAATGGTGCCACAGGCCCACATCTCCAGCTTCCTCAGGTCTGTGAACAGGGTAGGGCTTGTGTAGAAGTTGTCTACAAATAGTTTGTAGCCCTTCCCCAGCAGCTGGAAATCTAATAACTGCATCACAGAGTCATAACTGAGTCCCTTACCGCTCGCACAAGTGTTCTTCCCCTCATAGACAAAAAAATTGCACGTGTATGCACACGCAGAATCGGCCAAAACAAACAGCTTGTATCCCCATTTTGTCGGTTTGTTGCGCATGTACTGTTTTAGGCCAATTCTGGCCTTTGAGGCTACCATTCTCTCATCTATGGAAAGGTTCTGGGCGGGCTGAAAAAAGGTCTTGCATGCCTCAACGATATCGTGGTAGAGAGGTTTGATCTTGCAGAGCTTATCAAACCCTGCTGTGCCTCGTTTCGCCTCGTTGTCCTTATCAACCTCTGGGTCACTAATGTGAAGTGCCCGTGAAATTGTCAGAAACCTCTTACAAGACATGACCGTTGAGGGGAAAGGCAGTTGATAGAGAGGTGCAGTTTTCCAGTAGTCTTTCAGGGTTTTCAACTTTACCAGCCCCATGTAAATGACCATAGACAGGTAGCAAAACAGATCTGAAATGGAAATGTTCTTCCATGCCTCTGTCTTGCCTTCCTGCTTCTTAGCCCCATATTTATTAGTGTTCATCACCAGGGTATCAACAACTGCCAAGGTGTAGAACAACTGGAAAAGTTGCATGGGGCTGTATTTAGAAGTTGGGTCCAATTGAGGGCCTACTGGGCGTTTTGGGCGGAAAGTGGAGGTGGTGGGGCCACATCCTCCTCAAGAACAGAGTGCCAACGGTCCTCCTCCGCTCTGGCAGGTTCCACGCTGGACGGTTCCACGCTGCCCTTCCTCCGCTTCCTTGCCGCCGGCTTACCACCCCTTGATGGCCGGGCGGGGGTAGGTGTGGTGCCGGATACAGCAGGGGTCCAGCTGGATGGACCAGCTTCACTGGGGGATTTGCACCTTGGCTCCCAATCAGAATCGCTGGGACTGTGAAATAAAGACAGACACATATTATATATACACAATTTGTGACCATGGTGAGGTTTTGTCCATTGCATTATGTGTCTGTATAATTATTACCTATTATAGAAGCACAATTTGTGACCATGGTGAGGTTTTGTCCATTGCATTATGTGTCTGTATAATTATTACCTATTATAGAAGCACAATTTGTGACCATGGTGAGGTTTTGTCCATTGCATTATGTGTCTGTATAATTATTACCTATTATAGAAGCACAATTTGTGACCATGGTGAGGTTTTGTCCATTGCATTATGTGTCTGTATAATTATTACCTATTATAGAAGCACAATTTGTGACTTTATATTTCATGTCCTAGTCATATTTTTATATAAGGCAAATAAAATACAAATATCTCAAACAACTCAAATGAATTATATTTGATATTACTAATTCCAAACAATGTTACTCACCGATCCAAAACTGGGTCTTCACCGTGTAGAAACATGTCTTCAAATTCTGAATCAACGGATTCCATCTCACTGGAATCAATTAGATGTTCACTATCACTTTCACGGTCTATTTCACCAATTATATCGTGCACATCTGTGTACTTGGTCTTGGTCTTTGATTTGGCTGATTTATTTGCCATAATTGTGCCTTGAAAATGCTCCCAAAAAAACTTTTGCGGCGCGTAAAACGGGGAGGCTCCTTCTTGTCGGATTTTCAATGGCGAATAACTGCGTGTACGCATGGCTTTACAACGAAGCCTATTATTTCCGGGTAGAACCCTTTGATGTCCCCATGTACCTCTGCTCATTGGCTATCTATCCAGCTAGATTTCAAGAAGATCAGTGGTCATTGGTCCGAAATACAGTCAATCAACGAAGAACAGGTCAATCGATTGGCGCGTAATGACGTCGTTGTTAGGCGTGTTCAAATCAGATTTCTTCGGTCAATATGTCCCTGGAAAGAACCACGATGTTTGGTTGTTTTACTAACAAACCGAGGATTGCAATGAGACCGAACATGACTTGATAAACGTCCGTTTAGAGTGAGTAATTACAATGACTGTTACGTCCAAAGTTGAAGGAGCTGAATTTTCCACACAAGCCGTTTACAAAATGTTTCGTGTTAGGCTATAAAAATGGATTATATCGAACAAAACGCCACTTCATTGTTTCGTCGTGACCTTTAGAATTGCCAAAAGAAGAAAATTTCCTAAGGTAATTGATGACTTTTATTGCTATTTCAGACTTTCGTGACTAATGTACTTTGTTGTAACTGTACCTAATGTGTTGTTTACTGATCGATAATCGCGTTTTCAGTGAAGCTTTTCGAAATCGGACATATTGGCTAGATTAACAAGAGGTATAGCTTTGATAGGGTGTATAACACTTCTGATTTAATTGAAGCTAAATATTTATAATTATGTCATTTCGCCATTTTTTTTTTTTCTTTGTGAAACGTTCCGCTAGCGGAACCCCAGTCCTAGACAGGTTAAAAACAACCTGAGGATTGATTATAAAAAACGTTTGACATGTTTCTACGAACATTTCTTTTTTTTTTTTTTTTCTTTTTTTTTACCTTTATTTAACTAGGCAAGTCAGTTAAGAACAAATTCTTATTTTCAATGACGGCCTAGGAACAGTGGGTTAACTGCCTGTTCAGGGGCAGAACGACAGATTTGTACCTTGTCAGCTCGGGGATTTGAACTTGCAACCTTCCGGTTACTAGTCCAACGCTCTAACCACTAGGCTACGCTGCCGCCCCACGAACATTACGGATACTTTTTGGAATTTTCGTCTGCCTTTCAGGACCGGAACGAGCCTGTGGCTTTCTGAACATAACACGCAAACCAAATGGCATTTTTTGGTTATAAAACTCATCTTTATCGAACAAAAATAACATTTATTGTGTAACTGGGAGTCTCGTGAGTGCAAACATCCGAAGATTATCAAAGGTAAGCGATTAATTTTATTGCTTTTCTGACTTTCGTGACCAAGCTAATTTGAGGCTAGCTGTTCTTACTGTTTTGTCTAGTGATTGATAAACTCACAAACGCTTGGATTGCTTTCGCTGTAAAGCATATTTTCAAAATCTGACACGATAGGTGGATTAACAACAAACTAAGCTGTGTTTTGGTATATTTCAATTGTGATTTCATGATTATAAATATTTTTTGTATTTTGTTTTGAATTTGGCGCTCTGCAATTCAGCGGTTGTTTACGAAAATAATCCCGCTAAAGGGATCCGTGCGGCAAGAAGTTAAGCCATGGTTTTGCAAGTTAGATTGTACCACCAAGAATGAAGGGTTTGAAAGTGTCTGTGGTTTTATGCGTTGATTTTGTTTACTTATTACTTTGATTGTAGATTTTAACTTTAGTATTATGATGTCACGACTTCTGCCGAAGTCGGTCCCTCTCCTTGTTCGGGCGGTGTTCGGCGGTCGACGTCACCGGCCTTCTAGCCATCACTGATCCATTTTTCATTTTCCATTGGTTTTGTCTTGTCATCCTTCACACCTGGTTCCAATCCCATCAATTACATGTTGTGTATTTAACCCTCTGTTTCCCCTCATGTCCTTGTCGGAGATTGTTTGTTTGAATGTGATGTGCATGTATTATGTTGGTGTGCGACGGGTTTTGTACCCACTTTTGTTATTTTGTAAATTTTGTTTTTTGGAGTTTTATCAGCATTTATTAAACAACTCCGTTTTTACCAAGTTCGTTCTTCTGCGCCTGACTTCCCTGACTTCCCTGCCACCAACACGCACCCATTACAGAATCTCCGACCACCTATGGAGTCAGCAGGAGAAAGTACCCCGGCCATGGAGGTGGAGGAGCGCGTCCAGGAGCATGCGGTTATACTTCACCATCTGGGCGCCGCCATGGATCGCGTTGTCCAGACAATGGACCACTGGGAGAGACAGAGAGTTCTTCCAGCGCCTCCACCAGCACAACCGGGGTCTCTCCTGAGCGCCCCTTTCCCGCCTGAGCCCAGTGGGATCCGTCTCTCCTTGCCACAGGAGTACGACAGGAGTGCTGCCAACTGCCAGGGGTTCCTCCTTCAACTTAACCTCTATCTGGCCACGGTCCACCCAGCTCCATCGGACCATGAGAGGGTGTCCGCCCTCGTCTCGTGCCTCACCCGGAGAACCCTGGAGTGTGCCAATGCCGTGTGGAGAGAGGGAGATGCGGCATTGGACCATTTTGAGGAGTTCACCTGCCGTTTCCGGGCAGTCTTTGACCACCTGCCCGAGGTCAGAGCAGCGGGTGAGCGCCTCTACCATCTGAGGCAGGAGACGAGGAGCGCCCAGGAGTTTGCCCTGGAGTTTAGAACCCTGGCTGCCGGCGCGGGATGGAACAACAGGGCCCTGATCGACCACTTCCGCTGCAGTCTGCGCGAGGACGTCCGTCAGGAGCTGGCCTGCAGAGACACCACCCTCACTTTCGACCAGCTGGTGGACCTGTCCATCCGGCTGGGCAACCTGCTGGCTACTCGTGGACGTCCAGATCGGGGTCTGGTGGTTCCATTCTCCCTCACCACCTCTCAGAGGGCGTTTCCGCTCGGGCACCATCTGTGGCCGCAGAGGTCACACTGCTGGTCGGTGCCGGGTTGGTTCCTCTGGGAATCGAGGCAGCAGGCAGGGCGCTCTGGCATCACCCGAGGTGAGCTGGCACCATTCTCACCCAGAGTTCTTTGTTGCACATATGTTTGTGTCTGTCAATTTTCCTGAGTTTCCCCCGCATTCCCAGCATAAGGCGCTTGTAGATTCAGGCGCGGCTGGGAATTTCATTGATAGAGCATTAGCTCATAGTTTAGGGACCCCCATTGTTCCCGTGGATGTGCCCTTCCCCGTTCACGCATTAGATAGTCGACCATTAGGGTCAGGGTTAATTAGGGAGGTCACCGCTCCTTTGGGCATGGTGACGCAGGGGGGTTACACAGAGAAAATGTGTCTTTTCCTTATTGACTCCTGCGTTTCCCGTGGTGCTGGGCCTACCCTGGTTAGCTTGTCATAACTCCACTATTTCTTGGCCACAGAGGAGTCTCACGGGGTGGTCGTGAGAGTGCTCAGGTAGGTGTTTAGGGGTTTCCATTGGTGCTACTACGGTGGAGAGTCCAAACCAGGTTTCCACCGTGCGCATTCCCCCTGAATATGCCGATTTGGCTCTCGCCTTCGAAGGCGACTCAATTACCACCTCATTGACGGGGCGATTGTGCGATAGATCTCCTGGTAGACGCTGCACTTCCCAGGAGTCACGTGTAATCCCTCTCACAGGCGGAGACGGAGGCTATGGAAACATATGTCTCCGAATCCCTGCATCAGGAGTACATTCGGTCCTCCACTTCACCCGTCTCCTAGAGTTTATTTTTTGTGAAGAAGAAGGAGGGAGGTCTGCGTCCGTGTATTGACTACCTGGATCTAAATCAGATCACGGTGAGGTATAGTTACCCGCTACCACTCATAGCCACAGCGATAGAGTCAATGCACGGGGCATGCTTCTTCACCAAACTAGATCTCAGGAGCACTTACAATCTGGTGCGTATCCGAGGAGGAGACGAGTGGAAGACAGCTTTCAGTACCAGCTCTGGGCACTATGAGTACCTCGTCATGCCGTACGGGTTGATGAATGCACCATCAGTCTTCCAAGCTTTTGTAGACGAGATTTTCAGGGACCTGCACGGGCAGGGTGTAGTGGTATATATTGATGACATTTTGATCTACTCCCCTACACGCGCCGAGCATGTGTCCCTGGTGCGCAAAGTTTTTGGTCGCCTGTTGGAGCATGACCTGTACGTCAAGGCTGAGAAATGCCTGTTCTTCCAACAGTCCGTCTCCTTCCTAGGGTATCGCATTTCCACGTCAGGGGTGGAGATGGAGAGTGACCGCATTGCAGCCGTGCGTAATTGGCCCACTCCCACCACGGTAAAGGAGGTGCAGCGATTCTTAGGGTTTGCCAACTACTACCGGAGGTTTATCCTGGGTTTTAGTCAGGTAGTGGCTCCCATTACTTCACTGCTGAAGGGGGGCCCGGTGCGCTTGCAGTGGACAGCTGAGGCGGACAGGGCTTTCAGTCACCTAAGGGCTTTGTTTACCTCGGCTCCCGTGCTGGCCCATCTGGATCCCTCTTTAGCGTTCATAGTGGAGGTGGACGCATCCAAGGCTCGGATAGTAGCCGTGCTCTCTCAGCCCTCGGGTACGCCACCGAAGCTACGCCCCTGTGCCTTCTTCTCGAAGAAGCTCAGCACGGCGGAGCGAAACTATGACGTAGGGGACTGGGAGTTGTTGGCTGTTGTCAAGGCCCTGAAGGCGTGGAGACATTGGCTTGAGGGGGCTAGACACCCTTTTCTCATCTGGACTGACCACCGCAATCTGGAGTACATCCGGACGGCGAGGAGACTGAACCCTCGCCAGGCAAGGTGGGCCATGTTTTTCACCCGTTTTGTGTTTACCCTTTCTTACAGACCAGGCTCCCAGAACGTTAAGGCAGACGCATTGTTCCGGCTGTATGACACAGAGCAGCGGCCCATGGATCCCACTCCCATACTCCCCACCTCTTGTTTGGTGGGGCCGGTAGTGTGGGAGCTGGACGCGGACATTGAGCGGCTGATCTATTGGGCCCACATGTCACCCTCCTCTGGTCATCCTGGGATCGGTCGGACGGTGCGCTGTCTTATTGGGAAGTACTGGTGGCCCACTTTAGCTAAGAACGTGAGGGTTTATGTTTCCTCCTGCTCGGTGTGCGCCCAGTGCAAGGCTCCTAGACACCTGCCCAGAAGTAAGTGACAACCCTTACCCGTTCCACAACGGCCGTGGTTGCACCTGTCGGTGGATTTCCTTACCGATCTTCCACCTTCACAGGGTAACACCACGATCCTGGTTGTTGTGGATCGTTTTTCTAAGTCCTGTTGCCTCCTTCCTCTGCCCGGTCTCCCTACGGCCCTACAAACTGCGGAGGCCCTGTTTACACACGTCTTCCGGTATTACGGGGTGCCTGAGGATATAGTGTCTGATCGGGGTTCCCAGTTCACGTCAATGGTCTGGAAGGCATTCATAGAACGTCTGGGGGTCTCGGTCAGCCTTACCCCAGGTTTTCACCCCGAGAGTAACGGGCAGGTGCCCTGGGCAGAGATGGCCCAGAACTCGCTCCGCCATTCCTCCACTAACCTTTCTCCCTTCCAGTATGTATTGGGGTATCAGCCCGTTCGGACTCCTTGGCAACAGAGTCAGACCGAGGCTCCTGTGGTGGACGACTGGTTCCGGCGCACGGAAGAAACATGGGACACCGCCCATGTCCACCTTCAACGTGCCGTACTGTGCCAGAAAGTTGGGGCAGACCGTCACCGCAATGAGGCCCCGGTGTTCGCACCGGGGGAAAAGGGTCTGGCTCTCGACCCGAAACCTGCCCCTCCACCTGCCCTGTCGGAAGCTGGGTCCGCGGTTTGTGGAGACATTTAAAGTCCTGAGGAGAGTGAACGAGGTTTGTTACAGGTTACAGCTTCCCCCCGATTACTGCATTAACCCCTCGTTCCATGTGTCTCTCCTCAGGCCAATGGTGGCTGGTCCACTCCAGGAGTCTGAAGTGCGGGAGGTTCCTCCACCCCCTCTGGACATCGAGGGGGCCCCGGCGTACTCCGTTCGTTCCATACTGGATTCGAGACGTCGGGCGAGGGGCCTTCAGTACCTCGTGGACTGGGAGGGGTATGGTCCAGAGGAGAGATGCTGGGTTCCAGTGGAGGACGTGTTGGATAATTCCATGATGAGAGATTTCCGAATCGCCCTGCACCTCGCCCTCCGGGTCGTCCCCGAGGTCGGTGCCGATGCGCTGCTAGTGCCGCGCGTCGGGGGGGGGGGTTACTGTCACGACTTCCGCCGAAGTCGGTCCCTCTCCTTGTTCGGGCGGTGTTCGGCCTTCTAGCCATCAGTGATCAATTTTTTCATTTTCCATTGGTTTTGTCGTCTTCCTTCACACCTGGTTCCAATCCCAACAATTACATGTTGTGTATTTAACCCTCTGTTTCCCCTCATGTCCTTGTCGGAGATTTTTTGTTTGTATGTGATGTGCATGTATTATGTTGGTGTGCGACGGGTTTTGTACCCACTTTTGTTATTTTGTACATTTTGGTTTTTGGAGTTTTATCAGCATTTATTAAACAACTCCGTTTTTACCAAGTTCGTTCTCCTGCGCCTGACTTCCCTGCCACCAACACACACCCATTACATATGAATGAAATTAGATTCACTCCTGTTAAGTGTAACCTTTATTATGATTTATGACAATGATGTATTTTGATACAGAAGCTAAAATCTAATGCTTACCTTAACATTTTATGATTATTATCACACAAGTGATAAGCAGATGGAATGTGATATCTTGTGAAGAGACAGCCTTGAAAATGTTCATATTGTCTTAGTGGCATAACCAATCCTTGGTTCCTGCCTGTGCTTGGTAAAGACATGAGGGGGGAGACATGACACCCTCCTTATGACCATCTGGCAGAATGACCAGGATATGTTCTAAGATAGAAGACGGTGCCAGACAAATGCCGGAACCAACCCTATGAACCATGCCTATGTAACGTGTCTGTAACCAGTATATAAGAGATCTAACGGGACTACATTTACATTTTTACATTTAAGTCATTTAGCAGACGCTCTTATCCAGAGCGACTTACAAATTGGTGCATTCACCTTATGATATCCAGTGGAACAACCACTTTACAATAGTGCATCTAACTCTTTTAAAGGGGGGGGTAGAAGGATTACTTTATCCTATCCTAGGTATTCCTTAAAGAGGTGGGGTTTCAGGTGTCTCCGGAAGGTGGTGATTGGTGACTAAAGACTACCCCGAGAGAGCTCCTGATCGACATGTGTACTTGGTGCATTGAGTTGGTTGGAACCTCTTAGTAACATTTTATTAATTTGGTTATTCCAGAAACTATCAAATGAGTAAGTAAACAAAACCAACACATAAAACCAGACACTTTTAAACCCTTCATTCTGGTTTGTACAATCCAACTTGTAAAACCATTGCAGTAGAATGTTTTAACTTAAGACCTTCGCTTCATACAGTTACACATATGCTTCATTACAGAATTTAATTTATGGATACTGGCAATGACATTTCAGCATGTTAATGACAGATTAGTATCTCAATGCATTTGTGTAAATAACAATACATTTTGTAGAGTGCAGACCTCCAAATGTCAAAGAGAGTAACAACACACTGCTGAAACCTTTTTTTGCAAATTGGCTTGTACTCCCCTATCACATTGGCGACCTCACTGCAGACCTCACTGCACTTACAGGGGTCAGGGAGTTGATGGCTAATTCATCCAGCAGACCCAATCTGGTAAGATTTGTATTGAAGCAAGACAACAACAAAAAACAAAACAACAGCAATACACTTCTTCATATAAAACACCTTATCCTTTACCCAATCAAGCTCTCTGTTTGTAAGGTTACCTGCTTTGGACCACATGGCAGTCTCATCACTGTTTGTTACTGCAATGTTGTTACTGCATCACTGTCTCATCACTGCAATGCTCTACTTTCCGGCTACCCGGATAAAGCACTAAATAAACTGCAGTTAGTGCTAAATACGGCTGCTAGAATCCTGACTAGAACCAAAAATGTGTATCATATTACTCCAGTGATAGCCTCCCTACACTGGCTTCCTGTTAAGGCAAGGGCTGATTTCAAGGTTTTACTGCTAACCTACAAAGCATTACATGGGCTTGCTCCTACCTATCTTTCTGATTTTGTCCTGCCGTACATACCTACACGTATGCTACGGTCACAAGACGCAGGCCTCCTAATTGTCCCTAGAATTTCTAAGCAAACAGCTGGAGGCAGGGCTTCCTCCTATAGAGCTCCATTTTTATGGAATGGTCTGCCTACCCATGTGAGAGACGCAGACTCGGTCTCAACTTTTAAGTCTTTACTGAAGACTCATCTCTTCAGTGGGTCATATGATTGAGTGTAGTCTGGCCCAAGAGTGTGAAGGTGAACGGAAAGGCTCTGGAGTAACGGACCGCCATTGCTGTCTCTGCCTGGCCGTTTCCCCTTTCTCCCCTGGGATTCTCTGCCTCTAACCCTATTACAGGGGCTGAGTCACTGGCTTACTGGTGGTGCTCTTTCATGCCGTCCCGAGGAGGGGTGCGTCACTTGAGTGGGTTGAGTCACTGACGTGATCTTCCTGTCTGGGTTGGCGCCCCCCCCCCCCCCCTTGGGTTGTGCCGTGGCGGAGATCTTTGTGGGCTATACTCGGCCTTGTCTCAGGATGGTAAGTTGGTGGTTGAAGTTTCCCTCTAGTGGTGTGGGGGCTGTGCTTTGGCAAAGTGGGTGGGGTTATATCCTTCCTGTTTGGCCCTGTCCGGGGGTATCATCGGATGGGGCCACAGTGTCTCCTGACCCCTCCTGTCTCAGCCTCCAGTATTTATGCTGCATTAGTTTATGTGTCGGAGGGCTAGGCTCAGTTTGTTATATCTGGAGTACTTCTCCTGTCTTATCCGGTGTCCTGTGTGACCTGGCATGATGACTCCTACCTGGCATGATGACTCCTTGCTGTCCCCAGTCCACCTGGCCGTGCTGCTGCTCCAGTTTCAACTGTTCTGCCTGCGGCTATGGAACCCTGGCCTGTTCAACGGACGTGTACCTGTCCCAGACCTGCTGTTTTCAACTCTCTAGAGACTGCAGGAGCGGTAGAGATACTCTTAATGATCGGCTATGAAAAGCCAACTGACATTTACTCCTGAGGTGCTTACTTGCTGCACCCTCGACAACTACTGTGATTATTATTATTTGACCATGCTGGTAATTTATGAACATTTGAACATCTTGGCCATGTTCTGTTATAATCTCCACCCGGCCCAGCCAGAAGAGGACTGGCCACCCCTCATAGCCTGGTTCCTCTCTAGGTTTCTTCCTAGGTTTTGGCCTTTCTAGGGAGTTTTTCCTAGCCCCCGTGCTTCTACACCTGCATTGCTTGCTGTTTGGGGTTTTAGGCTTGGTTTCTGTACAGCACTGTGAGATATCAGCTGATGTAAGAAGGGCTATATAAATACATTTGATTTGTTTTGATTTGTTAGCAATCCACAAACCCAACAATCTGATACATTCTGTAGAACAGAGACATTACTAGCTATTAGTAAGAAAGTGTTTGACCCCGGGAAACTGTCGGGTTCACCTAGGGGTCATGAAAAGGGTTGTACCAAAATGTTTGATGAATTAGAATAATTGATTATTCTTATATTGTATTAATAGAAGGGGAGGGGATATAAGACCCCTCCGTCCTTACATTAATAGGGTCCTAGACTACAGATTAACAATAAATATACATTATGAGGCCCCTCTGAGTAATGTGTGACTGTGAAGAAGGAGCTCTGCAGGGGAGTGGAGAAGATAAAACTAGTCAAACATTCCACAATAAATCAACTTTGGGGAGTGGACGTTTACTGCTAAGTTTTAGATAACACTAAAAGCCATTGTTTATATAACTTGGTAGGCAGGGTTTTGGTCTCAGGAGTAAAAAGGTAATGACGTAGGTAGTGACATCACCAGGCTAGACTGAGGGTGTAACAAAACAACTGGAGACTTTTTGTTTGATGCAGAACTTACTCGGAAACATGCGTGCTATGTTACTGATTGTCAACTTCTGTCTGCAATTGCATTAATAGGTTTTTTTAATTATTTAATTAAATATATTGTCATAATGCTAATTTCACCAATGACCCAATGACGATTGACAAGGACGAAAGGAACGAACCCGAATAAAACCTTCAATCCATTTAGAATAACTGTCACCCATTACCAACATGAACTCAGCAAAAAAAGAAACGTCTTCTCACTGTCAACTGCATTTATTTTCAGCAAACTTAACATGTGTAAATATTTGTATGGACATAACAAGATTCAACAACAGACAAACTGAACAAGTTCCACAGACATGAACAGAAATCGAGTAATGTGTCCCTGAACAAAGGGGGGGATCAAAATCAAAAGTAACAGTCAGTATCTGGTGTGGCCACCAGCTGCATTAAGTACTGCAGTGCATCTCCTCCTCATGGACTGCACCAGATTTGCAAGTTATTGCTGTGAGATGTTACCCCACTCTCCCACCAAGGCACCTGCAAGTTCCTGGACATTTCTGAGGGGAATGGCTCTAGCCCTCACCCTCCAATCCAACAGGTCCCAGACGTGCTCAATGGGATTGAGATCCGGGCTCTTCGCTGGCCATGGCAGAACACTGACATTCCTGTCTTGCAGGAAATCACGCACAGAACGAGCAGTATGGCTGGTGGCATTGTCATGCTGGAGGATCATGTCAGGATGAGCCTGCAGGAAGGGTACCACATGAGGGAGGGGGATGTCTTCCCTGTAACGCACAGCGTTGAGATTGCCTGCAATGACAACAAGCTCAGTCCGATGATACCGTGACACACCACCCCTGACCACGACGGACCCTCCACCTCGATCCCGTTTCAGAGTACAAGCCTCTGTGTAACGCTCATTCCTTCGACGATAAACACGAATCTGACCATCACCCCTGGTGAGACAAAACCGCAACTCGTCAGTGAAGAGCACTTTTTGCCAGTCCTGTCGGTCCAACGATGGTGGGTTTGTGCCCATAGGTGACATTGTTGCCGGTGATGTCTGGTGAGGACTTGCCTTACAACAGGCCTACAACAGGCCTCAGTCCAGCCTCTCTCAGCCTATTGCGGACAGTCTGAGCACTGATGGAGGGATTGTGCGTTCCTGGTGTAACTCGGTGTTATGTTCCCCAGTTTCTGTGTTGTGGTTTGTATGTGTGTGTTTCAAGAAAATGGCTTCCTGGAACCCCCCAAGCAGCCCTCTCGTCAGAGGACGCAGCTGTCTTCAATTACCAACTCTTTCTCCAGCTATATAAGCCAGTGTTCTGTTGCTCAGAAGAGAGATGATTGCTGAGAGAATAGAGCTGAGGGTGAAGGCCTGTGTTGTTTGTGTCTTAGCTTATTGTTATAGCCTGTATTGGTCGTTGTTCAGAGAGAGTTTCTTTGATAGTTTGTGTTGGTTGTTGCTTAAATAGTTTGTGTGTAGTATTTTGTAGCCGGTCCTGCAAAGGTATGTGTATGCCAAAAGGACTGTGTTTGTGATTAGGAATTATTCTGTTTGTTCTCAGGGGGCCTTCCCGAGGAAGGCACCTAGGGAGTGTTAGGCAAGAGGCCTGCGGGCATACATAACCCGTTGTAGTTTACTGTCTATGCACACTTGGTAAGACCTGGGTGGACCACCCCCTGTATTTTGGTTAGTGCACCAGGGGGTGCTAGTTAGGTAAGTAGTGGGTAGACAGGTAAGGTAGAAGAGGGGGCTTTGACATTTACTTTCTTTGCTTTGGTTCCGTTCAGCCCCTTTTCCCAACATTACCGTGTGATGGAATAAATTCCTAGTAAACGGTAAATTCTCTGCCTTTGTCATCCTTACTCGCACCTACAGTCCCATACCTTTTTCACTCCACGGGGAGTTGCGTTGTAGCAGGATGTTGCGTTCCTTCTTCCTAGAGGCGTTCGTAACACTCTGCCAGTTGTTGCCATCCTGTAGGTATGATGTTCGGAGATATCGGTCCTGTGCAGCTGTTACACGTGGTCTGCCACTGCGAGGACGATCAGCTGTCCGTCCTGTAGCGATGTCTTAGGCGTCTCACAGTACGGACATTGCAATTTATTGCTCTGGCCACATCTGCAGTCCTCATGCCTCCTTGTGCTATTGGGATGAGCAGGGACCCTGGGATCTTTCTTTTGGTGTTTTTCAGAGTCAGTAGAAAGGCCTCTTTAGTGTCCTAAATTGCCTACTGTCTGTAAGCTGTTAGTATCTTAACTTCTTGTGGGACGGTAGATCCCACCTGGCCAACATCCGGTGAAATTGCAGAGCGTGAAATTCAAACAACAGTATTATAAGTATTTTACTTTCATAAAATCACAAGTGTAATACATCAAAATAAAGCTTAAATTCTTGTTAATTCAGCCGCTGTGTCAGATATCAAAAAGGCTTTACGGAGAAAGCAAACCATGCGATTATCTGAGGACAGCGCCCCGCATACGAACACATGAAAAACATATTTCAACCAGGCAGGTGCGACATGAAAGTCAGAAATAGCGATATAAAAAATGCCTTACCTTTGATCTTCTGTTGGCACTCCAAAAGGTCCCAGTAACATCACAAATGGTCCTTTTGTTTGATTATGTCCTTCTTTATATCCATAAAAACTCAGTTTAGCTGGTTTCAGTCAATAATCCACCCAGTTTTCCTCCATCAAAATGCATACAAAATGATCACAAACGTTGCTAAAAAACTTTTTTTGCTGAGTTTACATTACAAAAAACACATGGCATAGTTTCCAAAAAACGCCAAGTGAGGCGACCATCTCTGTCGGCGCCACTTTTTCAATTTAAAACAAGCTACTATTTACAAAAAAATAATGTATGTCATAAGATATATTCACCCCACCCAGTATTGTAATCAAAACTTAACAGAAAGCATGTAGTCTTTGGTTCAGACAGTGTAGTAGTGTGGGCTCAATAGCATCTCATTAGTGTGCAAGATCTTGAGAATCAGCTGTACATGTGATGGAAGAGTGCACTGTGCATGCAGATGGTTGCAATTTCATTGAATTGGGGATAGTTTCACCTGAAATATGCCGCAAGACCTAGAATTGCCTTGTGTATCCCACAAAAAAGGTGCACTGTTATAGGCAAAAAAAATTGATGAATTTAAGCAAAATATCCAAAATTCCCAGGCTTAACTTCGCATGGAAAATTTCCGGAAATGTATCGTAAAGTTTGACCCTTTGCAACCCTACTTCTACCTAATCATCAGTGTGATCAGGCCTCAACAGAAAGTCAGAACAGAGGTCACAAGTCATTCAACCCTATTAAGTGAGTGTTTCTTTCCCTGTACCTCATTCTTTAAAGAAATTTTAAAAATGTTGTGTACCAGGTTTACATTGTTTTTTGGGGGGTACATTTCTTATCAGGAGAATTTACATGTGTGCAACAAACTCTGACAATAGATACTTCAGAATTTAATGTGTGCCCTTTAAGGTTCATCCTTTTCTCAGGAAGTCTTTCAAAAGGGAGAGATACAGAATCATTGGTAAACATGTAAAAAAAAAAAACACACACTTGGTAGTGGACATTCCATCAGTCCTGGAAGAAAGAAAATAAACATGTCCTTAGTTTGCACATCTTAAATCAGTCCTAAAAATTCTTATTCGTAATTGTGTCTGATGATTCTTGGACAGGACATCTTGATAAAACCAATGTGTATAGAGAATTATACTTGAGACACATCAGATGATACAGTGTCCTGTCAAGCGGAATAGGCACCTTCTAAAGGTAACAATCCCAGAGCACCTCTCTTGTAATCTTATCATTTTGACTTGTTGCATTGACACGTCCCTGTGACATCAACTAGTCAAAATATGAAACCTGTTTAACAAATCTCATATGACCTTCAAAAAGTTGGTGCTGGCTTATCAGCTCAATATTCAGTACTAAAAACATTTACTTGGATCTACTTCAATTCTGGACACAGTTCCAAGTAATGAAAACATATTGGTTTATGTGACATTACCTTCTTGCTGAAATCACTGGTTCTACCCAAACTATAGAATTGAGTAATAATAATAATAATAATAATAATAATAATAGGAAATTGTCAAAAATGTCTCTTATTCAATTATTCATACCTCTGTCCCAAATTGTCCACTGTGTACCTTACAGCCTGTTTGAGTTCAGTGAGTACTACTTTTTTAATTTATTATTTCACCTTTATTTAAGCAGGTAGGCTAGTTGAGAACAAGTTCTCATTTACAACTGCGACCTGGCCAAGATAAAGCAAAGCAGTTCGACACATACAACAGCACAGTGTTCCACATGGAATAAACAAACATACAGTCAATAATACAGTCGAAAAAGTCTATATACTTATTCTCCACAGGAAGCTTATCAACAGATGGCAACCTCTAATATAAATGTCCCAAGGCTCAATCCCTCTGTTCGTCATGTGCCCTTGTCTTCAAACATTTCTTCAAATTACTAAGACATTGCATTATTAGAGTGCTATCTGAAAGCCACTAATATGTAACCGACCGGCTCGATCTCATGTGTTTTTTACATTGGATAAAATTTGCGACTCAGAGCTATAAAATGGTACATCAGACAGTCCAGTTGAGGTACAATGGGAAAGTAATTCTGCTTTGAAAGTTGATAAACTTGTAACCTCACTTCTGAGAAATTTGCCCTTGAATATTTTGGTACTGGCTCACCTACTGGAGAGCTATTCTTTGTCTACACCCATTCAGTATCATTCACACTGTCTGAAGCTTTAGCCCCACTCATCTCTAAGGATTCACATGTCAGGCCATGTATGGAACAACCAACAATTTCAAGACTAAAGGCTGGTTTATACTACAGGTGTGTTCGTAAATTTAATCTGGAGTGCCAGAGTGTGCTCTGGACGTTGGTAAACTCAGAGTGTTGTCAGATTGTCCGCTCATAAATTTGGAGTGTTTTGCTCTCGGAGCACTCAGAGAGCACACTGGACGCTCTGGCCGAGGAGTAGGGTTGATCCAAGCGTACTGACCTAACAACAGCAGTCAGGCACCCAAGCTAACTGGCGAACGTTGGCTAGCTTGCTAGCTACTTCCAGACACAAATGTTAGAACAGCTCACTCTGACCATTTTACTCACACTAGCAGAGTTGGTTAGGCTGTTTTTATGTTATCCAGAGCGTTGGTTTTTACCACGCTGCTTGGTCCTTTTGTGGTGGGTAGTTCTGTCACGGCCGTTGCTGGAAGAAGACCAAGGTGCAGCGTTGAGTGTACATATTCCTTTTTATTTGACTGTCGCCAACAAAACAACAAACAGAAGAAAAACCTGTGAAGCTTACTGGGCTATAGTGCCACAAACAAAGTTAACTTCCCACACTGTAAGGAGGAAAAAGGGCTACCTAAGTATGGTTCCCAATCAGAGACAACGATAGACAGCTGTCCCTGATTGAGAACCATACCCGGCCAAAACATAGAAATAAAGAAACATAGAAAACAAAACATAGAATGCCCAACACAAATCACACCCTGACCAAACCAAATAGAGACATAAAAAGGTTCTCTAAGGTCAGGGCGTGACAACAACGCCTAATTTATCCTAACCATTGCACGCAACAAATTCTAATTGCTAAATTGCCCCATATATACTGAGTATACAAAATATTAAGAACACCTGCATTTTCCATGACATAGACTGACCAGATGAATCCAGGTGAAAGCTATGATCTTATTGATGTCACTTGTTAAATCCACTTCAATCACTGTAGATGAAATGGAGAAGAAAGATTAAATGCAGCTTTTTAAGCCTTGAGACAATTGAGACTTGGATTGTGTGTGTGTGTGCCATTCCGAGGGTGACTACCTACCCTCCAGGACACCTACAGCACCCGATGTCACATGAAGGCCAAAAATATCATCAAGGACATCAACCACCCGAGCCACGGCCTGTTCACCCTGCTATCATCCAGAAGGCAAGGTCTATACAGGTGCATCAAAGCTGGGACCGAGAGACTGAAAAACATATTCTATCTCAAGGCCATCAGACTGTTAAATAGTCATCACTGGCCAGCTTCCACCCGGTTACACAACCCTGCACCTTAGAGGCTGCTGCCCCATATACATAGACTTGGAATCACTGGCCACTTTAATAATGGAAGTCTAGTCACTTTAATAAATATTTACATACTGCTTTACTCATATGTTTATACTGTATTATATTCTACTGAGCAATGTTGGAGTGGCATTAACTAAAATACAATCTAATATTTATATTTTTCTTAATTTCATTATTTTACTTTTAGATTTTTGTGTATTGTTGTGAATTGTTAGATACTACTGCACTGTTGAAGCTAGGAACACAAGCATTTTGCTACACCCGCAATAACATCTGCTAAATATGTGTATGAGACAAATAAAAATTTGATATGAAAAGATTTGTGACTTTGAACAGGGTATGGTAGTAGGTGCCAGGCACACCGGTTTGTGCCAAGAACTGCAACACTGCTGGGTTAACGCTCAACAGTTTCCAGTGTGGTCCACCACCTAAAGGACATCCAGCCAACTTGACACAACTGTGGGAAGCATTTAGAGTCCATGCCCCGACGAATTTAGATGCAACTCAATATGGGAAGGTGTTCTTAAAGTTCTGTACACTTAGTGTATATCTGGGGAAGGGTGTTGAAAGTTTCCAAGAGCACAGTGGTCTCCATCATTGGGAAATCGAAAAAATATGGAACTACCCAGACTCTGCCTAGAGCTGGCCCTCCAACCAAACTAAGCAACAAGGACCTTGGTCAGGGAGGTGACCAAGAACCCAATGACCATTCAGACAGAACTATAGAGTTCCTTGGCTGAGATGGGAGAAGCTGCCAGAAGGACAACAGTTTCTACAGCAATTCACCTGGGGCTTTATAAAAGAGTGGCCAGATGGAAGCCACTCCTGAGAAAAAGTTAGCAGAAAGGCACAGGAAAGACTCAGAGCATTAGGCAAAAGATTCTGTGGTGTGATGAGATAAAAATGTAACTCTTTGGCCTGAATGCAAAGCGCTATGTCTGAAGAAAACCAGGCACAGCTTATCATCCGTCTTACATCTCTACCGAGAGAGAGAGCGCCTTACTGGATGGCTGCCGTTTTCCAAGCTCCGATCCAACTTTGCTATTTTGTGATTCTTTTGTAGCTTATTTTTACTTTCTTTTCTTGAAATGTATCATTTCTTACAACCGAACCAACTTTTGAACATCAGATCTGCAGTTCCCTCAATTCCGGCTTCAACTGTGACTCATCTGCCCTGGGCTCTTTCTGTAATTCTGACCCAATTTTCGGGCTACCCATGAGGAAATGCCGATGTTACAGTGGCAAGAAGGGGGGGATCCTGGCGAGGTGCAGAGAGAACTGGCCACCTCTTCCCACCATTCTACTGGCCAATCACTTGATAATAAGATGGATGACCTCTGATCGCAGATTTTCTACCAACGGGACTCTCGAAACTGCAATTTTCTCCTCTTTTCTGAAACAAGATACTCCCCATTGCTATCCAACTCTATGGATTCTCCATTTTGACAGGACAGTGGAGTTGGAGAAATCAAGGGGGGGGGTTTACCTCTTCCTCAACAACTGATACGCTGCCTCGAGCACGGCTGAAGTGTTGACCCATTGTTCCCCCATCTTGGAATACCTGGGGGTCAAATGCCAATCCTTTTACCTCCCGAGGGAGTTTTCAGCTGTTATCGTGACTGTTGGGTACATTTCACCTCAGGACAAGAACAAGCTGGCCCTTAACGAACTGTACGAGACTATAACCAAGCAAGAAAACGTACATCCAGGAGGCTGCTTTTCTGGTTACTGGCAATTTTATTCATTAAGACATGTCATTAAATCATTAAGACAAACTTCCATCAACACGTCTCCCTCACCATTAGGGGCCAATAAAGTCCTAGACCACTGTTATTCTACCCAAGCATACAAGGCCCTCCCTTGTCCGCCATTTGACAAATCAAATCATGACTCTGTACTCCCGCTTTCTGTTCACAAGCAGAAAGCTCAAACAGGAATTACCCGTGACTCGCTCCATTTAGAAATGGTCTCCAGAATCAGAGATTATGCTGCAGGACTGCTTTGCTAGCGCTGATTGGAACGGCACCGTAGAAGGGGCAGACGGAGCATCCTCCTGGTCAGGCTCCGTACACGTGCGCATTGCCCACTGCTCCCGACGTCCAGTCTCTTGACAACAAGGTAGACGAAATTCAAGCAATGGTTGCCTTCCAGAGAGACATCAGGGATTGTAACATTCTCTGTTTCACGGAAACATGGCTCTCTTGGGATATGTTGTCGGAATCGGTTCAGCCACCAGGCTTCTCCATGCATCGCACCGACAGAGATAAACACCTCTCTGGGAAGAGGAAGGGCGGGGTGTAGGTTTCATGATTAACGACTCATGGTGTAATCATAACAAAATACAGGAACTCAAGTCCTTCTGGTCACCCGAAGTTGAATTCTTCACTGTCAAATGCCGGCTATACTACCTTCAAAGAGAATTCTCGTCAGTTACTGTCACAGCTGTCTACATTCCCCCTCAAGCAGACCAGGCTTCCATATTTATATGAAAAATGTATATGGCCCTAAAGGAACTTTCCTGGACTCTACATAAACTGGAAACCATATATCCTGAGGCTGCATTTATCGTAGATGGGGATTTTAACAAAGCAAATGAGAACAGGGCGACCTAAATTCTATCAGCATATTTATTGCACTACGTGCTGGGATAATACACTTGATCACTGCTACTCTAACTTCCGCGAAGCATACAAAGCCCTCCCTTCGGCAAATTGAGCCACGACACCATTTTGCTCCTACCGTCTTATAGGCAGAAACTCAAACAGGATGTACCAGTGACAAGAACCATTCAATGCTGGTCTGACCAATCGGAATCCAAGCGTTCAATATTGTTTTGATCACGCGGACTGGCATATGTTCCGGTCAGCCTCAGAGAATAACATCGACCTATACGCTGACTCTGTGAGTGAATTTATAAGGAAGTGCATTGGAGATGTTGTATCCATTGTGACTTAAAACCTACCCTTAACAGAAACTGTGAATGGATGGCTGCATTTGCGCAAAACTGAAAGAGCAAACCACCGCATTTAACCATGGAAAGAGGTCTGGGAATATGGCTGAATATAAACAGTGTAGTTATTCCCTCCGCAAGGAATTCAAACAAGCAAAATGCCGGTAGAGGGACAAAGTGGAGTCGCAATTCAATGGCTCAGACACGAGACGTATGTGGCAGGGTCTACAGGAAATAAGTACAAAAGGAAAACCAGCCACGTCACGGACACCGACGTCACACTTCCAGACAAACTAAAACACCTTCTTTGCCCGCTTTGAGGATAATACAGTGCCACCGTCGTGACCCGCTAACAAGAACTGCGACCCCCACCCCCCCCCTCTCCTTCTCTGGTGCCGACGTGAGTAAAACATTTAAACGTGTTAAACGTGTACACATCACAGACAAACTGAAATGGTCCACCCACACAGACAGTGTGGTGAAGAAGGCGCAACAGTGCCTCTTCAACCTCAGGAGGCTGAAGAAATTTGGCTTGTCACCTAAAACCCTGACAAACTTTTCCAGATGCACAACTGAGAGCATCCTGATGGGCTATATCACAGCCTGGTACGGCAACTGCACCGCCCACAACCGCAGGGCTCTCCAGAGGGTGGTGCGGTCTGCACAATGCATCACCGGGGTCAAACTACCTGCCCTCCAGGACACCTACGGCACTTGATATCACAGGAAGGCCAAGAAGATCATCAAGGACAACAACCATCTGGGCCACTGCCTGTTCACCCCGCTCCCATCCAAAAGGTGAGGTCTGTACAGGTGCATCAAAGCTGGGACCGAGAGACAGAAACTATTTTTCCATCTCAAAGCCATCAGACTGTTGAACAGCCATCACTAATACAGAGAGGCTGCTGCCTTCATACAGACTTGAAATCCTTGGCCACTCTAACAAATGGATCATTAGTTAATTAACTTCTTTGGGAAAGGGGGGCAGTATTGAGTAGCTTGGATGAATAAGGTGCCCAGAGTAAACTGCTTGTTACCCAGACCCAGAAGCTATGATATGCATATAAGTAGTAGGTTTGGATAGAAAACATTCTAAAGTTTCCAAAACTGTTAAAATAATGTCTGTGAGTATAACAGAACTCATATGGCAGGCAAAAACCTGAGACAAATCCAACCAGGAAGTGGGAAATATGAGGTTTGTAGTTTCATTTAAGTAATTGCCTATCCAATATGCTGTGTCTATGGGGCCAGATTGCACTTCCCAAGGCTTCCAGCAGATGTCAACAGTCTTTAGAAAGTTGTTTGAGGCTTCTATTGTGGAAGGGGGTCGAATAAGACCTGTTTCAACAAGTGAACTAGGCTGAGGTCAATGAGTTGTTTACTGCGCGGTCACAAGGGCGCGCCGTTCCTTCTTTTTCCTCTGTAATGAATACGCTATTGTCCGGTTGGAATATTACTGAAGATTTATTGTAAAAAGACCCTAAGGATTGATTGTAAACATCGTTTGACATGTTTCTACAAACTGTAATGGAACTCTTTTGACTTTTCATGTGGATTTTGCGCTCGCGCATTGTGCCTTTGGAATAGTGAACTAAGCGTGCGAACAAAACGGAGGTATTTGGACATAATCGAACAAAACAAACATTACTTGTGGAAGTGGGAGTGCATTCCGACGAAGATCAGCAAAGGTAAGTGAAGATTCATAATGCTATTTCTGACTTTTGTTGACTCCACAATTTGGCGGGTAACTGTATGGCTTGCTTTGGTGGCTGAACGCTGTACTCAGATGATTGAATATTGTGCTTTTGCCGTAAAGCTTTTTTGAAATCTGACAGAGCGGTTGCATTAAGAACACGATTATCTGTAATTCTATGTAAAACATGTATCTTTCATCAAAGTTTATGATGAGTATTTCTGTTATTTGATGTGGCTCTGCAATTTCTCTGGATGTTTTGGAGGCATTTCTGAACATGGCGCCAATGTAAACTGAGGTTTTTGGATATAAATATGAACTTTATCGAACAAAACATACATGTATTGTGTAACATTGAGTCCTGGGAGTGTCATCTGATGAAGATCGTCAAAGGTTAGTGATTCATTTTATCTATATTTCTGCTTTTTGTGACACCTCTCTGGTTGGAAAATGGCTGAATGTAGGCGCTGTCCTAACATAATGATATGTTGTGCTTTAGCCGTAAAGCCTTTTTGAAATCGGACACTGGGGTTGGATTAACGAGAAGTGCATCTTTAAAAAGGTGTAAAATACTTGTATGTTTGAGGAATTTTAATTATGAGATTTGTTGATTTGAATTTGGCGCCCTGCAATTTCACTGGCTGTTGGCGAGGTGGGATGCTAGCGTCCCGAACGATCCCAGAGAGGTTAATGTCACTTTAATTATGTTTACATATCTCACATTACTCATCCCATATGTATATACTTAGGCAGGACATACAGTTGAAGTCAGAATTCACATACACCTTAGCCAAATACATTTAAACTCAGTTTTTCACAATTCCTGACATTTAATCCTAGTGAAAATGCCCTGTCTTAGGTCAGGTAGAATCACTACTTTATTTTAAGAATGTGAAATGTCAGAATAATAGTAGAGAGAATGATTTATTTCAGCTTTTATTTCTTTCATCACATTCCAAGTGGGTCAGAAGTTTACATACACTCAATTAGTATTGGGTAGGATTGCCTTTAAATTGTTTAACTTGGGTCAAACGTTTCAGGTAGCCTTCCACAAACTTCCCACAATAAGTTGGATAATTTTGGCCCATTCCTCCTGACATAGCTGGTGTAACTGAGTCAGGTTTGTAGGCCTCCTTGCTCGCACACGCTTTTTCATTTCTGCCCACACATTTTCTATAGGCTTGAGGTCAGGGTTTTGTGATGGCCACTCCAATACCTTGACTTTGTTGTCCTAAGCCATTTTACCCTAACTTTGGAAGTATGCTTGGGGTCATTGTCTATTTGGAAGACCCATTTGCGACTAAGCTTTAACTTCCTGACTGATGTCTTTAGATGTTGCTTCAATATATCCACATGATTTTCTTACCTCGTGATGCCATCTATTTTGTGAAGTGCACCAGTCTCTCCTGCACAAAGCACCCCCACAACGTGATGCTGCCTTCCCCGTGATTCACGGTTGGGATGGCGTTCTTCGGCTTGCAAGCCTTCCCCTTTTTCCTCCAAACATAATGATGGTCATTATGGCCAATCAGTTCTATTTTTGTTTCATCAGACCAGAGGACATTTCTCCAAAAAGTACGATCTTTGTCCCCATGTGCAGTTGCAAACTGTAGCCTGGCTTTTTTATTGCGGTTTTGGAGCAGTGGCATCTTCCTTGCTGAGCAGCCTTTCAAGTTATGTTGATATAGGACTTGTTATACTGTGGATATAGATAATTTTGTACCCGTTTACTCCAGCATCTTCACAAGGTCCTTTGATGTTGTTCTGGGATTGATTTGCACTTTTCTCACCAAACTACGTTCATCTCTAGGAGACAGAACGCGTCTTCTTCCTGAGTAGTATGATGGCTGCGTACTATTGTTTGTACAGATGAACGTGGTACCTTCAGGCATTTTAAAAATGCTACCAAAGATTAACCAGACTTGTGTTGGTCTACAATTTTTCTTCCGAGGTCTTGGCTGATTTCTTTTGATTTTCCCATGATGTCAAGCAAAGAGGTACTGAGTTTGAAGGTAGGCCTTGTAATACATCCACATGTACAACTCCACATTTCTAAAATGATGTCAATTAGCCTATCAGAAGCTTCTAATGCCATGACAACATTTTCTGGAATTTTCCAAGCTGTTTAAAGGCGCAGTCAACTTAGTGTATGTAAACTTCTGACCCACTGGAATTGTGATACAGTGAATTATAAGTGAAATAATCTGTCTGTCAACAATTTTTGGAAGAATTACTTGTGTCATGCACAAAGTAGATGTCATAACAGACTTGCCAAAAGTATAGTTTGTTAACAAGAAATTTGTAAGAGTGGTTGAAAAACAAGTTTTAATGACTCCAACCTAAGTGTATGTAAACTTCTGACTTCAACTGTACCAACAACGAACAGTGAGCCATCGTATTCATTCATAAAAAAATACAAATTATTAAAAGAAAAGCATTGTAAGGTAGAATTTTGTACAGTTAGTGTGGGAGAGGTGGAAAAATTGTTATCGACCAATAATGACAAACCTCCTGGCATTGACAACTTCGATGGAAAGCTACTGAGCATGGTAGCTGACTATACAGCCACTCCTATCTGTCATATCTTTCATCTGAGTTTAGAGCAAGATGTTTGTCCTCAGGCCTGGAGAGAAGCCAAAGTCATTTTGCTACCCAAGAGTGGTAAAGCGGCCTTTACTGGTTCTAACAGCAGACCTATCAGCTTGCTGCCAGCTCTTAGCAAACAATGCCATTTCTCTGAAAAACAAATTGACAGACTTTCAGCATGCTTACAGAAAACAGCACTCAATATGTACTGCACTGACACAGTGGGGGTTCTGTGTTGGCTTTTGGCCATTCATTGGGATTCCTCATGTTTAACTGCTAATAAAGTTAGGTCTAAATCTGATGTCAGATACTATATTTATTGAATATTATAAAAATCCTATGAATTAAAATGGCCAATTTGGGTGCAATCAATTAGCTTAATTTCTCAGAGATCAAATTATATTTCAACAAAATGTTTCTGGAAGGCTTATCTTCTCTGCTTCTAACTACAGAAACAATTTCGGAATAATCTGAGATGATGGGTGTCATGGCTTGCTGAAATAACATGGAACGATCCATAAGATTTTTCAAAGCAATATTGGCGTACAATTTCTATTTAAAATACTAAAGGGATGCAAAAAGTACTCTATTCGTGGAACGACTCACGCTACCTTCCATGACAAAATAAACTCACAATGTGATTTCCTGAACTTCAGGTTTGGGTGGCAAACCCCTTTTCTTGGGAACGCAAGTAGGAAATGGTTTTGTTACATGTACACCTATTATCTTCTTGTGAGAACAGAATAGTTTGCCAAATGGTCCTTAGTAGCGCAGTTGCTAGAGAATGGTGCTTGTACCGCCAGGATAGTGGGTTCTATTCCCAGGACCAACCATTCCACCTCAAAATGTATGCATGCATGAACAAGTCACTTTGGATAAAAGCATCTAATAAAATGGTATATATTATTCAAAGCGATAGTAAATCTCAGTTTCCACAAGCTGCAGTTTTCATGTGATATCTGACAGACTTACTGGGAATGCCATCCAAATTACATGAGTCATGACATATATTTTACAATGGAGTGTGTGAAACGTATCTGTTGGCATCTTACCTGAGAGCGCACTCTGTGGTTATTTGGAAGTATATTCGACAGCGGTCCTTGCTTATTGTGTCATCAGTCCCAATCTTCTGGAATTCATCTGCAGCAGTGTTTTGCTCCAATAGTGACAGTGATGACCTCACAGGTTATCTCCTCATCACTGACAGACTGGCTGCTTGTTTCCATGGTACTTACTATAGGCTGCTGGTCAATGGATCAAATCAAATGTTATTGGTCATGTTACGTTCCCCAGTTTCTGTGTTGTTGTGGGTTTGTATGTGTTTATGTGTTTATTTCAGGAAACGGCTTCCTGAAGTCCTAAGCAGCTGATTGGTTGACCCTATTGATGATTGGAGCGCTAACCCTGCCCTCTCGTTAGGAGATACAGCTGTTTTCAATTACCGACTCCTTCTGCAGCTTTAAATGCCAGAGTTCCTTTGTTAGGAGGAGAGAGCTTCTGGATATGTCCAGTATTGGTTGTTGAGCAGAGAGCTTCTTGGTCTGTCCTGTGTTTTGTTCTTGGTCTGTCCTGTGTTTTGTTCTTGGTCTGTATGATTTTTTTGTAAAGTATTTTGTTGATGGTCCTGCTGATGTTTGTGTATGCCATATGACTGTTTTTGATTAGTGGAATTCTTCACTAAGTTTGTATTCTTGTTCATTTGTTCCCAGGGGGGAAGGGGAAGGCACCTTGGGATGCTTGGGCAAGAGGCCTGCGGGCCTACATATACCCGTAATATGTACTGGCTATACACACTAGGTAAGACCTGGGAGGGCCATTACCTGTATTTTGGTAGTGTGCCAGGTGGTGCTAAGATAAGTAGGAGAGAGGGCTCTAAGTCTTACTTTCTTTGCTTTGAATCAGTTGTCTGGAATAAGATTATATTGATGGGGTGAGTTTGATCGTAGATCAGCACTCCTACTCAACACCAGTTGCTGTAACCTAACATTTTATAATCCAATTTCCCTCTGCTGTCTAATGTCCTTCTGGAAACCCACCTCAACATTGTTCTGTCAAGGCAACAAAAGCAAGTTGGCATGCTCTTGCAAGGATTTTAACTCACAACCTCTCCTTTGGGAATTCACCATAACCACTTCAACAATTTCTAAACTATCTTAACATGTTGGTTTCTTCAGGGGGACCAAGATTAGGAATGCCTATGAATGGTCTACAAAGCATGCCCCCAGGTAAAAGTTGGCTTTTGCAGAGAAGGGTTGTATTGTTACTCCACAGCATAATGTTACCACAACTCTATTGAAAGGACATTTGAAACAAGGTGTCACTTCATTCTTGCTATTTGATGGGAACTAGCCCCTGTCCCACTACATACCTCTAGTTTGCACTTTCAGGCCCACAAAGGCAACAAGAAAAATGTTGTCCCATTAATTGCTCCTCTGGGATTAGAACTCTCAAAGCCTCCTTTGGAGATCAACCACCATAACCACTACTCTACCAGTCAGTTAACACTGAGTATTTGGATGTATTGAGACTCCTTCCCTTTTTTCACATGCTATTACCTTACAGTCGTGGTCAAAAGTTTTGAGAATGACAAATATTAATTTAAACAAAGTCTGCTGCCTTAGTTTTGTATGATGGCAATTTGCATACACTCCAGAATGTGATGAAGAGTGATCAGATGAATTGCAAAGTCCCTTTTTGCCATGCAAATGTACTGAAATGCCAAAAAACATGTCTACTGCATTTCAACCCTGCCACAAAAGGACCAGCTGACATAATGTCAGTGATTCTCTCATTAACACAGGTGTGAATGTTGACGAGGACAAGGCTGGTTGAGTTCGAATAACAGACTGGAAGCTTCAAAAGGAGGGTGGTGCTTGGAATCATTGTTATTCCTCTGTCAACCATGGTTACCTGCAAGGAAACATGTGCCGTAATCATTGCTTTGGACAAAAAGGGTTTCACAGGCAAGGATATTGCTGCCAGTAAGATTGCACCTAAATCAACCATTTATCAGATCATCAAGAACTTCAAGGAGAGTTGTTCAATTGTTGTGAAGAAGGCATCAGGGCGCCCAAGAAAGTCCAGCAAGCGCCAGGACTGTCTCCTAAAGTTGATACAACTGCGTGTTCGGGGCACCACCAGTACAGAGCTTGCTCAGGAATGGCAGCAGGCAGGTGTGAGTGCATCTGCACGCACAGTGAGGCGAAGACTTTTGGATGATGGCCTGGTGTCAAGAATGGCAGCAAAGAAGCCACTTCTCTCCAGGAAAAACATCAGGGACAGACTGATATTCTGCAAAAGGTACAGGGATTGGACTACTGAGGACTGGGGTAAAGTTATTTTCTCTGATGAATCCCCTTTCCAATTGTTTGGGGAACCCGGAAAAAAGCTTGTCCGGAGAAGACCAGGTGAGCGCTACCATCAGTCCTGGGACATGCCAACAGTAAATCATCCTGAGACCATTCATGTGTGGGGTTGCTTCTCAGCCAAGGGAGTGGGTTCACTCACAATTTTGCCTAAGAACACTAAGTGGCTAAGTGGCTCGGGGAACAAAACATCGATATTTTGGGTCCATGGCCAGGAAACTCTCTAGACCTTAATCCCATTGAGAACTTGTGGTCAATCCTCAAGAGGCGGGTGGACAAACAAAAACCCACAAACTCCAAGCATTGATTATGCAAGAATGGGCTGCTATCAGTCAGGATGTGGCCCAGAAGTTAATTGCCAGCATGCCAGGGCGGATTGCAGAGGTCTTGAAAAAGAAGGGTCAACACTGCAAATATTGACTCTTTGCATCAACTTCATGTAATTGTCAATAAAAGCCTTTGACGCTTATGAAATGCTTGTAATTATACTTCAGTATTCCATAGTAACATCTGACAAATATCTAAAGACACTGAAGCAGAAAACTTTGTGGAAATTAATATTTGTGTCATTCTCTCAACTTTTGGCCATGACTGTACAGCCTTATTCTAAAATTTTCCCTCAACACACAATACCCTATAATGACAAAGTGAAAATCAGGTTTATACATTTTAGCAAATTCATTACAAATAAAAAAATGGATCCATTATTTACACAACGATTCTTCCCCTTTGCTGAGACTCAAACAGGTGAATCCTGTTTCCATTGATCATCCTGGAGCTGTTTCTACAACTTGATTGGAGTACACCTATTGTAAATTCATTGGAAAGGCTACCCTCTGTAGCACCTTCTGGTCAGATGCCCAGCAGTTGCCATGCCAGGCAGTTATACAACCTCTCAGGATGCTCTCGGTGGTGCAGCTGTAGAACTTTGAGGATCTGGGAACCATTGCTAAATATTGTCAGTCTCCTGAGGGGGAAAGGTTTTGTCATGCCCTCTTCACAACTGTGTTGGTGTGTTTTGACCATGATAGTTCGTTGGTGATGTGGACACCAAGGAATTTAGAACTCTCAACTCACTCCACTTCAGCCCTGTCAATGGGGGCCTGTTCGGTCCTCCTTTTCCTATAGTCCATGATCAGCCCCTTTGTCTTGCTCACATTGAGGGTGAAGTTGTTGTCATCAGGCCAGGAAGTCCTGAAGCATGGTTCCAGGGCTCAGGTCCTCTGGGAGGAGAGGGAGAGCGAGAGAATTAGAGGGTACATGAGACAGGAGAAATACTTTAGACATAACAGATTGACCCTAGCCCTCAAACAAACTATTTCAGCATAAATACTGGAGGCTGAGATACGAGGGGTAGGGAGACACTGTGGCCCCTACCGACAATCCCCCCGGCCATGGCCAACATACCATCTAGTTGTAATTAGTTCACACCGCTGGACATTATATCGATTCGACACAGTATCAACGCTATAGTAGCCTTGGTGTGCAGGGTGGGCACATCCACTGTAAGGCAGGATTATCTCTGTGTTGATGGTAAATGGTGATGGATACCCCAGCACAGGAGGTGTGGTACCATGTGGAGCACTCCATCTGTGAAAGTAAATGTCAATGAGGCCATTGATTCCATTATGTGATAGCTCAACAATCCACAATTGAGTTCTGTTTAACTAGCCATTTCCATTACATTCTAGGTGAAATCATTGACCAACAATCCAGGCAAGAGATGATTTGGCCATGAATGTGGCAAAGAGCGGAGATTGACAGTTTGGTGAAGAAATTACAATTAGCATTTGTTGGCAGTGGCTAGTTAAAAACCCTGAAGATTGAAGTCACCTTGCAAAGTATTCATTCCCCTTGGCGTTTTTCCTATTTTGTTGCATTACAACCTGTAATTGAAATTGATTTTATTTGGATTTCATGTAATGGACATACACAAAATAGTCCAAATTGGTGTAGTGAAATGAAAAAATATTTCCAAAAATTCCAAATGGGAAAGTGGTGCGTGCATATGTATTCACCCCCTTTGCGATGAAGCCCCTAAATAAGATCTGGTGGAACCAATTACATTCAGAAGTCACATAATTAAATAAATAGCCATTGCTTAAAGAAAAAAATAAGCAAACACATTTGGTGTTTGCCAAAAGGCATGTGGGAGACTCCCCAAACATATGGAAGAAGGTACTCTGGTCAGATGAAACTAAAATTGAGCTTTTTGGCCATCAAGGAAAACGCTATGTCTGGCGCAAACCCAACACCTCTCATCACCCCGAGAACACAATCCCCACATTTAAGCATGGTGGTGGCAGCATCATGCTGTGGGGATGTTTTTCATCGGGAAGGGTCTGGGAAACTGGTCAGAATTGAAAGAAAGATGGATGGCGCTAAATACAGGGAAATTCTTGAGGGAAACCAGTTTCAGTCTTCCAGAGATTTGAGACTGGGATGGATGTTCACCTTCCAGCAGGATAATGACCCTAAGCATACTGCTAAAGCAACACTTGGGTGGTTTAAGGGGAAACATTTAAATGTCTTGGAATGGCCTAGTCAAAGCCCAGACATCAATCCAATTGAGAATCTGTGGTATGACTTAAAGATTGCTGTACACCAGCAGAACCCATCCAACTTGAAGGCGCTGGAACAGTTTTGCCTTGAAGAATGGGCAAAAATCCCAGTGGCTAGATGTGCCAAGCTTATAGAGACACCCCAAGAGACTTGCAATTGTAATTGCTGCAAAAGGTGACTCAACAAAGTATTGACTTTGGGGGGTGAATAGTTATGCACGCTCAAGTTTTCATTTTTTTTCTTATTTCTTTTTTTGTTACACAATAAATATTTTGCATCTTCAAAGTGGTAGGCATGTTGTGTAAATCAAATGATACAAACCCCCCAAAAATCTATTTTAATTCCAGGTTGTAAGGCAACAAAATAGGAAAAATGACAAGCAACTGTACCTGCTTTAAATGTCAGAATTTTTTAACGAGTGAAATTACTGAGCCATCCCTTTAACGTTACCATATATTTACTACAAAACTCAACACCCCTCAGACCACAGTAATAGACAGACCACAGTAATTGCCTGCACACTGGCCAATGTTCAGAGAGCATGGACATGTTTGGGCCCTGTTCAAACATTGAAAGGTCAAATTTGTTATGGAATTGTCATATCAACTGTGACATGAAGTTGGCATGTTAACTGACGGGCACTCAGGCTTGCTTTTGCCTAGCTTACGTCAATGTGTAAAATAATACTCAACCAGTCTCCCCCTTCATCTGTAGCACAGAAACTGCATTTGTCAGACTCCTGCCGAAGTTGGCTCCCCTGCCTGTTCGGGTGGTGCTCGGCGGTCGTCGTCACCGGCCTACTAGATTCCTTTTTTAAATTATTTTTTTCTTTTTTCCCCCGGTTAGTTTTGTCTTAGTTACACCTGTTCCTTGTTTGTGTGTGTTTGATTTACTTCCCTATTTAGGTTGTGAAAGACGCCCCTTTGTTGTGCGGGATTATTTTGATGTTCACCGGTGTGTTGTTTTTTGTGCTCTGGACCGTGTTACCCGTTGTATTGGGTTGGTCAGTGTTTTGCGTCCTGCGTGGTTGGGCATTTACTTTTGGTGCTGCATTAAAGTGCATCTTTCCACTGGACCTCTCTGCGTTTCATTCCTTCATCACACCTAGTCAGCCGTGACAGCATTAGAGTTTCCTGTCAAGTTCTGAAAGGAAACATGTCAGCTATATCACCTAATGCCTTAGGATGATATACTATATACAGTTCTGGCCAAATATGGTCACCCTTACAATTTACAATTTTCATAAATAATTCCCCATTTATTCTAAAAGAAGATGAAAAATAATGTTTAGGTGGGTTTAAGAAGTTCAGTCGGGCTTTGCGTCTCTTTCAGCAGTGAGGTCTTCTATGTTTACCAACGACCAAATGAATAATTCTAACAAAATAACAACCTCCCTACATCAACTTCCCCCATGTTTATGTTGGGTTATAGGCTACTCAGGATTTATAATGTGTTCTGGCAGCTATGTAGGCTAAAACTACAAAATGTTGCCAACCTCAAACATGGCAGGTAAAACAATAGTGCTATCAAACACTATTACTAGTCTATTAAAGTGGGGCCAGGACAATGTAGCAACAGTAAATGAGATAAGCCAGCAGTGGCTTGGCTGCTGGGCTGTAGCACCTTATTTCCCATCACATGGTAATGACACAAGGAGCAGTGTATGATGTAGCCTAGGCTACAATCCTTCAACTTTACATAGTCAGATTTAAAAAAAGTGATAGACAATATCACCTTTGTCCAGGATCTCTTTTGCCACCTCCATTCTGGCCACACCGATGTTAACCTGCATTGGGACAGTTGGGTCACTTTGTGCCTTCTCCCTCTGCATGAACTCTCTGGCCATCTAGGTAGTACATAAACAGACAATGGGATAAATCATGTCTACCATCTATAGAGCCATTGGGAAATATAAAATAATGTGAAAGCAGGCCTCCAACTGCCTTGTCATCTTAACAATAGTAATCAGCTGATTCATTGTGATAGATACACGTTGGAAAACCTTTTTTGCTTGACTGTAATCATTAAAACAAGCACACTGGTGGTATTGAAGCTCCACTGATTTGACGATATTACACCAACATTTCATATAGAGTTTGTCACATAGCAATCAGGTTCTCCATTGACCTGGGTCATATTCATTAGTGCACATCGGTTACCAACAGATTTTTTTGTTCTCCTTGAACACGTTCACATGGGTCCCTTCCTGTTTCTATTTTCTTAGGTGTACAGATGACAGGTGTGAAATTTAGAATAATTTGTTATGCTAATCTAATCCTTTCAATTGAATGACTTCGGCTAAACTCTCAGAGATCTATGCATTGAACATTGCGAGTATTTGCTTTTGACCCACTTTTGGGTGAGATTTCAGATTTCAGATTTCTAACATAACACATTTGCCTTGGCCTACTGTATTATCCTTGGAACTAATAAGCATATGAACTCACCAGCAGCACATAAACGCCACAATTGTAGCTGTCTCTTTGCTTGGTGTGTGGTATTGTTGTCGCCTGCCAGGGAACATTGCTGAATACAGATTGTGTGCCGGTTCTGTGAGTTCGTTCCTCAAACCAGTGTCTGTTTGGGGAGGAAAACAACAGGAATGGTTTATACATAGGCTATGACATTCTCTCCTCACTGTTATAGTTCCAACAACATTCATTCATCTGCATAGCGTCGCGTAACACATGAATTTCTGCTCAGGATTGAGACGGCATGCTTGAACGGAAATCAATAATGCTTAATAATTATCTCTTCATAGCCTACAACATTTATAACATGAATATATAGGCTAATTAAGTCATGAATATACAACTGGACTATAAATGTAACAGTTGTCTCAACATTGACAAGTCAACTTAACTTGCCATTTTGAATAGTATGCCGGACATTGGAGAAATGGTTGAAGAAACTTTTTGTGGTGGAAAAAGAACCCAATTGTCATACAAGTAAAGATGCATTAATAGAAAATGACTGAAGTAAAAGTGAAAGTTACCCAGTAAAATACTACTTGAGTGAAAGTCTAAAAGTTTGGTTTTAAATATACTTAAGTTGCAAATGTAATATGAACAAATATACTTAAGTAACAAATGTAAAAGTTTAAGGATAAATCAATTCAATTCCTTAGATTAAGCAAACCAGAAGGAAATATTCTTTTTTGAATTTACAGATAGTCAGATGCACTTTCAAACACTCAAATTTACAAGCAAAGCATTTGTGTGTAGTGAGTCCCCCAGATCAGAGGCAGTAGGGATGACCAGGGATGTTCTCTTGATAAGTGCATTGTCACGTTCCTGACCTATTTATGTTAGTTTTTGTGTGTTAGTTGGTCAGGACGTGAGGTTGGGTGGGCATTCTATGTTATCTGTTTCTATGTTGGTTTTGGTTTGCCTGGTATGGCTCTTGATTAGAGGCAGGTGGTTTGCGTTTTCCTCTAATCAAGAGTCATATTTAGGTAGGGCATTCTCACTGTTTGTTTGTGGGTGATTGTCTCCTGTGATGTCTTTCGTCGTTGTCGATGTGTTTTTCACTTACGGGACTGTTTGGCTGTTCGTGTGTTTCGATGTAACGTTCCTGTCCGTGAGTTTACGTTTGTGATGTGAGTTTATGTTCAGGTTCCGTTCTACGTCGTTTTGTTATTTTGTAGTTTTGAAAGTGTTTTGTTTTGTTTCGTGGCTGTCAAATATATAATAAAGATGGCATATTTCCTTGAACCCGCATTTTGGTCAGAAGATCCTTCTCTCCTCACCTCATCTGAGGATGAGGAAAGCGACAGCCTTAACAGAATCACCCACCACGCTAAGACCAAGCGGCCAGGGAAAAATAAACGGAGTAAGGGACAGAAGAAGGAGCAATGGACATGGGAGGATTTATTGGATGGAAAAGGTGTCTACACATGGGAGGAGATCCTAGCTGGTAGAGATCGCCTCCCATGGGAACAGCTGGAGGCACTGAGGAGAGCGGAGGCTACCGGAGAGAGGAACCGGAGCTATGAGGGAACGCGTCTGGCACGGAAGCCCGAAAAGCCCGTAAGTAATTCCCAAAAATTTCTTGGGGGGGGGCTAGGAGGTAAGAGGCCAAGGGCAGGTAGGAGACCTGCGCCCACTTCCCAGGCTTACCGTGGAGAGCGGGAGTACGGGCAGGCGCCGTGTTACGCAGTAGAGCGCACGGTGTCTCCTGTACGAGTGCAAAGCCCAGTGCGGGTTATTCCACCTCCCCGCACTGGTAGGGCTAGATTGAGTATTGAGCCAGGTGTCATGAGGCCTGCTCAACGCGTCTGGTCTCCAGTGCGTCTCCTCGGGCCGGCATACATGGCACCTGCCTTACGCATGGTTTTCCCGGTTCGCCTACATAGGCCGGTGCGGGTTATTCCACCTCCCCGTACTGGTCGGGCAACCGGGAGTATTCAACCAGGTAAGGTTGGGCAAGCTCAATGCTCAAGAGTGCCAGTACGCCTCCACGGTCCGGTATTTCCGGCACCACCTCCCCGCCCCAGCCTAGTACCTACAGTGTCTACACTATGCACTAGGCTACCAGTGCGTATCCTGAGCCCTGTTCCTCCTCCACGCACTCTCCCTGTAGTGCGTGTATCTAGCCCGGTGCCTCCAGTTCCGGCCCCACGCACTAAGCTACCAGTGCGTCTCCAGAGCCTTGAACACACTGTATCTTCTCCCCCTACTAATCCTGATGTGCTTGTCCTCAGCCCGGCGTCACCAGTGCCGGTACCACGCATCAGGGATAGAGTAGGCTTTGAGAATACAGTGTGCCCTGTCCCTGCTCTCCGCACTAGTAGGAAGGTGCTTATCCTTAGCCCGGTGCCTCCAGTTCCGGCACCACGCACCAGGTCTACAGTGCACCGTATCCGGCCAGAGCCATCCGTCTCCCCAGCGCCATCTGAGCCATCCGTCTCCCCAGCGCCATCTGAGCCATCCGTCTCCCCAGCGCCATCTGAGCCATCCGTCTCCCCAGCGCCATCTGAGCCATCCGTCTGCCAGGAGCCTGCAAAGCCGCCCGTCTGCCATGAGCCTGCAAAGCCGCCCGTCTGCCATGAGCCTACAGAGCCGTCAGCCAGACAGGAGCCGCTAGAGCCGTCAGCCAGACAGGAGCCGCTAGAGCCGTCAGCCAGACAGGATCTGCCAGAGCCGCCAACCAGACAGGATCTGCCAGAGTCGCCAACCAGACAGGATCTGCCAGAGCCGCCAACCAGACAGGATCTGCCAGAGCCGCCAACCAGACAGGATCTGCCAGAGCCGCAAACCAGACAGGATCTGCCAGAGCCGCCAGCGAGCCATGAGCAGCCAGAGCCGTCAGAGCGCCATGAGCAGCCAGAGCCGTCAGAGCGCCATGAGCAGCCAGAGCCGTCAGAGCGCCATGAGCAGCCAGAGCCGTCAGAGCGCCATGAGCAGCCAGAGCCGTCAGAGCGCCATGAGCGTCGAGAGCCGTCAGCCTGCCATGGGCGTCGAGAGCCGTCAGCCTGCCATGAGCGTCGAGAGCCGTCAGCCTGCCATGAGCGTCGAGAGCCGTCAGCCTGCCATGAGCGTCGAGAGCCGTCAGCCTGCCATGAGCGTCGAGAGCCGTCAGCCTGCCATGAGCGTCGAGAGCTGTCAGCCTGCCATGAGCGTCGAGAGTCGTCAGTCAGCCATGAGCTGCCCTTCAGCCTGAAAAGGCTAGATACCCAGAACTGCCCATCAGTCCAGAGCTGTCTCTCTGTCCGGAGCTGCCTTTCAGTCCGGAGTTGCCCCTCTATCCTGATCTCCCTCTCTATCTTTATCTACCTCTATATTCTTATCTATCCCTCTGTCTTGGTTTATCTCTCTGTCCCGGTGTTGTCATTCTTAGATATGTTATTAAGAGGATTTTGTGGGGGAAGAAAGAGGGTGGACATTCTTGGAGGGAGGAGGCTAGGATGGATTATGGTGGGGTGGGAACCGCGCCCGGAGCCTGAGCCACCACCGTGGTTAGATGCCCACCCAGACCCTCCCCTAGACTTTGTGCTGGTGCGTCCGGAGTTCGCACCTTGTGGGGGGGGTACTGTCACGTTCCTGACCTATTTATGTTAGTTTTTGTGTGTTAGTTGGTCAGGACGTGAGGTTGGGTGGGCATTCTATGTTATCTGTTTCTATGTTGGTTTTGGTTTGCCTGGTATGGCTCTTGATTAGAGGCAGGTGGTTTGCGTTTTCCTCTAATCAAGAGTCATATTTAGGTAGGGCATTCTCACTGTTTGTTTGTGGGTGATTGTCTCCTGTGATGTCTTTCGTCGTTGTCGATGTGTTTTTCACTTACGGGACTGTTTGGCTGTTCGTGTGTTTCGATGTAACGTTCCTGTCCGTGAGTTTACGTTTGTGATGTGAGTTTATGTTCAGGTTCCGTTCTACGTCGTTTTGTTATTTTGTAGTTTTGAAAGTGTTTTGTTTTGTTTCGTGGCTGTCAAATATATAATAAAGATGGCATATTTCCTTGAACCCGCATTTTGGTCAGAAGATCCTTCTCTCCTCACCTCATCTGAGGATGAGGAAAGCGACAGCCTTAACATGCATGAACGCTAACATTTTCCTGTCCTGCTAAGTATTCAAAATGTAACCACTACTTTAGGCTGTCAAGGAAAATGTATGGAGTAAAAACTACATTATTTTCTTCAGGAATGTTGTAAAGTAAAACTAAAAGTTGTCAAAAAATATAAATAGTCAAGTACAAATACCCCAAAAAACTACTTTCAAATATTTTTACACAACTGGATTTACCATACCTGATGTGCTTGACCAGGTTCTCACTCATATGGCGCTCCGCGTTAGGGGAACCAGTAGGGTGTCACAGTCGTGTGTGTGTATAGGTGGCAGGGAAGTCAGGCGCAGAAGAATCAAAACTTGGTGAAATGGAGTAGTTTAATAACTTAAAACACAACTCCAAAACCATGTAATACAATGAAACAAAATGGGTACGAGGACCTGTCGCGCACCAAATACAAAAACACGTATACTGAACATAAAACAATCTCTGACAAAGACATGAGGGGAAATAGAGGGTTAAATACACAACAGGTAATGAATGGGATTGAAACCAGGTGTGTAGGAAGACAAGACAAAACCAATGAAAAATGGATCAATGTTGGCTAGAAGAGCGGTGACGTCGACGGCCGAGCACCGCCCGAACAAGGAGAGGCTTCGACTTCGGCAGAAGTCGTGACATAGGGTCCAGGACAATGGCAGAGTGGGTCCTGTGATTGAGATACAAACGTAAGCGGTAATACCAAGTCAGTATATCAAAATGGCCTCAATCATAACATATTCAAGTATAGTACTGTCCAATCTCTCACTAAATGCTTCATCTTGTGCAGCTTTCTAAGAGTATCCAGTGGTAGTTTGCCACGTTGCAAGCTCCAATCAAACAACTGTGCTGCTCCAGACTGGTATACAGGAAGCGGAATGAAGATACATTTATATGGTGTTGCAGGCCATCATTTGTCAGGAAGGTGGCAGCTCTCCACACATTGACCTCTCTAGCCTCTTATTTAGAACCATGACACAAAAACAACTCTGCAGACATGCATTTACCTTTGACAAGGTGCTCTTGCACATCACCACCTTATCCCCATGCAGGATATTCCCTGCCAGAAGGTGATCCACAATAAAAACATCCCTCTCCACTTGAAGGTCAATCCTCTTCAGTTGGAGGTAAAAGTCAATTACCTTAAGCAGAATGGCATATGGTTGGTCAAAGTTGACATGATTCCCAGGCAATACAGTCTAAATGTACTTTTTACCAACTGCACCCATGGAAATGTCATACAATTCAACCATAACATGTAGACGACCTGAACATACCTCCCCACTAAGCCACTCATGTGGCTTCAACGTAAGGAAGTCGTGGAGGTGCAGGATGGCAACGGATCCCTCCAACAAAATCCTTGCGGTTGCCCTGTCCACGCTATCCGACGACATTGCCCACAGTTTCTTCACCTATACAAACAAGGTTTGCCCAGGGTTTTTGCAATGTTCCTGATTGATTGATTTTCATTTCTGAGCCTTATGACGGCCAGCTTCATTTGCATCAACACTGCTGTCTTCCTCATGTTGTCACACCCCAACAACAACCTCCAAAGGCAATAGCAAAGTCTAGAATCAATACTATTCATCAACAGCTCTCCTGTATTCACAAACGACACAAATTAATACACCTGCCTAACGACACACATCTGTGAAGCCAATTCAACAAATACTTGTAGTACCTTAAAATGGGGGGACTATGTACGAAAGCTTCTATAATTTCTAAACGTTTCATCCAATATGTATGAAAATACCCTCAATTTAAAGCTGACAGTCTGCACTTCACCCTCATTGTCATTGTATCCTTTAAAACTCAAAGTGCTAGAGTGTAGAACCAAAATAACAAAAAAATGGTCACTGTCCAATGAATTATGGTGTTCAGTGTATTTAACTAAGAGTGTTTTATTTCACTGTAGAGCCCTCAGTCCCGCTCAGCATGCCTTAGATCGCTCTTTTGTCCCACCCCCCACACATGCGGAGACCACACCTGGCTTAACTGGGGCCTCCAGAGACAAAACCTCTCTCATTGTCACTCAATGCCTAGGTTTACCTCCACTGTACTCACATCCTACCATACCCTTGTCTGTACATTATGCCCTGAATCTATTCTACCACGCCCAGAAATCTGCTTGTTTTATTCTCTGTTCCCAACGCACCAGACAACCAGTTCTTATAGCCTGTAGCCTGTAGCCGTACCCTTATCCTACTCCTCCTCTGTTCCTCTGGTGATGTAGAGGTAAACCCAGCCCCTGTAGCCCCCAGTACCACACCTATTTCCCAGGTGCTCTCATTTGTTGACTTCTGTAACCGTAAAAGCTTTGGTTTCATGAAAATCAGAAGCCTCCTCCCTAAGTTTGTTTTATTCACTGCTTTAGCACACTCCGCCAACCCTGATGTCCTAGCAATGTCTGAATCCTGGCTTAGACATTTTCTGCATTTTCTGCCAAGATAGAACTGCCAAAGAGGGAGGAGCTGCAATCTACTGCAGAGCTCTGTCATGCTATCCAGGTCTGTGCCCAAACAGTTTGAGCTTCTACTTTTAAAAATCCACCTTTCTAGAAATAAGTCTCTCACTGTTGCCGCTTGATATAGACCCCCCTCAGCCCCCAGCTGTGCCCTGGACACCATATGTGAATTGATTGCCCCCCATTTATCTTCAGAGTTCATACTGTTAGGTGACCTAAACTGGGATATGCTTAACACCACGGCCGTCCTACAATCTAAGCTAGATGCCCTCAATTTCATACAAATTATCAAAGAACCTACCAGGGTCAACCCTAAATCTGTAAACACGGGCACTCTCATAGATATCATCCTGACCAACCTGCCCTCTAAATACACCTCTGATGTCTTCAACCAGGGTCTCAGTGATCACTGCCTCATTGCCTGCATCCGTAATGGGCCAGCGGTCAAATGACCACCCCTCATCACTGTCAAACGCTCCCTAAAACACTTCAGCTAGCAGGCCTTTTTAATTGACCTGGCCCGGGTATCCTGGAAGGATATTGACCTCATCTCGTCAGTAGACGATTCCTACATTAGCATCGAATAGCCCCCGCGATATGCAACTTTTTAAGGAAGTTAGGAACAAATATACACAGTCAATTAGGAAAGCAAAGGCTAGCTTTTTCTAACAGAAATTTGCATCCTGTAGCACAAATTCCCAAAAGTTTTGGGACACTGTAAAGTCCATGGAGAATAAGAGCACCTCCTCCCAGCTGTCCACTGCACTGAGGCTAGGAAACACTGACACCACCAATAAATCTACGATAATCGAGAATTTCAATAAGCATTTTTCTACGGCTGGCCATGCTTTCCACTTGGCTACCCCTACCCCGGCCAACAGCGCTGCACCCCCCGCAGCAACGTACACAACCCCCCCCGCTTCTCCTTCACCCAAACCCAGGTAGCGGATGTTCTGAAAAAGCTGCAAAATCTGGACCCCTACAAATCAGCTGGGCTAGACAATCTGGACCCTCTCTTTCTAAAATGATCCGCCGAAATTGTTGCAACCCCTATTACTAGCCTGTTCAACCTCTCTTTTGTATCATCTGAGATCCCTAAAGATTGGAAAGCTGCCGTGGTCATCCCCCTCTTCAAAGGGGGAGACACTCTAGACCCAAACTGTTACAGACCCATATCCATCCTGCCCTGCCTTTCTAAAGTCTTTAAAAGACAGGTTAACAAACAGATCACCAACCATTTCGAATCCCACGAACCTTCTTCGCTATGCAATCTGGTGTCCGAGCTGGTCATGGGTGCACCTCAGCCACGCTCAAGGTCCTAAACGATATCATAACTACCATCGATAAAAGACAGTACTGTGCAGCCGTCTTCATCGACCTGGCCAAGGCTTTCGACTCTGTCAATCACCGCATTCTTATCGGCAGACTCAACAGCCTTGGTTTCTCTAATGACTGCCTCGCCTGGTTTACCAACTACTTCTCAGATAGAGTTCAGTGAGTCAAATCGGAGGGCCTGTTGTCCAGATCTCTGGCAGTCTCTATGGGGGTGCCACAGGGTTCAATTCTAGGGACGACCCTTTACTCTGTATACATCAATGATGTCGCTCTTGCTGCTAGTGATTCTCCGATCCACCTCTACGCAGATGACACCATTCTGTATACTTCTGGACCTTCTTTGGACACTGTGTTAACAAACCTCCATACGAGCTTCAATGCCATACAACACTCCTTCCGTGGCCTCCAACTGCTCTTAAATGCTTGTAAAACGAAATGCATTCTCTTCAACTGATTGCTGCTCACACCCGCCCACCCAACTAGCATCACTACTCTGGACTGTTCTAACTTAGGTATTTGTAGTTGGCCACATATTCTAAGTGTCTGGTTAGACTGGTTAGACTTAACTCTCCTTCCAGACTCACATTAACTTCTCTAGGATAGGGGGCAGCATTTTCACGTTTGGATGAAAAGTATACCCAAATTCAACTGCCAGCTACTCATCCACAGAAGATAAGATATGCATATTATTAGTAGATTTGGATAGAAAACATTCTGAAGTTTCTAAAACTGTTTGAATCATGTCTGTGAGTATAACATAACTTATTTACCAGGTGAAACCCCGAGGACAAACCATTCAGATTTTTTTGTTGTTGACAAAAAAATTGATTTTCATTGGGAATACAGATTTCTAATTGACCTTCTTGCAGTTCCTACCGCTTCCACTGGATGTCAACAGTCTTTAGAAATTGGTTGAGGGTTTTTCCTTCGTGTAATGAAGAAGTACGGCCATCTTGATTGAGGGTCACTCGAAGTGTCCTGTTTGTTAGAGGCGCATGACCAGAAGGCTAGCTACAGTTTTTTTTTATCCTGTATCGAACAGATCATCCCGTCTTCAATTTTATCGATTATTTACGTTAACCTTTTATGGCTGCAATCCCGCTACCGGGATGATATGACAACAGCCAGTGATAGTGCAGGGCGCCATATTCAAACAACAGAAATCTCATAATTAAAATTCCTCAGACATTCATGTGTCTTATATCATTTTAAAGGTAATCTTGTTGTTAATCCCACCAAAGTATCCGATTTCAAATATGCTTTTCAGCGAAAGCACTACGAACGATTATGTTGGGTCACCACAAAACCACAATAAGCACAGCCATTTTTCCAGCGAAAGATAGCTTTCACAAAAACCAGAAATAGAGATAAAATTAATTACTAACCTTTGATTATCTTCATCAGATGACACTCATAGGACTTCATGTTACACAATACATGCATGTTTTGTTTGATTAAGTTCATATTTATAACAAAAAATCTGAGTTTACATTGGCGCGTTAGATTCACTAGTTGCAAAAACATCAAGTGATTTTGCATAGCCACATCGTTTCAACAGAAATACTCATCATAAATGTAGATGATAATACAAGTTATACACATGGAATTATAGATATACCTCTCCTTAATGCAACCGCTGTGTCAGATTTCAAAAAAACTTTACGGAAAAATAAACCATGCAATAATCTGAAACGGAACTCAGAACAATAGCCAAATTAGCCGCCATGTTGGACTCAACAGAAACCAGAAAATACATGATAAATGTTTCCTTACCTTTGATGAACTTCTTCAGAATGTAGTCCTAGGAATCCCAGGTCCACAATAAATGCTTGATTTGTTCGATAATGTCCGTTATTTATGTCCAATTAGCTACTTTGGAATTGTTTACCAAAATCCCTAACCAAAGTCACAAAGCGCGACCACTATAACGTGACGAAACGTCCAAATGTTCTGTTACAGTCAGTAGAAACATGTCAAACGATGTACTGAATCAATCTTTAGAATGTTGTTAACATACATCTTGAATAACGTTCCAACCGGAGAATTACATTGACTTCAGTTGACCGATGGAACGGAGCTCCATCTCACGTGAACGCGCTTCTTCAATGCGTGATCACCTCGTGGCAGTGGTGACTAAATCCTGTCTCCTTCGGCCTCCCTTCACATTAGAGTCATCAGACAAAGTCATCAGACAAAGTTCTATTGACTGTTGACATCTAGGTGAAGCCGTAGGAAGTCATCAATAAAAACTCATCAATACCTCGCTGTAATTTCAATGAGAGCTTGGTTGAAAATCTGGCACCCCCAGAAAAATTCCAAACAGGAAGTGGAACTTCTCAGGTTTTTGCCTGCCATATGAGTTCTGTTATACTCACAGACATAATTCAAACAGTTTTAGAAACTTCAGAGTGTTTTCTATCCAATACTATTAATAATATGCATATATTAGCAACTATGACATAGGAGCAGTCCGTTTACTCTAGGCACCTCTGTGCACCTTTCATCCAAGCTACTCAATACTGCCCCTGCAGCCATAAGAAGTAAAAAAATACCTAAAGTTGTATTACAAAAGTAGTTTGAAATGTTTTGGCAAAGTTTACAGGTAACTTTTGAGATATTTTGTAGTCACGTTTCACAAATTGGAACCAGTGTTTTTCTGGATCAAACGCGCCAAATAAATGGACATTTTAGATATATATCGACGGAATTAATCGAACAAAAGGACCATTTGTGATGTTTATGGGACATATTGGAGTGCCAACAACAGAAGCTCGTCAAAGGAAAGGCATGAATTATATTTTTATTTCTGCGTTTGGTGTCGCGCCTGCAGGGTTGAAATATGCTTCTCTCTCTTTGTTTACTATGGTTCTAACTCAGATAGTAGCATCGTTTGCTTTCGCCGAAAAGCCTATTTGAATTCTGACATGTTGGCTGGATTCACAATCAGTGTAGCTTTTTAATTTGGTATCTTTCATGTGTGATTTAATGAAATTTAGATTTTTATAGTAAAATATTTGAATTTGGCGCTCTGCATTTTCTCTGGCTTTTGGCCAAGTGAGACAGTGGCGTCCCGCCTAAACTCAGATTTTTGGATATAAATATGAACTTTACCGAACAAAACATACATGTATTGTGTAACATGAAGTCCTATGAGTGTCATCTGATGAAGATCATCAAAGGTTAGTGATTCATTTTATCTCTATTTCTGCTTTTTGTGACTCCTCCCTTTGGCTGGAAAAATGGCTGTGTTTTTCTGTGGACTATGTACTGACCTAACATAATCGCAAGGTGTGCTTCGCCGTAAATCCTTTTTTAAATCAGACATGTTGGCTGGATTCACAACAAGTGTAGCTTTAATTTGGTGTCTTTCATGTGTGATTTCATGAAAGTTTGATTTTTATAGTAATTTATTTGAATTTGGCGCTCTGCATTTTTACTGGCTTTTGGCCAAGTGGGACGTTAGCGTCCCACATATCCCAGAGAAGTTAAGCATCTCTAATCCAAAATTAAATCTAGAATTGGCTTCCTATTTCGCAACAAAGCCTCCTTCACTCATGCTGCCAAACATACCATCGTAAAACTGACCATCCTACCGATCCTTGACTTCGGCGATGTCATTTACAAAATAGCCTCCAACACTCTACTCAGCAAATTGGATGTTGTCTATCACAGTGCCATACGTTTTGTCACCAAAGCCCCATATACTACCCACCACTGTGACCTGTATGCTCTCGTTGGCTGGCCCTTGCTTCATATTCGTTTATCAAACCCACTGGCTCCAGGTCATCTGTAAGTCTTTGCTAGGTAAAGCCCCGCCTTATCTCAGCTCACTGGTCGCCATAGCAACACCCACCCGTAGCACGCGCTCCAGCAGGTATATTTCACTGGTCATTCCCAAAGCCTTGTTCTCCTTTGGCCACATGTCCTTCCAAAAATCACTGAAGCTGGAGACTTATATCTCCCTCACTAACTTTAAGCATCAGCTGTAAGAGCAGCTTACCGATCACTGCACCTGTACACAGCCCATCTGTAAGTAGCTCACCCAACTACCTCATCCCTGTATTGTTATTTATTTTTGCTCTTTTGCACCCCAGTATCTCTACTTGCACATCATCATCTGCACATCTATCACTCCAGTGTTAATGCTAAATTGTAATTATTTCCCCACTATGGCCTATTTATTGCCTTACCTCCCTAATCTTACTACATCTGCACACACTGTATATAGATTTTTCTATTTTGTTATTGACTGTAAGTTTGTTTATCCCATGTGTAACTCTGAGTTGTTGTTTTTGTCGCACTGCTTTGCTTTATCTTGGCCAGGTCGCAGTTGTAAATGGGAACTTGTTCTCAACTGGTCTACCTGGTTAAATAATGGTGAAATAAAAAAAATAAAAAAGACTGGCCTGCTAATGCTGAGTTTTTATGTTGTCCACTCTAGCTTCCTGCAGTTAGTCTGGGCGTCTGGTTAAGGAAATGGGTTTTGCTAGGGATAGCTTGAGCTGACAATGACTTGGTGATAAAAATCTCAAAGCTGGCATTCTATAGACAAGATGTGGTGTGTGTGACCTGAGATAGCCTGGAAAAGTTTAGAACAATACCTCATTGTCTCATCTTTCTGGCATCTGGGAAACTAAGCCAGGTTGGAAGTAAAACAACATCCAGTGCAGATAACCAGGAGATGGACAAAGGTGGCTTTTGGGAATGGTAGAAATGACTGACTGAGCATTTATGGCCTATAGAAGATCTCTTTTTTTCATTATCAGTTAAGCTCTCGGCAACACAACTTAGAGTGTGCGGTCAACGGTTTCATTATTGCAATAATTAATCGATGTTGAATAAAGATGATTGTTTGAATAATTGTCCAAGTCTCTCTCTCAGTACTGAAATTTCCACTACAGCAGTTGTTGGTAATTCCGTCTGACTGGATGCCAAAGCTGTTTAGCACATATTGGGCGCTCTTGTCCATGGCGTCGGAGAGCGACTGATGGAAATAAGCCTTGAGATCAGGGCTCCAGTGGACACACACACTCTCCAGTGTGCATTCGTAGTCACTCCTTGATTTCGAGGTCAAGAGCTTTTTGATGGCATGCTGATAATCGGCTACAGCTTGACCCCATCTTGTGCTTCACATTGTTCGAGATGTGGTTCCAGCAATTGACAATCCTGGCTTGCGGCAGCACAGACTGGATTTCTCCCTCAATAGCCGCCTCACGGTCTGTGCAGAAGATTGCTGTTGATAGTTGGTGAAGGAGTGAAAGGATGGTGCGAAATAACTGTTTGTGGTTTTCCATGTGCCGGGTGGTGTGAATGAAGTAGGCCAGGGGAAGGACAGGTGCCTCTTCAAACGCTACATGACGGAAAACAAAGGGTGAAACATAAAAATTGCCCAGGTCAAACATGGTGTCATACTGAAAAATGTGTGCTCCTTGGTATTTGCTTTTAATGACTGCCTTGGCCTCTTCAACCATTTCTGGTGCTGCCACTACCAGAAGGGTTGCGGGTCGAGTCTCCATATGGGTGACAAATCCGGGGAGAATGTCACCCATCATATGTGTTACCACCAACTCTTCCTGGTCCAAAACAGTGACGTCCTTTGTTCCGCGAATTGTGTTCTTCACTTGTGCCAAGTTGCGAGGTTGGTACTCTTGCATGAATGATGCATTTGGGGGTGGTGGTGGGTTATCGGTCATGTCCGAGTGTACTTTTCCAGGTGTTTCAGTCTTTCGCCTGGACATTTAATCTATAATTGAGGGAGCCAATCAGATGAAATCCCTTGCTTGCTGCTGTTGGCTGTTGCCGTGGGGGTGGGGGACAGCGGAGTGTGCCTCCTCACCAAAGTAGTGAATTAGCACAGTATGATGCTGATGCAGCAACTCATACTCCCTTTTTTGGAGCCCTGGTGCACCCTTAGTTTTAGTGAACGGCGCGAAAGGCTGTGGGATCCCTTCTGAATCCATCGCTTTTGGTCCGCCTTCCAGTCATCACATGACGAGGAACTACCCGCAAACATAAAAATGTCTCCAGGATGGGGTGGAGTGGTGGAAGATGGGATACGTTAGAGGGATCAACTGTTTTAAACATTTCAGCTGCTTGTTCTGGTGTTAAAACCTTTTCTCAATAGGGGGGCGCTGTTTTCACTTTGTAAAAAATCGTTCCCAAATTAACCTCTAACGCCTCACAAACCCGGATCCGGGATCCCCCCCATCACAACAGCTGACTAGCATAGCCTAGCCTAAAGTTACAGGGATATCATAAAATAAAATGTTCATGAAATCACAAGTCCAAGACACCAAATGAAAGATACAGATCTTGTGATTCAAGCCATCATCTCTGATTTTTAAAATGTTTTACAGGGAAGACACAATATGTAAATCTATTAGCTAACCACGTTAGCAAAAGACAACAATTTTCTTACTCCACCATTTTCTTAATGCATCAGTAGCTATCACAAATTCGACCAAATAAAGATATAAATAGCCACTAACCAAGAAACAAACCTCATCAGATGACAGTCTGATAACATATTTATTGTATAGCATAGGTTTTGTTAGAAAAATGTGCATATTTCAGGTAGAAATCATAGTTTACAATTGCAGCCCCCATCACAACTATCACTAAAATGACTAGAATAACTACAGAGACCATTGTGTATTAGCTAATTACTCATCATAAAACATTTCTTAAAAATACACAGCGTACAGCAATTGAAAGACACAGATCTTGTGAATCAAGACAATATTTCAGATTTTCGAAGTGTTTTACAGCGAAAACACAATATAGCGTTATCTTAGCTTACTACAATAGTCAGTCACACAGTAGCATTGATTCAAGCCAAAAATAGCAATAACGTTATAAACCACCAAACGCTATTAATTTTTTCAATAACCTTCTCAGAATTCTTCAGATGACAGTCCTGTAACATCATATTACACAATGCATATAGTTTGTTCGGAAATGTGCATATTTAGCCGCACAATTCGTGGTTACACAACGTGTTTAGTGGGCAAAAAAATCAAGCAATCTGTCCGGCGCCATTTTGGAAAGGCACCTAATCTTATCAAAAACTATTCATAAACTTGACAAAAAAAATACAGGTTGGACAGCAATTGAAAGACAAATTAGTTCTTAATGCAATCGCTGAATTACATTTTTTAAATTAACCTTACTGCGCAATACTGGGTACAATACAGGGTGCGATAGCGCAATGCTACACGGAAAATAATGGCGTCTAATATATTTTACTTTTTCAACAGAACAACGTTTTATCAGCATAAATAGTACTTACTATTAGCTGAACTCCCATCAGAATCTTGGGAAAGGTGTCCGTTGGCCAAAAGAATCGTTGCTGGGTTGGAGAATGTTTCCTTTGACGTTGCAATTAGCAGTACAGAATGGCATTCGAGAGAGAGACACCCAAGTTTCTACAGCGCCATGGAAATAAATACCTGAAAATCGCAATATACTGACATAAACTGGTATAATTCGGTTCAAAATAACAAGATTATGATGTCTTTAAAGCCTATAGCGAATAAAAACAGAGCCGGATACATCTAGGAGCTAAAACTAGAGGTTCTAAAAAGACATGCCAAGACCCTTTCTGCGTCAGCGCGAAGACCCAAAAGGCCGGACACTTCGGTTCCAACCAGTTTATAGACTTTCTGAACCGTGTAGAAACTGCATTTCAACTCTCCCTATTCGCTAACAGCCAGGGGAAGGCGTATGCAGTGCATCTCAACCAACAGAAGACAGGCAAAGTTAAAGACAGGTCTCAGAGCAGATGATAAAATTTGCCATTCTCACACAGACATAGGAAAAGTGCTCTAAGTCGAGTTCTGTTTCACTTACAGACATAATTCCAACGGTTTTAGAAACTAGAGAGTGTTTTCTATCCAATAGTAAGAATAATATGCATATTGTACGATCAAGAATTGAGTACGAGGCCGTTTACATTGGGTACACATTTGTGCTATGTCGAAATGGCACCCCCCTAGTGGCAAGAAGTTTTAAACTGCCTCGTACTCAATTCTTGCTCGTACAATATGCATATTATTATTACTATTGGATAGAAAACACTCTCTAGTTTCTAAAACCGTTTGAATTATATCTGTGAGTAAAACAGAACTCATTTTGCAGCAAACTTCCTGTCAGGAACTGAAAAATCTGAAATCGGGGGCTCTGTTCCAGGGCCATCCTATTAATTTGCATGAAATCTATGGGTCTACATGCACTGCAAACGCCTTCCACTAGATGTCAATAGACAGTGAGAGGTGGAATGGGGTGTATAGCTTTATCTGAGGCTGAATAAGACCTCTTGGAATGACGAGACCAGTCTTTTCACCGTTCAGCTTGGCGCGAGAAGGACCTCTGGATTGCGTTCTGAAAAGCTTTCGTTATAGACGTTAGATATCTCCGGCTCTGATTTTATTTGATATGTGTTAAAAACATAATAAACTAGTTATTTTAAACCGACTTATATCAGTTTATTGCGATTTTCGGTATTTTCTTTGTTTTGCGTTATGGTGAGTTGGACACTCCTGCGCCACATGGCTAGCTTTGTTAGCTAATTCGACAGATGAAGACGACATTCTACAACCGAACAACGATTATTCTGGACAAAGGACACCTTGTACAAGATTCTGATGGAAGCTCATCAAATAGTAGGAACCATTTATGATGTTATTTCGTATTTCTGTCAAATGTTTAGACGCATATCCCGCTGTGATTTTGGGCGCTGTCTCGCTATAACGTAAGCTGTATGTCGTACTAAAGTAATTTTTTAAAATCTAACACAGCGGTTGCATTAAGAACTAGTGTATCTTTAATTTGCTGTCCAACATGTATTTTTTAGTAAAGTTTATGATTAGTTATTTGATTAGATTAGGTGCCTCTCCAAGATTTCTCCGGACAATATTTCTGCATTTTGACTACGTATTCACATTGTAAAACCACGATTTGTGCCGCTAAATATGCACATTTTCGAACAAACCATATATGTATTGTGTAATATGATGTTATAGGACTGTCATCTGATGAAGTTTGTGAAGGTTAGTGAAAAAATGTATATCTTTTGCTGGTTTATTCGCTATCGCTAACGTTAGGTTGAATGAATGCGGTTGTGTGGTAGGCTATTGTAGTAAGCTAATATAATGCTATATTGTGTTTTCGCTGTAAAACACTTAAAAAATCTGAAATATTGGCTGGATTCACAAGATGTTTGTCTTTCATTTGCTGTACACCATGTATTTTTCATAAATGTTTTATGATGAGTATTTAGGTATTTCACGTTGGTCTCTGTAGTTATTCTAGCTGCTTTGGTGAGATGTGTGATGGTGGCTGCAATGTAAAACTATGATTTATACCTGAAATATGCCAATTTTTCGAACAAAACATATGCTATACAATAAATATGTTATAAGACTGTCATCTGATGAAGACGTTTCTTGGTTAGTGACTATTTATATCTTTATTTGGTCGAATTTGTGATAGCTACCTATGCGGTAAAAAAAATGTGAAAATATGCAGTTGAGTCTTTTGCTATCGTGGTTAGCTAATAGAAATACATATTGTGTTTTCGCTGTAAAACATTAAAAAAATCGGAAAAGATGGCTGGATTCACAAGATGTGTATCTTTCATCTGGTGTCAGCTTTTTTACTGATGAGGGTACTCCCGGATCCGGGATTGTGACCAAGTAAAAGTTAAAGGCAGCAGGCGTGTGGTGTATACTTGCTGGGGTATTTATTGGGGGACCTGGGGTAGAGATGGAGTAATCTGGGAGACGGAGGGGGGTTGCGCATTGGCTATGCTTCCCTTACTCCACACGTCGTAGAGTTGACGACGATAGCTGAGGGTGTTCGACCTTTCCAGTTCAATGACCAGCACAGAAAATAATCTATTTTCCTGATGGTAGCACGTTGGTGTAACTTCATCTGGTGAGAGGCCTAGCCTTTTAACAACTGAGGCAATGTCATCAAAAGTTGGGGCCCTCTTTCTTTTTGGCATTCTGATAAGTATGGAGATGACACATAGGACAAGTTTTCCAGACAGTTACAGGCTAACTATATGGAATGTTATATGGAAAAATGTCCTCTAGTGCTTCAAATAGTTTACCAAGCCAGATTGGGATCCATTCAGAATTAAATTGAGACATTCTACATCAGTTACTTATTTTTGAATGGAAATAATCAGTATTCAGAATTTGACATTGAATGTAAAGAACATGATTCGAAAGTGAATTACATTAGTTTAAATAATTTAACCATATCCCCCTGTAATCAATGATCATTTCTAAATACATGACTTGCCCAATCATGTCTAAGCAATGATTACTTTCAGGAAGGATGGAATTGCGCTATGACGCATAACCACAGTGGGCTGCAAGCATAATCCACATAAGCAGTAGCTAGGGGGCCACCGACCATTATTATCATTATTATTTATTTTTTAACAGCGGTCACTTACTGTTGTGTTACAATAGTAAAATAGACAAGGTGAAATTTAGAGATTTGGTTGTGCATCAGCAGTTGGTTAGCAAATAAAAGTTTGTCACATACACATATGTTATCGCAGGGGCAGCTATGGTTAACATTGCATAAGCCTTGGCAAAATGTTGGCAAGAATTGCAGCAAATCCACTGTAATACTGCACCTTTTCTCTGCTCCATGGCAAAATGAGTCTAATTGCATGAAATGTATTCAAAATTGCTAAACCTTTCCCCGCACAATGGCAAATTGGCCACAATTGAAATGTAAATAATTCAACAATTTCAATTTCTCTGCCGTCAAGAGGAGGCACTACAACGTTTTGCCAGCGAGGTGGGGAGCCCCGAAACCAAATATCGGTTAGGGCCCCCAAAAAGGCATGTTAAGATCCAAATGATGTTAAATATGTTTCAACAGGACGAATTAAGAAAGACTACAAATGAAATGCTTCACCCACATATTAAACATATTCAAAGTATGTCTAAATGAAGAAATATAGCGATGTGCAGAATAAATTAGCAATTTCAATTGTCAGTGATTGACATTTCCCCTCATCCCAAATCACATGTCATGTTTACATCAAGTAGCACCTTTCTATTTAACTGCATAGTAGGTCAGCCAACATGGGACAAGTGCTGGGGGAAAAAATTGTTACACGCTAGATCAAACAATGTAATGCGAACAGAGTTCGACAGGATGTCATCCAGAGTGTGGAAATTTAAGGCCCTTTGCAAGGGGTCAAAGGTCACAATAGTGCAGAATGGAAAGTATCACCAAAACCTGAGACTGGATGCATTATTAGTGTATTTGTATACAGATCTGCATATACACAGAAAAAAAACGGTTAATTTAACACCCGTTAGTTGGAATTTCTCTACCCCGCACTGTCAGATCGTGAAGTTATAGTTGTCGTAGTTCATGAACATCTTTGACAGGAAAGTTGTGGTTAGGTAATGGCCAACTTCCAGAAAAATTGAGAAATGGGTTGTTTTGTGTATATGTAAGACTTAAAGCATAATAAATGCAAAAAGTAACTAAATGTTTTCTGATAGGGTCTATATCATAGGCCCTGCCCGTGGGTATCATTGGAAGGGGCCACAGTGTCTCCCTACCCCTCATATCTCAGCCTCCAGTATTTATGCAGAAATAGTTTGTGTCAGAGGGCTAGGGTCAATCTGTTATATATGGAGTATTTCTCCTCCCTCATGCACCCTCTAATTCTCTCTCTCTCTCTCACTCTCACTCTCTCTCCCCTCCCAGAGGACCTGAGCCCTGGAACCATGCCTCAGGACTTCCTGGCCTGATGACAACAACCTCTCCCTCAATGTGAGCAAGACAAAGGAGCTGATCGTGAACTATAGGAAAAGGAGGGCTGATCAGGCCCCCATTAATATCGACGGGGCTGAAGTGGAGCAAGTCGAGAGTTCCAAGTTTCTTGGTGTCCACATCACCAACAAACTATCATGGTCGAAACACACCATCACAGTTGTGAAGAGGGCACGACAAGACCTTTCCCCCTCAGGAGACTTACAATATTTAGCATGGGTCCCCAGATCCTCAAAAAGTTCTACAGCTGCACCATCGAGAGCATCCTGAGAGGTTGTATAAACGCCTGGTATGGCAACTGCTGGGCATCTGACCATAAGGCGCTACAGAGGGTAGTGCGTACGGCCCAGTACATTAGACCATTCAAAGGCATTCCTGGGGCAAAGCTTCCTGACATCAAGGACCTATATTCTAAGCGGTGTCAGAGGAAGGGCCCAAAAAATTGTCAAAGAACACCCCCCCCCCTTCCCCAGGGTTTTTACACTGCTGCTACTCACGGTTTATTATAAATGCAAAGTCACTTTACAAATGACCTCATTACCCTGTACACCCGCACATTGACTCGGTACCGGTACCCCATATAACTTTATGTTTCCCTGGCACCCAAAGAAAATACATTATTTTCTTTAGAAATGTAGTGAAGTAAAATTTTAAGTTGTAAAGAAACAGATAGAGTAAAAGTACAGGTACAAAAAAAACAGATATATAAACGGAATGTAGTGGAGTACTTTAAATACATTTTTTGTTATGTAATTTACACCACTGGACTTGAAAGGAACACCTCAATTACCTTGACTAACCGATGCCCCCGCACATTGACTCTGCATCAGTACCCCATGTATATAGCCTCGCTATTGATATTTTAATTATTTGTTACTTTTATTTCTTATTTTTTAATTAACACATATTTTTCTTAACCAACAATTTTGTTTTAAGGGCTTGTAAGTCAGCATTTCACTGTAAGGTCTACACGTAGTATTCAGCGCATGTGACAAATACAATTTGATTTGTTACACATGAAAACATGTTGTGAACCTGGTGTGACATTATTGAACCTGTGCTGACACCTAGTGGACACCAAGAGAAACTACACCACACACTATAACCTTAAAACAGATGGGATGCTTTACATACGTTGCTCTTTTTTATTAGACACTAATATATATGTCCAATAAACAGATGTTCAAAAGTCGGAATGTAAAGCACAAACGACTGGAAAGTTATTCAAAAGCAGCTGTAGTGAATCAAGCATCTTGAGGTTACCGTCAGAGTATATATTTAAAATGTTCTAATTTATTTAATCTTTATTTAACTAGGCAAGTTGAACTCAACAACATCGACACAGACACAAGTGACCTGCTATATTTGGGAAACAGGATTAACACAGAGAGAACTTGGCAAAATACAATGTATCTGTAGTACGAGTAGACTGGAATATACAGTATCATCGGTAACAATTGTGTACAAGCCACCTAGCTAAAAAAAATACTGGGGCTAGCGGTCATTAGTTACATTTCAACCATAGCGATTCCCTAATTGAGGCGCAACACCGGGAATAATAACTAAACCAACAAACGAGAAATGGCTACCAGAATGAAGAGAGGCATTTTTCCAAATAAACGCGGTGAGTGAAAAACGTAATTACATAGCTCACTCCCTACCCGGTATCTCATTCTACCGCTATACGACTTTGTATGTGTTGTTTGTGGGCAACCTTGATATTTACGAAGTTTTTGGAACGGATTCCTGTTGGAACGTTCCACAAATTATACGCACCCGATACTACTGCACTGTTGGAGCTAGGAACACAAGCATTTCGCTACACCCGCAATAACATCTGTTAATCAGATTATTGAATTTTTTTCGGGAGTTTTGCCGTGTTCCGTTCTCTGACTTTGTTGAAGATGGAGAGATCCGTGCCACTTGGCTAGCGCGCGTGCTAAATGAAGAGGGAAAGTGTCCGTTCTAATTCCAAACAACGACTGTTCTGGACAAAGGACACCTTGTCCAACATTCTGATGAAAGATCAGCAAAAGTAAGAAACATTTTATGATGCTATTTCATATATCTGTCGAACATGTTGTACTAGTCGTGGGCGGCCAACGTTTGGGTACTCTAGCTATACCGAAGCTGCATATCGTAATGAAGTTATTTTTTTAGAATTCTAACACTGCGATTTCATTAAGAACTAATGGATCTATAATTTCCTATACAACATGTATTTTTTAGTTATGTTTATGAATAGCTATTTGGTCAGAATATGTGTGTCAGAAAAAGTGTCAGGAAAAATCCGGAAGTAGTGGGAAAAAGTAGCTAAGTTAGCACACGGTGTAACCATTGATTTCAGCTCTAAATATGCACATTTTCGAACAAAACATAAGTGTATGTATAACCTGATGTTATAGGACTGTCATCTGAGGAAGAAAATCAAGGTTAGTCAAATTATATATCTTTTGCTTGTTTGTTACGATCGCTTACTTTTGCTACTGGGAAATGGCTTGTGTTTCTGGCTATTGTGGTAAGCAAATATAACGCTATATTGTGTTTTCGCTGTAAAACCCTTGATAAATCGGAAATATTGTCTGGAATCACAAGATGCCTGTCTTTCAATTGCTGTACACTGTATTTTTCAGAAATGTTTTATGATGAGTATTTAGTTATTTGGCGTTGGTGTCTAATTTTTCTGTCTGATTTCAGTGCAATTTCTGATTGTAGCTGCAATGTAAACTATGATTTATACCTGAAATATGCAAATTTTTCGAACAAAACATAGATTTATTGTATAACATGTTATAAGACTGTCATCTGATGAAGTTGTTTGTTGGTTAGTTTGGTTGGTTCTTGGTTAGTTAGATTGGCTTTGTGCATGCTACCTGTGCTGTGAAAAATGTCTGTCCTCTTTTGTATTTGGTGGTGAGCTAACATAAATATACTGTTTTCGCTGTAAAACATTTTAAAAATAGGACATGTTGGCTGGATTCACAAGATGTGTACCTTTCATATGCTGTATTGGACTTGTTAATGTGTGAAAGTTAAATATTAAAAAAAATATATATTTTGAATTTCGTGCCCTGTACTTGAGCTGGCTGTTGTCATAAGTGTACCGGCGTCGGGCTGCAGCCATAAGAAGTTGGTTATGCCCTTTCTTTCTTCTCATTGGTTCTCTGGTTCTCTGCCTTGTCCCCACATAACCTATTTATTTGTTTAATCATTGATTCCAGTTTTTCTATATTTAAACGTCCATCAAATTGGTACTTCTTCCTCCATTTCGGGCCAAAATAGATGTTTCTTTTATCTTTTCCCTGCATATATCTCTCATCTCCGGTTAATACCGGAATCCCCTTAGAGGATTTACTACCCATGTTTATTCAATTACTATTATTGTTATTATGCTTCTTCTCACAATCTATGTGTATGTGCTATTGATCTCTGTGTGCTTTCTACCGTTATTATCCTTAACCTATGTTGATAAATACCTCCCATTAATCTCCCCTAGAATTTTAGAATAATTATTTGTATGACTCCTGACATATTATTTAGGTCTCACACGTATACAACTACAAGTTCTACTTATTCTTAGTTGTTCCTTGTGACTTTTGACTGATCAATATATCTATCTCAGACGCAAATAATTATCTTCTTATTGTATGTGTGTGCTTTTACTTCTCTGATTCAATTACCCATGTGTATCTCTTCTCACAATCTATGTGTCTCACAATTGATGTGTATGTTCCTCCTATGTGTGCTTTTTCCTTTCTTGAAACTTTATCTATAGAGGTGTCTTTCGATCGGACATTAGGTCTCACACATATACAACTATAAGCTATATCCCAGGGTTTATAAAGTCCTAGTTATCAGCCTATTTTTCTGTTGTTCCTTGTGATTTTTGACTTGTTAATATCTCGTATCTCACACCGCTATATTAGGTTTCCCTTCTTCAATGGATCACCAGACCTAGATGGTGGCATCCGGAAGATCTGTCTATCCCCTTCTAAGTGTATTTAGACAGGCGACCTATATTAATATAATCATGTCTCTGACCTCCTTTCTTATAATGCTATTATATTTCGCCTTCCAACTTACGTTTCTTCTGCATACGTCTTTTGACCCTATTATACGTTTTAGGTCTCACCATTGGCTAGTTTAATTCGGCAGTGGCCACAGATGCCCAGGGTCATTACGGACCATGCTTCATTGTTGAATTTACAACTAATTCCTGTCTTCCATTTGCATAGAATACTTTTTAGAAAATTTCTCTCCACACAAAATTCTAAACACAGGGCACCAGATATAAACTTCTTCGGATATTTTAGCGTCTAACACCCAGAATACATTAAAATCATTTAATGCAATCATACAGATATGATCCCCTATATCCGTGAATAAAAAAGTACTGACCTTATTTTTTTTGCAGCTGAGGTTTCAATGTTGGTAGGATTTCGTCACCGTACTCTGTCACGTACCAGTTTGCCACCGGCCTGAAACGGAACCTCAATTTCCAGAGGTCAGGTTTTTAACTTACGGATCTCAGATCCGTCCGTGCACAGTTTTCTGCGCTCCCATGGGACGACAGAAAACAGGTATTGAAATCCAGCTCGAAGGACCAAGCTGTCAAGAGAATTTTCAATCCCAATGATAATAACTAACAATCAATAAGCTTTGACCAATCCCCGAGCTTTGTAAGACTCTGGGTTTAATAATAATTAGGCAAAGACTCAGCTTATGCAAAAGGTTTGTACAGTTTTTTCATGAGAGCGCTCTGAAGTCCATAATACAAAGACATCCATTTTATAGTTCAATCCCTACTTACGCACATACATGCACACAAACAGTAGATATCCTACGCACATACATACACGTGAACAGTAGGTGAGTTGTATCCACTGTTTATCACCACCAAGCCGACAGTTCCATTCCCCCGAGATTAGAGGAACCTTGAAAGGACTCGAAAGGACTCCCTGTCCTATCATAAGTTTCTCAGAGTTCTAGCCAGGTCGGGTAAAACACAGTTGAATTGTCCTCGGTAATTTCTTAGACACACACACACACACACATTTCTCTCCCTCACATGTCTCTACCGAACGTTATTGGACTTATGTCTAGTACTTTAACTTCTCTAGGATAGGGGGCAGCGTTTTCACTTTTGGATAAATAGTGTGCCCAATTTCAACTTCCTTCTACTCATCCCCAGAATATAAGATATGCATATTATTAGTAGATTTGGATAGAAAACACTCTGACGTTTCTAAAACTGTTTGAATCATGTATGTGAGTATAACAGAACTTATGTAGCAGGCAAAACCCCGAGGACTAACCATTCAGATTTCTTTTTTTTTAGGTCACTGTCTGTTCAATGGATTTTCATTGGGATACTAGATTTTTAATCAACCTGTTTGCAGTTCCTACCGCTTCCACTGGATGTCACCAGTCGTTGGAAATTGGTTGAGGTTATTCCTTTGTGCAATGAAGAAGTACGGCCATCTGGAATCAGTGTTAAGTTATATGTGTACTGTTTGAGAGTTGCGCAAGACTAGAAAAGTAGCGTTAGTTTGTTGTCCTCCTGTATTGAAAACAGATAGACCCGTCTTCAATTTGATCGATTTATTAACGTTTAAAAATACCTAAAGTTGTATTACAAAAGTAGTTTGAAATGTTTTGGCAAAGTTTAGAGGTAATTTTTGAGATATTTTGTAGTGACGTTGCGCAAATTGGAAGCTGTTTTTTTCTGGATCAAACGCGCCAAATAAATGGACAATTTGGATATATATGGACGGAATTAGTCGAACAAAAGGACCATTTGTGATATTTATGGGACATATTGGAGTGCCAACAAAAGAAGCTCGTCAAAGGTAAGGCATGATTTATATTTTATTTCTGCGTTTTGTGTTGCGCCTGCAGGGTTAAAATATGCTACACTCTCTTTGTTTACTGTTGTGCTATCATCAGATAATAGCATCGTATGCTTTCGCCGAAAAGCCTTTTTGAAATTGGTCATGTTGGCTGGATTCACAACGAGTGTAGCTTTAATTTGGTATCTTACATGTATGATTTAATGAAAGTTTGATTTTATATCATTTTTTAAAATTTGGCGCAAGCGTCCCACATATCCCAGAGAGGTTAATCATTCATTATACATGCAACATAAACTAATAATCACTAATAGTTACGTTTCAGGGTGGAATACTTTAATCATTACCTTTAAGCATATAATTCCCTTATCAATACTCAGTATATATGGGGCAATTTAGCAATTCTAATTTGATACGTGTAATGGTTATGATAAATTAGGAGTTGCCGTGCACTGTTAGAATAGGCCTATAAATAAATGTGCACATATTTCTTTCCAGTGTGGGCGACAATGCGAATATTCGAACAGTCAAAAAATTGTGAAATGCCCATCCCTAGTATCAGTTCTCATTTGTGCCACAAAAAAAGTTAGCATTTGAAACAGTGGTCAGGTAAACAAAACCAAAGCATGGGTTGCTGTCACACCTGGGCCTATAGACTTCTTACAGGGTAAGAACTAAATATGTTATTTGAGTGAACTATTCCTTTAACAATGGGGGGTAAAAAATAATTACCTAAAACCAGGAATGTCTTTTGACCATTTCTTTGTATTCATGTCTAACTCATTGTTAGGGGAGGAAAAAAAGAAACGTTTAGTCCAAATCAGATTTTAGGTACTATGTTTATTGAATATTATATGAATGCTATAAATGAAAATGGCCAATTTGGGTGCAGTCAATTAGCCTAATTTCTCAGAGATTCAATTATATTTTAACAAAATAATGTTGCATGAACATTTGGGGTAGGTACAATTTTTAGACAAAATGATGACCAGGGTTTTAATGAGGTCTAACTGGTGTATCCAAGTGGCCACACACCTCTCCAAAGTGTGCACAGTTCCTCAAGATGACTCAAGAAAAGAGCCTTTAGCTATTGTTGTTGAAAGAGTCTTGAGAGCTGCTTTTAAAAAGGAAGCTCCCTCCAAAGTCTATCTTCCCTTCTGAATTAACCGATATATTTAACATGTATTGCGCCAAATTTATCAATCTCAAAATAATAGACATTCAAGTGTGAATCAGAAAGTGAATATCCAACAGAAATTGGTAAGAAATATTGAGAGTAACATTGTTAGGGTATACTAAAATAAAAACAATGCATTACAATATGGAGACAGTTCTCATGTTTTGTTTCAAACCTTACAATAGGGGTGAAAGCAGAACATTGTTTGAGAGTGATCCTTGTGTATTAGCAGTAGTGATTGAGAAGGGCTTTCTATTGGGAAGAAGGGAGTCCTAGTTGAAGGAAATAGATATGGAGACTAGTGAAAGTAACAAAGTGAATGGTCATTTTTGACTCGTTTCAGGAAACTAGACGTATGTCGTTCGTCACTATTTCACAGGAGAGCCATTTGAATGTTTTTTGGGGGCAGAAATGCCTTCTGGAACATGAACTTTCATGTGCCTTAATAACAAACTTGTATGCCATCTGTAAATATGAATACAATTGTTCAATTACGAGCCTAGTTGGTTTAGCCATGGAAAAAGTAGGCAACCTTCCCGCTAGCCATGATTGGCAGAGATGATAAGTGGGCTGGACATGCCATGAGAAGAGTTCAGATTGGTCTGCCATGTAGGGCGCTTCTGTCTATAACATGATCTGGTCAGTATGTGTAGGTAATCCTTTCTAACGTGGCTTTTTTTTAAAGATATCACGTAGTATAACTGCATAAGTGTTGAGCAAAAATTTCTGGAGGACCGAGTTTTGAAATCAGTGGAATTAGAGTGTGATAGCTAAGGAGATGGAGAAAATTCTCCATCTCCTTAGAAAAAAGAGAACACGGAAGGCTGTTGTATAAAACACCTGTCTCTGGATTACATCTTCAAACTAAAGCCAACCATGGCATCCGTGACAGAGAGGGAGAAGCGTCCATCCATGTAAACATGTAAGATTTTCAGATATCATACATTTCTCATTTTGTCAGAAAGTTGTCTTCATTTCAAGTTAGTGTACTGTTAGTTAGCTAGCTAATGTTACGTGTGTGATCTGTGTAGTAATATTATTCATATCTCAGAGCCATTTGCAATTGTAGTTCTAGCTTAATGTTAGCTAGCTACCTGTAGATTCATGCAGTGTAGCAACGTTATGAGTTGGGATTATAGTTCATTGTTTAGCTAGCTGGCTAGCTACATGTCTAAAGAAAAGACTCCACTATGCAAGTAACCATTTCAATAGAATGTTCATGATGTCACTGCGACAACTGTCGATAGACGTAGCCGTAGACACTGCCTCAGCATATGACAACTTCTGCATTACTCTAACCCTGGAAACCTCAACCTGCCTCTCTCGCACGGGACCATTCTAAACCCTAGCCCCATGAGCATAGCTGTACTTTTAGTTTATGGTTGACTCAGCTTTTTGGCCATTAGCCAATCAGCGTTTCTCAATGAGTTCAAGCACGTGAATTCGGTATTTACAACTTCACAACTGGTAATTACCACATTCCCATTTGCTTATGAACGCAGCATTACACACTTAGCTAGTTCAGCACAGGCTGAATATATATATATATTTTAAATTCAAAGCCTGATAGGCTAATCATACCTCCCCTTATTTTTTTGATTTATGTCCCTGTTGATACTGTTGCCAAGGGTGTTTCCTGAGTCCCCCTCTGACCCCCCCAGATGTTTCACATTTTTGTTTTAACCCTAAACTGGCACACCTGATTCAATTAGTCAAAGTCTTGTAAAAGGTCTGTTGGCCTGAAGAGAGGGTTGGGAAACCCTGCTGTAGGCTGCCTTTAAAATGTTATGTTTCATGCGGTTATGTGTAATTTAAACATTCATAATTATTTATTTCCCCCTTTATTTTTAAGGGTGTAGGAATGGCATGTTTAGTACCAGATGTGTGGAAGTATTTCACCCCAGCCATTAATGACGATGGGAAGACTATGTTGTGATATTTCTACTGAACATGTAGGTTGTTCACATACTCCAACTCCTTTTAGAAGGAGGGGAGCTGTTCTGCGAGTGGTCTAATAAAAAAATCAACAAAAGTCGATAGAGGGGCCGTTACTGCATCAATACCCTCTACAATAGGGCGCCCTGGAGGTGTTGTAACATTCTTGTGTAATTTCGGCAAAGTATAGAAAGTAGCAATTTTAGGGTGTTGAATAGCCACAAAGTTGTTCTTTTTTGGTCATCTGACCAGAACTTAAAAACCCATCTAGGACAGTAAAGATAGTGTTCTGAAATTTGGCAGTGGGGTCACTTCTGGGTTTCTTGTACAAGGTGTTGTCAAGCAGTTGTCTATAAAACTCATTTACATAAAATGTCCTATCCATGAGTACAACCGACCCACCCTTATCAGCAGGGAGGGTATGGACTGACGTATTGGATTGTAAATCAAGCGAAGCTTGATTTTCATCCTTAGGTAAATTATTTAAAGATAAGTACTCCTACTTGTTCTTAAGGAGAGGAACAACATATTTTTCAACGAGTCCGCAATATGTCTCAATAGAGTGATTGCGATTGGATGGAGGTACAAAATAACTTTATTTTGTAAAGGACACCAGCAGTATGATCTACATAACTGAATCTCTTCATCCTCTCCCTGATAATACTTTGTTAGTTACTTTTGATTTTGAGTCGTTATACACAAATATTCCACACGAGGGCGGTATTGAAGCTATGGAACGTTCTTCTGCAACGTAACCCTAATGAACTACCTCCCAGTGCACGCATTATAAAATTGGCTGAAATAGTACTCACACAAAACTACTTCATGTTTCGCAATTTATTTATTTATTCAGATGAAGGGTACTGCTATGGGATCCCCCATGGCTCCTAACTATGCTAATTTGTATGGTTGTTACATGGAGAAACAGTCCATTTTCAATCCTCTCAAAAATGTTTTCTTGCCTAACATTATTTGTAAACGGTATATTGATTTATATTTTTGTTCTATGGAGGGGTGATGCAAAACAGCTCCAGACATTCCATGCTTTTCTTTACTCTTGTTCTAAGCATCTTAGATTTACTATGCAATCTGACACACGTCAAATCAGTTTCTTTGATCTTCTGAACTTGTGTGAGGATAATGTTCTATCCACGAATCTTTACAGGAAACCTACTGATAGTAGCAGTTTGCTGATGGCTGATAGTTGTCACCTGCTTCCCTTAAAAAAACAGTTTACCCTACAGCCTATTCTGTCAAATCAAAAGAATTTGCGAAAAACAATCAGATTTCGACAGAAATATGTTTGAGTGTAACGGTCCTGACCTGTTTTATGTTGTTTTTGTATGTGTTTATGGTCAGGGCGTGTGTTTTGGGTGGGCAGTCTATGTTTTCTGTTTCTATGTTGGTTTTGGGTTGCCTGGTATGGCTCTTAATTAGAGGCAGGTGGTTTGCGTTTTCCTCTAATTAAGAGTCATATTTAGGTAGGGTGTTCTCACTGTTTGTTTGTGGGTGATTGTCTCCTGTGTCGTCGAATGTATGTACCATACGGGACTGTTTGGCTGTTCGTTTATTTTGATGTCGTCTGTTTCCTGTCCGTGAGTTTACGTGTAGTTATGTAAGTTTATGTTCAGGTTTCGTCGACGTCGTTTTCTTGTTTTGTAAATTTTGAAAGTGTTTTGTTTTTCGTGTTGCCATCGTCGTATTGAAATAAAAGATGGCTTATTTCCCTAATGCTGCATTTTGGTCTGATGATCCTTCTCTCCTTTCCTCGTCCGAGGATGAGGAGAACGACAGCCCTTACAGAATCACCCACCACGCTAGGACCAAGCGGCAAGGGAAAACTCAATGGAGTAAGGGACAGGAAAAGAAGGAGCAATGGACATGGGACGATATATTGGACGGAAAGGGTTGCTACACATGGGAGGTGATCCTGGCTGGTAGGGATCGCCTCCCATGGGAACAGCTGGAGGCACTGAGGAGAGCAGAGGCTACCGGAGAGAGGAACCGGAGTTATGAGGGAACGCGTCTGGCACAGAAGCCCAAAAAGCCCGTAAGTAACACCCCAAAATTTCTTGGGGGGGGCTAAGAGGTAGTGGGCCAAGGGCAGGTAGGAGACCTGCGCCCACTTCCCAGGCTTACCGTGGAGAGCGGGAGTACGGGCAGGCGCCGTGTTACGCAGTAGAGCGCACGGTGTCTCCTGTACGAGTGCATAGGCCAGTGCGGGTTATTCCACCTCCCCGCACTGGTAGGGCTAGATTGGGTATTGAGCCAGGTGTCATGAGGCCGGCTCAACGCGTCTGGTCTCCAGTGCGTCTCCTCGGGCCGGCATACATGGCACCTGCCGTACGCATGGTTTCCCCGGTTCGCCTACATAGGCCGGTGCGGGTTATTCCACCTCCCCGCACTGGTCGGGTGACCGGGAGCATTCAACCAGGTAGGGTTGGGCAGGCTCAATGCTCAAGAGTGCCAGTACGCCTCCACGGTCCGGTATTTCCGGCGCCACCTCCCCGCCCCAGCCTAGTACCTACAGTGCCTACACTACGCACTAGGCTACCAGTGCGTCTCCTGAGCCCTGTTCCTCCTCCACGCACTCTCCCTGTGGTGCGTGTATCTAGGCCGGTGCCTCCAGTTCCGGCACCACGCACAAAGCCTCCTGTGCGTCTCCAGAGCCCTGTACACACTGTATCTTCTCCCCCTACTAATCCTGATGTGCTTGTCCTCAGCCCGGTGTCACCAGTGCCGGTACCTCGCATCAGTTATAGAGTGGGCTTCGAGAGTACAGTGTGCCCTGTCCCTGCTTCCCGCACTAGTAGGAAGGTGCTTATCCTTAGCCCGGTGCCTCCAGTTCCGGCACCACGCACCAGGTCTACAGTGCGCCGTTTCCGGCCAGAGCCATCCGTCTCACCAGCGCCATCTGAGCCATCCGTCTCCCCAGCGCCATCTGAGCCATCCGTCTCCCCAGCGCCATCTGAGCCATCCGTCTCCCCAGCGCCATCTGAGCCATCCGTCTCCCCAGCGCCGTCTGAGCCATCCGTCTGCAATGAGCCTGCAAAGCCGCCCGTCTGCCATGAGCCTGCTAAGCCGCCCGTCTGCCATGAGCCTACAGAGCCGTCTGCCAGACAGGAGCCGCTAGAGCCGCACGCCAGACAGGAGCCGCTAGAGCCGCCCGCCAGACAGGATCTGCCAGAGCCGCCCGCCAGACAGGATCTGCCAGAGCCGCCCGCCAGACAGGATCTGCCAGAGCCGCCCGCCAGACAGGATCTGCCAGAGCCGCCAACCAGACAGGATCTGCCAGAGCCGCCAACCAGACAGGATCTGCCAGAGCCGCCAACCAGACAGGATCTGCCAGAGCCGCCAACCAGACAGGATCTGCCAGAGCCGCCAACCAGACAGGATCTGCCAGAGCCGCCAACCAGACAGGATCTGCCAGAGCCGCCAACCAGACAGGATCTGCCAGAGCCGCCAACCAGACAGGATCTGCCAGAGCCGCCAACCAGACAGGATCTGCCAGAGCCGCCAACCAGACAGGATCTGCCAGAGCCGTCAGCCCGCCATGAGCGTCGAGAGCCGTCAGCCCGCCATGAGCGTCGAGAGCCGTCAGCCCGCCATGAGCGTCGAGAGCCGTCAGCCCGCCATGAGCGTCGAGAGCCGTCAGCCCGCCATGAGCGTCGAGAGCCGTCAGCCCGCCATGAGCGTCGAGAGCCGTCAGCCCGCCATGAGCGTCGAGAGCCGTCAGCCCGCCATGAGCGTCGAGAGCCGTCAGCCCGCCATGAGCGTCGAGAGCCGTCAGCCAGACAGGATCTGCCAGAGCCGTCAGCCCGCCATGAGCGTCGAGAGCCGTCAGCCCGCCATGAGCGTCGAGAGCCGTCAGCCCGCCATGAGCGTCGAGAGCCGTCAGCCCGCCATGAGCGTCGAGAGCCGTCAGCCCGCCATGAGCGTCGAGAGCCGTCAGCCCGCCATGAGCGTCGAGAGCCGTCAGCCCGCCATGAGCGTCGAGAGCCGTCAGCCAGCCATGAGCGTCGAGAGCCGTCAGCCAGCCATGAGCGTTGAGAGCCGTTCAGTCAGGATCTGCCTGAGTATATCAGCCGGGACCTGCCCCTTGTCCCGGTGTTGCCCCTTGTCCCGGTGCTGCCCCTTATCCCGGTGCTGCCCCTTGTCCCGGTGCTGCCCCTTGTCCCGGTGCTGCCCCTTGTCCCGGTGCTGCCCCTTGTCCCGGTGCTGCCCCTTGTCCCGGTGCTGCCCCTTGTCCCGGTGCTGCCCCTTCTCCCGGTGCTGCCCCTTCTCCCGGTGCTGGCCGTTCATTTAGGGGATGTTAGTTTTAGGGTGGTCATTGGGAGGGGAAGACAGAAGCGGGGAGTGACTATGGTGGTGTGGGGACAGCGTCCAGAGCCGGAGCCACCACCGTGGTCAACTGCCCACCCAGACCCTCCCCTGGACTTTGTGCTGGTGCGCCCGGCGTTCGCACCTTGAGGGGGGGGGGGGGTTCTGTAACGGTCCTGACCTGTTTTATGTTGTTTTTGTATGTGTTTATGGTCAGGGCGTGTGTTTTGGGTGGGCAGTCTATGTTTTCTGTTTCTATGTTGGTTTTGGGTTGCCTGGTATGGCTCTTAATTAGAGGCAGGTGGTTTGCGTTTTCCTCTAATTAAGAGTCATATTTAGGTAGGGTGTTCTCACTGTTTGTTTGTGGGTGATTGTCTCCTGTGTCGTCGAATGTATGTACCATACGGGACTGTTTGGCTGTTCGTTTACTTTGATGTCGTCTGTTTCCTGTCCGTGAGTTTACGTGTAGTTATGTAAGTTTAGGTTCAGGTTTCGTCGACGTCGTTTTCTTGTTTTGTAAATTTTGAAAGTGTTTTGTTTTTCGTGTTGCCATCGTCGTATTGAAATAAAAGATGGCTTATTTCCCTAATGCTGCATTTTGGTCTGATGATCCTTCTCTCCTTTCCTCGTCCGAGGATGAGGAGAACGACAGCCCTTACATTGAGACGCAAAGAAAATTCAAGGAGAGGGGATACAAAAATGGTCAGATTAATACTGCCATTGAGAAAATTCAAAACAAACTGAGACATTATCTTTTTCAAGGACAGTCTCGCAAAAATAAGCATTCATGTGTTCTAACTACCCACCATTCAAAGTGCTCTGAACAAATTAAGGGAATCGTTCACAAACATTGGCATATTCAAAGTTCTGATGACAGTGTCGGTAATGTGTTTTCGGACCCTCCCTTGATCGTATTCTCGCGGGGCAGAAATCTCAGATCAACTGGTAAACTCTGATTTACCACCCCAAGATATCCCTGCACAACGTCTGTTTGCGCCCTTACTGGATGGAAACTACAAGTGTAATGGCTGTGCTCAATGCAATGGCACTTATAAATGTAGATCCTCTATTGTGATGGCGCCGAAGAACATGGCTGACGTTTTACATTCTCCCAACCAATTGTGCAATTTAGTTATTTTTGTGGCGTTTTGTGTATTATTTTTTTTACTTATTGTGTAAATAATGTTGCTGCTGCCGTCTCTTATGACCGAAAATAACTTCTGGACATCAGAAAAGCGATTACTCACCGCGGACTGGAAGAAACTTTTTCCTTTAACGAGTCCGATGAGAAGGATATCCTGCTTTCACTGCAACAGGCTCCACGCCTTTTGCGTGAAGAAAAGATGCCGGAAAAGGAGACTTAGAACGGGGATCCTTCTGAGAAGCCGGAGGCGACCATTCTCCTTGCTAATGTGCAATCGTTAGAAAATAAAATTGATGACCTACTATTAAGCTTATCCTACCAATGGGACATTAAAAACTGTAACATCTTATGTTTCAACGAGACGTGGCTGAACGAAGAAACGGACAATATAGAGCTGGCGGGATTTTCCATGCACCAGCAGAACAGAGACGCTACCTCTGATAAAACGAGGGGTGGGGGTGTGTGTCTTTTTGTCAATAACAGCTGGTGCGCGATATCTAATATTAAAGAAGACTCAAGGTATTGCTCGCCTGAGGTAGAGTACCTTATGATAAGCTGTCAACCACACTATTTACCAAGAGAGTTCTCATCTGTATTATTCGTAGCCGTCTATTTACCACCACAAAGCGAAGCTGGCACTAAGACCGCTCTCAACCAACTCTATAAGGCCATAAGCAAAGAAGAAAATGCTCACCCAGAAGCGGCGCTCCTAGTGGCGGGGACTTTAATGCAGGCAAACCTAAATCAGTTTTACCAAATTTTTACCAGCATGTCACATGTGCAACCAGAGGGAAAAAAACTCTAGACCACCTTTACTCCACACACAGAGATGCATACAAAGCTCTCCCCCGCCCTCCATTTGGAATATCTGATCACAATTATATCCTCCTGATTCCTGCTTACAAGCTAAAACTAATGTGGGAAGTACCAGTGACTCGCTCAATATGGAAGTGTTCAGATGATGCGGATGCTACATTACAGGACTGTTTTGCTAGCACAGACTGGAATATGTTCCAGGATTCATCCAATGGCATTGAGGAATACACCACCTCAGTCATCGGCTTCATTAATAAGTGCATCGATGACGTTGTCCCCACAGTGACAGTACGTACAAATCACAACCAGAAGCCATGGATTACAGGCAACTTCCGCATCGAGCTAAAGGCTAGAGCTGCCGCTTTCAAGGAGCGGGAAACCAATCCGGATGCTTATAAGAAATCCTGCTATGCCCTCAGACGAACCATCAAACAAGCAAAGCGTCAATACAGGATTAAGATTGAATCCTACATCACCGGCTCTGATGCTCGTCGGATGTGGCAGGGCTTGAAAACTATTATGGACTACAAAGGGAAACCCAAATGCGAGCTGCCCAGTGATGCGAGCCTACCAGACGAGCAAAATGCATTTTATGCTCGCTTCGAGGCAAGCAACACAGAAGCATGCACGAGAGCACCAGCTGTTCTGGATGACTGTGTGATAACGCTCTCGGTAGCTGATGTGAACCAAACCTTTAAACAGGTCAACATTCACAAAGCCGCTGGGCCAGACGGATTACCAGGACGTGTGCTCAAAGCATGCGCAGACCAACTGTCATGTGTCTTCACTGACCTTTTCAACCTCTCCCTGACTGAGTCTGTAATACCTACATGTTTCAAGCAGAACACCATAGTCCCTGTGCCCAAGGAAGCGAAGGTATCCTGCCTAAATTATTACTGCCGCATGGCACTCATGTCGATAGCCATGAAGTGTTTTGAAAGGCTGGTCATGGCTCACATCAACAGCATCCTCCCGGACAACTTAGACCCACTCCAACAGATCCACAGATGACACAATCTCAATCTCACTCTACACCACCCTTTCTCAACCGGAACAAAAGGTGAGAAATACCTATGTGAGAATGCTGTTCATTGACTACAGCTTAGCGTTCAACACGATAGTGCCCAAAAAGCTCATCACTAAGCTAAGGACTCTGGGACTAAACACCTCCCTCTGCAACTGGATCCTGGACTTCCTGACGGGCCGCTCCCCCAGGTGGTAAGAGTAGGCAACAACACGTCTGCCACACTGATCCTTAACACTGGGTCCCTTCAGGGGTGTGTATTTAGTCCCCTACTGTAGTCCCTGTTCACCCACGACTCCAACACGATCATTAAGATTGCTGATGACACAACAGTGGTAGGCCTGGTCACCGACAACGATGAAACGGCCTATAGGGAGGAAGTCAGAGAACTGGCAGTGTGATGCCAGGACATCCACCTCTCCCTCAATGTGAGCAAGACAAAGGAGCTGATCGTGAGCTACAGGAAAACGGCGGGCCGAACAGGCCCCCATTAACATCGACGGGGCTGTAGTGGAGCGGGTCGAGAGTTTCAAGTTCCTTGGTGTCCACATCACCAACGAACTATCATGGTCCAAACATACCAAGATAGTCGTGAAGAGGGCACGACAAAACCTTTTCTCCCTCAAGAGACTGAAAAGTTTGATAAAGTGGCTTATTATTAGGCTGTATAAGACATCCCATATCCAAGAGGGGGAGATGAAAGCCTAGAATGTTTTAAGTGTTACCTCTGCTCTCTGGAGCGATCACACGTTTGTATTTTCCACACTTATATTGCATATACTGTCACACCCTATTATATATTTCACCTGTCCTTGTGCTTGTCTCCTCCCCCTCCAGGTGTCACGCATCTTCCCCATTTATCTCCTGGGTATTTAAGCCTGTGTTTTCTGTCTGTCTGTACCAGTTCGTCTTGTATGTTCCAAGTCAACCAGTGTGTTTTTCCCGTGCGCCTACCTTTTCTATTATCTTTTGCTAGTCCTCCCGGTTTTGACCCTTGCCTGTTTTCTGGACTCTGTACCCGCCTGCCTGACCATTCTGCCTGACCTTGAGCCTGCCTGCCACACTGTACCTCCTGGACTCTGAACTGGTTTTGACCTTTTGCCTGTCCATGACCATTCTCTTGCCTACCCCTTTTTGATTATTAATAAATATCAAAGACTCACACCATCTGCCTCCCATGTCTGCATCTAGGTCTCACCTTGTGCCCTTATATATACGTCTTTGTTTGTTCAGATCATAGTTGTAGCCAGGTCAGTTCTATACATCTGGAGTTTTGAAAATCCATCATCACCTTCCTTTCACCAGCCACTCTTAGCAGTAAGGCATGCTTATACAGTGAATGGGGAGTGTCTGTTCCTGTGTGTCACATCTCCATCTTTGATTCATTGTCCCGAGTGAAAGTGTGAGAGATGAGCAGCAGAGCTTGTCATCGGCTGGAAGTCTGGGTCAGTGCTTGAGACCTCATCATCCAACACCAGCCCAGCTACATGAACTCTATATGTTGGGGAAAGTCATCAGATGTTTTCTTTGTGAAAAGTGGTGAACAGATAGTGGAATTGTAACTATGTCTTCTATCTAGCTATAGGTATAATAAGGGCTCACAGTTTTTCCTGGTCATGTCACACAAAAAAAGGAATCTTAATTACAATTTTACATTTGCAAGAAGCACACCATCCTGTGGTACTTTTTACATGTTAAGCCAAAATATGAAACATAAGTTGAGTTTGCTAATCAAGCTAAGACAGTTGTGTACTCCTACATATTTAAAGTTCTATCTCTTACACATACAGTCTGAGAGGTCTGTGGGTGTGTGTTGACGTCAAGGAAAGAACACTCCCACACAGCAGGTGGCTGTATGATGCTGCAGAGGGTCAGAGATATCTTTTCCCAGGAACTTTGTACAAAAACAATCTCAAACTGCAGGAGCTGTAAACAGATAGGTATGTTCTAAATAAGAAACATCAGCATTATATTAAATAATGTTATTACAGCTAAACAAATTATATGAGAGGAGAACACTGTAGATAGAGGCATATAAAAACCCAATAGAACATAGGGTGAAATCTGGTAACTCCTCTCAGGGTTAAGTATGAAGAACCCCTGTGTGTTTGTACCAAACAGTCCTGTCCATCCCTATTATAGTAATCTGTCAGCGTCCCACAGCCCTGGGGCCACTCTGTGGTCACTCATAAGGGTCCATGGTGACACTCCTTTTGTCTGCCCCTCCCCTCTGATCCAGGGGTCATCCATTTAGCACAATTTGAGCTTCCACTCATGTTACTTCTGCTGAGTGTCAGAGGTCCATGGCTTGTCTGTCTGGATAACTATAGTCACACTCAGGGTGTGTTCCAAATGGCACCCTATTCCGTATGGGCCCTGGTCAAAAGTAGTCCAATATAATAGGAATAGGGTGCCATTTGGGAGGCTCTCCAGAGGGTAGTGAGGTCTGCACAACGCATCACCGGGGGCAAACTACCTGCCCTCCAGGACACCTACACCACCCGATGTCACAGGAAGGCCAAAAAGATAATCAAGGACAACAACCACCCGAGCCACTGCCTGATCACCCCGCTATCATTCGGAAGGCGAGGTCAGTACAGGTGCATCAAAGCTGGGACCGAGAGACTGAAAAACAGCTTCTATCTCATCAAGGCCATCAGACTGCTAAACAGCCATCACTAACATTGAGTGGCTGCTGCCAACATACTGACTCAAATCTCTAGCCACTTTTATTTTATTTTTTTTCCGCTACTTTTTCTCCCCAATTTTCGTGGTATCCAATCGCTAGTAATTACTATCTTGTCTCATCGCTACAACTCCCGTACGGGCTCGGGAGAGACGAAGGTCGAAAGCCATGCGTCCTCCGAAGCACAACCCAACCAAGCCGCACTGCTTCTTAATACAGCGCGCCTCCAACCCGGAAGCCAGCCGCACCAATGTGTCGGAGGAAACACCGTGCACCCGTCCCCCTCGGTTAGCGCGCACTGCGCCCGGCCCGCCACAGGAGTCGCTGGAGTGCGATGAGACAAGGATATCCCTACCGGCCAAACCCTCCCTAACCCGGACGACGCTATGCCAATTGTGCGTCGCCCCACGGACCTCCCGGTCGCGGCCGGCTGCGACAGAGCCTGGCCGCGAACCCAGAGACTCTGGTGCTCTAGCCACTTTAATAATAAAAAATTGGATGTAATAATAAATGTATTACTAGTCACTGTCACGATTCCTAATGAAGAGGCTCCCCTTCCTGTTCGGGTGGCGCTCAGAGGTCGTCGTCACCGGCCTACTAGCTGCCACTGATCCTTTTTCTCTGTTTATTGGTTTCACCTGTTTTGTGTTTGGTTAATTAGTTGGGCTATATTTCCCAGCAGGCCCGCCTGCTAGTTGTGCGGGATTGTTTGTGTAACTAGGGTGCACGTTTGAGGTATTACGTGTTTCGTGTTTCGTGGGTTTTGCTGGACTGTTGCAGTCCCCGGTTTTGGGGCATTTGTGTGCGCCCTGTGTTTTGTGGGGTGGCTTATGTTCGCCGTTTTGTGCATAAAATTAGCACTACCACTGAACTCTCTGCTTCCTGCGCCTGACTTCGCACCCAATACACCCAGATCGTTACAGAATCCCACACCATCAAATGGAGTCAGCAGGAGCAGCTGCCAACCCCCTTCCATCGATGGAGGAACACGTCCTTCATCACACCACCGTCCTTCATCGGATAGGATCGGCGATGGATCAGATGATGGAGAGAATGGACCGATGGGAGAGGAGTGGTCTCCTCTCTTCACCTCCGGTTCCTCTGACGACTCCACCTTCTCCTCCCTCCGCATCCGGCTCGGGCACACTTCGTCTTGCGCTCCCGAGGGAGTATGATGGAGCGACGGCTGGGTGCCAGGGGTTTTTGTTCCAACTCGAGCTGTACCTGGCTACCGTGAGACCAACTCCCTCTGATGAGGAGAGGGTGAGTGCCCTCGTCTCCTGCCTGACGGGTCGTGCTCTGGAGTGGGCCAACGCGGTCTGGAATGGTCCAGACTCGGCAAAGGAACACTATCCAGAACGGGTGAGAGACTATTCCATCTTAGGCAGGAGAAGAGGAGCGCGCAGGATTTCGCGTTGGAGTTCCGGACCTTGGCCGCTGGGGCTGGGTGGAACGACAGGGCCCTGATAGACCACTTCCGGTGTAGTTTCCGGGAGGACGTCCGCAGGGAGCTAGCGTGTCGGGACACCACTCTCTCCCTCGATGAACTAATAGACATGTCTATCCGGCTGGACAATCTGCTGGCTGCCCGCGGGTGTTCGGAGAGGGTCCTGTCTGTTCCACTACCTAGCGCTCCCGCTCCCATTCCGATGGAGTTAGGGGGGGCCGTGCCGAGGGGTACCGGAGGAGGAGGCTCCTCCTGCACCAGCTGTGGTCGGAGAGGACACACGGCCGACCGGTGCTGGGGGAGCCCGTCGGAGTCGAGAGTGCAGGCGGAACACTTCTCGGTTACCCCAGGTGAGTCGGCACCAAACTGACCTAGAACCCCCTGTTGGTCACATGTTTGTATTTATTTATTTTCTTTACATTTTTCCCTCTTCCCAGCATAAGGCGCTAGTCGATTCAGGCGCAGCTGGGAACTTTATGGATCGCGGGGTCTCAGGGAGAAGTACTGGTGGCCCACCTTGGCTAAGGACGTTAGGTTCTATGTCTCTTCCTGTTCGGTGTGCGCCCAGAGTAAGGCTCCTGGGCACCTTCCTAGAGGGAAGTTACAGCCCCTCACAACGGCCATGGTCTCACTTGTTGGTTTCACCTGTTTTGTGTTTGGTTAATTAGTTGGGCTATATTTCCCAGCAGGCCCGCCTGCTAGTTGTGCGGGATTGTTTGTGTAACTAGGGTGCACGTTTGAGGTATTACGTGTTTCGTGTTTTGTGGGTTTTGCTGGACTGTTGCAGTCCCCGGTTTTGGGGCATTTGTGTGCGCCCTGTGTTTTGTGGGGTGGCTAGGAATTCCTGACCGACCTCCCCCCGTCTCAGGGGAACACTACGGTCCTGGTTGTTGTGGATCGGTTTTCTAAGTCCTGCCGTCTCCTCCCGTTGCCCGGTCTCCCTACAGCCCTACAGACCGCGGAGGCGCTATTTACCCACGTCTTCCGGCACTACGGGGTGCCGGAGGACATCGTCTCTGATCGAGGTCCCCAGTTCACGTCCCGGGTATGGAGGGCGTTTATGGAGCGTCTGGGGGTCTCGGTCAGCCTGACCTCCGGTTATCACCCCGAGAGTAATGGGCAGGTGGAGAGAGTGAACTTCGCACCCACTACACCCAGATCGTTACAGTCACTTTAAACAATGCCACTTTATATAATGTTTACATACCCTACATTACTCATCTCATATGTATATACTGTACTCTATACCATCTACTGCATCTTGTCTATACCGTTCGGCCATCGCTCATCCATATATTTCTATGTACAGATTCTTATTCATTCCTTAGTTGTTGTGAAATTGTTAGATTACTTGTTAGATATTACTGCATGGTCGGAACTAGAAGCACAAGCATTTTGCTACACTCGCATTAACATCTGCTAACCATGTGTATGTGACCAATACAATTTGATTTGAACCTCTGACACTTCTCTATTCTCAGTGTTTTGACTATACTTTCCCACTCTGAGTGAAGTTGAGAATGCATACTCTTGGTCTCCAGTGTCACTTATTCACTAACATTCACTAACATGAAAGGGAGCTCTAAGCAATCTCGTATGATGAAGGGAAAACCCTTAGGGATTTAGAGGGTCTTTGTTGAGAGTGTTCCTCGGGTTCTCTCAATGTGGTATTACTCATAAAGGGATAAGTGACTGCTAGAAGAGCTTTGCTAATAAACCTCTATACGTACAGGATCTTTCAAGTCAATATGATTACATATGCACTTAGTTTCTGGATTGTAGCACTGACCAAATGTAACGGATGTGAAATGGCTATCTAGTTAGCGGTGGTGCGTGCTAATAGCCTTTCAATCGGTGACGTCACTCGCTCTGAGACCTTAAAGTAGTGGTTCCCCTTGCTCTGCAAGGGCCACGGCTTTTGTGGAGCGATGGGTTACGATGCTTCGTGGGTGACTGTGGTTGATGTGTGCAGAGGGTCCCTGGTTCGCGCCCGGGTCGGGGCGAGGGACGTAAAGTTAAGCTGTTACACAAACATTGCATGAATAAGTATATGTCTTTGTTATAAAAACCAAGGAGGAATGCTATGAATTCTGGTTTCATATGAATCAGCTAATTTAAAGGGTTTACAAGTGATTAAACAAACGGTTGATTCAAGTTGGTTGCACTGGATGTTTTGTCATGTCACTGTATTTACTTGTACTTCATGTACAAACGTGCTCACTCTTTTTATCTTCATACACAGGGCTCCTCTCAGCTGTTCGTGTGTCATCTCATCTGGGGGAGTTGAGTAATGAGAGCAGAACACAAATTTCCATTATTTACTGTACCATGAACAATAAAGTTGTATTGTAAGCATTGGCAGACATCTGGCATCAGGGTTATTATCAGAAAACTCCTGAAAATCATTACTATAGTATAGGCCTCCCCCTTGGATTTCAGTCAAGGCCTCAGATTACATTAGCCAGAGTTCCGAGAAGCTCTCACTAAGGTCAATAAATTAAATCAGTGACTCAATGACCTGAATTCACTTAACAGTGACAAAGAACAATACATAGCCCACTGCAGCTGAGAGACAGATGTGCACCATCAAATAAAAACTTTCACGCCAGTTTGTGATGCAGGAAATATTTCAGATTTCTGAGGAGTGTACGACGGTACGTACATCTTTTGTAATGACTATTAATGTGACCATTACAAGACATGTTTCTTTTATGTATTTTTGTTACTTTTATTTCTTATTTTTATCCGTATTTTTTAAAACTGCATTGTTGGTTAGGTGCTCTTAAGTACGCATTTCACTGTAAGGTACACCTGTTGTATTCGGCGCATGTGACTAATACAATTTGATTTGATTTGGAGACAGTATCTAGCTCCCATTAGGGATCCCTCTGAGCCTGGAAGTGCACCGAGCTTCAGCCATTTCTCAGGGATTATTGGTGATATGAAAGGCTGTAATGTCCATTCAAAGCCATCCATGGATGGATGGAGGGAGCGAGAGGAGTTAAGAGGAGAACTATGGGAAGGAGCTCTCCTGGCAGCTAATCTCCCTCTCTGCAATCTCAGAGCTCTGACAAGCTCCCTGACTTCTGACCTCCAGCAGTCAAAGGTCAAGTTGGGTATTCACTCTCACACTCCTACCTCTTTACTTTGACAGAGGACTACACTCTCCTTTTTCCCAGTGGTGTAATATGTCAGAAATCTGTTGTTTATTTAGCTACTGATCCCAAGGTGTAATATTGCTGGATTGTATGCTATTTGCTTTTTAAGCATATTGTACATACAGTATTCCAAAGCAGAGATAGGTTGCTGCATTTGAAGAGGCACCACTTTTGGGGAACATTTGTAATAAATATCATTTTTCGTAGGAAGTTAATGATGTAGCATATTATAAAAAGTCTCTACAGAGAGATCCACTTGTTTACGCACCACAGGAATGAACCTCATTATGTAGTGGGGGAATGTTCAAATACCAAAATGCTCTATTATATATATATTTTTTCTCACAGTATTATTCGGATTCTGTTTCTCTGACAAGTCCCAGACAGAATCCCTGGGTGCGGATATTGTTTCCCTTGTGCCTCAGTTTGGTGTGGAGACTTGCAGCGGCTCCCAATCTGGCCCTTTAGAATGAAATACTGAAGGGGGCTTCACAATGGATCTTTGTGCCTGAAAAAAAGTGATGTCATAGTTTCCCAGGCTTTCCCCCCTGAGATGCCTAGCAATAAGGGGGAGAGGAGAGGTGGGGCTAGGCTCCAACTTTTTTATGGTAAACAAAGGAGCAGAATCCATCGTGGTGTTACTCTGGCCTTCTAGGGGTCTTCTTCTCTAAGTCTGGCAGCGCTCCAACACAGCTTGTCATCGTCACAGGTGAATTACGGGTATCCCTCTCCTCTTTTCCTTGTTTCCCCCATATACGATTGACCAGTGTTCAGTTAAGTTTAGAAGCTGTTTTTAGAGAACAACTTCACTTTCTTCATGATGAAGGTGTCTGCCCTACAAGGTCAGTACAGTGCCTTCGGAAGGTATTCAGACCCCTTTACTTTTTCAACATTTTGTTACATTACAGCCTTATTCTAAAATGGATTTCAAAAATAATAATCCTCAGAATTCTACACACAATACCCCATAATGACAAAGTAAAAACACTTTTTCAGACATTTTTGCAAATGTCTTCAAAAAACAGAAAAACCTTCTTTACATAAATATTCAGACGCTTTGCTATGAGACTAGAAATTGAACTCAGGTGCATCCTGTTTCCATTGACCATCCTTGAGATGTTTCTACAACTCTATTGGAGTCCACCTGGGATAAATTCAATTGATTGGACATGATTTGGAAAGGAACACAACTGTCTATATAAGGTCCCACAGTTGTCAGTGCAAAAACCAAGCCATGAGGTCGAAGGAATTGTCCGTAGAGCTCCGAGACAGGAATGTGTCGAGGCACAGATCTGGGGAAGGGTACCAAAACATTTCTGCAACATTGAAGGTCCCCAGGAATACAGTGGCCTCCATCATTCTTAAATGCAAGAAGTTTGGAACCAGCAAGACTTTTCCTATAGCTGGCCGCCCAGCCAAACTGAGCAATTGGGGGAGAAGGGCCTTGGTCAGGGAGGTGACCAAGAACCCGATGGTCGCTCTGACAGAGCTCTAAAATTCCTCTGTGGAGATGGGAGAACCTTCCAGAAGGACAACCATCTCTGCAGCACTCCACCAATCAGTGGCCAGACGGAAGCCACTCCTCAGTAAAAGGCACATGACAGTCCGCTTGGAGTTTACCAAAAGGCACCTAAAGACTCTCAGACCATGAGAAACAAGATTCACTGGTCTGATGAATTTGCAGACGTGTCTGCTGTGCGTTTTGTTGCTGTGCGTTTTGCTGCCAACTTTACTTTGCTAGCTGCCAACTTTACGTTTTGTTTTTGTTTTTAATTACCGTTTATATTTTTAGTTTTTCCATCGCAACTTGTTTTTCCCTCATTCAACTTTTTCACTCCGGACGCTTTATCTGGACATGGTTCGTCAGCACCTTCAACAGCCGAAGCTAAGTAGTAACATTAACATGATGTCTTCTAATTGCAGTCGCTGTACTCATAATATACAGGAGAACGATCGCCTTACGGCGAGAATAGCTGTGCTGCAAGCCCAGCTTCAGACGCAATCGTTAGGCAAGGGTAATTTCAGTGTAGGAAAGGAAGAAACAGCGTCTGTGCCACCAGTAAGTACAGATAGTAACGTTAGTATAAACCCCCCCGCACAGTCCCCGCAGCCGGACAACTTTCTCATAGCTTCTGGAGGGAAATGCTGTAGGAATGCTCAACTGGTGTCGCTCATTCAGCCGACAGAAACTTTCAACCGGTTTTCCCCATTATGTAGCGAGTCGGAGTCTGAGGCTGAGTCTTCTCTTGTCTCTACTCCTCCCGCTACGGGGTCTGAGACGCCGAAGGCTCCAACCATTAGCTCTGACAAATTGAAAACCCTAGTCATTGGCGACTCCATTACCCGCAGTATTAGACTTAAAACGAATCACCCAGCGATCATACACTGTTTACCAGGGGGCAGGGCTACCGACGTTAAGGCTAATCTAAAGATGGTGCTGGCTAAAGCTAAATCTGGCGAGTGTAGAGAGTATAGAGATATTGTTATCCACGTCGGCACCAACGATGTTAGGATGAAACAGTCAGAGGTCACCAAGTGCAACATAGCTTCAGCGTGTAAATCAGCTAGAAAGATGTCTCGGCATCGAGTAATTGTCTCTGGCCCCCTCCCAGTTAGGGGGAGTGATGAGCTCTACAGCAGAGTCTCAGCACTCAATCGCTGGTTGAAAACTGTTTTCTGCCCCTCCCAAAAGATAGAATTTATAGATAATTGGCCCTCCTTCTGGGACTCACCCACAAACAGGACCAAGCCTGACCTGCTGAGGAGTGACGGACTCCATCCTAGCTGGAGGGGTGCTCTCATCTTATCTACCAACATAGATAGGGCTCTAACTCCTTTAGCCCCACAATGAAATAGGGTGCAGGCCAGGCAGCAGGCTGTTAGCCAACCTGCCAGCTTAGTGGAGTCTGCCAATAGCACAGTCAGTGTAGTCAGCTCAGCCATACCCATACCCATTGAGACTGTGTCTGTGCCTCGACCTAGGTTGGGCAAAACTAAACATGGCGGTGTTCGCCTTAGCAATCTTATTAGGATAAAGACCTCCTCCATTCCTGCCATTATTGAAAGAGATCATGATACCTCACATCTCAAAATAGGGTTACTTAATGTTAGATCCCTCACTTCAAAGGCAGTCATAGTCAATGAACTAATCACTGATCATAATCTTGATGTGATTGGCCTGACTGAAACATGGCTTAAGCCTGATGAATTTACTGTGTTAAATGAGGCCTCACCTCCTGGTTACACTAGTGACCATATCCCCCGTGCATCCCGCAAAGGCGGAGGTGTTGCTAACATTTATGATAGCAAATTTCAATTTACAAAAAAAAAAATGACGTTTTCGTCTTTTGAGCTTCTAGTCATGAAATCTATGCAGCCTACTCAATCACTTTTTATAGCTACTGTTTACATGCCTCCTGGGCCATATACAGCGTTCCTCTCTGAGTTCCCTGAATTCCTATCAGACCTTGTAGTCATAGCAGATCATATTCTAATTTTTGGTGATTTTAATATTCATATGGAGAAGTCCACAGACCCACTCCAAAAGTCTTTCGGAGCCATCATCGACTCAGTGGGTTTTGTCCAACATGTCTCTGGACCTACTCACTGCCACAGTCATACTCTGGACCTAGTTTTGTCCCATGGAATAAATGTTGTAGATCTTAATGTTTTCCCACATAATCCTGGACTATCGGACCACCATTTTATTACGTTTGCAATCGCAACAAATAATCTGCTCAGACCCCAACCAAGGAGCATCAAAAGTCGTGCTATAAATTCTCAGACAACACAAAAATTCCTTGATGCTCTTCCAGACTCCTTCTGCCTACCCAAGGACGTCGGAGGACAAAAATCAGTTAACCACTTAACTGAGGAACTCAATTTAACCTTGCGCAATACCCTAGATGCAGTTGCACCCCTAAAAACGAAAAACATTTGTCATAAGAAACTAGCTCCCTGGTATACAGAAAATACCCGAGCTTTGAAGCAAGCTTCCAGGAAATTGGAACGGAAATGGCGCCACACCAAACTGGAAGTCTTCCGACTAGCTTGGAAAGACAGTACCGTGCAGTACCGAAGAGCCCTCACTGCTGCTCGATCATCCTACTTTTCCAACTTAATCGAGGAAAATAAGAACAATCCAAAATTTATTTTTGATACTGTTGCAAAGCTAACTAAAAAGTAGCATTCCCCAAGAGAGGATGACTTTCACTTCAGCAGTAATAAATTCATGAACTTCTTTGAGGAAAAGATCATGACCATTAGAAAGCAAATTACGGACTCCTCTTTGAATCTGCGTATTCCTCCAGGGCTTAGCTGTCCTGGATCTGCACAGCTCTGCCAAGGCCTGGGATCGGGAGAGACACTTAAGTGTTTTAGTACTATATCTCTTGACACAATGATGAAAATAATCATGGCCTCTAAACCTTCAAGCTGCATACTGGATCCTATTCCTACTAAACTGCTGAAAGAGCTGCTTCCTGTGCTTGGCCCTCCTATGTTGAACATAATAAACAGCTCTCTATCCACCGGATGTGTACCAAACTCACTAAAAGTGGCAGTGATAAAGCCTCTCTTGAAAAAGCCAAACCTTGACCCGGAAAATATAAAAAACTATCGGCCTATATCGAATCTTCCATTCCTCTCAAAAAAATTTGAAAAAGCTGTTGCGCAGCAACTCACTGCCTTTCTGAAGACAAATAATGTATACGAAATGCTTCAGTCTGGTTTTAGACCCCATCATAGCACTGAGACTGCACTTGTGAAGGTGGTAAATGACCTTTTAATGGCGTCAGACCGAGGCTCTGCATCTGTCCTCGTGCTACTAGACCTTAGTGCTGCCTTTGACACCATCGATCACCACATTCTTTTGGAGAGACTGGAAACCCAAATTGGTCTACACGGACCAGTTCTGGCCTGGTTTAGATCTTACCTGTCGGAAAGATATCAGTTTGTCTCTGTGAATGGTTTGTCCTCTGACAAATCAACTGTGCATTTCGGTGTTCCTCAAGGTTCCGTTTTAGGACCACTATTGTTTTCACTATATATTTTACCTCTTGGGGATGTTATTCGAAAACATAATGTTAACTTTCACTGCTATGCGGATGACACACAGCTGTACATTTCAATGAAACATGGTGAAGCCCCAAAATTGCCCTCGCTAGAAGCCTGTGTTTCAGACATAAGGAAGTGGATGGCTGAACACTTTCTACTTTTAAACTCGGACAAAACAGAGATGCTTGTTCTAGGTCCCAAGAAACAAAGAGATCTTCTGTTAAATCTGACAATTCATCTTGATGGTTGTAAAGTCGTCTCAAATAAAACTGTGAAGGACCTCGGCGTTACTCTTGACCCTGATCTCTCTTTTGACGAACATATCAAGACTGTGTCAAGGACAGCTTTTTTCCATCTACGTAACATTGCAAAAATCAGAAATTTTCTGTCCAAAAATGATGCAGAAAAATTAATCCATGCATTTGTTACTTCTAGGTTAGACTACTGCAATGCTCTACTTTCCGGCTACCCGGATAAAGCACTAAATAAACTTCAGTTAGTGCTAAATACGGCTGCTAGAATCCTGACTAGAACCAAGAAAGTTGATCATATTACTCCAGTGCTAGCTTCCCTACACTGGCTTCCTGTTAAGGCAAGGGCTGATTTCAAGGTTTTACTGTTAACCTATAAAGGGTTACATGGGCTTGCTCCTACCTATCTTTCCGAGTTGCTCCTGCCGTACATACCAATACGTACGCTACGGTCACAAGACGCAGGCCTCCTAATTGTCCCTAGAATTTCTAAGCAAACAGCGGGAGGCAGGGCTTTCTCCTATAGATCTCCATTTTTATGGAACAGTCTGCATACCCATGTGAGAGACGCAGACTCGGTCTCAACCTTTAAGTCTTTACTGAAGACTTATCTCTTCAGTAGGTCATATGATTGAGTGTAGTCTGGCCCAGGAGTGTGAAGGTGAACGGAAAGGCTCTGGAGCAACGAACCGCCCTTGCTGTCTCTGCCTGGCCGGTTCCCCTCTCTCCACTGGGATTCTCTGCCTCTAACCCTGTTACAGGGGCTGAGTCACTGGCTTACTGGTGCTCTTTCATGCCGTCCCTGGGAGGGGTGCGTCACTTGAGTGGGTTGAGTTACTGACGTGATCTTCCTGTCTGGGTTGGCGCCCCCCCTTGGTTTGTGCTGTGGTGGAGATCTTTGTTGGCTATACTCGGCCTTGTCTCAGGATTATAAGTTGGTGGTTGAAGATATCCCTCCAGTGGTGCAGGGGCTGTGCTTTGGCAAAGTGGGTGGGGTTATATCCTTCCTATTTGGCCCTGTCCGGGGGTATCTTCGGATGGGGCCACAGTGTCTCCTGACCGCTCCTGTCTCAGCCTCCAGTATTTATGCTGCAGTAGTTTGTGTCGGGGGGCTAGGGTCAGTTGGTTATACCTGGAGTACTTCTCCTGTCTTATCCAGTGTCCTGTGTGAATTTAAGTATGCCTTCTCTAATTCTCTCGTTCTCTCTTTCTTTCTCTCTCTGAGAACCTGAGCCCTAGGACCATACGTCAGGACTACCGGGCATGACGACTCCCTGCTGCCCCCAGTCCGCATGGCCTTGCTGCTATTCCAGTTTCAACGGTTCTGCCTGCGGTTACGGAACCCCTACCTGTCCCAGACCTGCTGTTTTCAACTCTTAATGATCGGCTATGAAAAGCCAACAGATTTATTCCTGATTATTATTTGACCATGCTTGTCATTTATGAACATTTTGAAAATCTTGGCTCTCTCTAATTTTCTCCTTCTCTCTTTCTTTCTCTCGGAGGACCTGAGCCCTGGGACCATACGTCGGGACTGCCAGGCGTGGTGGCTCCTTGCTGTCCCCAGTCCGCCTGGCCTTGCTGCTGTTCTGCCTGCGGTTATGGAACCGCCACCTGTCCCAGACCTGTTGTTTTTCAACTCTTAATGATCGGCTATGAAAAGCCAACTCAATATTATTCATGATTATTATTTGACCATGCTTGTCACTTATGAACATTTTTGAACATCTTGGCATAGTTCTGTTATAATCTCCACCCGGCACAGCCAGAAGAGGACTGGCCACCCCTCATAGCCTGGTTCCTCTCTAGGTTTCTTCCTAGGTTTTGGCCTTTCTAGGGAGTTTTTCCTAGCCACCGTGCTTCTACACCTGCATTCTAGCTGTTTGGGGTTTTAGGCTGGGTCTCTGTACAGCACTTCGAGATATTAGCTGATGTACGAAGGGCTATATAAAATAAACTTGATTGATTGATTGATTGATGAAACCAAGATTGAACTCTTTGGCCTGAATGCCAAGCGTTACGTCTTGAGGAAACCTGGCACCATCCCTACGGTGAAGCATGGTGGTGGCAGCATCATGCTGTGGGGATGTTTTTCAGTGGCAGGGACTGAGAAACTAGTCAGGATCGAGTGAAAAATGAACGGAGCCAAGTACAGAGATCCTTGATGAAAACCTGCTCTAGAGGGCTCACCTCAGACTGGGGCGAAGTTTCACCTTCCAACAGGACAACGACCCTAAGCACACAGCCAAGACAACGAAGGAGTGGCTTTGGGACAAGTCTCTGAATGTCCTTGAGTTGCCCAGCCAGAGCTCGGACTAGAACCTGATCAAACATCCCTGGAGAGACCTGAAAATAGCTGTGCAGCAACATTCCCCATCCATCCTGACAGAGCTTGAGAGGATCTGCAGAGAAGAATGGGTGAAACTCCCCAAATACAGGTGTGCCAAGCTTGTAGCGTCATACCCAAGAAGACTCGCGGCTGTAATCGATGCCAAAGGTGCTTCAACAAAGTACTGAGTAAAGGGTCTGAATACTTATGTAAATGTAATATTTTTGACATTATGGGGTATTGTTTGTAGATTGTTGATTTTTTTTCATATATTTAAAAAAATACATTTTAGAATAAGGCATTGACCAAGGCATTGACCTAACAAAATTTGGAGAAAGTTAAAGGGTCTGAATACTTGCCAAAGGCACTGTATATCTTTAACCATTATCATTCACATATTTTTTTATTCAGACACTACTGTGTGGTAGAAGGTTAAAGGTCACAATTATGTTCATGCATCAGCTAATACACTATGGCTAACATCTCCACTGAAAGGTTAATCCAGGGCGAATCTTAGGCCCTACACTGGAGATGCGGTACAACACAGGTACAGTAGACAGTAACAATTTCAGATGGGCAGATATTATACAACGACAGAGGGTACACACACACACACACTGGGAACCGTGCTGTGTATTCTCCTTAGGCAGGTAGGTGTTCATCAGACAGGAAATGTCTTCAGACAGCACTGGGCTGGCCAGTCGGGCGGAGGGAGAAACCACATCCTATTTTTACAGTCAATATTCCTGGGGAGGCATCAGGGTCATGTTAAGAGTATGCCTAAATGAGTGGAAATTTATGTTCTGGGGCTTAGAGAGACACTTTCTGTCTCATCTCCGCAACAGATCAATTAGACTCTCCAGACTGACTGTTTTATCTCCACGCCTCATACATGCACTAGAATGTCCTTATAGATGGAAGCACTGTGCCAAACCTACTCCCACACCCACTGACATGCTAAGACAACCTCGGACAAATCTTGTGGGTTGGTAAAGCGATTAGCGAGGTCAAGAACGATGGACATTATTTTCCATTTCAAAGTGTCTAGAGAGGAGGTTCTTGAATCATTATAAAATCACATTTTTACTGTACCTTACATTGGTCTGCAGAATCCACATCTGGAAAAATTGCTGCATAAAACCTAATGTAAGACACTAACGTGTCTCATGGCCAAGAGAGATAGCAGGAAGGTGGTGGACAACAGTCTTTCAGGTGTTAATAAACTGTCTAGTAAACACTTCACAGTGTGCTGCAGCTTCTTTATCTTAAAGCTGCACTTAAAGATGCCTCAACATGCGTCAACATCTTCTAGCATATAAATGACAGATGGAAACTAAACCCCTGTACCAAACTTTGCGCCTCCAAACTGCGCATGACTAGTCACCTAATCAGTTACATCGTCTTCCCCTAGAACAGGGGTGGGAAATAATTTTGTCTTGAGGACCACATCGGTATTTCGAAATTCAATGGAGGGCCGCGTAGTTTTCTTCAGACTGATTTGTTTGTCAAAATCTATTTGTGGGCCAGAAAAAAGGACAGTTATTTCTAAATGTCCATTATCATTTCCACATAGCATAGTGTAACCGATATGAAATGGCTAGCTAGTTAGCGGTGGTGCACGCTAATAGCCTTTCAAACGGTGACGTCACTCGCTTTGAGACCTTGAAGTAGTGGTTCGCCTTGCTCTGCAAGGGCCGCGGGCTTTGTGGAGCGATGGGTAACGATGCTTCGTGGTTGACTGTTGTTGATGTGTGCAGAGGGTCACTGGTTCGTGCCCGAGGGGACGGACTAAAGTTATACTGTTACAATAGCCATTTTTTAAATCCAAAATAAACATTTGTAGTGATGGTATATTTTAAACCATTCTAGCACAGATACAAACTGCAACCAAGTTTCTACGTTCATAATGGTAATAAATCACAAAACTGTTGCTTCTCATATTCCCAGAATCATCTGCTTGTGTGATGCACCCAAAGAAGACATTGATAACGATGAAGGAGGAGGAGATGAAAACAGAAGGAACAACCCAGTTCGCTGGAGATGCACCGTTGAAGACCTTTGCTTCACTAGGAGCTGAAAGGAATGATATAAGTAAGTACATTATACTGTACCACTGCCATCCCCAATTTAACATAGCGGAGGTGTGCAGGAAGCCTAACAAACAAACAGAACTTATTTTGGCACTACTGTAACAGATGATTTAGAAAGCTGCAAATGTGGTATAGCTTTAATTGGCTACGAACAGTTGAACCAAAAGTTAGAATCAGACGTGTGTGAATGATTTAGAATGGAGGACTGTTACTTTTCATTGTATTGTTTAGAATACTATAAGAGTACTTCTCTAATGAAAGTTTTGAGTTGCATCATTCCTATTTTCTTTTGTTTCTACTATGTTCTAGAGCATTTTTCACACTCGGGTCCTGTGCCAACACAATGTTTAGGGCTCAGTTTACAATACATTGGCAGAGCAAGCATTACATTCACAACTGTGGTGCCATGCCTAAAACCAATCTTCTGCTGTGTAACACATTGCATCATTTGTGTCTATAATATCTCTATTTAGCAAAACAACAGCAAGGAAACTACAGATCCAACATACGTTGAGTGTGTGTTTATGTTTCCTTCATATGATGATTGCTTTTCATCTAACATTTATTTGTATATTTATTTTTCCATCGAACCAGAGAAAGATTGACTACTCCTGGAATGAGAAGGAGAAGACTGTCCAAAGTAAAGTTCGCTAGAGGCGTAGTTGATGGCCTATGTTCCCCATAGGGCGATGGGCCTAAGTAAGAAAGCAATTAACCTTTATTTAAAGCAGGAAGTACCATGAAGAAAAATTATGTGTTTTCCAACAGAGACTTGGAATGGAGTTTCATTGGTATTAAAATGGTGCAGAGGGTGTTAATGAATAATCCCAATCACAGTGAATTATTGACATTACCTTTTTTTTTTTTTTCTTCAATTTTTGCCTAAAATGACAAGGATATGCATATTCTTGAAACAATTTGAAAGTAAATACTTTGCAGTTTGTAGAAATGTGAAATAAATGTAGGAGAATATAACACATTAGATCTGGTAAAAGATAATACAAAGAAAAAAAACATGCATTTTCTATTTATTTTTTTGTTCCATAATTTTTGAAATGCAAGAGAAAGGCCATTATATACCATAGGAGTCCAGGCGCAATTTACATTTTGGCCACTAGATGGAAGTATTGTATGTGCAACGTTTTAGACTGATCCAATTAACCATTGTATTACTGTTCAAAATGTTGTATCAAGTCTGCCAAAATTCGCCAAATTGGTCAATTGATACATTTTCATGCTTTCCACCTGGCTACCCCTAACCCGGCCAACAGCTCTGAACCCCCCACAGCAACTTACCCAAGCCTCCCCCCGCTTCTCCTTCACCCAAATCCAGACAGTGGATGTTCTGAAAGAGCGGCAAAATCTGGACACCTACAAATCAGCTGGGTTAGACAATCTGGACCCTCTTTCTAAAATGATCCGCCGAAATTGTTGCAACCCCTATTACTAGCCTGTTCAACCTCTCTTTTGTATCGTCTGAGATCCCTAAAGATTGGAAAGCTGCCGCGGTCATCCCCCTCTTCAAAGGGGGAGACACTCTAGACCCAAACTGTTACAGACCCATATCCATCCTGCCCTGCCTTTCTAAAGTCTTTAAAAGACAGGTTGACAAACAGATCACCAACCATTTCGAATCCCACGAACCTTCTTCGCTATGCAATCTGGTGTCCGAGCTGGTCATGGGTGCACCTCAGCCACGCTCAAGGTCCTAAACGATATCATAACCGCCATAGATAAAAGACAGTACTGTGCAGCCGTCTTCATCGACCTGGCCAAGGCTTTCCACTCTGTCAATCACCGCAATCACTCTGTCAATTATCGGCAGACTCAATAGCCTTGGTTTCTCAAATGACTGCCTCACCTGGTTCACCAACTACTTCTCAGATAAAGTTCAGTGTGTCAAATCGGAGGGCCTGTTGTCCGGACCTTTGGCAGTCTCTATGAGGGTGCCACAGGGTTCAATTCTCGGGCCGACTCTTTTCTCTGTATATATCAATGATGTCACCCTTGCTGCTGATTATTCTCTGATTCACCTCTACGCAAACAACACCATTCTGTATACTTCTGGCCCTTCTTTGGACACTGTGGTAACAAACCTCCAAACAAGCTTCAATGCCATTCAACTCTCCTTCCGTGGCCTCCAACTGCTCTTAAATGCTAGTTAAACTAAATGTATGCTCTTCAACCGATCACTGCCCGCACCAGCCCGCCCGACTAGCATCATTACTCTAGACGGTTCTGACTTACAATATGTGGACAACTATAAATACCTAGGTGTCTGGCTAGACTGTAAACTCTCCTTCCAGACTCACATTAAGCATCTCCAATCCAAAATTAAATCTAGAATTGACTTCCTATTTCGCAACAAAGCCTCCTTCACTCATGCTGCTAAACATACCCTCGTAAAACTGACTATCCTACCGATCCTTGACTTCCGCAATGTAATTTACAAAATAGCCTCCAACACTCTAGTCAGCAAATTGGATGTAGTCTATCACATTGCCATGCGTTTTGTCACCAAAGCCCCATATATTACCCACCACTGTGACCTGTATGCTCTCTTTGGCTGGCCCTTGCTACATATTCGTCGCCAAACCCACTGGCTCCAGGTCATCTATGAGTCTTTGCTAGGTAAAGCCCTGCCTTATTTCAGCTCACTGGTCACCATAGCAACACCCACCCGTAGCATGCGCTCCAGCTGGTATATTTCTGGTCATCCCCAAAGCCAACACCTCATTTGGCCACCTTTCCTTCCAGTTCTCTGCTGCCAATGACTGGAACGAATTGAAAAAAATCACTGAAGCTGGAGACTTATATCTCCCTCACTAACTTTAAGCATCCGCTGTAAGAGCAGCTTACCGATCACTGCACCTGTACACAGCCAATCTGTAAATATCCCAACCAACTACCTCATCCCCATATTGTTATTTATTTTTGCTCTTTTGCGCACCAGTATCCCTACTTGCACATCATCATCTGCACATCTCTCACTCCAGTGTTAATGTAATTATTTCCCCATTATGGCCTATTTATTGCCTTACCTGCCTAATCTTACTACATTTGCACACACTGTATATAGAATTTTCTATTGTGTTATTGACTGTAAGTTTGTTTATCCCATGTATAACTCTGTGTTGTTGTTTTTGTCGAACTGCTTTGCATTATCTTGGCCAGGTCGCAGTTGTAAATGAGAACTTGTTCTCAACTGGTCTACCTGGTTAAATAAAGGTGAAACAAAAAATACCTTTTCAAGTACATAACTATAGAGAACATACAAAAATGATATGGTAATAAAAAATGTAAGTTTACTCACTCCCAGGAATGTCATAAATGATAATTACCTTCCCTACAGAAAAGACACTAGCCTTCACACATCTATTGCATTGTGTCTATGTTTTGTCATATAAGAATTTCAAAGGAAGAGAAAATGTGTCAAAGAAAAGTCTTACAAGCATTTAAATATATATATATAAATATAGAAAAATAAATGCCATTGACATACAATTGAATGCAAAATAGACGAACCTATTGGAGAAAGCACTAGCCAATACAGTACTGCCGTACAGTAAAAGTACTGCCATAAAGGCCTAATATCAAATTTCAAGCTATCTTTGCACACAAATTGTTCAATATTTTATCAGGCTGACTTGAAAGATTATACACAACATTTTGCTGCGTGGCAATACTGTGTTTGGATTCTGAGGGGCATGCATGTATACAAAAGAAGTCTAGTCACTGTAATAATACCATTATGAATTTCAATCCCATCTATAGCTACCATCAAAGCTATTTCCTTCCACAAGGGGACATACATGTAATGTTTCCAAAATGGGATAGTATTGTACATGTAATGTTATGCCCCCTTGGGAGTTCATAATAGTATTGCATGCTCTGGCAGGCTAAATAAAGAGGAAACCCTCCATTGCTGATTCAGTTTGTTGTAACATCTCGTGTAGCGACCCGCACAGACAGCTGTGTGTTATGTGTTAGGCTAGTAGGTGGTTGTGTTGTACTGACCAGTACCCAGTGTTCGCGGGGTCCGACATGTCAATCAACCTGCTATCTGCCAATCACGGGAATGCCTGGAATGTTCTGATGCCGGGCATCCTGGCGGTTGGCGGAGTGGCGTGGAGGTGGGTTGGGCAGGGGGATGGAGCATTGGAAGTTAAGACCAGGTTTCGCCTTTGTTCTCCCTCTTTACGTCTGGGCTTCACAAGAGAAGGTCACGATTGGCTTGTGGGCTATCTTCCATTTATTTGGCGTGAGCTACGGCCCAAACAGTAGCCTGTGTAAAGTTGGTTTAATAAACCGTCAATTCGCAAACTCAAGCCTCTGTCTGGACAATTGTTCATTTATGATCTAGTCAGGTCATTACTTTGGTGTCAGAAGTAAAAACGTTGATAAAAGTTAGCCAGCTAGCTAGCTGACTTCTGTGGCTAGCTACCGTAGGTGAGAACGGGGGTTGAAAATGCTTCGAGGGAATCCGAAAGTGAAGGTGGAGGTAGGGGACGATTATGACCAAGGAGGTGCGTGTGCATGGACGTCGGAGGTTTTGGCTGAGGAGATCGCCAGGGCGTCGGAGCGCAGAGGCCGCTTGAGGGAGGACGTTAGAGTGATGGCGGCTGAAGCGGGCATGAGCGCCTCGTCGACTGTGTTTCGCGCGGATTCTGGTGGGCGGACCGAAGTGGTGACGTCGACGAGGAATCTGGGGCTCAGGATGTAAACAAACATTGCGACGCCCAGTTCCCGGCTGCGTCCGTATCTGTTAAGACCCCGAAGTATTCCGGTAAGGCGGATTGGGAAGCTTTTCATGCTCAGTTTGAACTGTTAGCTCATTTTAAGGGGTGGTCGGATGAAGAAAGGGCACTGCAGTTGGCATTATGCCTCACGGATGAAGCTCTGGCCTGTTTGATATTGATTAGCCCCGAGGACAGACATGATTATGGTGCTTTAGTGGGAGCACTGAGGAGGCGCTATGGACAGTGTGTACAGCCCGGGCTACTGCGCTCCGAACTGAGTAATAGACGCAGGCAGCCTGGAGAGCCTCTACGGGTGCTAGCTAATGACATTGAGAGCCTCTCTCGGGGGGCATATGCTCACATGCCCCCCTCCGTGCAGAGCGAGCTAGCACGGGACCAGTTCATACAGGCGCTCTCTCCTACGGAGCTGCGCATACAGACCCAGCTGGCTCATCCTGAGTCATTACAAGTTGCCTTGGAGATGGCTTTGGAGAGGGAGCTGGTGTGGGCTGGGGCTTCAGCTGGGGCTTTGGTGGGGGTGCAGGGAGACACACCCTCTGTGCGAGCTGGGGGGCAGAGCAGCCCGGAGCCGGAAAAGCCTGCATGGGTGGCTGAAATGACAGAACTCATTCGTGCTGTGTCGCTACAGGCGGCACGAAACACACGCCCTGGTCCCAGGGTCTGCTGGGGTTGTGGCCAGCCAGGCCATCTGCGCCGAAATTGCCCCATGTCCCCCAGAGCTCGGAAACGGCTCGGGGTCCGCATAGACCGGGTAGTGCGGACCCCTGGCTTTCTATCCCAACCACCATCTTCTTCAGGAGGAGCCCACCGGCACAGACGGGGAAGCAAGGCTCCACTTCCCCCAGAAGCAGACGAGAGCAAGCGGATGGAGCCTGTTGTTGTGGTGGGCCGGACCTGTGTTGGGGACTTTTGTCATGTCCCTGTCACTGTGGAGGGGGTGCCCTGCTCCGCCCTGGTGGACACTGGGTCCACAGTAACCCTGGTGAGGCCAGATATTGTGCCAGGTTGGACTCAGTGTGAGCCTACAACTGTGCAGCTCCGCACAGTCACAGGTGAGCTGGCACCCATGAAAGGGAAGGGAATAATGACTCTGACAGTAGGGGGCAAGACTGCATCATCCTGTGTGGGTTGCGGCTGTGCAGGACCCTTGTATCCTGGGGTTGGACTTTCTTAGGAGCACAGGCTGCCAGTTAGACCTAAATAGGGGCACACTGAGCTTCCAGGGAGGGCCGGAAGTCACCATGGCCCCCCCTAATGTCACAATCACTCAACCCAACAAACCCTTTACTCCAACAGTTAAAGCAGCAGAGACTCATGGCTGCCCCCCCTCCCCCACAGCTGTGTGTGACTTTCCCCCAGCCCCCCTGTCACCTACGGCGGTGTGTTACATTCCCCCAGCTTCCTCCAAGACACAGCCCTCTGTAAGCCCGGGCCGCGCCCCCCCCCCCCCCCCCCCAGCCCAGCTACCCCAGATGGGAGAGGAGAGGACACTGTCTGCAGTGAGGGAGATATGGGGGAGGAACTGTGTTGGTCTTGACCCTGAGCAGCAGGAACGGTTGTGGCAGTTGCTGTTTGAATTCAGAGACAGCTTTGCGCTGAGTGAGGAAGAGGTGGGTCAGACTCATCTGGTGCAGCATGAGATCGACACAGGTGATGCTCGACCCATCAAGATGCGTCCCCGCCGTATCCCGCTGGCACGCCAGGAGGCGGCAGACAAGGCTGTGTTGGAGATGCAGCGGGCAGACTTCATTGAGCCCTCAGACAGTCCCTGGGCGGCGCCAGTCGTCATGGTTCCGAAGAAGGGGGGCAAGCTGAGGTTCTGTGCGGACTACAGGCGGCTGAATGAGGTAACCAGGAAGGACTCATACCCCATACCACGTATCGATGAGTCGCTGGACCTGGTTAGGGGGTCCTCCTGGTTCTCCTCACTAGACCTCCGCAGTGGCTACTAGCAGGTGCCCCTCTCCCCAGAGGCCAGAGACAAAACTGCGTTCTCCACTAACAGAGGACACTGGCAGTTCAAGGTCCTGTGCTTTGGCCTGTGCAACGCTCCAGCTACTTTTGAGCGTTTGATGGACAGGGTGCTGGATGGCATCCCCCGACAGCAGTGTCTGGTATACCTCTGACATCCTGGCCCATGGCAGCTCCTTCCAGTCAGCCCTGGGGGGCGCTACGGCGTCTGCTGGAGAGGGTGGCTGCCGCAGGTCTGAAGCTCCACCCCGAGAAGTGCCACTTCATGAGGAGAGAGGTGTCCTTCTTGGGCCACCGAGTGGGGAAGGAGGGGATCAGCACCATGGAGGACAAGGTAGGGGCTGTCAGAGACTGGCCCACCCCTACCGACCAGCGACAGCTGAAGAGCTTCCTGGGCCTGGCCTCGTACTACAGGAGGTTTGTACGGGGCTTCTCAAGCGTTGCTGCTCCACTGAACCGCCTGCTGCCGAAGGACAAGGCTTTCAGAAAGAGGAGGAAGGGGAGCGCTACTAAGGTACACTATAGTATATTTTGGTAGATAGAAGGTGCTCTTTGGTAAAGGTGTAAATTGGTCATCAAAAAGAAAGGAGGACCAAGGCACTCTTCATATAATTAATTAAAATGCCTTTATTAGTATGGCATGTTCAATAGAAACAAAGTTGTTTAAAAACCGACGAGTTTCGGCTGCATGGCCTTCGTCAGGGAGTACAGAAAAAGGAGAATACAATGTCCTCTTTTGAAAGGCTTTTCCAATTAGCCGTAATTAGAAGAGGGAGTGGTTACCAAATTGGACACACCTAGTAAGCAATAATATACACATGAAAAGGTGAAATACTGTAGCTATGTTATCATGAGCATACAACTCCAAGCTAGAAGCATCAGAACACCCAGAGAGGCAGTTCCAACCCTAACCATGACTGGGAGAAGTGTCCAGAACAAGAAAGCAATATATTCCACAGTACACCAGACCACAGCAAAACATGAACAACTGTCCAAACATAGCTGAGAGCAATTGAGCAAAATGTCCACTAGATGACAGCAAATGGACCCATCACGCCCCTACAGGAAGGGTGAGAAATCCATATATTCATTTAAACCAGGGTATTTAGTGGCCTGTAGTTTGTAAATCCCAAAACTTTCCCTTTGGTTTAACTGTTTAAGACGGTCCCCTTTTCTAATAGAGGCCGGAACATGATCAATACCCATAGCTTGTAGGGAGGCAGGGTTGCCATGGTGTAAGGACTTGTAGTGCCTTGCCATGGGGTAGTCTTCATTGCCTACCCGTATGGCGTACTTGTGTTCCGCCAAGCGATCTTGAAGGGGTCTCTTTGTCCGTCCAATGTAGAACACCTTGCACTGTGGACATTCCAATCTATAGATGACATGAGTGGTTTTGCAGTTAATAAAATGCTTGAGGTAATACTCCATTTTAGAAGCTGTGTCAACAAAATACTTTTTCTGTGCAATATTACTGCAATGGTTGCACTGGTTACATTTAAAAGAGCCCTTGGGTTTGTGGTCAAGCCAAGTTTTTTGAGAGTCACCCGGAAGATAACTGTGGACTAATTTGTCATTTAGGGTAGGACATCTCTTAAAGCTTATGACTGGTAGTTCAGGAAAGACTTGGCGTAGTAGCGTATCACTTAAGGACAAGGCTTTCACTTGGACAGTGGAGTGTGGGGAGGCGTTCAACACCCTCAAACGTGCACTGATTGAGGCCCCCGTGCTCGCCCCCCCTGACCTCACCTTGCCCTTTATCCTGGACACAGACGCGAGCAATGTGGGCATGGGTGGGGTTCTGGCCCAGGTGGGGCCAGAGGGGCAGAGAGTGGTGGCGTACTTCAGCAAAACATTTGACAAACATGAGCGCCGCTACTGTGTCACCCGGCGGGAGCTCTTGGCTGTTGTGGCTTCCGTCAAACACTTCAAGTACTACCTGGGTGGTCTGCCCTTTACTGTAAGGACTGACCACTCTGCTCTCCAGTGGCTCATGTCTTTCAGAGAGCCAGAGGGGCAGGTGGCACGCTGGTTGGAGGAGCTTCAGCCGTATGACTTCACGGTGGTGCACAGGGCAGGGGCACGCCACTCCAACGCCGACGCCATGTCCCGTCGGCCCTGTACTGCAGACGGCTGCCGCCACTGTGGACGGAGAGAGGGACGGGAGAGAGAGCTGTGTGCAGAGGAGGGGGTCTGTGCCACAGTGTGTCGGGCGAGCGGGCCTGTCTGCTGTGAGCTGCAGACTGTCGACGTGGCTGAATGGGGGCAGCAGCAGGGACGGGACTCAGACCTACAGCCAGTGCTACAGTGGGTAGAGGCGCAGGTGAGGCCACCATTGGAAGAGGTGACAGCGCTCTCACTCGCAACCAAAGGGTTGTGGTCAAAGTTTGAGAGACTGCGGCTGGCTGATGGCGTGCTACAGCGGGCATGGAAGGAGTCAGCTACGGGAGAGGAGAAGTGGCAGGTGGTGGTCCCAAAAGCATTGCGGGAGGCTGTGCTCCAGAGTACTCATGGGGGGGTGGGGACTGGACACTTTGGGGTCACAAAAACACTGCGCAGTCTCCGTCAGGGCTTCTACTGGGGGCAGCACAAGAGGGATGTGGAGGACTTTTGTCGCCGCTGTGACAACTGCACAGCGAGAAAGGGCCCCCCAGGCCGCTCTCATGCTCAGCTCCAACAGTTCCCAGTGGGGGCTCCCATGGAGAGGGTGGGAGTGGATGTAGTTGGGCCGTTCCCCACCACAGACAGTGGAAACCGCTGGGTGCTCACGGCCATGGACTATTTCACAAAATGGCCCGAGGCCTATGCTCTGCCTGACCAGGAGGCAGAGACCATCGTCGACGCCCTGACAGCGGGGATGTTCAGCAGGTTTGGAGCGGCAGAGTCCATCCACAGCGACCAGGGCAGAAACTTTGAGTCCCGTGTGTTCGCCACCATGTGTGAGAGGCTGGGTATGCACAAGACCCGCACTACTCCTCTCCATCCTCAAAGTGATGGCCTTGTGGAGCGCTTCAACAAAACGCTTGGACAGCAGCTGGCCATCGTCTCTTCCAAACACCAGCGTGACTGGGACAAGCACCTGCCTATGGTCCTCATGGCATGCCGCTCCGCTGTCCAAGACTCCACCTCCTGCACGCCTGCCCTCCTCATGCTGGGGAGAGAGATCCGCACCCCTGCGGAGATGGCGTTTGGTCGGCCCCTGGATAGCCCTCATGTTCCCCCGGGGCCGGAGTATGCCCGGAGACTCCAGGACCGCCTGGAGACAGCCCACACCTTCGCCAGAGAGCAGCTGATGAATGCAGGTGTGAGGCAGAAGAGGAACTATGACGTGCACACCCGGGGAAGGTACTTTGTGGCTGGGGAGCTGGTCTGGGTCTACAGCCCGCCGAGGAAAAAAGGCAGATGCCCCAAGTTGGACAGTCACTGGGTGGGACCCTGCAGTGTCCTGGAGAGGGTAGGGGAGGTTGTTTACCGGGTGCAGCTTCCTCCCAGGGGGAGAAAGGTGGCACTGCACCGGGACAGGTTAGCCCCATACAGAGGGGCCTCTTCTCCCCAAACCCCAGGAACCCCCACAATTCCCCTCTCTGGCAATGACATTCTCCAGGCACCCACCCCCAGGTGCCGCAGATAAGGCTCCAGACAGCCTGCTCCCCCTGTCTCCCCCCCTGTGTCACCGCGTGGTTCCCCAGAGCCACGGACTGTATTACCCGTTCCGGCTTCCTTGTCCCCCATATCCCTGCCTTCATCCCCTGGTTCCCAGAGGGGCACTCTGCGACCATCACGGCCACGCAGGCAAAGGAGACCTCCGGGTCGCTTCAGAGACTTTGTTTGTTCCCTCGGGGACGAGGGACTTTGTGGTGGGGGGGCTGTGTAGCGACCCGCACAGACAGCTGTGTGTTATGTGTTAGGCTAGTAGGTGGTTGTGTTGTACTGACCAGTACCCAGTGTTCGCGGGGTCCGACATGTCAATCAACCTGCTATCTGCCAATCACGGGAATGCCTGGAATGTTCTGATGCCGGGCATCCTGGCGGTTGGCGGAGTGGCGTGGAGGTGGGTTGGGCAGGGGGATGGAGCATTGGAAGTTAAGACCAGGTTTCGCCTTTGTTCTCCCTCTTTACGTCTGGGCTTCACAAGAGAAGGTCACGATCGGCTTGTGGGTTATCTTCCATTTATTTGGCGTGTGCTACGGCCCAAACAGTAGCCTGTGTAAAGTTGGTTTAGTAAACCGTCAATTCGCAAACTCAAGTCTCTGTCTGGACAATTGTTCATTTATGATCTTGTCAGGTCATTACAGTATTGTACATGTAATGTTATGCCCCCCTTGGGAGTTCATAATAGTATTGCATGCTCTGGCAGGCTAAATAAAGAGGAAACCCTCCATTGCTGATTCAGTTTGTTGTAACATCTCGTCTGGACAGGTCACTATCCTTAGTTAGTTAGCTAGCGTCGAAGCTAACGTTAGCTAGTTCATTCTCTCAAAAGTGAGAATTTCTCTAGATTGGAAATTTACGTTAATGAGTGTGAAACCATGTTGGCTTTATGCAAAACGATATACAATATATGGGACAGAATATAGTTCAGGAAATAATACAAACCTAGTTCTGCCTAGTTAGAACATAACGTTAGCTCATGTTAGCTAGCTAGCTAACGTTATTGTACTGTAGCTCATACAACGCCAACGGTCAAACTCGGCTTTCTAATATGTACGTTAATTCTTCTGAACTATAGCTAACTAACGTAACAGATACCTTTTGAACTGTTGTCGCATGAGCGTTTGCAAAGTTTCCTGAAGAACTCCAGCAACAATGGGGATTCCTCGATGAACCCCACCTCCTAAGAAGTTCTTTGAAGAACCTTTTGGAGATGTTTTTCATTGCCAAGAACCCTAAGGTTTTCGTGGCGCGATGGGTAACGGTGGTTCGTGGTGACCGTTGTTGATGTGTGCAGAGGGTCCCTGGTTCGAGGCGAGGGACGGAAGCTATACTGTTACACACACTGACCTATATACCCCCAGGCAGGCATTTTCCCCCTCACATCCCACCCCCAGTACATGACTGCTGCACTCCCACCCCGCTACAGGACCTGCATATCAAGTGTGTGTGATATAACAGTGTGTGGTGTCTGCACACATGAACCTGGTAGTCAAAAGACAGCAAAGGCTCTCCCTTGCCACAAAGGAGGAACTTTAGTGCTGTTGATATTAATGTGTGTTAGTACTGCTGGAGGTGGGTTGCCATGGCAATGATCACTAAAAAGGGTGTTTGCTATGTTTCTCTCTGAATAGATGATTATAAATATGTTTGGACCAATACACCTTCTAATAAAAACATGAATGTGAAAAACTAAAGCAGGATACCATTGAAAAATTTACTGACTGGGAGCTTTTAATAGCAGCGCCTATCACCTAATCATGTCCATTAATTACATTTAAATAATTACAGGATAATTAACAACCATTTATGACAGAATAAGACTCCAGAATGAAAGAATAAGACACTATTTAGCCAATATTGAAGAATATGCAAGATATCATATCAAATTCAAGAAACAGATACCACATTTCATGCAGCAAAATGTGTGAGTGTGTGTGATTGAGAGAGAGAGAGAGATAGAGCGCGAGAGCTTCAGGGAGGGGGTTCTACAATGGGAGGAGACTCGTATGACGTTCGACTCAATTCATCTTTCCCAGCAGCGCAAATTTTCAAAGCGCGCACAGCTAATCATAGAATGATCGGTGTCGACTGCGCACGCACAACAATTCATTTTTGGGCACTCTAGAAAACACCAACCACCGGAATGAGTGAACGACTTGCCTACACTCCCATCATTTTATGTCCATTATTTTATTGCTTTGAGTAGAATGATTTTGCTTTTCTCCGCTGCAGTTTTTGCGTTGGATGGCATGCTATCTCAAGAAAGGACGAGCCCCTCTTCTCTCACAGAAGCATAGCATTTCTCTGCAAGAGAGAGACATACAAGCCCTATGCAGGTGAGCATTAGGCGAGCTAACTATAGAATGTCGCTTTGCATTTATTTATTTATTGTCTAGTGTTACTTGGAAAGTTAGGATTTTTTTGTTTGTTACATTGAGCAAATCGGTTACACACAAAGAATACGGAGAAAAACGCAGCGAGAGTCGAGAATCATAAGAGGACCTCTCGCGCAAGCCTCAACATCTCACCGAGTCTCACCCTCATACCTCAGGAAAAATGTCATCTCAAACTAGAGTCAAGAAGGACAAGGAGATCATAGGAGAATATGAAACGCAAGTCAAAGGTGGGTAATAAAGGATATGCAAATTAAGAAATGTTTTGATCTTGTGTGTGCATAAATAGCCGTGCAAGCTAAATGACACATGGAACACAAGTGGGAACGCATATAGGCTACTGTATTTTGAAACAAATAGTTGCAATACTACATTTCAATGAATCATAAGTAAATAACGTTTTGCTTTTGAGACTTTGCCTGCTTTGCCCCCTTATCAGTTCTGAGTGCAGTAGACTGAGAGTCCATCACTAGTTGGATATTTTATACCTGCTATAAGTTAGGTTACTCATTGGGTCAACCTAGTCTCAGAGCATTTCATATTATTCTGTATGTAAAACCGATCTCTCCATTTAGTATGAAATGTTACGTTTCATATGGTTATGTATTCATTTGTGGATTTCCAAATCTATTTTGTATGAAATGTTACAAATTACAAATCGTATGATATGTTACGAGTTTGAAAAATGTACAATATGTTAAGAATTTGCAAAACGTCTGATATGTAATGAATTACAATTTGTTGTTGCTAACATTGACTAGGTGATTAATGCTAATGTTAGCTAGAGGGCTAACGTTAGCTAGGCTATGGGTTAGTGTTAAGGTTAGGAGTTAGGTTAAAGAGTTAAGGGAAGGGTTAGTTAACATGCTAAGGAGTTGCAAAGTTGCTAAAAAGTAGTAAGAAGTTGCTAAAATGCTAAAGTTGTCCGTGATGAGATTTGAACATGCAACCTTTTGGTTGTTAGACGTTCACGTTATATGCCCACCCATCTACCCCAACCAACCACCCTACTTTAGTTTTTGCCTTAAGTAACCTTCTGTCTTATGTAACCCTACCAAACATGAAATATATTGTAACGATCCATGCTTTTGCAGCACAGTCGATAGCGAGCTGGACTTCGGGCTAGAAGGTTGAGGGTTCGAGACCTGCTCCCTGCTGTTTCATTACATTGGTGTCAGAAGTGATCGGACCTTGCATCCCCGACAATGCGTGTGCTTGGCCGGTGAGCGCATTCCTATAAGACGTAGAGTCGCAAGCTAGCGCGAGGACGCACTCTTTGAAAGGAGGGAGTAGTGTAACGAACATGGGTTTATAAGCGCGGAAATCGACTCGAGCATGAGCATGCTTTTGCGACACAGTCGATAGCGCGCTGAACTTCGGGCTATAACGTCGAGGGTTCGAGACCTGCTTCCTACCTGTTTCATTACTAATTTGACTGTTCAAAATGTATGTTTACTATGTTACGTCTAGTCTATGAGACCAGGCAGATTGGGTTGGCATTGGTGGTTGGTTTGGTCACCTTCATCATCAGCATCACTATTCTTTGTAGCTATTTTGCAGGTGATATGTCAATGATCTTCTATCGGCCTATTGATTAGGACCCATTAATAAGGCCAGTGGACATGTGGGAGAGACCACAAATGTTTGAATGTTTCCTCCTTATGATGACGGCCGGTTCTGATACAGTCTGGATTCGAACCAGGGTGTCTGTAGTTATGCCTCAAGCACTGAGATGCAGTACCCTACACCGCTGCACCACTCGGGAGCCAGATATGACAGCTATGATGGTATGAGGGCCAGATTGGGAATATAGCAATGACACCGGGGTTAACATCCCTACTCTACGATAATTGCCATGGGATCTTTAGTGACCACAGAGATTCAGGACACCCATTTAATGTCCCATCTGAAAGACAGCACCCTACACAGGGTAATGTCCCCAATCACTGACCTGGGGCATTCAAATATTTTTAGACCAGAGGAAAAAGTGCCTCTTACTGGCCCTCCAACACCACTTCCAGCAGCATTTGGTCTCCCATTGAGGGACCAACCCTGCTTAGTTTCAGAGAAAGCAGTGGTATGCAGGGTGGCACGCACACACAGACAGACAGATGAATGATTAATAAAGTAATCTACATTATATTGCATGTGTCACCTTCGGAATAGGGCACAAACAAATATCCCAGCTCTCAGAATGTCATTATAATTAAATATAAACATACATACCCCTACAGTATGTGTTTTTCAGCAATCTGGCTGATGCTTATGAAGTGACAGAGCATCGGAGCATCAAGGAGCATCAAGCAAGAAAACTAACTTGACCAGACCACAGAGTGTTGCCTGCCTACAGCAACATGACCCTGTTTCCTCTGCAGAGAGTGTGTGTGTGTGTGTGTGTGTGTGTGTGTGTGTGTGTGTGTGTGTGTGTGTGTGTGAGAGAGAGGTGGAGGGGAAGGGGGTCTTTGCTATCTGTGCTGTGACTGAACAGCATGGCAGGTCTTGTGGGGTCTATATTCAGGCTTATGTGGCTTCTGCTCTGAACAGATGTTTTACCCTATCATGGCATCTAACACGTCTCCCCAGAGTCCAGGCAGCTGACACTCACAGGGGACATATCTAGGTCTGGCTGATGGGTCTTGTCATGTGGATGATAGGCTCTTAAGGTGTTATGAAATAAAAAGATACAGATGTTGTTTTTCATGCCGCTTATAGTGAAATGTTATGATAATTTCTTTGAATCTTTATGCCCTGTTGTGTTTTTGCCTCTTGGTTCTTTTGACCAATCACATCAGGTCTTTTCACGTAAGCACTTTTTCAGAGCTGATCTGACTGGTCAAAAGACCAATTAGTGAAAAAATATCAGAATTGGGCTGCCTGTCTAAACGCAGCGTTAGAGAATCTATATATATTTTATTGTCACATACACCAGGTAGGTGCATGTGTTGTTTTACAAGATCAGCCATAGTAGTAGAGCACCCCTGGAGCAAATTAGGTTTAAGTGCCTTGCACAAGGGCACATCAGCAGATTTTTCAGCTTGTCGGCTCTGGTTGAACCAATGACTTTTCTGTTACTTGCCCAACGCTCTAACCACTAGGCTACCTACCGCACTAGACCCTAATTAGGCAAAAGTAGGTTTAGTTTATTTGACAGAATGTCTTACTCTGGGCCATACAGTATTAAAGTTCTGGTAACAATAATGTAGCTGTTCATATGATCTGTGATCAATTAGACTGAATGTGTTTACTCTCACTGTTCACACCCTATAATAGTGTGGATGAACACACTTCGGCTGGCATCAACTGGCCTTCTGTTGCCTGGACCTGCCTCACTGCACCTTTCTGTACATAGTTCTGTTTCATTGATTTCAAAGTCTGGGATTATCTCTAATTTAGTGATGGATCACCGACTGAGAGATTGAATTTGTGATTTAGGCCTGAGATAAAGACTATTAGGGAATTCTGTTGGGGTTGACGCTGGGGATTTGTATCTTATTATTGTCAAGCATGTTAATCTGTTTTTCACCATGTTTATCACTGGGCTGGGCGAGACATGTTTTCAATGATGATCATATCAATGATGCAGTTTCACCCAGTGCCGTCCTAGATAATCCAGCCCTGTGCTGCTGTCACTGTGTTCCTATGCATTTCAGGGTAGTGGCCGTGGGGTGTAAAATTCAAAGGAGGCAAATAAGAGAATGAGCTAGATCATTAAGAATAATGAAGAGGGAGAGAGAGAGAATCCATCTTGATCAATGTGAACTGTATTCTACTACTGTAGAAATGGGAAGACAGGGAATATTTTAGCATGCTTCATGAAATGCTGTAAATAATGTAAGCCATCCAAATGAACCATGAAGGGAGAGAGGCTGCAGGTTGCCTAGCAGTTAGAGCACCAAAAGGTTGCTTGTTCGAATCCCCAAGTATTTTTTTTAAACAACTCATATAGCACTCTAACAGTAATCAAAATGCAATAAATATATATGTATCCTGGAAGAATTTAAACACGATATACTAAGAATAATATACAGCACTAGATACAGTATATTAGAGTGAGCTTCATATGTCAAGAATCCAGTATATAAATAAATACCTGGTGTGTATAAACAGTGTAACTAAATACAAAGAACAGTGGTAGAAATATTAGAATAATGGAAGCCTTGCTCTTGTTCTATAAAGCCTGGCTGTGTGTAAGACAAGAGGGTAAGGGAGAGACTGATGCTAATTTATGGAGAAATCCTCCTCATCACTCTTTCTCAGCTGCTCAAACACACGGAGGGTCTCCGGCCACCAACACAGGGGGGCTCTGACATCAGTTGGTTAACAATGGCAGCTTTCTCTTTCTCTAGTGCCCAGCCACTGTTTGCTACCATGATTAGATTCAGTTTGTGAAGTGGCACATGTCATATGGTGAGTTATTGCACTTTGGGGTTGGATGATGTATACAAGAAAGAGAGAGGATTGATAATCAGTGGTGCCTTTCTGATAGGCCATGGCAAGCACAGCTGGCTCCTGCAAGGTTGCTTGGTTTGTATTGCTAGAACATTGCTAGAATGGTGTCAGTGAATCAGTGAATGACTTTAATAGTCATTTGAGTTCACGAGGATGATTTCAAAATGGACTGTATCCATTTTCATTTGAACTAAACTTTCCATACATGTTTGCCCATGGTAGAAGTGGTCAGAAAGTTACTTTGCCAAAATATTTAAGAGAGAGATGCTCAAAGTTGACCTATTTTGCATACCCCACCCTACCATGAGACATCCATGTCTTTGTCACTGAAAAATATTAACTGTTGCGATTTATTTAATTTGAACAGCTTACAAACTTGTCAAACTATTTGATAATGTCTTGAAAAACGTTTTTTTCAAATAAATCTTGTCATTTTTTTAACCTTGTGAATGTCAATTATCTAAACTTTTTCATATTCGCATATGTTGTAGTTTAGAGCCTATTTTACATAATCTGAGGTGTTTGTGTTGTGCCCACCATCGGGTGAGACACAACATACTATAATCTCAGCTCCTTCTTGTTCATCCGTTACTGCTTACATGGAAGCTTCTCTCTGCTTCCTACTCTGTTAGATTGGCTTGATAAAAAACTAATTTCTGCTGCATTTCTACCGCTTGTTCTCTCCCCTTTCATAATTCCTTCTAAACCACTCAGTTGTGTAGCCGGGCCTTACGGCACAGCTCCCGTGGCATGGTTGTCTTGTTAATGGTCCATTTTCATTAGATTTGTCTGTTACTTATCATGGGCTGTTATTTTTCCCTCTCCCCCTACGCCCAGCCCTTGCTATGGGGCAGTAGGTTACCTGTCTTGTTGGCAGCCTTACACACACACACACACACACACACACACACACACACACACACACACACACACACACACACACACACACACACACACACACACACACACACTCTCTGCAGAGGAAACAGGGTCATGTTGCTGTAGGCAGGCAACACTCTGTGGTCTGGTCAAGTTAGTTTTCACACCTTTGGGTTCAGGTTTCCACTGCTGGGCTTTTGAGAAGCCGTTCTCTGCAGGTTCTCCTCAGCCAGACCAAAAGCAAACAAACTCAACCTGTTCTGCAGATTCAATCAAATCTGAGTGGGATTTAATGAACATCTCACTTAGCAGGTATACCCAACAGCACTCTGTCTGTGTAATTTCAATGTTACCCAGAGGTCTGCTTAACATCCCTGGGATATTTAGAGTCAACCCTAGTGATCACACCATTACTATTACTGAGATACAGTCAGAGATGTGTACTGTACATACTGTACTGCACAGGTACATCTAGTCTTCAGCCCTTCAGTGAAATTATGTGAATAGTTAGAGAATAAATACTATTTTGCACGTCTGACAATAAGAATTAAGAACTTTCGTAAGTTTAGCTTGGAACAGAACACCACTATGTTTATATATGTTTCTGATTGTCCCTGTGCTCTTCTGTTTTGCCTTAGCAAATTACTTTTAAAGTAACTGTCTAGTAAAAATCTAAATTTTAAAAGTTAATTTATTCTGTTTACTCATACCCAAATAATGTTGTTGACTCATCCTATACTCGTATTTGTGGACAAAGCATAAATTGAAGAAAAGAACACTTTAAAAAAACAAACACCTCAAACAGACCGTTCTAAAAATGCTTGCAATTTCCTCATAGAGGATGAGCTGGCCAATCAGCGTTCTACTCTCATGAATATTATTAATGATTAATGACGGTATACATGTAAAGGTCGTCACGCTGCTTTCCTATCAACTACCACTTCCTCCTGATTTGGCACACACAGATTCTCGAACCCAGGCCCTCTGTCTTGCTAGCACATGTGACCTGGTAAATAATTGGTCTAGCCTAAATGAAACAAATTCAGATAGTAGATTTGTATCTGATTTTGAATAGCCTAGAAATAGGGCATTTTTTGTATTTTCATAATGAATAGGCTGACACATTGCCTTTAGCTACAGAATATCTCACCACAGTGAGTTTCCATCTCCTCCTTTCTATCCTTCATTCCTTTCTCCAGCGGGCAGAGGGGCTGTCAACAGTGTTTTGTTGTGAAAACATGTTGCTATTGATGTACCAAACAGATTTCACTTGGTTTCCCAAATTAAGCACTGGGTAGCTGTAGGAATAAGGTTGGAGAGCCCATGGCATACAGAATACTGGCGGAATATCACCTGTCACTACCTGACATGAGTGAAAAACATACCTGCGGAAAAGTGGCCTCCACTATTCCAGTGCTTATGGATGACATGTCTTTTTTGACTTGCCCTTGTTCTTGCCCATTTGATAATAGGCCAGTCTATATCAAAACACATGTTACATATAAGTAAAGACAAGATTACATTGAGAATAGTCTGATGGGTGAAAATATGATCAGTTGATGAGAGAACAGCATGTGCAGCCTGAGGCAACGAACAGAGCACAAGCTTTTTTAGTGACTTTCTGAAACCATCAGTAGTCTGGAGTCGCACCATGCAGCCCATATATCTTTTGATTTCTAACACATTATGAGGTTTGTATCAACTCTAAATCTACATGTATTATACAATAATGGCACAGGACACAAGACTTATCTTGTGTGCTAAATGAACTAGCCTACTGCCGATGGCATGGCACATAGCCAGATAGTATACAGTAGGTTAACTCATATTCTGTTCTTCTGAAATACATTTTCATCATATCATAATTATTGTGATGGTGTATATTCAATTGATTTATTAGACTGTAGATATCATGACACAAGGCGAGACCCAGATGCAGACACAGGAGGCAGATGGTTGGAGTCTTACAATATTTATTAATTCAATAGGGGAATTCAATAGGGGAAGACAGGAGAATGGTCGTAGACAGGCAAAAGGGTCAAACCCAGTTCAGATGTTACGATTGTCGTCGAAATGATCGGACCAAGGTGCAGCGTGGTAGGCGTACATTTTATTTTTATTAAAAATGAACACCCAAAAACAACAAAGGAAAACAAATGTAACGTTCAGTAGGCTACACAGAGCTGTACAAAAACAACATCCCACAAACTAAGGTGGCAAAACAGGCTGCCTAAGTAGGATTCCCAATCAGAGACAACGATAGACAGCTGCCTCTGATTGGGAACCACACTCGGCCAAAAACAAAGAAATATAGAACATAGAATGCCCACCCAAATCACACCCTGACCTAACCAAATAGAGAAATAAAAAGGCTCTCTAAAGGTCAGGGCGTGACATCAGAGTCCAAAAGATACCGAAGGACAGGCAGAATCAAGGTCAGGCCAGGCAGGATGATCAGGCAGGTGGGAAAGAAGTCCAGAGTCAGGCAGTGGTCAAAACCGGGAGGACTATCAAAAAGAGAATAGCAAAAGGAGTATGGTAAAAACACACTGGTTGACTTGACTAACGTACAAGACGAACTGGCGCAGAGAGACAGGAAACACAGGGATAAATACACTGGAGACAATAATGAGGACAGGTGAAACTGATCAGGGTGTGACAGTAGATGTTCGAAAGGCGCTCATCAGTGTCTTGTACAGCTGTATGCGTGGAGGCCTGCAGATGCTAAATGTGTTTGTTTACCGTGAGACGGGCAGTCTTTTGCATGACAATAACCGTCTGACAAAATGTATTGACCACCACAGCCCTAGGTACACCCACACCATTCCAACACAGAAAAGTTGCTTTTAAACATACCCAATTACCATTTTTTTTGGAAGGAAAACTATTTCCCTCCTATTGTAATTATTTATTGGTCATATTTAATAGAAATCTGGAAAGATTGGACAGATACTTTAAAGCTTTATTGTATTGCAATAAAGCATAGAATAATTTGAAGTCTTTGACATGGAATAATTGTTTCCAGCGCAGCCAAATTTGTCATGGCTGCGCTGCTGGTGAATGTGCTTAACAAGGCATGTGCTTTGTTATTTCATATCACGCCGTCCCAAACTTAGTTTTAGGCTTGCTGATTTTATTGACTATGAGCTTTGGTTTAACAATGATGACATTCCATTTGAAATATGTGAAGTTGGGAGTGTCTGTATGTTTTGCTTTTTCTACAATGTAGAAAATAGTAAAAATAAAGAAAAACCCTTGAATGGGTAGGTGTGTCCAAACTTTTGACTGGCACTGTATATACTTTTTATATTCTCCTTTATTATTTTCCCCTAACCCTACCACCCCTCCCCTAATTGGAGTAAACTAATGGACAAAAACACTTCCAGCTTATACGTACTATATATATTTTACGGACACAGTATATTTTACAATAGTTGTCTTTTGTTTGTTTTGGTTTTTACTTGAGTAATTTTCTATTAAGGTTTCTTTACTTTTACTCAAGTATGACAATTGGGTACTTTTTCCACCACTGATTATGTATCCGGGTAAGTCCAAGAAGACTAGCTTCTTATTTCCCTTTGTTGATAACCAACCATAATCAACAGTATGAATATTTGGCATTAATAATTATTCTAGATCAGTTGTCATTAGTTTTCTGTGCCATGATCCACTTAATAATCAAAACAAGATTTCTGGCCACAGTGTACTGAGCATAGTGTGAAGGAATTGGGCCGTGAGTACCAACCAGTGGGTCCCAACTATGTGGTTTATATGATGTCTATGGTCCAAACCACCATCGTGAGGCACTGGTCTACATTAGATCACTGTAAACTATGATAAGGCCCTGCCTCACCATAAAGGTCAATGTGTTGGCCAACTTAGCCAATGCAATCAGTGTTTGCTGTACTGTAGTTGTCCTGGTCCCAATTGGCCAAATCTGAAGTGACTGAAGCTGCTTACAACAAATTGCTAGTTTGTAGACATTTTCCATGGATTACATAAATAATCAGGCCTTTGTTGAAAAGCAAAGGCTTCTGCTTAATGTGTGATCTGCAGGGTATTACTTTCTCATTTGTCTGTTACAATAACAGATTAGTCCCCAGGTTCAAGCGTTATGTTTGCCTCCGTATTGATGTAGTACACATTGGCCTACAGTCAGTATACGACTGGAATGAGATTGAATTTTCCTTAATACTTACTGCCATTTCAATACATGATCTCACACAACTCAGCGTGCAGTCAGTTTTATGTGCTCGAAAGAATTGTAAGTGAGACAAAAGCTCCAAAAACCATTACAGAAAGGGAAGGGAAAAAATCCTAAATAAAGTGTGTGCTCCGGGAGCACGGCCAGGCAGGGGAAATGATTGCATGGTCTTGAGGCCACATTAGTTCCTAGCCAAGGAATTTCCATGGAGGACACAGCGGGGCCACTCTACTTTTCAGATGATTTAACCTCTCTGTCTCTGAGATGGCCAGCGGTGAGGAGTGCTAAAATAACACTGACGTCCTACAACCAGTAACATTAGCAACAGCAAACTGCCAACTCTTAGCTAGACCTACTGCACTTCACAAAATAGGAAGAGAGAAAAAGTTTTTTTAAATTAATAAACTCCTAATTATCCTTGGATCTGGCTGATTAACAATATGATATAGCAATAAAGCACGTGCCATAAAACATTGATAATGAATGAAAACACCAATTAGCTGAGACAGCTATTAGCAGCACAGAAGAGATGTACTGTAGCATCGCAGCAAAGACTCCCATTATACATTACTGAAGATCTAGAAGAGCACATTTGTCAAGTGACTAAACGTAGGTGGTGTTCCTGCTAGCAGTCTACTCTAGATGGATGTATTAGATCAAGAGCACTGTGGAGCTAAATCATCTTCTTGGCCTATGAGCCCATTCAATCCGGCCTGCAGGTGGTTTAAGTAAAACAAGTATTATAATCGACATTGAAATTACTAAAACCTAATCGAAACTCTGTAGAAATGATAAAGGACCTACTTTTATTGTCATTTCACTGTGTCCAGCTTGCTAACAGTCATCAAAACAAATCGGAAATTGCAAAAGCGATGGTTAGAGAACTAATGGCTAATTTTGACGACCAGGAAATATCATAAATTTTAAGTGTGTTTCTACGGATCTCAGTGAAGACCGAATACGGTCTGCGGGAAAAATGAGTTTGACACCCCTGGCTGATACATTCACTTAACATCAACATACATTATACTGCACTATGGCTCAATGATGAATCCATGTGTAGAGAGGATTGTTTTAACAAGTAGCCCCATGGAATGTCTGAGGCTCATGACTGTGGAGCAAAGGGGAGACGTTAGGCTGTGTTTTGTGAATTGCTCCATTGTGCTCCACAGGTGAGCCCCACAGCAGAACAGTTCCCAGCACTGACATTAAGACACAATCCAGGCGTTCCGGTACCGCTTGCTGTGCAGTAGCAGAGAGAATAGTCTATGACTTGGGTGACTGGAGTTTTTGAAAAAAAATTGGGCCTTCCTCTGACACCGCCGAGTATATAGGTCCTGGATGGCAGGAAGCTTGGCCACAGTGATGTACTGGGCCGTACGCACTACCTTCTGTAGCGCCTTGCGGTCGGATGCTGAGCATTTGCCATACCAGGCGGTGATGCAACCAGTCAGGATGCTCTCGATGGTGCAGCTGTATAACTTTTTGAGGATCTGGGGACCCATGCCAAATCTTTTTAGTCTCCTGAGGGAGAAAAGGTGTTGTCGTGCCCTCTTCATGACTGTCTTGGTGTGTTTGGGGCACGATCATCTGTTGGTGATGTGGACACCAAGGAACTTGAAGCTATCAACCTTTTCCACTACAACCTATTCGGTTCTCCTTTTCCTGTAGTCCACGATCAGCTCCTATGTCTTGCTCATCATTGAGGAAGAGGTTGTTGTCCTGGCACCACACTGCCAGGACTCTGACCTACCTATAGGCTGTCTCATTGTTGTTGTGTTTTCAGCAAACTTAATGATGGTGTTGGAGTCTTGCTTAGCCATGCAGTCGTGGGTGAACAGGATGTACAGGAGGGGACCAAGCACACACCCCTGAGGGGACCCAGTGTTAAGGATCAGCGTGGCAGATGTGTTGTTGCCTTACCATTTGCGGGCAGCCCGTCGGGAAGTCCAGGATCCAGTAGCAGAGGGAGGTGTTTAGTTCCAGGGTCCTTAGCTTAGTGATGAGCTTCGTGGGCACTATGGTGTTGAATGCTGAGCTGTAGTCAATGAACAGCATTCTCACATAGGTGTTCCTTTTGTCTAGGTGGGAAAGGGCAGTGTGTAGTTCGATTGAGATTGCTTCATCTGTTGAGGCGGTATGCGAATTGGAGTGGGTATATGGTTTCTCAGATGATGGTGTTGATGTGAGCCATGACCAGCCTTTCAAAGCACTTCATGGCCACCGACGTGAGTGCTGCGGAGCGGTAGTCATTTAGCCAGGTTACCTTCGCTTTCTTGGGCACAGGGACTATGGTGGTCTGCTTGAAACATGTAGGTATTACAGACTCAGTCAGGGAGAGGTTGAAAATGTCAGTGAAGACACTTGCCAGTTGGCCCGCACATGCTCTGAGTACACGTCCTGGTATTCCGGCTGGCCCCTCGGCCTTGTGAATGTTGACCTCTTTAAAGGTCTTTCTCACATCGGCTACGGAGAGCGTGATCACACAGTTGTCCGGAACAACTGGTGCTCTCATGCATGCTTCAGTGTTGCTTGCCTTAAAGCGAGCATAAACGGCATTTACAGTGGTTCCTCCTGTAAAAGTTGCGTCGTACTGCAGCACACCTTGCGGGCTGCCGCAGAATTCTATGGCATGTTATTTAAGTGTCAGCCGTTGTTGCCATTAATGCTAGTTAATGCTAGTTTGACCACCAGAGGGCATCTTTGAGAAGCATTTTACTTTTTTATATTGGCTGTACTAGAGAATTTAAGTAAGGACATATTATATGGGATTTATTTTAAGAAATATATTTTAATTAATTTGTTTCATATTATGGTGTTTCTATTCCACGAAAAACGAAACCCTCAGGGTTTCCATTAGGAAAATATGGCGCTGTACAACGTGATTGGTCGGGAGTAGGCTACAGTACTAAGAGCAAAAATATCTTAACATTTCCACACCCTAATTGTGTTCTAACCAATACCTAAATGGATATTCAGTGGAAATAAAAATCTCATTGATTTATCAAGACCAGTCCCCATGCTTGTCTCAGAACAGCTCAAAACGGTACTGAAATAGTTGACCACACACGGGTAGGCTATTGCTTGAAATCGTATTGCTTCTTTCTTAAATATGCTTTAAATGCCACATTGTCACAAATAATTGAACACACACAATTCTTAAAACTCTGAGAAGGGTAATAGGAGGTGATCTGCACTTCATATTAAACTGACATTCTTATTGCTCTGGTACTGTGTGTTTCGATCCTCTCATTCACTCACTCACTCACTCACTCACTCACTCACTCACTCACTCACTCGCACTTGCTGTCTTGACCTCTAAATGCTCAGCTATGAAAAGCCAACTGACATTTACTCCTGTGGTGCTGACCGGTTACACCCTCTATAACCACTGTTTATATTATTTGACCCTGCTGGTCATCATTTTTACATTGTATTCAATTTCCAGTGAGTGAGCCATCGATTCACTGATGGTTGAAGATGATGGGTGATCGGCAAATGCAGTATGGATTCTGCTGGCATCACAGCACAACATCAGCATCACTCTAATCACAGTCAGAAGACAGTTGAAGAAACTTGAGTGGACTTATGGAAAGGGTCTGTAAGCCATACACTACCGGTCAAAAGTTTTAGAACACCTACTCATTCAAGGGTTTCTTTATTTTTACTATTTTCTACATTGTAGAATATTAGTTAAGACATCAAAACTATGAAATAACACATATGAAATTATGTAGTAACCAAAGAAGTGTTAAACAAATTCTTCAAAGTAGCCACCCTTTGCCTTGATGTCAGCTTTGCACACTCTTGGCATTATCTCAACCAGCTTCATGAGGCATTCACCTGGAATGCATTTCAATTAACAGATGTGCCTTGCTAAAAGTTAATTTGTGGAATTTCTTAATGCATTTGAGCCAATCAGTTGTGTTGTGACAAGGTAGGGTTGGCATATAGAATATAGCCCTATTTGGTAAAATACCAAGTCCATTTTATGGCAAGAACAGCTCAAATAAGCAAAGAGAAACGACAGTCCATCATTACTTTAAGACATGAAGGTCAGTCAATCTGGAAAATTTCATGAACTTTCAAAGTTTCTTCAAGTGCAGCCGCAAAAACCATCAAGCGCTTTAATGAAACTTGCTCTTATGAGGACCGCCACAGGAAAGGAAGACCCAGAGTTACCTCTGCTGCAGAGGATACGTTCATTAGAGTTAACTGCACCTCAGATTGCAGCCCAAATTTTTTTCCCACTGAGTTCAAGTAACAGACACATCTCAACATCAACTGTTCAGAGGAGACTGCGTGAATCAGGCCTTAATGGTTGTATTGCTGCAAAGACTTGCTTGGGACAAGAAACACGAGCAATGGACCTTAGACCGGTGGAAATCTGTCCTTTGGTTAGTTGAGTCCAAATCTGAGATTTTTGATTCCTACCGCCGTGTCTTTGTGAGACAGAGTACGTGAACGGATGATCTCCGCATGTGTGGTTCCCACCATGAAGCATGGAGGAGGCGGTGTGATGGTGTGGGGGTGCTTTGCTGGTGACACTGTCAGTGATTTATTTTGGAATTTAAGGCGCACTTAACCAGCATGGCTACCACAGCATTCTGCAGCAATACATCATCCCATCTGGTTTGTACTTAGTGGGGCTATCATTTGTTATTCAACAGGAAAATGACCCAAAGCACACCTCCAACTGTGTAAGGGCAATTTTACCAAGGAGAGTGATGGAGTCCTTCATCAGATGACCTAGCCTCCACAATCACCCAACCTCAACCCAATTGAGATGGTTTGGGATGAGTTGGACTGCAGAGTAAAGGAAAAGCAGCTAACAAGGGCTCATATGTGGGAACTCCTTCAAGACAGTTAGAAAAGCATTCCAGGTGAAGCTGGTTGATAGAATGCCAAGAGTGTGCAAAGCTGCCATCAAGGCAAAGAGTGGCCACTTTGAAGAGTCAAAAATATATTTTGATTTGTTTAACACTTTGTTTTGGTTACTATGTGATTCCACATGTGTTATTTCATAGTTTTGATGTCTTCACTGTTATTCGTTCACAAAAACACCCTGTGGCGTACTGCACTAGCATCGAATAGTGCCCGCTATATCCACTTTTCAGGGATGTCAGGAACCAATACACACGGTCAGCAAAGGCTAGCTTTTTCAAACAGAAATTTGCATCCTGCAGCACTAATTCCAAAAATGTTTGGGACACTGTAAAGTCCATGGAGAACAAGAGTACCTCCTCCCAGCTTCCCACTGCACTGAGACTAGGAAACACTGTCACCACTGATAAATCCACGATAATCGAGAATTTCAATAAATATTTCTCTACGGCTGGCCATGCTTTCCATCTGGCTACCCCAACCCCGGCCAACAGCTCTGCACCCTCCCGCAGCAACTGGCCCAAGCTCCCCACCGCTTTTCCTTCACCCAAATCCAGACAGCTGATGTTCTGAAAGAGCTGCAAAATCTGCATCCCTACAAATCAGCTGGGCTAGACAATCTGGACCCTCTCTTCCTAAAATTATCCGCCGCCATTGTTGCAACCCCTATTACTAGTCTGTTCAACCTCTCTTTCGTATCGTCTGTGATTCCTAAAGATTGGAAAGCGGCCGCGGTCATCCCCCTCTTCAAAGGGCTGGTCACGGGTGCACCTCAGCCATGCTCAAGGTCGTAAACGATATCATAACCGCCATAAAAGACAGTACTGTGCAGCCGTCTTCATCAACCTGGCCAAGGCTTTCGACTCTGTCAATCACCGTATTCTTATCGGCAGACTCAACAGCCTTGTTTTCTCTAATGACTGCCTCGCCTGGTTCATCAACTACTTCTCAGATAGAGTTCAGTATGTCAAATCAGAGAGCCTGTTGTCCGGACCTCTGGCATCTCTATGGGGGTGTCACAGGGTTCAATTCTCGGGCCGACTCTTTTCTCTGGATATATCAATGATGTCATTCTTGCTGCAGGTGATTCTTTGATCCACCTCTACGCAGACGACACCATTCTGTATACATCTGGCCCTTCTTTGGACACTGTGTTAACAAACCTCCAAACGAGCTTCAACGCCATACAACACTCATTCTATGGCCTCCAACTGCTCTTAAATGCAAGTAAAACGAAATGCATGCTCTTCAACCAATCGCTGCCCGCACCTGCCCGCCCGTCTAGCATCACTACTCTGGACGGTTCTGACTTAGAATATGTGGACAACTACAAATATCTAGGTGTCTGGCTAGACTGTAAACTCTCCTTCCAGACTCACATTAAGCATCTCCAATCCAAAGTTAAATCTAGAATCGTCTTCCTATTTCGCAACAAAGCCTCCTTCACTCATGCTGCCAAACATACCCTCGTAAAACGGACTATCCTACCGATCCTTGACTTCGGCGATGTCATTTACAAAATAGCCTCCAACACTCTACTCAGCAAATTGAATGCAGTCTATCACAGTGCCATCCGTTTTGTCACCAAAGCCCCATATACTACCCACCACTATGCTCTCGTTGGCTGGTCCTCGCTACATATTCGTCGCCAAACCCACTGGCTCCAGGTCGTCTATAAGTCTTTGCTAGGTAAAGCTCGGCCTTATTTCAGCTCACTGGTCACCATAGCAACACCCACCCGTAGCACGCTCCAGCAGGTATATTTCACTGGTCATCCCCAAAGCCAATTCTTCCTTTGCCTGCCTTTCCTTCCAGTTCTCTGCTGCCAATGACTGGAACGAATTACAAAAATCACTGAAGTTGGAGACTTATATCTCCCTCACTAACATTAAGCATCAGCTGTCAGAGCAGCTTACCGATCGCTGCAGCTGTACACAGCCCATCTGTAAACAGCCCATCCAACCAACTACCTACCTCATCCCCATATTTGTTTTTGTTTTTCTGCTCTTTTGCACCCCAGTATTTCTACTAGCACATCCTCATCTGCACAAATATCAATCAAGTGTAAATTGCTAAATTGTAATTACTTCGCCACTATTGGCCTATTTATTGCCTTACCTCCTTACTTCATTTGCACACACTGTATACAGATTTTTCTATTGTTATTTACTGTCTGTTTGTTTATCCCATGCGTAACTCTGTGTTGTTGTTTTTGTCGCACTGCTTTGCTTTATCTTGGCCAGGTCGCAGTTTTAAATGAGAACTTGTTCTCAACTGGCCTACCTGGTTAAATAAAGGTGAAATTGACTGGTACATAACATTAGACAGTAGACAGTACTGTATTGCTCCAAATTATGTTCAGGGTTAATGCTAGGGAAATATAAAGCCATTGTATTTACTAGCTTGGCTAAGGGATGTGTTTCAGAGCAGTAATAATACAAAGGAATAACACAAGATTATGTTTTTATATTGACATTATTTGATACATCAAATGCCTCAGCTGCTACACACCCAGAAACAGAAAGAGAGAATAACATTCATGTCATGTCACAAGAAGTGAACCTACACGTGCCTTCTCACCCCACTCCCGCACCTATCCGCATTTCCCCACCCTGCTCTCCTCCAATCAGCTGCTCCCAAGAGACACGTGCACGCCTGCGTTGCCATGGAGACACCATGTGGCCCATTCTCCGTAGTCCTCCATGGCAGCTGGTGCCTGGATACGGCTGTGATTGATGGGTTGTGTTGTGAAAGGACGTGTCTGGTGCGCCAGGGTCTTTGCTTCCATGAGCTTCAGCCCTGTGTAGCATACTGACATTGTGATGATGATGCTCAGGAAGGAGAGAAAATCAATGGTTAGGAAAGATGAGAGGGCGAAAGAGACTGGCCGTGATTTCTCTGTCACTGTAAAGTGGTCTGTCTGACTGAACTTCTGGACTTGTGATGTGGAGATGACATTTATAGTCTAAAGGTCCTATTTATTGTCCTCCATATTTCCTTCCTTTTAGATATTTCACGGTGTTCCACTCGATAGGTAACTGTTTGAAGAAATCGAGATAGAAGGAATTGGCAATTGAAAGGGAATCAGATATCACCTAGCAAATAATACTTTACTCAAGCAATCTTCACATAATATTATGACTATGATTGGCAAATCTCCACCATAACATGTTGCTAGTTAGTGGTGCACACTAGTAGCGCTTCAATCAGTGATGTCACTCGCTCTGAGACGTTGAAATAGTTGTTTCCCTTGCTCTGTAATGGCCGTGGCTTTTGTGCCGCAATAGGTAACAATGCTTTTTGGTTCAAGCCCAGGTTGGGGTGAGGAGAGGGACAGAAGTAATACTGTTACACATGCAAGAAGACACAGGGCTACTTCACCTTTTATTTAATTTATTTTTATTTAACCTTTATTTAACTAGGCAAGTCAGTTAAGAACAAATTCTTATTTACCATGACGGCCTACCCCGGCCAAAGCACCTATAAGCATGTGACAAATGTTTATTCAATGCAGAGGGAATATTTATCCCTCCCTAGGTTGAACTGTATCAATCTCATTTCAACATGAGTTCCTAATAAGAACCAGAAGGTAATGACCAGGGATACATGATTAACAGGCAGACAGACACACGGCTCTCTGCTTTAGGATGCTCCATCAGTTGGGTCCTGGCCAGCCATTGATCAGCCTCTGCTGCTACTGCCTTATCATGTGGTACCAGAGCAGAGAGGCTGTGCCATGCTGCAGTGGTCTGGGTGAATCAGCCACTGGAGAGAGAGGGCAGACAGACAGAGAGGGCAGGCACTAGGGAGAGACAGACATACAGAGAGGGCTGGCACTAGGGAGAGACAGACAGACAGAGAGGGCTGGCACTTGGGAGAGACAGACAGACAGAGCCCTACAGCAGGGATAGACACAGAGGAAGAGGGGAAAACTGAGCCTGGAGGAGGGAGAGAAGGTTACACAGACAGGGATACTATGTCTACCACACCTACCTAAAGCTGGCAATGGAAGAGGATAAGAGTGCAATGATGAGGTTAGGCTATTGCCATCAGGCATGTGCAGTATGAGAGTCTACTCCAAGCTGAATTTCATGAGCATTTTGCAAGGAGACCGTAAACTCTGCAGTAGAGATGCCAGATATTGCAAAGTTGTGTAGGGGACACTTTTGTCTGCTGCGTACGTGTGCTCTGTGTGTGTATGTGCTTCGTGTGTGTGTAATGCATGTGTGTGTGTATCCCACAGTGGTATGGCAGGCCTGGGATATTGTTGCCAAGGAGGCTAATTTCTTATGAGGCTGTTTATTTTTCATGCGGCGCACCCAGATGTTACACAAACCCATGAACCTCCTGTGTTTCCCTTTACACCCACGACTCTCCGACTCATTCATACTCATATTCATATTGGCTGTGTTATTTCTCACCTCCTTAGTCACAATGCGTGGCAGAGGCTCAGTGTCTGTTACTAATGCCCCTCTTTACAATGGAGTATTCACAGATGCACTGCAAACGTTTTGATCTCGCTCACACACTCTCACGCGCCTCCCCCAGGATCCGCATTTGGATTCCTGCATCTCTCCTCCTCATGTGGGCGCCAGCCAACATGAAGGATCAGAAATTATCTGTTGAGATGATGCACTCCACTCACCATAACAGGCCACAGTGTTTGAGATGGTAATGGGGGACTGTAGTGCTCTGTGGTGACCGCAATAAAAATCCATGTGACCGTTGAATCACGGTAATCTCCTTTTATGCACTTAGGACATGCATTGGTACTGCAGGTCACTAATGGCCTGGTTCTGAGGGCTCTAGTTTCCCTCAAACCACTCTGACATCAATGCAAATGCAATCGAAAATCACATCAAACACAGTAGCTCTATAGTACTTTTAAAACTCACCTCACTGTGATGGTCAATTTGAAGAAATAAGTTCAACAGCAGGTTGAAACATGGTCATTGTGGATGTTGTTTCAAAGCCTAACAAAACTACATGGACAACGCTTTCTAAGGTGATGATTAATTCAAAACAACCATATGCACATTAGAGCTTGTGCATACGGATAGGCATAGTGGTTAAGAGTGTTGGACCAGTAACCGAAAGGTCGTTGGTTTGAATCCCCGAGATGACTAGAAAAATCTGTTGGTGTGCCCTTGAGCAAGGCACTTAACCCTAATTGCTCCTGTAAGTCACTCTGGATAAGAGTGTCTGCTAAGTGAAGAAAATGTCAATGTGAATATGAGCCCAAGCCTGATTATTATTTTTTCAATTAAAATAATGATTGTGCCGTTATACAATACATAGCCTACCGTATTTTAGGCAAGGCAGAAAAACATGAATAAAAAAAGCTGATTGAAGATGTCTTTGGTGCATATTTGGTCGAGCTAGCCTATACTCCTAAATTAAACACATTCTAGTAATCACCTTTGAGTGTAGACTGAATTATTATGTATACTGGATGGACTGGTTATTTTATGCTACACTCTAAAACTTCTATCTATGAGTATTGGAGAGAAAGTATAGGCCTATGAGATGCTGTTGGTTCATTGATTGTGCAGGGCAGCTTACAGAGTTAGCCTACAATTATAGTGAATTTGAATTTGATTTTGAATAGCATAGTAACTTTTTATATTTTAAAGGCTGTCACATTACCTTTAACTACAGAATATCTCACCATCGTGTGTTTCAATCTCCTCCTCTCTCTCCTTCATTCCTTTCTGGATCGTGCAGAGAAAGGGGCTATCAACAGTTTAATGAAATATGTTTAGTTGTGAAAACTAAACATTTTCCCAAACTGATTTTACTTGGTTTCCCAAATTAAGCACTTGGTAGCTGCAGGAACAGGGTTGGAGAGCCTGTGGCATACAGAGTTTGGGCGGAATATAACCTGTCACGTAGCAAGAGGCTACATGCTACTCAAACAGTGGTTGATGCTTGAAGTGAAATAACCAGAGTATGCATTTATTAAAATGTTATTTTAATATAAGCTTTATTTAACTAGGCAAGTCAGTTAAGAACAAGTTCTTGTTTACAATGATGGCCTACCAAAAGGCAAAAGACCTCCTGCGGGTGATTTTAAAAAAAAAATATTTAAAAAATAAAAATATAGGACAAAATTACCCATGATTGAAAAACGAACCTGAGAGAACAGCATGTGTAGCCTGAGTCAAGAAACAGAGCGCAAGTTTTTTTGCGACTTTCTCAAAACATCAGTAGCCTATTGTCGCATCATGCAGCACATATAAACTCAGCAAAAAAGGAAACGTCAACTGCGTTTATTTTCAGTAAACTTAACATGTGTAAATATTTGTATGAACATAACAAGATTCAACAACTGAGACATAAACTAAACAAGTTCCACAGACATGTGACTAACAGAAATGGAATAATGTGTCCCTGAACAAAGGGGGGTAAAAATCTAAAGTAACAGTCAGTATGTGGTGTGGCCACCAGCTGCATTAAGTACTGCAGTGCATCTCCTCCTCATGGACTGCGCCAGATTTGCCAGTTCTTGCTGTGAGATGTTACCCCACTCTTCCACCAAGGCACCTGCAAGTTCCCAGACATTTCTGGGAGGAATGGCCCTAGCCCTCACCCTCCGATCCAACAGGTCCCAGACGTGCTCAATGGGATTGAGATTTTTTTTAAATATATATTTTTTATTTCTCCTTTATTTAACCAGGTAGGCTAGTTGAGAACAAGTTCTCATTTTCAACTGCGACCTGGCCAAGATAAAGCATAGCAATTCGACACATACAACAACACAGTTACACATGGAATAAACAAAACATACAGTCAATAATACAGTCGAAAAATTTCATTTCTGGACTACCCATCCCGGATCCGGGATATTTGTCATCAGAAACGCTGACTAGCCTAGCCTAGCGCGAACGGTATATAATAAAATATAATTTCATGAAATCACAAGTGCAATATTGCAAAACAAAGCTTAGCCTTTTGTTAATCCATCTGTCGTCTCAGATTTGAAATGATGCTTTACAGCGCAAGCAATACTTGCATTTGTCTAAATTTATCGATCGCTCGACAAAACAATAAGAACACCTAGCGTCAGGTAACTTGGTCACAAATCAGAAAAGCAATCAAATTAATTGTTTACCTTTGATGATCTTCGGATGGTTTCACTCGTGAGAATCCCAGTTAGACAGCAAATGTTCCTTTTGTTCCATAAAGATATTTTTTATATCCAAATACCTCCGTTTGTTTGCTGCGTTATGCCCAGGAATCCACCGGAAAGAGCGTTCGCGACAACCCCGGAAAAAACTCCAAATTATATCCATAATGTCCACAGAAACATGTCAAACGTTGTTTATAATCCATCTCCAGGGTGTTTTTCAAATATCTATTTGATAATATATCAACCGGCACAGTTGGCTTTTCACTAGGACCGAGAGAAACAATGGCTGCCTTTCACTTTTTTGCAAAAATCCCTCGGAGAGCCCCCACCTATCCACTTACGCAATGTGGTCGTTCACGCTCATCCTTCAAAATAAAAGCCTGAAACTATGTCTAAAGGCTGTTGACACCTTAGGGAAGAGATAGAAAAAGAAGTCTGGTTCATATCCCTTTATATGGTCAATAGGTATGCATGGGAACAGAGAGGTCTCAAGAACAGGGCCACTTCCTGGTTGGATTTTCCTCAGGTTTTAGCCTGCAATATCAGTTCTTTTTAACTCACAGACAAAATGTTTACAGTTTTGGAATCTTCAGAGTGTTTTCTATCCTAATCTGACTATTATATGCATATTCTAGTTTCTGGGGCTGAGAAATAGGCAGTTTCAAATGGGTATGCTTTTTTAGCCAAAAGCAAAAACTGCGCCCCCTAGTCTTATTAAGGCAATAAATAGGCCATGGTGGCGAAGTAATTACAATATATCAATTAAACACTGGGATGGTTTATGTGCAGAAGATGCATGTGCAAGTAGAGATACTGGGGTGCAAAAGAGCAAGATAAATACATAAATACAGTATGGGGATGAGGTAGATAGATTGGCTGTTTACAGATGGGCTATGTACAGGTGCAGTGATCTGTGAGCTGCTCTGACAGCTGGTGCTTAAAGCCAGTGATTTTTGCAGTTCGTTCCAGTCATTGGCAGCAGAGAACTGGAAGGAAAGGCGACCAAAGGAGGAATTGGCTTTGGGTTTGACCAGTGAGATATACCTGGTGGAGAGCGTGCTACTAGTGGGTGCTGCTATGGTGACCAGTGAGCTGAGATATCGTTAATGTGCTTTAACTGTAGTGTTCCATTTGTACATGTGCATTTGTGGGACACAACAAAAAAGAAACCAAGCCTAGCATCACACAGTTCTGCTCCCTAAATGTCCTTTCTCTTTCATGTCTCACACACTCAATTGCATTACGACCTCTCCTTCTACACATGCGTGCTGTGTGCTCCTAAAGAAATCGTATTTAACTGATGAGATACACAAGCTACATTCCTTGCCAAATGCCAACATTTTTATCACAAATTCAAAATGGACTGGTTAACTGAAGTATGGAAATATGTGTTCCGACAATGAGATGCAGTTCTGGAATCATTTTTGCTTCGGCTACTTTGCGGTTATCACTAGTTACGACAGCCACAAAGTCAACATTGGCTATACATTAGTTTGATAAAGACAGAGCGTATTTTCATCAGAATCACTAAGCCTAGGCCTAACAGATGTCCTGGCCATAATTCATCCACATGCAGTGTTCAATTTAGAATTGTTAATCCATTCCAAGGACACGGCATAATAAACTCAATCGAACGTCTGTATATCGAAAAGAAGACAGATTTTGGTTTGTAACCTTGAAAAATGTCTTTCAACTTGCCAAATTCAGCTCTGTTTCATATGATCACTATTTAAGAATAACTGTTCCAGGGCCTCCTGAGTGGTGCAGTGGTCTAAGGCACTGCATTGCAGTGCTAGCTGTGCCATTTAGAGATTCTGGTTCGAGTCCAGGCTCTGTCGCAGCCGGCTGTGACCGGGAGACCCATGGGGCGGTGCACAATTGGCCCAGCGTCGTCCGGGTTAGGGGAGGGTTTGACCGGCAGGGATGTTCTTGTCCGATCGTGCTCTAGCAATTCCTGTGGTGGGCTTGGCACAATGTACGCTGACACGATTGCCAGGTGAAAGGTGTTTCCTAAGACACATTGATGTGGCTGGCTTCTGGGTTAAGTGGGCATTGTGTCAAGAAGCAGTGCGGACACAAGGCTCTTGACCTTCGCGTCTCCCAAGTCCCTACGGGAGTTACAGCGATGAGACAAAACTGTTACTACCACTTGGATACCACAAAAAAGGGGTAAAAAGTAAAAAAAAATGTAAAAGAAGAATAACTGGTCCAGACGCGAGATGCGAATGACTTCAAACTAAAATAGGTGGGGTGGGGAATTAAGAGTGTCTTGTCTGCTAAATTAACAAAACAAGGCTATGCCATTGCACAGGCATCTGCAAGCAAGCGCCACACTGCTGAGCTTACTACCTTTTTGAAGATTGTGTTCCACGATATAACATAACCAGTATTGATATTACAGTTTCAATAAATTCATGTTTTTTTTTATTGCTTTTGATATTAGGATTCATTATCTGTAAAGGTTATGATAAATTAGGCATTGTTGCTCACTGTTGGCATGTAGACAAATGTGCACTTTTTTTCTAAAAATAGCTTTCTTTTTTCATTTCATTTCAGTATAAATTAAGCAAGGGATTTCAGAACACTTAGTCCTCGAGAGGCAATTCATTTAGCAGCAGTTAAAAGTACATACAGACAAATTCACATATTAAAATGGAAAAACACAACAACAACATTTACAGAATAATTACAAACAAGTCGGCAGGATAAGTGGCAAGTCTTAAAATGTCTGAATTTGGCTGGCATTTGCATGACAAAGTGCAAGTGCTTAAAGTTCAAATAAGTCTAACATCTTGTTCATTGACTGTGGTTTAGACATTCCTGCCAAACTAAATATATGATTATTGGAGATTTGACATTGGTTAAGATATGGGCATGAGACAGCAGAGCCAAGCTGAGGTCCATGAAATCTTATCTGCTTCCTAGTGAGCTTGTGGGAGGTCATCTACAATATAAACTGAAGGACATGTTTTATATTAGTAAGAGTTTACCGGCATGCAAATTGCACCTCAGTACAGTATTTCAAGCATACCTTCAGAGAAGCATTCATACTATACTAGGTTAGGGCGGTGTCCATATTTTCATACCGTCATACCTTCTTGCTTTTGTGCTGTTGTCTGTGCCCAATAATGTTTGTAACATGTTTTGTGCTGCTAACATGTTGTGCTGCTGCCATGTTGTTGTCATGTGGTGTTGCTACCATGCTGTGTTGTCATGTGTTGCTGCCATGCCATGTTGTTGTTTTAGGTCTCACTTTATGTAGTGTTGTGGTGTCTCTCTTGTCGTGATGTGTGTTTTGTCCTATATACACTACCGTTCAAAAGTTTGGGGTCACTTACAAATGTTCTTGTTTTTGAAAGAAAAGCACATTTTATGTCCATTAAAATAACATCAAATTCATCAGAAATACAGTGTAGACATTGTTAATGTTGTAAATGACTATTGTAGCTGGAAACGGAAGATTTTTTATGGAATATCTACATAGGCATACAGAGGCCTATTATCAGCAACCATCACTCCTGTGTTCCAATGACACGTTGTGTTAGCTAATCCAAGTTTATAATTTTAAAAGGCTAATTGATCATTAGAAACCCTCCTGCGATTATGTTAGCACAGCTGAAAACTTTTGTACTGATTAAAGCAGCAATAAAACTGGCCTTCTTTAGACTAGTTGAGTATCTGGAGCATCAGCATTTGTGGATTCGATTACAGGCTCAAAATGGCCACAAACAAATACTTTTCTTCTGAAACTCGTCAGTCTATTCTTGTTCGGAGAAATGAAGCCTATTCCATGCGAGAAATTGCCAAGAATATGAAGATCTCGTACAACGCTGTGTTTTCCCAATAAAAAATAAAAACATTATTTTTAACAGTATTGAAAATCATACCGTCGGTATTTCGAAATACCCCGGTATACGGTAAAAGTGGTATATCGCCCAAGCCTTTACTGTACTGTACAGAGTGCATTCTCTATTGCAGACTTATTCACTGTACACACAAGTTACAGCCACACAGACCTACAGTTTCATCAATACAGAGAAGGCTGTTCAGGGATAAACAAGTGCTTGTGGATTGTTCCCTCTCCACAAAGGCACATCTGTCTGCATGCTTAACTGCATAATGAATGAAGCCTGTGACTCCAATAACTTTCAGGGAGAGACAGTAATACTGCCTCATCACTTTGGCTTGCCAGAAAAGTCATGTTATTTTAAAGTGCAGTAGTAACTGGATTGGATTGGTACAATCATTTGCCATCGATTTATGCTGTGGAGACGCACGATAGTTGATGATCAACTCAAAGATTGCAGCAAATGTGCAGAGCTAAAAAATAAAGTGGTATTCTTGACACTGTTTGTTTGAAAAAAACATTTACTAGAGTACTGATTGCTGAACTTGAATGTATAATGTGGCCTGCATCCGGCACTGATGATCTTACTGTTAGGTATTTGTGCTGATTTGGAATTTTTGCTCAGGTATCAAACTCAGACAGTGTATGGTAGTGAACCCCCAGATGAAGTGGTGTAAATAGACAAAAGGGCTACTCTGTTGTAGGATAAAGGTTGTTCAGTAAGTAGCTTCTCTCCCTCATATGTAATTGTGGTAGAATTGCCTCATCAAGCTATTTCTGTCTCAGCCCTATCTCCACAAATGGAAACACGTGTAGAGAAGAAATGCAGTGCGCTTGCCGTGTGTAATTGCTGCATTGCCTAATCAAACAACAGTGTCAAAGCCAATAAAATTGTACCCTTCAATTAAAGGTTGTTCTTATGGCCTACATCTAATTAGTAGAGCGCCTGTTCATTTTGGGGACTTGAATTACCTCCATCTCCCCTTGAATTACCGCTGTCCTCCCTCCCCCTATCCCCAACACTGGGTGTAGTCCGTGTTTATTATCCATACAAACGATTGAACAAGTCAACCAAAAACACTGTTTGAGATTCAAATTTTAATTTCAAATAGGGTGCTCACAGACTCAAACAAGCTCCTTTTTTTCTAATAACTTGATTGCTTTCAGAATTGGGCCATAGCCAATAATAAAGCAGTTTACATTTGATCTCATGGATTCCTTTTCATTCCATAAACCATTGATGTTTACACATAATCCAGAATATTTCATTTTTGATTCTGTTAAAAGGTCCATTTTGAAAAGGTTTCTTTGAACTGATGTCATGCTGGCTACAATACTTGTTTTGGTACTGTTCAAAAGGGCAAAGCATCGTCTGTAACTGCCGGCCTAAATTCACAGCATTCCTCCTCTTCACAGATTGAAAAGAACCACTGAGGGTACAGACACTTTAAATAAACCACAGCGGAGGTGCAAAACGAGGAATCGGGAATACATGGGAAAAATTGGGCAATTGCTCATGGTTTCTAAGAGGCGAGGACACACTTCTGGCATGTGCGACCAAATTTCTTTTCAATCGTCTGTCAAATCCACCGCTGCAGCTGCTGGTTCACAGTCCTCTGTTTTTCATGAGAGCGTTTTAAAAAGTGCTCCCTGCCATTCATGCGAATCGCTGTCAGCTTTTTCTGGGGCGTTTCTCCCGGCTCTGCTTGTTTTGCCACTGGATAGCCTACGTGCTGAGAGGGAAAACAAGAGAACGATAGAAAATAATGGAAAGAAAGGAGGAAAAACTGTCTGTCACGTTCGCTGGAATAATTATCGGACCAAGGCGCAGCGGATGTTGAGTTCCACATAATTTATTAGAAAGTGCACAAAACAAACAAAAAAAGAACGAAACAAACAACGAACCGTGACTACAGAGGTGCTACGTGCACTAACTCAAAACAATATCCCATAAAACACAGGTGGAAAAAATGCTACTTAAATATGATCCCCCAATTAGAGACAACGATAGCCAGCTGCCTCTAATTGGGAATCATACCAAAAACCAACACAGAAAAACTAAACTAGAACCCCACATAGAAAATAATAACTAGAAAACCCCCCACTCACTCCCTGACCTACTCCACCATAGAAAATAAGGACTCTATGGTCAGGACGTGACCCTGTCATTTGGTCTGGGAAAGGCTCACAGTCACTGGAAGTATGGATTGGAATGTTTATGTTGTAGTAGCATCTCCAGGGATGGTACTAGTTATAGGAGACCTCTATGAAGGCCCTTGCAGGCTGAAGTCACAGAAACTAGGAGAGAGAGGGAGGGAGGGAGGCACCTGGGTAAAGGGAAGAGCTGGGACAATGGTTAACCACAGATTGTCATCCCATATTTCTGTTCTTTAAGCTTACAGTCAACCTTGGCCCAGGAATCCCCCCCCCCCCCCCCCCCGATCCCACATGCTGAATACAGGATATGAGGTCAAGGCTTTCTCTTTCTGTTGGCTAGTGATACCACCTTTCAATCCGGTAGCTAGTTAGTATTACTTTGCTTTCATAGAATATTTCCCTTTTATTCCATTTGTTTACTGTCACTCTTTTATTCAGATCAGAAAGAGGAATCTCAGGTTTGCTGGTTTGTTCTGTTAAATAGGTCAGTCTTTGTTCTTTTGTCGATGCAGAGTTGGATCTCAATGAGAACACTACAAAGCCAATGAAGACTCCGGTTTCTCTCCTGGGTACAGACCAGCATCAAGGATCTGCAGTGAGACTGCTAGTGTCAGGTTCCCCTCATAAGATGTTGGTTGCTTCTGATACAGGATTTAGTCCAAGCGAGTGTTTGATGCACCTACTCATTGACAGCAGTTTGATTATAGGTCCACTGCTGTAGGAATTCCTGAAGCCAGTTCTCACACAACTCATTTTAGTTCAGCTCAGCTCTGGAGCCATTACACTACATTACATTCAGCAGGCGGTCGGGTCTCATCTTCCTAAAGAGATGTTCAATAGCCCAGAGTGGAACTAGGGTTAACGCAGTCTGTTTGAAAACAGAAAAAAGACTACTACACTACAACTAAGGGACCAACAACATTAAACTTACAGCTCTTTCAGACATGTGTGGTGCTGATTGACAGCTTTGCCTGAGGGTTGTTAGAGAGAGAAACACTTTGTTAACACAGTGAGCTGCTTGGAAATATGTGACCAGACATTTCATGGTTGTTAGGTGTACAAGGTGAAAACAGTTATTTTTCAGCCAACGTTTGGTATTTTATTAGGATCCCCATTACCTGTTGCGAAAGCAGCAGCTACTCTTCCTGGGGTCCACACAAAACATGAAACATGACAATACAGAACATTAATAGACAGAACAGCTCAAGGACAGAACTAAAAAAACAGCACACATAACCTACATATCAATACATAGACACAAAATATCTAGGTCAAATAGCGGAGAGTATTTGACAAGAGTCACAAGAGTATTAGTGAGGTCGGATTGGTCTGCTACATGGCAGACCAATCCGAACTCATCTCTTAGCATGTCCAGTTCATCCATTATCTCAGCCAATCACAGCTAGCGAGACACTTCCTTTCTTTTTCCATGGCTAAACCAACTGGACATGAAATTCTTATGCTTTGAAGTAATGACGTGCGTAGTCTCTTGAAACGGGTCACATTTTGTCAAACACAATTTTTTTCCAACAGTTTGCTAAGAGCTGGCAACAAGCTGATAGGTCTGCTGTTAGAACCAGTAAAGGCCACTTTACCACTCTTGGGTAGCGAAATGACTTTGGCTTCTCTCCAGGCCTGAGGGCAAACACCTTCCTCTAGTCTCAGATTAAATACATGACAGATAAGTGTGGGCATAGAGTCAGATACCATCCTCAGTAGCTTTCCACCTAAGTTGTCAATGCCAGGTTTGTCATTATTGATCGATAACAATCATTTCTCCACCTCTCCCACACTAACTTTACAAAATATTCACTTAAAAGCTATTGGCAGCCATTTGAGGGAAAACATGCCCAGTTTAAAAAATAAGAAACTGTGAGTGTTAATGAGATTTCCCTGCCATCCGTAACCTATTTCACAGTTGGAAAATAATCCTTGGCACAAATATCATAACAGAATTATTATAAACCCATAATAAGATAAAGTATTAAATGTCTCTTTTGCACTTTTTTTTAATCCCTTTTGAATAAATCCACAGAATGATTTGGGGTGGTGTAAAACAGCAAATACATTAACTCTTCTCAGATATATGGATTCAGAGACGTTTGTGGAGCACGTGTCAACAAAGATAGAAAACATAGAGAAGGAAGGGTTGATTGAATCCCTCCCCATACCTTGATCTGTTGGAGATGATGACCCTGTTATGACTGACTTTTGCCAACTTTCTGTTTTGTGTTTTGATACACAGAGATCCGTAACCAGCTGGTGGAGCAGTTCAAATGCCTGGAGCAGCAGTCCGAGTCTCGTATCCAGCTGCTGCAGGACCTGCAGGACTTCTTCCGCCGCAAGGCTGAGATCCAGCTGGAGTACTCCCGCAGCCTGGAGAAACTGGCCGAGCGCTTCTCCAACAAGATCCGCAGCTCCAGAGAACACCACCAGTTCAAGTGAGTTTCCCTCCCTGCAGAGATGAGACGACGACATGGCTAGAGACCACCTAGCTTCAAACTGAGACAAATATTTAAACTGTATCTGAGGCAGCGAGGGAGAGAGTAGAGTGTGTGTGTGCGAACGTGTGTTTATGGGTCTACTTGCCTTGCAAACACCTGTCTACTCTATGTTTGTGTGTGTGCTTGGGTGGGCAGAATTTATTTTTGAATTGCCTGAGAGCGTGTGAACTTATTGAGTACACATGAAGTTACCCTGAACAAAAATATAAACGCAACATGCAACAATTTAATTTCATGTAAGGAAATCTGTCAATTAAAATACATTCATTAGGCCCTTATCTATGGATTTCACTTGACTGGGAATACAGGTATGCATCTGTTGGTCACAGATACCTTTAAAAAAAGTAGGAGCATGGATCAGAAAACCAGTCAGTATCTTGTGTGACAACCATTTGCCTCATGCAGCGCAATACATCTCCTTCGCATTGAGTTGATCAGGCTGTTGATTGTGGCTTGTGGAATGTTGTCCCACTCCTCTTCAATGGCTGTGTGAAGTTGCTGGATATTGGAGGGAACTGGAACATGCTGTCGTACACGTCGACCCAGAGCATCCCAAACATGCTCAATGGGTGACATGCACAGGAGGTTGGTGGCACCTTAATTGGGGAGGATGGGCTTGTGGTAATGGCTGGAGCGGAATAGTTGAATGGTATCAAATACATCAAACACATGGTTTGATGCCATTCCATTTACTCCGTTCCAGACATTATTATGAGCCGTCTTCCCCTCAGCAGCCTCCACTGGTGACATTTCTGTTCAGTGTGCAGGCCATGGAAGAACTGGGACATTTTCAGCTTTCAGGAATTGTGTACAGATCCTTTCAACGTGGGGCAGAGCATTATCATGCTGAAACATGATGTGGCGGCGGGGTCGCCGAGTGGTTAGAGCATTGGGCTAGTAACCAAAAGGTTGCAAGTTTGAATCCCCAAGCTGACAAGGTACAAATCTGTCGTTCTGCCCCTGTACAAGGCAGTTAACCCACTGTTCCTAGGCCGTCATTGAAAATAAGAATTTGTTCTTAACTGACTGGCTTAGTTAAATAAAAGGTAAAAAAGAAATGATGAATGGCAAGTCAATGGGCCTCAGGATCTCCTCATTAAAATAGCCATCGATGAAATGCGATAGTGTTGATTTTCCGTAGCTCATGCCTGCCCATACCATAATGCCACCGCCGCCATGGGGCACTCTGTTCACAACGTTAACATCAGCAAACTGCTCGCCATATGCCCGGTACAGTTGAAACTGGGATTCATCTGTGAAGAGCACACTTCTCCAGCATGCCAGTGGCCATCGAAAGTGAGCATTTTCCCACTGAAGTCGGTTACGACGCTGAACTGCAGTCAGGTCAAGACCCTGGTGAGGATGACGAGCACGCAGATGAGCTTCCATGAGACGGTTTCTGCCAGTTTGTGCAGTAATTCTATAGTTTCATCAGCTGTCCGTGTGGCTTGTCTCAGACGATCCTACAGGTGAAGAAGTCGGATGTGGAGGTCCTAGACTGGTGTGGTTCCACATGGTCTGTGGTGTGTTAGGTCAGTTGGACGTACTGCCAAATTCTCTAAAATTACATTGGAGGCGGCTTATGGTAGAGAAATTAGCATTAAATTATCTGCCAACAGTTCTGGTGGACATTCCTGCAGTCAGCATTCCAATTGCACGCTCCCTCAAAACTTGAGACATCTGTGTTGTGTGACAAAACTATACAATTTAGAGTGGCCTTTTATTTTCTCCAGCACAAGGTGCACCTGTGTAATGATCGTGCTATTTAATCAGCTTATTGATATGCCACACCTGTCAGGTGGATGGATTATCTTGTCAATGGAGAAATGATCACTAACAGGGATGTAAACAAATTTGTGCACAACATTTTTGAGAAATATGCTTATTTAAAATATATATATATATATATTCTTTTAGGGGTAGATCAGCTTTAATATTGCAGATAGATTATGGATTCCATCAATATTATTGTCTGCATCATTTCCAATCCCCCATATATGGGGTAAAGATATACAGTACAAGTCAAAGTTTGGACACACCTACTCATTCCAGGGTTTTTCATATTTTTTTTAACTTTTACTGCATCAGATGACCTGGCCTCCACAATTTCCCGACCTTAACCCAATTGAGATGGATTAGGATGAGTTGGACAGCAGAGTGAAGGAAAAGCAGCCAACAAGTGCTCAGCATATGTGGGAACTCCTTCAAGATTGTTGTAAAAGCATTCCAGGTGAAGCTGGTTGAGAGAATACCAAGAGTGTGCAAAGCTGTCATCAAGGAAAAGGGTGGCTACTTTGAAGAATCTCAAATATAAAAAATATTTTGATTTGTTTAACACTTTTTTGGTTACTACATGATTCCATATGTGTTATTTTATAGTTTTGATGTCTTCACTATTATTCTACAATGTAGAAAGTAGTAAAAATAAAGAAAACCCTTGATTATATACAGTGCATTTGGAAGTCCATATTATTGCATATTATTATACATACTGCTGCTGTTTAATTAATTATTTGTTACTTTTTTTTTTTTTTTACTAACATTTTTTAAAACTTATTAATGCTTAAAGCATTGTTGTTTAAGGGCTTGTAGGTAAGCATTTCACTGTAAGGTCTACTACACCTGTTGTATTCGGCGCATGTGACAAATACAATTTGATTTGATTTGATTATGGCAAGAACTGCTCAAATTAGCAAAGAGAAACAACAGTCCATCATTATTTTAAGACATGAAGAAAAACCACCAAGCACTATGATGAAACTGGCTCTCATGACGACCGCCACAGGAAAGGAAGACCCAGAGTTACCTCTGCTGCAGAGGATAAGTTCATTGGAGTTAGTTATCTGCACCTCATATTGCAGCCCAAATAAATGCTTCACAGAGTTCAAGTAACAGACACGTCTCAAATCTTATCTAATCAAATGTATTTATATAGCCCTTCTTACATCAGCTGATATCTCAAAGTGCTGTACAGAAACCCAGCCTAAAAGCCCAAACAGCAAGCAATGCAGGTGTAGAAGCACGGTGGCTAGGAATAACTCCCTAGAAAGGGTCATCAACTGTTCAGAGGAGACTGTGTGAATCAGGCCAAACTTTTGACTGGTACTGTATATTTTCCTTCATTATTTTCCCCTAACCCTACCACCCTTCCTAATTGGAGTAAACTAATGGACAACAAAACGTAGGCTTCTACTTCCAGCTTATATATACTATATATATTATACGTAGACAGTATATTTTACAATAGTTATCTTTTGTTTTAGTCCCACCCTTCAGCTCCACTCAACTCCTCCCATCTATCTCTGAACACCATCGAGTTTTGATTTCTATTTGCCATATTTTTTATATATTTTTTTATTTCACTTTTATTTAAATAGGCCATAGTGGCAAAGTCATTACAATATAGCAATTAAACACTGGAGTGATAGATAGGCGGAAGATGAATGTGCAAGAAGAGATACTGGGGTGCAAAGGAGCAAAATAAATAAATAAATACAGTTTTGGGATGAGGTAGTTGGATGGGCTATTTACAGATGGGCTATGTACAGGTGCAGTGATCTATGAGCTGCTCTGACAGCTGGTGCTTAAAGTTAAATCAGCTTCAGTGATTTTTGCAGTTCATTCCGGTCATTGGCAGCAGAGAACTGGAAGGAAAGGCAGCCAAAGGAAGAATTGTCTTTGGGGGTGACCAGTGAAATATACATGCTGGAGCACGTGCTACGCGTGGGTGCTGCTATGGTGACCAGTGAGCTGAGATAAGGCGGGGCTCTACCTAGCAAAGACTTGTAGATGACCTGTAGCCAGTGGGTTTGGCGACGAGTATGAAGCGAGGGCCAGCCAACCAGAGCGTACAGGTCTCAGTGTATAGTATATGGGGCTTTGTTCACAAAACGGATGGCACTGTGATAGACTGCATCCAATTTATTGAGTAGGGTATTGGAAGATATTTTGTAAATGACATCGCCGAAGTTGAGGATTGGTAGGATGGTCAGTTTTACAAGGGTATGTTTGGCAGCATGAGTGAAGGATGCTTTGTTGCGGAATAGGAAGCCAATTCTAGATTTAACTTTGGATTGGAGATGTTTGAATTGAGTCTGGAAGGAGAGTTTACAGTCTAACCAGACACCTAGGTATTTGTAGTTGTCCACATATTCTAAGTCAGAGCCGTCCAGAGTAGTGATGTTGGACAGGCGGGCAGGTGCAGGCATCGATCGGTTGAAGAGCATGCATTTAGTTTTACTTGTATTTAAGAGCAATTGGAGGCCACAGAAGGAGAGTTGTATGGCATTGAAGCTCGCCTGGAGGGTTGTTAACACAGTGTCCAAAGAAGGGCCAGAAGTATACAGAATGGTGTCGTCTGTGTAGAGGTGGATCAGAGACTCACCAGCAGCAAGAGCAACATCATTGATGTAAACAGAGAAGAGAATTGAACCCTGTGGCACCCCCATAGAGACTGCCAGAGGCCCGGACAACAGACCCTCCGATTTGACACACTGAACTCTATCAGAGAAGTAGTTGGTAAACCAGGCGAGGCAATCATTTGAGAAGCCAAGGCTATCGAATCTGCCAATGAGGATGTGGTGATTGACAGAGTCAAAAGCCTTGGCCAGGTCAATGAATACGGCTGCACAGTATTGTTTCTTATCGATGGCGGTTAAGATATCGTTTAGGACCTTGAGCGTGGCTGAGGTGCACCCATGACCAGCTCTGAAACCAGATTGCATTGCGGAGAAGGTATGGTGGGATTCTAAATGGTCGGTAATCTGTTTGTTGACTTGGCTTTCGAAGACCTTTGAAAGGCAGTGTAGGATAGATATAGGTTTGTAGCAGTTTGAAGAGGGAGATATAGGTTTGTCCCCCCCTTTGAAGAGGGGGATGACCGCAGCTGCTTTCCAATCTTTGGGAATCTCAGACAACACGAAAGAGGTTGAACAGGCTAGTAATAGGGGTGGCAACAATTTCAGCAGATAATTTTTGAAAGAAAGGGTCCAGATTATCTAGCCCGGCTGATTTGTAGGGGTCCAGATTTTGCAGCTCTTTCAGAACATCAGCTGACTGGATTTGGGAGAAGGAGAAATGGGGAAGGCTTGGGCGAGTAGCTGTGGGGGGTGCAGTGCTTTTGACCGGGGTAGGGGTAGCCAGGTGGAAAACATGGCCAGCCGTAGAAAAATGCTTATTGAAATTCTCAATTATAGTGGATTTATCAGTGGTGACAGTGTTTCCTATCTTCAGTGCAGTGGGCAGCTGGGAGGAGGTGTTCTTATTCTCCATGGACTTTACAGTGTCCCAGAACTTTTTTGAGTTTGTGTTGCAGGAAGCAAATTTCTGCTTGAAAAAGCTAGCCTTGGCTTTTCTAACTGCCTGTGTATATTGGTTTCTAGCTTCCCTGAAAAGTTGCATATCACGGGGGCTGTCTGATGCTAATGCAGAACGCCATAGGATGTTTTTGTGTTGGTTAAGGGCAGTCAGGTCTGGAGAGAACCAAGGGCTATATCTGTTCCTGGTTCTAAATTTCTTGAACGGGGCATGCTTATTTAAGATGGTGAGGAAGGCATTTAAAAAAATAACCAGGCATCCTTTACTGACGGGATGAGATCAATATCCTCCAAGGATACCCCGGCCAGGTCGATTAGAAAGGCCTGCTCGCTGAAGTGTTTCAGGGAGCGTTTGACAGTGATGAATGGAGGTCTGTTGACCGCTGACCCATTACGGATGCAGGCAATGAGGCAGTGATCGCTGAGATCTTGGTTGAAAACAGCAGAGGTGTATTTAGAGGGCAAGTTGGTTAGGATGATATCTATGAGGGTGCCCGTGTTTACGGCTTTGGGGTGGTACCTGGTAGGTTCATTGATAATTTGTGTGAGATTGAGGGCATCAAGCTTAGATTGTAGGATGGCTGGGGTGTTAAGCATGTTCCAGTTTAGGTCGCCTAGCAGCACGAGCTCTGAAGATAGATGAGGGGCAATCAGTTCACATATTGTGTCCAGAGCACAGCTGGGGGCAGAGGGTGGTCTATAGCAGGCGGCAACGGTGAGAGACTTGTTTTTAGAGAGGTGGATTTTTAAAAGTAGAAGTTCAAATTGTTTGGGTACAGACCTGGATAGTAGAACAGAACTCTGCAGGCTATCTTTGCAGTAGATTGCAACACCGCCCCCTTCGGCCGTTCTATCTTGTCTGAAAATGTTGTAGTTAGGGATGAAAATGTCAGAATTTTTGGTGGGCTTCCTAAGCCAGGATTCAGACATGGCTAGAACATCCGGGTTGGCAGAGTGTGCTAAAACAGTGAATAAAACAAACTTAGGGAGGAGGCTTCTAATGATAACATGCATGAAACCAAGGCTATTACGGTTACAGAAGTCATCAAAAGAGAGCGCCTGGGGAACAGGAGTGGAGCTAGGCACTGCAGGGCCTGGATTCACCTCTACATCACCAGAGGAACAGAGGAAGAGTAGGATAAGGGTGCGGCTAAAAGCTATGAGAATTGGTCGTCTAGAACGTCTGGAACAGAGAGTAAAATGAGGTTTCTGGGGACGATAAAATAGCTTCAAGGTAAAATGTACAGACAAAGGTATGGTAGGATGTGAATACAGTGGAGGTAAACCTAGGTATTGAGTAATGATGAGAGAGATATTGTCTCTAGAAACATAATTGAAACCAGGTGATGTCATCGCATGTGTCTGTGGTGGAACTGAAAGGTTGGATAAGGTATAGTGAGCAGGGCTAGAGGCTCTACAGTGAAATAAGCCAATAAACACTAACCAGAACAGCAATGGACAAGGAATATTGACATTAAGGAGAGGCATGCTTAGTCGAGTGATCATAAGGGTCCAGTGAGTAGAGGTTGGTTGGGATCACGGCGATTCAGACAGCTAGCCGGGCCATCGGTAGCAAGCTAGCATAGGATGGAGGTCTGTTTTTAGCCACCTCGTGCGTTTCCGTCGGTAGATTAGTGGGGTTCCGTGTGGTAGAGGGGATCAATCCAATTGGCAAAATAGATATAGTTATAGTGACCCAAGAAAAAATTGTCCGATAGACTTATTCAGATAGCAGCCGATAAGACAGCTAACAATTAGCAGGCCGCAAATGGGCGTTCAGGTAACGTTGCGACGGAGGGGCCAGTTGGGTAACTCCCTCGGGCAGATAATGTCGGTATCCCAGTCGGGAAGGCCCGGTGGGGCTCCGCATTGGCAGTAAAACGGGTCCGGATAGGTGATTGTAGCCCAGGAGTGGCTGATGGAACTCTTCAGCTGGCTAGCTCCGGAATAATTGATGTTTGCTCCGGGATCAACGTAAGCCAATAGTCACACGGATAGCAGCTAGCTAGCTGCGAAATCCAGGTGTAAATGTCCAGAGCTTGCGGTTGAAATCCGGGGATATGGAGATATATGGCATAGCTGTCTTTTCTTTTGGTCCTTAAACTAAACTGGTATACTTTTTTATTTATTACAATTTTCTTTAACAAATTTTGGTCTTTAATGCAGGGCCGACAGACAAGTTCCATACTTTCTCCCACTTCCAATGGCCTCTTCCATTTTTGCGGTAATGCTGTAAATAGTTGGTTGTAATTTTGAGTAGAGCAGACATTTCCATATATTTTTATTAGCTGCATGTGTGACATAACTACACCAATCGTATTTATGATATCATTTACAAAGATTATACCGTTTTTTTCCCTAGGAATATATATTTCTTAATTAATTAGCATATTTAAGTTTAACCATAATATTTGTTGGATTATTTGTTCGGTCTTTTCTGGTAGATTAAACTGAAATTGCTACCAACTTTCTATGGATGTTTTAAAAATAGCAATATTTTTGGGATTATTTCATTTTCAAATAACCGAAAGTGAAAGGTTTTAATCTGAATAAAGGGAAAAAAGCCATTCTTGAACATGGGGCGAGACATTCGTACTGTCATGCCCTGTCCATAGAGAGGTTTTTATTCTCTATTTTGGTTAGGCCAGGGTGTGACTAGGGTGGGCATTCAAGTTTCTTTATTTCTATGTTTTCTTTTTCTTTGTGTTTGGCCGGGTGTGGTTCTCAATCAGAGCCAGCTGTCTATCGTTGTCTCTGATTGAGAACCATACTTAGGTAGCTCTTTTTTCCACCTGTTTTTGTGGGAAGTTGACTTTGTTTAGGGCACATAGCCTTTGAGCTTCACGGTTTGTTTTGTATTGTTTATTGTTTTGTCGGCGTCATTTCTAAAATAAAGAGAAAATGTACACTCACCACGCTGCATCTTGGTCCTCCTTCAACAGCCGTGACACTTACTAATATGCTTGAGAACCTGTTCGGACTTAAGTATAACTTTTGTATGACTGAAGCCTTTAGTGAGAGGTCTATGCTTTCATATTTAATAATTTCTGCCCTCCGATTTCATATTAAGTATATAAATAGGCCCGTTTAATTTGGCTGGTTTACCATTCCAAATAAAATGTTATATTTTCTGCTCATATCATTTAGAAAACAAGTCGCTAGGTGTAGTCAAGGCCCTAAGCAAATATGTAAACTGGAATATGACTAAAAGAGTTAATCAGGGTGATTTTTACACAAATAGACAGGTATTTTCCTTTCCATGGTAGCAAGATCTTATCTATTTTCTATTAAAATGTATTGTAGTGAGACCATTTCTTTCTTTCGGGATATGAATACAGAATATGTCCACTTCACCGTCAGACCATTTTATTAGTAAACTACACTGTAATGTAAAAGTTGTATTTTTTGTGATCCAATACGTAATCCGGAGAAGTTAGAACAATTATCTAGATCCTCTATGAGGCTGTGGAGGGATCCTTATTGTGTATTTAAAAGAAAAACATGAATCATCAGCGTACAATGACACCTTTGTTTTTAAGCCTTGGATTTCTAGCCCCTTGATATTATTGTTGGATCTGATTTGAATAGCTAACATTTCGATGGCCACAATAAATAGATATGACGATAGAGGTCAACAATGTTTTACTCCTCTTGACAGTTTAACACTTTCTGAGAAGTAGCCATTATTTACTATTTTACACCTAGGGTTACTATGCACAACTTTAACCCATTGTATGACATATTCTCCAAAATTGAAAAATTCCAGTCGTACTTTATCAAAATCCTTTTCAAAGTCAGCTATGAATACCAGGCATGGTTTCCCAGATTTTTCATAGTGTTCTATTGTTTCCAGTATTTGTCTTAAATTAAGATGAATAATAATCCAACCATACCTTTTTAATTCTTAGCTTTTTGTTCAAATGGAACCTTTCTGGGATCTTTTATTTCAGCTCATGAAACACGGGACCAACACTTCACATGTTGTGTTTATATTTTTGTTCAGTACACATCCATTCTTGCCAAGTTTTTATTCCCAGATCTTATACTACTCCATCATGTCTCTTTCTCACCGTAATCTTTCCAAAACCGACTCCTGCTGCGTTTTAGGTTCACTCTGATTGGATAGCCTTAGGATATAAACATCCTTCTTAGAATATGCAAGCGAAAAAGATTCTTCCTCTTTACTCCTTAGAAATCTCAAACCATACAAAGGCGATACAAAAGGAATTTCATTCTGGATGAAAGCTCCATTTTAATTGGCACTCCAGAATCTCCACATATAATGCTCCTCTTCCTGTAGTTCTGGGCTGAGGAGGGAGTCACAGCCAGCCAGGCCTTCACCAGTATTATGCTATAAGGTCCAGGCACGGCCGCGGCCATGCATGCTAAGAGAATGGGCCTTGTTTCGCATTACATCAATGGAAAACTTGATTATTCTCTGCCATGGTGGGCTGCCAGTGATAGATTTGCAGCTTGCTAGCCAGCCTCAGCCTTCACACTGCAGCATTTGATTACAGTGCAGTCGTATGCTGCAAAATGTACTCCTCATTCTTTATCTATATAGTATGAGCTCTACCCAACTTTTGAATATAATAGCAAGCTACACTTTAACACATTCTAAAGGTTAACTAGGTTAATATGATAACAGTGATCATAACAGTTGTGATGAAGCTTTGCATGTCAGTGCAGGCAATAGAGTAGCGGGTGTGTTTCAGAGGGCTTTGTATCATCCATTGAGTTCAGGCCCTGTGGAATTGGATGGGGATTTGACTCAGTAATTGAGGCCAGCTGTTCTAGAGGAGGCAGCCTGCACCAGGGCCCCCAAGGCCAGGCAGACAGTAAACAGGCCTGTACTGCTGCAGACACTTTGGCTTAACCAACACACTTGCACTGACTGTACAGTTCATCTTCTAGTAGACCAATCCAAACAGTTGTTGAAGAGCAGGCAGCAGCCACACAGTTCTTACCAGACTCTGCATCTCATCTCCCTCTGCCACCTCAATGCCTTCGCCAAGGCTGCCTCAACCACTTTACTCACTCATAGGGCTGCAGTGTAAAGCATCCATCTTTGGCTGTGTGTAGTCTTTGCCTGTGTCTTTGGCTGAGTCTTTGGCTGTGTGTAGTCTTTGGCTGTGTCTTTGGCTGAGTCTTTGGCTGTGTGTAGTTATCAGGCAAGACACACACACACTGGATATTTGTGTGTTAACACATTACACACACTTCTTTATGAGGGCCACATCTGACTCTACTGATAGCTACTTTATTAAGGAAAACATTTACTTTCTATGCCTGTGATATGTGGTTGTCCCAGCTAGTTATCTTAAAATGAATTCACTAAGTGTATTTCACTCTGGATATGGGTGTCTGCTAAATGATTCAAATGTAAAATGGCTTAGTTTGGACTCCAACCAAATTCAACCATAAAAACATTTGACCAATTAGCATTGACAGTGGCCTTGTTAAAGACCCTCACGTTGTAAGTAAACTCTGGGCACACCGTCGACTGTATATACTGTTACAGTATTTATCACCCACGTATGTAATATGGATACTTGTCTTTTACCCTGTTCTTACTGTCTCATTAGTTTAAACACAAACAAGCTCCTACTCTCAGTTTTTTGGCTCTCTGTAGATATTTCTGAGTTGTGAGGCCACCCCAGCAACCCAGCTCTCTGTGGAAGGATAGGTCATGAACAGCATAACCCCTCCGCTGCCTAGCAACTCATGTATGGCAGTCCGCTGCCTCTGCTCTGCACTGCACAACACTATGGGAAATTAAAACGGCACAGTTAAAGACTCTGGTTGGCCTGGCCAGGGCAGACGTCCACATTGAGCTGCTGGGTCGCTGCCCCTGTCCTGTTGGTTTAACCCACAATACAAATGCGGCTTTATGAGCCGAGTTTATGAAAGCAGTCACTGATACAATGCCCAACACCACTGTAGTTTACAGCTGCTCTGCCATGGGGCTGTCTGTCTGCTCGGTCTCATCTTGGCTTGTCTACATTAATAAATCAGGCGGCTCTAGTATCTCTCGTTAGACTAATTAAGATGAGGGTGAAGTATCCTATCACTCCCCCTCTGATTGGACCACATGCAAGGAGAAGCTGAGGGCATAAGTAGGCAAGAGATCCCTGTAGCTCAGCTAAACTCAGACCTACACTCTTTGAAAAAGGGTTCCAAAAGTGTTCTTCGGCTGTCCCCATAGAATAACCCGTTTTAGTTCCAGATAGAACCCTTTTTGGATCTGTGGAAAGGGTTCTACATGGGGGAAAAAATGTTCTTCAAAGGGTTCTTCTATGGGGACAGCCGAAGAACACATTTAGGTTCTAGATAGCACCTTTTTTTCTAAGAGTGTACTGCTCCAGCCTACCTGGGTCTCTGCTTGAAATCTGTCAGTCTGGTCCCAGTCAACCCACCCAACCAACACCAAAACACCAACCACCAGAAGTCTATTTGCTATTCCATTAAATGGTGGCCTCACTGTAAGAGAGTGGGCTCTCTACCCTTTAGATGGCGCCTATCTTTTTCATTTTTTGCATATAGCTAGATCTACACAACAGATGACATGGGATTTGGACTCATCTTGACATTAGACCACTTAGAGATCAAATCAACTTTGATTGTGGAGTGAACTATCACTTTAAACCATTGTGTTTGTGGGGCTTCAGGCACTTCCTATTGCTCATTAAATGGTCTTCAATGTCTATGAGACAGACAAAAGACATTGATTGAGGAAACGTTTCAGGGTTAATCATTAAATGGGGATTTTAATCACACCCTATTAAATTAATGGCTGAATATGGTCAGTCAAAACAGGGATTAGAAATAATCAACAGCAAGCAAGCCATTAGAAAGCAGCTCATGTAATATTGAAAGGAAACATAACCTGTCTGAGAGAGATAAGATAAAGCTTCCATTAACATCCAATCCTGTGTGTTATTGTGTGACCGTGTGTGTGTCTGTGTGTGTGACCGTGTGTGTGCCTGCCTGCGTATGTGTGTTAGTGCATGTGTTGTGTGTATGTGTGTGTGTAAGAGGTCATCATTAATGATTGCCCTGGTATCGCGCTGAGCCAGACTGTCTCCTCCATGCTCGTTCTGCTTAACTACAATCACTCTGGTGGCCTCTTCTTATTTGTCTCAACCCCGTTCCATCTGATGTTGCTGCCTGCGATCTCCGTCCAGCTGCCTGTCTGTCTGCAAAACACAAAACATGTACCAGTTACTGCAAAACATGAAAGACTGACTTTACATGATTTTTCATTATAAATAAGAACTGTACTGTTTCGTATTAAAAACCAAACCATCCTGCAATGTATTATGTAGCTACATACTATGGGCTACAGCCCATAACTCTATGTTCTATTGATTGCCTTTGACATTTAATCTAATATCAAATGTCTTAATTGGTCCAAATACCGACCCCTTCAGCAATGTAAAAATATCCTATGTCTTTATGGATGTTATTTGATAAAAGGATTTCACATAACTCAATCAGCAAGGAAGCCTGATTTAGCTTTAGCCTGAATGGCTGATAATTCATGTGCTGTATTCATGATCATGTGCCATTGATTCCTTCACTAATTATTCATAAGCTTATGAGTATCAGAGGGCATTAACTTCCCAGTGACGCCCGGAAGAATGCTATGCGTTATGCATGGGGTTGCTAGGTTGGCGTACTTGCCTTTGGGTCAGAGGCAGTCCCAGGGCTGCCAATCTGCATTCCCCCAAATGGCTTAGAATTAATATTCCTTAGTATAGACTCCAGTATGTTCTGTACATCATATTCTGTCTATACAGATATTATTGAACCAGTGCATTTCTAACCTCCGGACATAACTGAGAACCATACGTTCTCTGATCTGTGTGCCAACCAGTCCTACCCAGCACACTGACTGTACAGCCCCTCATCATCTGTACAGCGCCCATCACTGAGTCTTTCCCCGGTGGTGGAGTGGGGTCAGAGCAGGACAGGGGTTAAATGTTAAACTATGTCCCTGTCAGAGAAAGGCTAGGTGTGTTCAGAGCAAACATCAAACTCCTCTCCAAGGGAAAGTGGGAGAGGCCTGTAGTCCCATATCCCTTAGGTTTACAGCTGGATGAGGTAACTATCAGCAGCACCAGGTAGGGTGTGTGTGTGTGTGTGTGTTTGTGTGTGTGTGTGTGTTTCAGGCCCTGCCAAACACTCCAACCCCACCACCACCACCATCACCACCACCACATTGCTCTGCAGCTGCTTGCTATCAAATGTTGGCAATGCCTTCCTTCCCCACAAAAAAAGGTTCTGCTGAGATAAGCAGTGCAGAGTGGGTTAAAAGCTCTTCAAAGTGCTCTAAATTCTGGGATGTGTCCCAAATGGCACCCTATTCCCTATATAGTGCACTACCTTTGACCAGATGTCTTAGCCCTGGTCAAAGTAGTGCACTAGATATGGAATAGGGTGCCATTTGGGATGCAACCCTGGTGTGATTAATAATGCGTACTTCCTTGTGGAAGTCCTCTGAAAGGTCTTATGTGTTCTATACATCCGTGACTAAAGAGTGAGCATTCTTCTACACATCACTTCAACTTGTTAAGGGTATAGACTACATTATGGAGACAGCTTATCAGTTATTCATCCTTGAATGAAATGAATAGTGAGGCATCTTCAGATTCTAAAGACACGCACACACGCGCACACACACACGCACGCACGCGCACACACACACACATACGCACACACGCACACACACACACATGGTGAGCATGCTGGTGAAAGACAGAGCAGTGTCCTAACACAGTGGTTCCCAAATTGAACTCACTCAGTCTTTAAACTTACTCTTGAAAGTTGTGATAGTAGAATGCACAAGGTGCAATTTTGAAATTGGGTGGTGCATCATCAGTTCCTCTTGTCATGTTAGTCACTAATTTACATTTACATTTAAGTCATTTAGCAGACGCTCTTATCCAGAGCGACAAACTAATCATCTAGCCCATGTCAGCTACCATTTTATTGTTTAGATTTTTCAGCCCGTAGATATTGTTGTATTTTTTTTGTCACATAAATATCACATGAATAGACATTAGACATGGCAAAATGTATAGAATTGCAAGAACATTTGCTTTAAAACTGCAAAATGTTCTTTGCACCCCATGACAATATGTGTAGAATTGCAGAAAATAAGCATTAAACCTGCTAAATTCTTTCCATCATTAAGAGGGGTGTGAACAGTTTGTGTCATGAACAGTGCTTGTGCCCATTGAAATAGACATTGTATGTGTGCACGCAGGGAGGGGGGGGGGGGGGGTGTGGGATGTTCTCCAATGCGGTAATGGGCGCCTTGAAAAAGTTTAGGAACCATTGTCCTAACAGATGAGCCTGATGCTGTAGAGAGGCTCTCCTCTCCTTTCTCCCCTCTCCTCTCTTCTCTCCCTCTTCTCTCCCTTTTCTCTCCTCTCCTCTCTTCTCTCCCCTCCCCTCTCCTCCCCTCTTCTCTCCCCTTTTTTCTCCTCTCCTCTCTTCTCTCCCTCCCCTCTCCTCTCCTCCCCTCTTCTCTCCTCTCCTCTCCTCTCCTCTCCTCTCCTCTCCTCTCCTCTCCTCTCCTCTCCTCTCCTCTCCTCTCCTCTCCTCTCCTCTCCTCTCCTCTCCTCTCCTCTCCTCTCCTCTCCTCTCCTCTCCTCCCCTCTCCTCTCCTCTCCTCTCCTCCCCTCTCCTCTCTCCTATCTCTTCTCTCTCCTTACCCATCACGCCTATTGAGTCTCAGGGAGCTCATCCTCCACTCTCTCCATGTTAATGATAGGGACAGAAGGAACCATTGGAAAACTGAACATTTTGAAGCTTTGTATTACCCTGCAGTAAGGCTGCTGACTGACACTCAACCATCCAGAGAGACAGGAAGGAGAGCTGGCTGCTGCCGACCTGGAGACACAGGGAGGAGTTATAGTGTCAGGTGTGAGGTCTGAGGATGAGGAGGCCCTTTATGACTTATACTAGGACTGTGACCTGTGGATATGCCACCATGTGCTCCATTACTATAAAACCAGCGCCACTGTGGGCTGCTTCTACAGTATCACTGGTTGAAAATATTCAGCTCCCTCCCTCTCGGAGAAGAGATGTGTCCTGCTACAGCCACACAGGTCTAATTGCCTGCCTTCTGCTCCCACTTCCTGTGAAATGAGGACAGCAGCTGGGGAGAAGAGAGCCGGCTTGCTTTTGTCTATTTCCTCAGGAAAAGGGTTTAACCCAGAGAATCAGTGGCAGGCCTGGCCGGATTCTCAGATGTCTCTTTTCGGAGGCTCTACTTATAGTTATGGTCTAGTGGTGTGGGTGGGTTTTTGCAGCGTTGGCAGTTTCAATGGTGCATTGAAAGTCACAATGAATAGGCAGCTAAGGTATTGTATGTATGTAGCTCAAACCTCTGTACTTGTTCTAGTGAATAATAATAAGGCTGAGGCTGTGGACCCAGATGCCCAAATACCTCAGCGCCCTTTGAACACACAGTTGCTTTGTCACAGAGCGTTGGAACTCCCTCTCCCTCTTGCTCTCTCCCAGGCAACACCCTACAAGCCCTGAGCTGCTGTCACGCTAAACAGCTGACTTTATTTTAATAATCAGGGAAAACAGTGATTTTACGGGCAGATGAATATTTGATCAGCGATTACAGGGGCTTGGAGATGCCTGCGCAGCGTTTCTGCCTAGCCGAGCGGAGGAGGAGTGCAATTCTACAGACAGGGAGCCCTGTAAATAGAGCCTTGTTGTTTGGATGGCTAGGGACTTGCTTTGGCAATGTTAACATGTGTTTCCCATGCCAATAAAGCCCTTGAATTGAATTGAGAGGGAGTGAGGGAGACTGGTAGTGGGGAGTGAGAGAGACTGGTAGTGGGGAGAGAGAGAGACTGGTAGTGGGGAGTGAGAGAGACTGGGAGTGGGGAGAGAGAGAGACTGGGAGTGGGGAGAGAGAGAGACTGGGAGTGGGGAGAGAGAGAGACTGGGAGTGGGGAGAGAGAGAGACTGGGAGTGGGGAGAGAGAGAGACTGGGAGTGGGGAGTGAGAGAGACTGGGAGTGGGGAGAGAGAGAGACTGGGAGTGGGGAGAGAGAGAGACTGGGAGTGGGGAGAGAGAGAGACTGGGAGTGGGGAGAGAGAGAGACTGGGAGTGGGGAGAGAGAGAGAGACTGGGAGTGGGGAGAGAGATAGACTGGGAGTGGGGAGAGAGAGAGACTGGGAGTGGGGAGAGAGAGAGAGACTGGGAGTGGGGAGAGAGAGAGAGAGACTGGGAGTGGGGAGAGAGAGAGAGAGACTGGGAGTGGGGAGAGAGAGAGAGAGACTGGGAGTGGGGAGAGAGAGAGAGAGACTGGGAGTGGGGAGAGAGAGAGAGAGACTGGGAGTGGGGAGAGAGAGAGAGAGACTGGGAGTGGGGAGAGAGAGAGAGAGACTGGGAGTGGGGAGAGAGAGAGAGACTGGGAATGGGGAGAGAGAGAGACTGGGAGTGGGGAGAGAGAGAGACTGGGAGTGGGGAGAGAGAGAGAGTGTGTGTTTGTGAGCCTGGTTGTGATTAAGGATTACGGAAATAGGCCATCCCAGAAGACAAGGTGAACATGTTTCACCCCATTGAGTTTGTATTGTGGTTAGAGAGTCACCTACAGGCCTAACGTTTCCTCTATCTAGTCTATCTGAGGCTGTTAATCCCTTTGCCATAGCAACGCAAAGTTCAATTTAATCGTCCCATTATTACTAGTGACCTCTTGATTATTGGACTGGCCCATATTGTAATTTGGGTTGATTGGAGAATTACTTCTCCGATTCCTCTTGATTCCAAATCAACGTGTTTGGCTTGCTTCCCTGACAAAGTCCCTCTGTAAAAGTCATTTTTATACCGTGATCCGATGGACAATGCTCAATCAGACCTTTTCAAATGCAGAAGTCTGAATTCTTGCTTTCAAAGTATAATATGATTCTCTGCCCAACTTCTTCTTCGCAGCAAGCGTCCTTCCTCTTCCTCAAATGGTGAGATTCATCTTGGCTCAGCTGAGTTTACCTGCATTAGCTTCTCACCAGTCATAGACTGTCAGTATGTATGGCTGTGGTAGAACCACATGACTGTATAGCATGTTAACTGTGTACATTGTGGTGTCTTGCTGTGGGAGAATAATGGTGGCAGCCCTCTGGAACAGACAGATATCAGCTTCATTAGAAGTGATTAACATTGCGGAAGCTCTCTGTAGAGGGGAGCCTTTGATGTTAGCGCTCATCCCTTTTCTTTGCAGTAATTGCATGTGCAGTTTTCACCCTGGCTCAGTGAAACCCTATCCTGCTATCTCTCTCACTCTGCCTCAGACCCCTCTCTCCTCTTTGTCCTTTTCCCCAGAGTTTGTTGATTGATTAATGTTGAGATAGGGTTTAGACGGAGAGACAGGGGTGTGTGTGTGTGTGTGTGTGTGTGTGTGTGTGTGTGTGTGTGTGTGTGTGTGTGTGTGTGTGTGTGTGTGTGTGTGTGTGTGTGTGTGTGTGTGTGTGTGTGTGTGAGAGTTAACCTACACTGGAGGGGGATGCCGTGAAAGCGGATTAGGCTTCAGTCAGCCCATGTCAGGGTCATTATGGTTACCAGCGTTAAGGAATTAAACAATCGATGCCGTGTCAGACTGGGGCGCTGCAAGAGAAACTAATGGCGTCTGTTCTGGCCTAGTGCTATCACTATAGAGAGATTGAGATAGAGAGGGGAGTGAGGGAGGGAAGGATGGAGAGAGGAAGAGAGATAGGGTCGGTGGGAGAGAGGTAGAGAGAGATGGAGAGAAAGAGTCGGGAGAGACAGGCAGAGAGAGAGTGCTGTAATGTCTAAGGTCAGTGTGGTTGTCTCTGCAGTCAGCCAACAATGGGATCATGCAGCAGCTGTATTGTTTAGTGTGAACAGGAATCAGCCTTAGTAGCCCTCGTGTTTTACTCCAACAAAAGCTGTCAAAAGAACAACATAATGCATGTGTGGGTGTTGTCTACCCAGAGCAACCGTGGGCAACGTACTCATTCACATTTACTGGGGATGGGCTATGCTTAACTTAATGGTAAGTCATCAACCTTCTGCGGGAGGTCAGATATTTGCTCTGACCATCACTTTTGGTCTGTTGTCTGTTGAATAGACACCCTAATCAGATAGTAGGCCTTAGAAATATTGAAATGATAAAAGCAGAGACAAATGGCAGGAATGTACTGTATGTTACAGTAACACTTGCATTCCTAATCCCTCCTCTCTGTGTTGTGTTCAGGAAGGACCAGCACCTGCTGTCCAGTGTGAACTGCTGGTACCTGGTACTGAACCAGACCAGGAGAGAGAGCAGGGACCACGCCACCCTCAATGACATCTATACCAACAACGTTATCGTCCGCCTCGCCCAGATCAGCGAGGACGTAATCCGCCTCTTCAAGAAGGTCAGTTAATATGTCAGTCATCCCTCTGTCCGTCCGTCTGTCCCTCTGTTTACACCTTTCCTTATCACCAGTGCCAATGTGGTTAGAGGCAAAGATACAAAAGAGCTCTGGCTTGTTTTGTGAGTTTGCTGAGCAGTAATGGGCAGCATGTCGATTGATCTTTCTCTAAGATCGTGATCATACACAATTAATACCAGGCCTCATTGTTTTTTTTGGTTAGAACCGCATTCAAACCAGCTTTCAAACCAGGACTTTTGAAATGAGTCTGAAAGAAAGCAATTTGCCTCCATCCTTTCCATACTCCAACTTTGGTATACAGATTGATGGTAGGCTACCGTGAGACTGTGTGAGCAGGGCTGTTTTTTGAGCAGCTACATTACCAGCTGTCCTGTGTGTCAGCACATTGTATACCTCCGTCTGTTCCATGTGGCCTGTGGAGTAGTAGTAGAGAAGCAGGGTTGAGGTAGAGCAGGCTAGGGTACCCTCCTGACCCCCTAACCTCCCTGGTCCCCTAATCCACCTGGCCCCCTACCCCTCCCCCTGGGCCCCTGCTGTTGTGAGCAGCGTCTTGCCCTGTGTCAGCAGAGATGACTGAGGTCTAACCCACACACAGACCCCTGTTTACACCTGGCAGGACTTCCTGGAGGTGAGACCCAGCCCGACTGCCATCCTCCATTCACACACTACTGTGCGTGTGTGTGTGTGTCGGCAGGAATGTGAATGGGGGTAAAAGCAACACTGTAGAGAGCACCAGCCAGGGCTGAAAACAGAACAACACAGCCTCCTGTCAGTCAGTGAAGTGTCCTCAAGTAGCTTTTCCTCTGGCTGGTAATATGAATGGAGCTATGTGCACTCGCTGGCATGCCTAGAGGTCATAATGAATAACATGTTGAAGAAATGTGCTGCATAGTTTTGTAGCTTTCAAGCAAATGAATGGAGGAGAGAGCTGAGTAGGCTACAAGTGAATCAAGCAGCCCATGAAAGAAAGACCCCGATGCCCAAGATTTCTGATATCCAGACAGTCATAAATCAATACTCCATAGATAGTGCCATTTTCATGCGATCTGACCTTTAACTTGACCAGGAAAAACTCTGGGCCTTTTCTAGACCTGATCTGTCCAGGGGAAAAGACACAGGTCTTTGTTGTAGTATCTATCCTCAGTGAGGTGTTCTCTGTTGGAGGTTTAGTAGCCTCTGAGTCTGGTTAGAGCTTGATAGCTACTTCGGTGGATGTTGAACACATTTCTAGCAGCAAATGTGTTGAAATATAGGCATGGTATAAAAGGGATAATCAACTCAGGTCTCTATGCGGCAACTCTGTGGAAGGTCAGTTGAATTACTCTAGCGCGTCGTAGAACAAACCTTCTCTGCCATTCATTATTTTCCATAGAACGCACAGCCCCTCGTTGATTATCCCTTACGTTTATCACCGGTATGACAAAAAAAATGTAATGTTCACCTAGTCGGCTCAGGGATTCAAACCAGCAACCTTTTGGTTACTGGTCCATCATTGTTAACCGCTAGGCTACCCGGGTGTGTGGTATAGGCTACGGTATAGGCTGCTATACGACACCCCCTCGTGCATTATTGCTTAATTAAAGCACCCATGTCGAGCTATGGCTCTGTCGAGAACTGCAAAGTCTCAGTGGGTTGCACAGTTCAAAATCCAGTCAAGACTAATGGAACAAACAATAGAATCAGGCTGCACTGTGTTCTTCCCCCTTTTTTTTAGAGAGAGAAGAGAGTATTTCATGAATGTATTATTTGTAGGCCAGCACAATCTGACTTGTCACATCTATATTCTTACTGTGTGTTGCATCAGGATTGTCCACTCCCTGCTCTGCTCCACATTGTCTCCCTCTGCAGTGTCTGACATCAGAGCCACCATGTATACAAATGCCATTCAACTGCTGCCAGGAGGCTTTCACATATTTCTCTCTAAAAGATCTTATCACTTATCACATTCAAGCCAAGGCTCTTTCATATCTGATTTAACAGGACATGTTCCCTGTACAGTCGTGGCCAAAAGTTTTGAGAATGACACAAATATACATTTTCACAAAGTCTGCTGCCTCAGTTTGTATGTGTCACGCCCTGACCTCAGAGAGCCTTTCTATTTCTCTATGTGGTTAGGTCATGGTGTGATTTGGGTGGGCAATCTAGTTTTCCTATTTCTTTGTTTGGCCTGGTATGGTTCCCAATCAGAGGCAGCTGTCTATCGTTGTCTCTGATTGGGGATCATACTTAGGCAGCCTTTTCCCACCTTAGTTTGTGGGATCTTGTTTTTGTACAGTTACTGTGTAGCCTGCAGAACGTTACGTTCGTTTATCTTTTGTTGTTTTTTGGGTGTTCATCAAAAATAAAGAAAGATGTACGCTTACCACGCTGCGCCTTGGTCTCATTCCAACGACGGACGTAACAGTATGATGGCAATTTGCATATACTCCAGAATGTTATGAAGAGTGATCAGATGGATTGCAATTAATTGCAAAGTCCCTCTTTGCCATGCAAATTAACTGAATCTGTCACGTTCCTGACCTTGTTTTCCTTTTGTATAGTTGTGTTTAGTGGGTCAGGGCGTGAGCTGGGTGGGCAGTCTGTGTTGTTTGTTCTATGTTAAGTGTCAGTGTTAATTGACCTTGTATGGCTCTCAATCAGAAGCAGGTGGTTGTCGTTTTTCCTCTGATTGAGAACCATATATAGGTAGGTTGTTTCACATTGTTTGTTGTGGGTGGTTGTCTTCCGTGTCTGTGTATGTTGCACCACACGGGACTGTTTCGGTTTGTCGTTCGTGTATGTAGTCTGTTCCTGTTCGTGCGTTCTTCGTATTTGTAAGTTCTCTAGTCCAGGTCTGTCTACATCGTTTATTTGTTTTGTAGTTTGTTGAAGATTTTTCGTGTTTTGTCCTCACTTTAATAAACTTCATTATGTCATGTAACAACGCTGCGCTTTGGTCCAATCCCTACTCCTCCTCTTCGGACGAGGGGGGGGGGGGGGGGGGGGGGCTAAAAGGGAGTCTGGCGAAGTCAGGTAGAAGACCTGCGCCTGCTCTCTGTACTTACCGTGGAGAACGACCGTTACAGAATCCCCCAAAAAACATTTCCACTGCATTTCAGCCCTGCCACAAAAGGACCATCTGACATCATGTCAGGGATTCTCTCGTTAATACAGGTGTGAGTGTTGACGAGGACAAGGCTGGAGATCACTCTGTCAGGCTGGTTGAGTTCGAATAACAGACTGGAAGCTTCAAAAGGAGGGTGGTGCTTGGAATCATTGTTATTCCTCTGTCAATCATGGTTAACTGCAAGGAAACACGTGCCGCCATCATTGCTTTGCACAAAAAGGGCTTCACAGGCAAGGATATTGCTGCCAGTAAGATTGCACCTAAATCAACCATTTATCGGATCATCAAGAACTTCAAAGAGAGCGGTTCAATTATTGTGAAGAAGGCTTCAGGGCGCCCAAGAAAGTCCAGCAAGTGCCAGGACCGTCTCCTAAAGTTGATTCAGCTGCGGAATCGTGGCACCACCAGTACAGAGCTTGCTCAGGAATGGCAGCAGGCAGGTGTGAGTGCATCTGCACGCACAGTGAAGCGAAGACTTTTGGAGGATGGCCTGGTGTCAAGAAGGGCAGCAAAGAAGCCACTTCTCTCCAGGAAAAACATCAGGGACAGACTGATATTCTGCAAAAGGTACAGGGATTGGACTGCTGAGGACTGGGGTGAAGTCATTTTCTCTGATGAATCCCCTTTCCAATTGTTTGGGGCACCCGGAAAAAAGCTTGTCCGGAGAAGACCAGGTGAGCGCTACCATCAGTCCTGTGTCATGCCAACAGTAAAACATCCTGAGACCATTCATGTGTGGGGTTGCTTCTCAGCCAAGGGATTGGGCTCACTCACAATTTTGCCCAAGAACACAGCCATGAATAAAGAATGGTACCAACACATCCTCCGAGAGCGACTTCTCCCAACCATCCAGGAACAGTTTGGTGACGAACAATGCCTTTTCCAGCATGATGGAGCACCTTGCCATGAGGCAAAAGTGATAACTAAGTGGCTCGGGGAACAACACATCGATATTTTGGGTCCATGGCCAGGAAACTCCACAGACCTTAACCTCTACCGAGCACCTACCCCGGGTCCGGGAGCACACCCCCCCCCCCCCCCCCACACACACACTGATTAGCATCGCTAGCATAGCGTCACAATTAAATAGTAGCATCTAAATATCATTAAATCACAAGTCCAAGACACCTAATGAAAGATACAGATCCTGTGAATAAAGCCACCATTTCAGATTTTTATAATGTTTTACAGGGAAGACACAATATGTAAATCTATTAGCTAAACACGTTAGCAAAAGACACAATTTTTTTACTCCAACAGTTTTTTCCTGCGTCAGTAGCTATCACTAATTCGACTAAATAAAAATATATATAGCCACTAACCAAGAAACAACTTCATAAGATGACAGTCTGATAACATATTTATGGTATAGCATAGTTTTTTTTTGAAAAATGTGAATTTTTCAGGTATAAATCACAGTTCTACATTGCAGCTGCAATCTGAAATAGTGCCGACGCAGCCAGAACAATTACAGAGACCAACGTCATATAACTAATTACTTGTCTTAAAACATTTCAGAAAAAATGCACAGCGTACAGATATTGAAAGCCCAACATCTGGTGAATCCAAACAATATTTCTGATTTATTAAATGTTTTATAGCGAAAACAAAATGTAGCGCTAAATTAGCATAGCCACGCCAGCCAGAACCAGCTGGGCGCCCCCGACCAGATATATGCACGACAGATATATGAAATAACATCGTAAATTGGGTCTTACTATTGCTGATCTTTCATCAGAATGTTGATCAAGGTGTCCTTAGTCCTGATGAGACGTTCAATCCATTCATAATGGCAACTTTCCCTCTTCATTTAGCATATGTACTGGTCGACTGGCCAAAGTAAAAAAAGTCACAGAACGGAACACGGCAAAACTCCCGAAAAAATTCAAATAATCTGATTAAACTATATTGAAAAAACATACATTAAGATGATATACAACCAAAGGAGACTTAAGGGATTAAAAACACATATATACTGTATATGCATTTGATCATAATCTGTAACTGGAGCATTGTTAGAAAACACATCAAGAAGGTAACAGCCTTGTTTAAAGTGCATTTTTACCTACATGTATCAAACAAACTTCGAGACGGAGATAGTTTTCATCCGTAACGGCAGCAAAACAGTAGACAATCGCACCTACAAATCGCGCGATTCAGAGAACCGGAAGTTGTCGGTCACGCCAAAGAAATAGGTCTTATTTCACGTCAGTACAAGATAAACAAAACATTTCTCCTCTGACGTCCTCTTGACACCCAGAGGAAGACGAATGAAGTGTGTTTCGGGTCATAGGTGGCGTGACCATATATAGGCAGAGCGTTGAAGCGAGCATACACATCTTGCATTCTTCTTCTTGGTCAGGGAAAGTGCTGTCAAATGACTTCTGTTTCACTCAGAGACAAAATTGAAACGGTTTTAGAAACTATAGATTGTTTTCTATCCAATGGTATTAATTATATGCATATAGTAAGAGCAATAATTAAATAAGAGGCAGTTTAATCTGTAGAGGAAATTATGCTAATGCAAAAACAGCACCCCCTGTATTCTCAAGAAGTTAATCCCATTGAGAACTTGTGGTCAATCCTCAAGAGGCGGGTGGACAAACAAAAACCCACAAATTCTGACAAACTCCAAGCATTGATTATGCAAGAATGGGCTGCCATCAGTCAGGATGTGGCCCAGAAGTTAATTGAGAGCATGCCAGGCCGGATTGCAGAGGTCTTGAAAAAGAAGGGTCAACGCTGCAAATATTGACTCTTTGCATCAACTTCATGTAATTGTCAATAAAAGCCTTTAACACTTATGAAATACTTGTAATTATACTTCAGTATTCCATAGTAGCATCTGACAAAAATATCTAAAGACACTGAAGCAGCAAACTTTGTGGAAATTAATATTTGTGTCATTCTCAAAACTTTTGGCCACGACTGTACTCCTTGGGAGGTCTGATGATGAAGGTAAAATAGAATAACAATTTTGCTACCTCTTTCTTGCTCTCTTTCTCTCCATCTTTTCTCAATATATTTTAAAGGGTGGAGGGAGACACCAGTATTGTCCAAAGCTCAGAAAATTCCATCTCAGCTGGCCCCTCCTCCTGTTGCTATGAGCCCCTCCCTCCGTGATTGATTCCACGTTCCAATTTTTACTTGTCATCAGCCTGCGTATGTTAGGGCTTGGTTGTTATGGTTAAACCTGTTTGGCGTAAGCTATACAAAAATAGATGATGTGCGTTCAAGTATGAAAAGGGTGTGTGTGTGCCTGCGTGCAAGCTTACGTACAACTACCTGTGTGTGTGAGTGTGAGTGTGTGTGTGTGTGATTCAGTGTGTGTGTATGAGGCCTGTGTGTGTTTAGAGATTATCCCTGGTGCTTGGCTCTGTGCTGTAGAGTCAGAGAGTAGCAGCGCTGCTGACTATCGATCCCGCAGTATTACCCTCCACTATGATTTATGTCCACAGAGGGCCATCTTAGCAGGCAGAACCATAAATCCTAGCAGACATGGACGTATAGGGACCATATATCAGTTTCAATATACACAAAGCTAGGGCCTGGAACAGACTCTTAGACAGTGGAGGCTTTGGGGACAATATGGGAGTGTGAAACTTCCTATATATATGTGAGATAGAGTTTGAGAGAGTAATTACTCATGGTCTCTTCTCTAGAAAAACTTTTCTGAGAAAAGGTTAGTCAGTCATACTTCTGTGAAGTTAGTACAGGTGTTATTTCCTTTGTGTGCCTACTTTGTTTTCTGTGAATACAGTAATGTGTGGTGTGGGTGGATTCACACACCCCTGTAGTCTCAATCTAGGAACAGATTGCTTCCTGTCGCACGTACAGCCATGCTAGCAATTACTTTCTCTCACTGAGCTCCCACAATACCAGGTGTGTTCCCACTCTCATCATTACTAGCTAGGTTGTGTGGGATGGCTGTAAATGCTGCAGTGTGCCAGGAAAACATTCCCCACACCATTACACCACCAACCTGTAGCATTGACTCCAGACAGGATGGCGTCATGGACTCATGCTGCTTACGCTAAATCCTGACTCTGCCATCAGCATGACGCAACAGGAACCGGATTCGTAGAACCAGGCAATGTTTTTACACTCCTCAATTGTCCAGTGTTGATGGTTGCGTGCCCACTGGAACAGCTTCTTCTTGTTTTTAGCTGATAGGAGTGGAACCCGATGTGGTCGTCTGTGGCAGTAGCCCATCCGTGACAAGGACCGACGAGTTGTGCGTTCTGCGATGCCGTTCTGCACACCACTGTTGTACTGTACCGTTAATTGTCTGTTTGTGGCCCGCCTGTTAGCTTGCATGATTCTTGCCATTCTCCTTTGACCTCTCAGTAACAAGCTGTTTTCACCCACAGGACTGCCGCTGACTGGATGTTTTTTGTTTGTCGCACCATTCTCTGTAAACCTTAGACACTGTCGTATGTGAAAAGGAAGCAGGCCGTTCTGAGATACTGGAGCAGTATCTGGCACAGGTCACTCGTTTTGCCCATTCTAACATTCAATAGAACAGTAACTGAATGCTTCGATGCCAGTCTGCCACGGCCACGTCACTCACTGTCTGTAGGAGTGAACAATTTTCGTGAACGGGGTGGTGTACCTAATAAACTGGCCACTAAGTGTTTGTCCTTTGTAAAAACACATTACTCAGAGTCCTGGTCCATCTTGAAAGCTGTTAGAAGAACTCAATGTCATTGACACGTCAAGTTTCCATCAGTTACAGCATATTTCTCAAGGCTCCTTTTGAAAAACAACACTGTACATGACATGACAGAATGACAGTCTGGACATTGGTTGCCACCAGGGAAAGATGAAACAGCTGATTGTGCCTTTTCTCAGCTTGAGTAATTACTGATGTCATCTACTTGAATGAGAAATGGAAAGACCTCAATGAACTGCAACATTATGTGTGTCCACATCATATAGCAAGTAAGTGGTAACACTATAAATGCTGATGGTGGTGGCTCAAACAACCGTTGAGTGGGGGTGTTTCCCCATCCACTCAGTACAGACCAGAAGTGGCAGTTCATCAGGAGAGGGATGAGACATTAACTCATCAAGCACCACAACTAAACAGCAGCTTTAACAATCAGCACCTAAACATCAGTAGCTAAACATAGCCCACGGAGAGGGGTGGAACATGAAACCACACGCACTCCAGCACTCTTCAGACAGAGAGAGTGAGGCCAGAGGGGAAGTAGTTAATTCACTAGTCTAGTGGTTGATTGTGTTCCACTGGCTGTTCTGGCTGGAAGTCTCTCTTTTGGAATGATTTATGTTTCTGTCCATCCATCACATCTTTATACTCTATGCTCATTCTCAGGGTGTCTCTCTCTGTACTGTATGTACACCTTCTTAAAGTGCTGTCAAGATTCAAATCGATCCAGACAGTGTCTCATCACCACCCACACACTGAAAAACTTTGCCTATCAGTTTGTTGGTACAGGATATTCATCACAATTCTAGCTATTTGTTAATATATGACAGTACATTGATTGATGTGCATTGGCCCTAACTGTTTTCCAACCCCTTGTTTTTCAGAGTAAGGACATTGGGATTCAGATGCATGAGGAGCTGGTGAAAGTGACAAATGAACTCTACACTGTGAGTACAACAAAACCAATCTCCTCCCCCCCGTCAGAATCAAACGAACTCTACACTGTGAGTACAACAAAACCAATCTCCTCGCCCCCGTAAGAATCAAACGAACTCTACACTGTGAGTACAACAAAACCAATCTCCTCCCCCCCGTCAGAATCAAACTAACTCTACACTGTGAGTACAACAAAACCAATCTCCTCCCCCCCGTCAGAATCAAACTAACTCTACACTGTGAGTACAACAAAACCAATCTCCTCCCCCCCGTCAGAATCAAACTAACTCTACACTGTGAGTACAACAAAACCAATCTCCTCCCCCCCGTCAGAATCAAACTAACTCTACACTGTGAGTACAACAAAACCTATCTCCTCCCCCCCGTCAGAATCCATCCTTCTCGATGCATCCCTTCATCCAGACACAGCCAGTATCAAGGCCTCTACAGAGAGCAATGTGATGAGGCTAGTGCTTCTCTCTGTCTCTCTCTCTGTCTTTCTCTGTGTCTCTCTTTCTCTCTGTCTCACTCTCTCTCTCTCTCTGTCTCTGTCTCTCTCTCTGTCTTTCTCTCTGTCTCTTTCTTTCTGTCTCATTCTCTTTCTCTCTCTGTCTCTCTCTGTTTCTCTCTCTTTCTCTCTGTCTCTCTCTCTGTCTCTCTCTTTGTCTCTGTCTCTCTCTCTCCCTCTCTCTGTCTTTCTCTGTCTCTCTCTCTCTCTTTCTCTCTGTCCTGCTCTCTTTCTCTCTCTCTGTCTCTCTCTCTCTCTCTGTGTGTCTCACTCTCTCTTTGTCTCTCTCTCTCTCTTTGTCTCTCTCTCTCTCTGTCTCTTTGTGTCTCTGTCTCTCTCTGTCTCTCTCTCTGTCTCTCTCTGTCTATGTCTCTCTCTCTCTCTCTCTCTCCAACTGCAGTGTTTAGCTCAGATGGAGGGGATGATAAGGAGGAGGAGGAGGATGGTGATTGTTATGATGATGGAATGGAACATTGCATTTCTCTCCAAGTCGGCCAGCTGCAGGCTGCAGCTCAAATCACATCCACATTGCAGGCTGTTCTGATGCCAGTGGCTGGGCCCACAGTAAAAAGAATGGAAACTCTTTAACCACCATTTGCTCTACCATCGGGTCTACTGTATCGTTGTGTCCATCAGGGCTTCTCTCTGTGCTTTATTAATTCTTCTATAAACTTTCCATTGTTACCAGGGAGAAATGAAGGGCACACTGTGTGACACTGTGCTTGTGCCCGCCTATAGCGTTGTGAAGTTGATACTGAAGGTGCCCATGTCTGGAGAGGCTCCTCCTCTAGCTACCCCCTAAGTACAGCAGACTGGATGAGTTCTTCATCTGATGTCATGAGTGACAGCCTATCAAAGGACATGTCCACCACAACACCGTGAAAAGAAAGGGGGTTATAGTGAGTTACAAATAGGTGACTAATTGAAACAGAAACATCATCAACCAAGATCAATGCGAAAGGACCAAAGACAGACTTTCACCTGTAATGCACTATAGCCCTTACCCAGTAAAGTAAAATATACACTGAGTGGACAAAACATTAAGAACACCTTCCTAATATTGAGTTACACCCCGCCCTTTTGCCCTCAGAACAGCCTCAATTTGTCGGGGCATGGCCTCTACAAGGTGTCGAAAGCGTTCCACAGGGATGCTGGCCCATGTTGACTCCAATGCTTCCCACAGTTGTCAAGTTGGCTGGATGTTCATTGGGTGGTGGACCATTCTTGATGCCCACAGGGAAACTGTTGAGACAAACCGGTGTGACTGGAACCTACTGTACTACCACACCCCGTTCAAAGACACTTAAATAGATTGTCTTGCCCATTCACCCTCTGAATAGCACACATACACAATCCATCTCTCAATTGTGTCAAGGCTTAAAAATCATTCTATAACCTGACTCCTCCTCTTCATCTACACTGATTGAAGTGGATTTATGACATCACTCATAAATTTCACCTGGATTCATCTGGTCAGTTTATGTCATGGGAAGAGCAGGTGTATATATCCTCGTTATTGTTATTTTGTGATACTTTTTATAATGTTTTACTTTAGTTTACTTGGTAAATATTTTCTTAACTCTTCTTGAACTGCGCTGTTGGTTAAGTAAGCATTTCGTGGTAAGGTCTACACTTGTATTCGGCGCATGTGACAAATAAAGTTTGATTTGATTCTTAATGTTTTGTATACTCAGTGTATGACTGCATAATAATGACATTGGTCTTTTTTTATACCAAATCAATTAGTATCTGTCTAAAGGTGGTATATGTTTCAGTAAATAAACTCATGCATTTTCTCCACTGCATACTATATTTTATTGACTGATCGTTTCTAAAGCTCCATGTCCAATCACACTCTCTAGTCTACACTAACGGATCCACTCTCACCCTGCACATGTATGCAGCACCCTCTACATACTAAAGGAAAGGATATGAGAGCTCACAGCTCCATCAGCAGCACCTCTGTCTGCCCTTTAGTCTACCAGGCTTTTCCCACGAGCACAGAGAGATGATATGTTTTTGAATGAGATGAGATTGTTTTTCCTCTTAAGCGGCTGGTGTCCAAGCCGCTACCCTGTGTGGGGTAAGGCTCAGGGGGGTCGCTCCAGCAGTGGTGTGCATTTCAAGGTCACAGCCAGAGAGTCCAAATGCATCAGGGAGCAGACAGTTGAATAGATCATTATTATTCTGCTCCCCCTGCTCTTCAACAGCTAGGCCCAGCCCAGACATGCAGCTAGGCCCAGCTTGGCTAAATATGTTGGTAGAATAGACTAGCCATGATAATGTTTAATGATAACGGAGAGAGGCTCTCAAATGATCCCTCTCGTCTTCAAGCCCCATCTGCATCATGTGGTGGCCAATCAAAAATCCAACTTAACAAAAACCTACAGCAGTGACTTTTTCCCGAAAGATTCTGATGACGATGATAATGATGATTATGGTTTCCACTATTGCTATAGTTTTTCTCTGTATAAAATTGCGGTTGAAAAACACCGGGCGGCAAAAAACAAGTGGAGCTATTTAGCTCCTAGAACATTTGATGCTATTAGCTAATTGGTAATCAGATGACAGATCTTATGGACTGCAAACAACAATGTATTTAGTCAGAAGTAGAATTGCAGAAATCCCTTGTGAATGCCTTTCACATGCACTAACACAGAGGGGAGTGATTTAAGAGTGTTGGGCTTAAGCTATTGTTCAAACATTGTGAAAAGTATCTGCTGCGGCTGCCACTGAGACAGATATTGATTTGAGGGCGCGAGGCTTGATGCCCGTGGCTTGAATTATATTTAGTGAATCTGAAATGAGAAATGAGAGCAAAGACCTGCAATCTCTTTAGTGGATCACAGAGTCAATTACTCACCTGGCTGTGCTTATCCAGACAGTACAGGAACAAAAAGTCATGCTGCAGTTCACGTGGTTCATTTGTTATTTAACTCTGTCCCACTAGAGGCTGTTTGTCTAATGAATGCAGCAGCACAGCACCCTGGTAGTACGTTTGTTGAAACAATGATGGAGATGATATGCTCTCTCAGTCTCCAACCTGGGTCTGAGATGAGCAGAACAGTCTGATACAGATCGTCTCAGTGTTACAACTGGCCCAGTTTCTCCATCTCTCTCCTGTTTCATTCCTGGTGCTCCTCTCACTGTCATGGTAATTGTTATCCATAATGGACATGTTTATTGTGACAGGTCTCCTCACATTCATATTTTCCAGTTGACAAACTACAGGAAAACAATTTGGCTTTAATTCACAGGCTCATAGAACACAGAATAAAATATCAAAGTGCCACATTTGTGGCAACATTTTAGGTTGGGTGAGGTCTCTTTAATGCTGCAGCCACAGTTTACTTTAAGTGGAAATTGCAATTCTAGGCAATTCAGAAAGTAAACAAAATTCAAATTCTAAAGGTTAGACCCACTGTTCTGTGTTGTCCGTCTGTCTCTGTCTGTCTGAGGGTTAGGCCCACTGTTCTGTGGTGTCTGTGCTGTGCTATCTGTCTGTCATGTTAGGTTGGGTGAGGTCTCTGCATGTCAATGCTGCAGCCACGGTTCACTTTAAGTGGAAATCACGTCTGTCTGTATTTCCACAATGGAATATGTTCCTGGTAGCTTTCATCAGTGCAAAAACAGAGAGTGTGTTGTTAAGTCAGATAGCCTCAGGGTATTGTCTGAGTGGAGACATACAGCAACCACACACACCTCCTGGAAGGGAGACCCTGCCTCACCTCATTGTTCCTGCAAATGTCTTTGTCTTTAGCTGCAGGTCTTTTAGTTGTGCTGCTCAAGTTGACTGGAAACCCTGTTTGCTTTTCACGCTGTTGGAGAACTGGGTTGCCAACTTAGGGAGATGCACACTGCTGACCTAGTTTCTCAAAACACTGGAGTGACTTCTTTCCACTGTGAGCTCTGTCTTATACCAGAGAAGATAATAGTTTTTTTTTGCTTAGTTTTTTTTTGCTTTGACGTGTTTGCCTTTCAAATCTTTGTCTTTTAAAAAAGAATATCCTAAGACTTGTAGCACCTTGTGCAGTGTTGATGGAAGCATAGAATAGATGACAGATATTTGCTGTTATTCTGACTAAGAAACCTTACTATCATACAGTAGCAGTCAGCTGGAAATAGTAGAGATTCTGTCTGTGTGTTTGAGTTGACATAACCTGAACTAACCATTAACCCTGTGGTGGTCACATAAGGGTCTAGTCCTCTTTCCAGATGAAAGGGAGCCACACCATCCAGTCACAAGATGCTACACAAAGTGAGCATTAACTACTGGAAGAGAACAAACTAGCGTTCATGTCAGGCTCTCAGTCAGTCTAACATCCTGGGGTGGATCTAGTTATAGTACTGGGTCTCACTCACTGTCGAGTAAAACGCACAGGAGGCGTTTTAAGATGCTGCACACATCAGGGCTCTACTTTACAAGGGTGCTGTGCTGTCTGTCTGCCTGTCTGTCTGTCTGCCTGAGGGTTAGACCCACTGTGATATGCTGTGCTGTCTGTCTGTCTGCCAGTCATGCTCTATTGAAAACATTATCTGACTGGCATCTGCTGGCTAAATGGGGGACACGAGCACTGAAGTAAAAACACACACCCTGCAGTGTGTGTGTGTGTGTGTGTGTGTGTGTGTGTGTGTGTGTGTGTGTGTGTGTGTGTGTGTGTGTGTGTGTGTGTGTACGCTCACTGAGCTTAGGCCAACAAAGGGGCAAATAACAGCTTCCACATGCCAACGTTGAAGGGAATATATCATGCAGCTTGATGTTAGTATAGCAGAGATTCAAACTATGTGTCACCTCAGGTCACCCATTTGTTCGCTCTATGTCCAGTTTTTGTTCCACCCTCCTCATCCTGTCCTGCTCCTCCAGGTGATGAAGACCTACCACATGTACCACACAGAGAGCATCAGCGCTGAGAGCAAGCTGAAGGACGCTGAGAAGCAGGAGGAGAAGCAGTTCAGTAAGTCTGCTGATCTCAACGTCCACCTGCTGCGCCACGAGGACCGGCCCCAGAGACGCAGCTCCGTCAGGAAGATTGAGAAGATGAAGGAGAAGGTGAGGCTGACACCAAGGCTTGATGACCGTTATAATATCTATAACAGCTGTTGGCTGGAACTGCTGCTAGTAATGTACATTTTCAGCCTAGTCACTTCCATAAGTGGTATTTTGTGTGCTCATTTTGGGCCAGAGGGATCCTCTCAGTAGTATGTGAATGAGAAGATAGTAAGGCTTTGTGAGAGTGGGTGCATTGTGTAAGCTCACCGCTCTGAGAGAGAGAGCCGACCGCACGGAGCATGGGTCCACAGCTAGACACACATGCACTCTGAAAGCTGCGTTGTTGGGAAGGGCATTTCATGGTACACCTGTTGTATTCGGCGCATGTGACGAATACAATTTGATTTGATTTTCAGGGGGAATTTCTGCAATGCAAATGCATCTCCATTATCAGTGCAGCTCAGGGAATCAAAAGGCTGTCAGGCCGACATCTTTCCTCCCTCCTCAGGCTGCCATCTCTACAGAGATGCTGCCAGGAGAACCATACCAACCCCACTCACTATTTATAACTTGCTGTAGCTATGAACGTTATTTCTCTCCACGCTGCCTAGTAACTTCATTTTGCAGGCTACAGTGGCAGTCTCATTCAGAATCGTTCTAGCTACCTCCAAACAAAGAAGGAGAGGAGACAAGAAGGAGAGGAGACAAGAAGGAGAGGAGACAAGGATATGAGACAATCAAGCCATAATCCCCTTTTCTCCAATGTACTGTTTTCATTTGCACGATAATGGACATCACTAATTTGAGTTAGTGAATCATGTATATTTGAAGTACATGTGTATGTATTTGAAGTACATGTTATCCAGTATTATCCATCTGGAAGAGGATAAGGAGTGGTTTCAAACACACACACACAGACACAAGTTAAGGTTTGGCTGTTAAATTGTCTCTCTCTTTAGTCCTGCTTGTCAGCCATGTCTCAATGATTCTGTGCCGCTGCTTTCCATTTAAGTCAATTGTTTTTGTCAATACCATTATGTATTGGTCTACTAGCATCCATTAGTGATGCTATGTGAACAGCAGACGACTACTTCTTCTGTTTTTATGATTCATTGAATATTTCCCAGCTGGATGCCTTAATTAAGCAGATGCAGCATGTCCAGTTAACCATAGCAACAAAGCCGGTGCACCATCTAGAGCTATGTGTTATTTCTGCAATGACAAATCTAAACTGTTTAAATACAGCATATTTCTATAGATTTCATTCTCGTAGATGACTTGTCATTGACACATTATAAACATTACTTGTTTTATGTGTGAGCACAATTGGAAAACACTAGAGGGACTGTTTGTGTTAGTCTGTTTTTGTTTGCAAGCACACTGGACCGAAACAATATTTTATGGCTATTTCATTGTTCACATCTGGACTGTGCAGATTGTTGTGCCAAGTGTTAGCAGACAGACAGAATGGCTGTGAGGGAGTGACTGAAGGACCAGCCTGGGTAGACCACTTATGATATTGTCTACATGGAGCTTCTTAAAAAACATCTCTTACAGTGGACCCCTCTGACCTCTTTCCTGACAACACTAAGCCACGCCATCAGGCTGCACAGCAATCCTCCTATGTTATTGTGCAAATACCATTCAGCCCACTCAACGTTGCTTCATTTCATAGACTGTTTTCCCCCTCTTTGTCTGCTCTCCATTTCTCTCTCTCTCTTTCTCCCCTCTCCTTCCCCCAGAGGCAAGCCAAGTACTCCGAAAACAAGCTGAAGTGCACTAAAGCCCGCAACGACTATTTGTTGAACCTGGCAGCAACGAATGCCGTTGTGGCGAAATACTACATCCACGATGTCTCTGATATGATTGATGTAAGTATGCGATAGACACACAGGCTGGTTTGTGTCTCACAGCTGGGATTGTCTAATGTTGGTCTAATGTTGGTCTAACGTTGGTCTTATGTTGGTCTTATGTTGGTCAAACGTTGCTACACTATATAATCTCACCATCTGTTTCACGGTTCTTAGCCCATTTGCTGTATTGCTTCAAGCTGCTCTGTCGGTTTGACTGAAAGTGTTTACCTCCATTTTGTGTCTCTTAATCTCAAACACAACAGTTTTGTTCTAAGCCCTCCAGTAGTACTGTTGTTATATGTCTAACTGAATGGCTTTGCCAGGTATACATTACACCAGGACTGTATGTTACCACCCAAAAGGCATTGTTATGATTCTTCTGGAATATGAATGATGGGAATGGTTCAGTGTTGACAGTCAGAATACCTTACTCCTGGTCTTCTCTTCCCGCTCTTACCCCTGTTCTTCTCTCCTCCCTCTGTCATGCCCTCATCTATCTGGGAGGGCTTGGAGTGCTGTCAGGGCTAAGGCCCCTTTGGAAGCTGTGCTGAGAGGCTTGGAGCAGAGCATGGCCCTGTTACTGTCACACACCACACTCCCAGGGAGCCAACCAAAACACACTGATGGTGAAACATGACCCTGGGTGACACACACACAGACACACACACACACACATACACACACACACGTACACACACATATACACACACACACACACAGAAACTAATCTGGTCCTATGTGCTTCCTACTTCAAAACAAAACACTTCCCTTTTCTTTTACTTCATTCCTCAAATCTACAATATAGCCAGGGTTTTCACCCTCTTCTTTTGGTCCACTTCTAATAAATAATGTGTTACGTTGAACTGTATGCAACTTCCCCTCCAAAGTATCCATTGGATTATAGAAATAGAGAGTAATACACAGTTACATGACAGAAAAAACCATACCTAGGTGAACCACCATCATAATTCAAAATGCAAAGCCAATGCAGCCCAGCAGCAAGCCTGCCTGAGAAGTCTGTGATTACGGTTGGTGAACAGGGTGAGTTTGCTTTGTGGACCACTAATGGCTGGAGGAATGAAACCCTAGCCAGGGTCTGGGTGCAGGCTCTGTGTATACAGGCAGCAGTGTGGCCAGTATGGTTGGCATGGTTCATTCAGCCCCAGGTTACCTGGTGGTTGTGGCAGGGATCATTCAGCCGCAGGTTACCTGGTGGTTCCCCCTCTCTCCCACCTCCCTGCCGGTCTACTGCTGGGTGGTTACTGTGGTATTGCCCCAGGCCTGCCTGGCCACTTCTGATACTCTGAGTTGGACACAGAGATCCTGCATATGTAAAGTACTGTATGCCTAGAAACATATGATGCAATTGAACTGAGAGGCTTGAGGCTAGACAGACTTTTGGCAATGAGAGAGATTGCATCCAGGATTTTTCTCTTTAAAATGTTCTAAACATCAACTGTGTGAAGTGTGAAGGAGCTAGCCAGGAGCTGTAGGCTACACAGGGGTCTGCCAGACGGAGACCTCTGATTGTTGGCTGTGTCTCTGTGCTGGGTCACTTTGTTGGAGCTGCTTCCTGTGTCTGGCAAGCAAAAGGGGCCATGTCATCCCAAATCCGGCCCCACTGCAGGGAAAGAGATTGTGAGCATGACTCGCTGTGCTTTGCCGCCACAAGCTTTGCAGAGGATAAGGGCCTGTTTGTCATGCCACACAGAAACAGTCACTAGCAGCCAGACATCAAAACAGACATCCACACTGCAAGTCAGCCCTGTCCACCTGAATCAATGGAAATAAAATACAGACGTCTTTTGCATGCAAATAAACAATGTCATCAGTTCTGCAGTAGCAGTATTCTGCCTGTCAGCACTCCTGCTACAGTCTACTCACGATAGGACCATGATTCAATCAAAGCATGGAACTCATTAGAGCCAGGCAGTGTGTTTCTTATGGGATGTGGCTGTTGAAATACAACTCTGTACCATAAAGAGCTCTGTGCTCCCATATCCTTACTCATTGTACACTGACCCTGTTATAAAACAACCACAAATATGGGGGTTTATCATTGGAGTCGAGCACAACTTCCTGTGTTTTTTGTAAAGAGTGTTTAGTGAATCACTAAGCAGTCAGACTCAGGCCCCTCGAAGCCTCTTAGAAACCCACTTGGCTATAGTAATGAGGTTAGTTTATGCAGCTCCATGGTTGAGCTAATTATCTTAGGTGTCCTACTGTACTACTGCTTCTCTAATTTGGTGTATTCTATTTCTGCCCGTTAACCCCCAACAGTGTCTAATTTGGAATTTAGTTCATGTTGGAGGTCAGGTTAGTAACATGCTCGTAGGAAATGAGCGGAATTGTGTAACTGAATCGTGTGCATGCTAAAGACTGAGTTCATCACATTGACTTGTGTATAATGAGGGCATGGATTCAGACTGGTTTGTCAGGTTGTTCAAAATTAGGGCCAGTATGTTCTTAGACACGTGACCTGAGCTGGAAAACTCTGGACCCTAGGCTTATGCTTCCAATCAGGTCATGATCAACTCTTTTATTATATTCTACTCCTATGTTAGTTATTGTATTATACTATACTATAATGACTGTATCTCTATAGTGCTGCGACCTGGGCTACCATGCCAGCCTGGCACGTACCTTCAGGACCTACCTGTCAGCTGAGTACAACCTGGAGACTAGTCGCCATGAGGGCCTGGACATCATGGAGAACGCCGTGGACAACCTGGACTCCCGCAGCGACAAGCACAAGATCATGGACATGCACAACCAGGTGTTCTGCCCTCCCATGCGCTTCGAGTACCTGCCCCACATGGGGGACGAGGTGAGAGGGGTCAAAGGACTGATACATTTGGTACATTTATAGATTCATACTATATCTTTATCGAAATGTATCCAAGTTACAAGTACAACCAATACATTTGTTAAACCATGGAAACCACATTCACGCCAGCAGAAACAGCAAGCATGTTTTTTCCAATCCTGTGAGACAGTTTGTGAAAAACCAAGTTGCCCAGCCCGTACCTCTCTGTCTATGTGTCCTCTCAGGTGTGCCAGGTGAGTGCCCAGCAGCCTGTGCAGACTGAGCTCCTAATGCGCTACCACCAGCTGCAGTCCCGCCTGGCCACACTCAAGATCGAGAACGAGGAGGTGAAGGCTTTTTTAAAATGTACCTTTATTTAACTAGGTAAGTCAGTTAAGAACAAATTCTTATTTACAATGACGGCCTACCCCGGCCAAACCCTAACCCGGCCGACACTGGGCCAATTGTGCACAACCCTACGGGACTCCCAATCACGGCCGGTTGTGATACAGCCTGGAATCGAACCAGGGTCTGAAGTGATGCCTCTAGCACTGAGATGCACGGCCTTAGACTGCTGCTCCACTCGGGAGTCCATGATAGCATCCCCCCAGTGTGTCTGTTGCTTCCCCCCACTGAGACCGCTCTGTAGCCTCTGTGCCTCTGTCACCTCTCTCTCTGACACGTCCAAATTCAGCCGGTCTTTAGAGACTATCAGCTCTCATCGCAATTTAATTTCAGTGGCCCACACACACTCCTTGGGAGCAGAGTGTATATTCAGCTTGTGATATTAACGTGTGTGATAACACCAATGGGTGTTCCATGTAGATACAGTACATCACTGTTGATGGTCTATTGTGTGTTGTGATGACTGGTCCTTCTCAGTGGGAGCAGCAGGCACACACACACACACACACACACACACACACACACACACACACACACACGCACATGCACACGGAGACAAACACACCTCTCACCCTCTGAGTAGATGCAAGTGCTAACGGAGGTGCTAATGACCCTGGCTGGCTAGCTACAGCCTGCCCTGATGGCTATGCCTCCGTCTCATAACATCTCATATAACTGGCGGGTAATTTCAATGCTGTAGAGAAAGAGCCCGCAGCCCTTTTACATCCAGCCAGACCAGACGCTATTCATATTCTGCTGTTATTCTGATGGATGGCTGACCGGTGGGTCATCTGGTACACTGCCTAGGAATGAGCCCTGTACCTGCTTCAGGGTAGAGGAAGGCTGCCAGCTGTCATGCAGCTATAGTCAAAGGTCATCAGTTGTTATTCAGGGTCAATTTGTCTTTGAAATGGGATATGCCAGTGATGACTCACACTTGACCTTGCACATGTCGTAGGGAACCCTGAAGTTAAAAAAATCTTACTGGTCTATTATGTTACAAAAGACCTGGATCAGATGACTGGGGGGGAAATGCTGTTTCGCTTGTCACCATTTCATTATTTGTTGAAATTCTTCCCTTTCTTGTTGTTCTGAAGGACATGGATCAGATGACTGAGTAGGAAATCCTAGTTCATTTGTCATCGTTTTGGTTGTTGAATCGTTCCCTTTGCTGTAGGTGAGGAAGACACTGGACGCCACCATGCAGACCATGCAGGACATGCTGACTGTGGAGGACTTTGATGTGTCTGATGCCTTCCAGCATAGCCGCTCCACTGAGTCCATCAAGTCTGTGGCCTCTGAGACCTACATGAGCAAACTGAACGTGGCCAAGAGACGGGCCAACCAGCAGGAGACAGAGGTCTTCTACTTCACTGTGAGTACCTGCCTGCTATACATAGCCTTCATACCTGCCTGTTATACATAGCCTTCATACCTGCCTGTTATGCATAGCCTTCATACCTGCCTGTTATACATAGCCTTCATACCTGCCTGTTATACATAGCCTTCATACCTGCCTGTTATGCATAGCCTTCATACCTGCCTGTTATACATAGCCTTCATACCTGCCTGTTATACATAGCCTTCATACCTGCCTGTTATACATAGCCTTCATACCTGCCTGCTATACATAGCCTTCATACCTGCCTGTTATGCATAGCCTTCATACCTGCCTGTTATGCATAGCCTTCATACCTGCCTGTTATACATAGCCTTCATACCTGCCTGTTATACATAGCCTTCATACCTGCCTGTTATGCATAGCCTTCATACCTGCCTGTTATACATAGCCTTCATACCTGCCTGTTATACATAGCCTTCATACCTGCCTGTTATGCATAGCCTTCATACCTGCCTTTTATGCATAGCCTTCATACCTGCCTGTTATGCATAGCCTTCATACCTGCCTGTTATGCATAGCCTTCATACCTGTCTGTTTTGCTCTGAGATATGCAGCCATGCCTCAGGGCAACTGCCTGTTAAATCTGTTTCACAGTTAAGTAACAGACCTGGCTGTACTGCCATAACATTTACTCCCTGACTAAAAGGGCCTCAGGTGTCAGCTTAGTGCGGGGCACTGCAGTGTACAGTACTGCACATCAACATCAAGCCATCAGCCATCACACTATTTCATAAAACACATATGACAAGCCCCATGCTTTGGAAATCACATGGAAATCCAATTATCCCTGGAACAGATTGAGTTTGTTCCGTACAGAGTGAAACTGACTGAATGTGTTCTCTGGCCTCTGTGGTGGATGGCAGGCGTCTCCGCCTGTTCCAGTCACATCCCATTAGCGCCGTTCACTCACTGACGCCTTCATCTGGTCTGTTTGGGTTCACAGAAATTCAAGGAGTTCCTGAACGGCAGCAACCTCATCATTAAACTGCAGGCCAAGCATGACCTCCTGAAGCAGACACTGGGAGAAGGTAAGGCCCCTCGGTCTCTCCACCAATGACATCATATCTATTTAAATCAATGTTAGTTTGACACCCCTTCTCTTAATGCTCCTACTTCCTTCTGGTCACAGTGGTGTTAATGGCAGGCGCCAGGCCTTGCGTGTCAACGCCTAGCTCAGTATGAGCCAGAAATCCCTATGTGATAGGTGATGGGTCTGCAAAATGGCCGCCATCAGGCCCAGTAGTGTTGTGGAGCTCTTATCTAATGAGCAAAGCTGAACCTGGCAGAGGAAGTGGGAGGAGACCACGTGAACTTGTTTCTTCTCAAGGGGCAGAAGGGAACCAGGGAAGAGAAATTAAGTTCAAATTCAAAGGCGAGTTGCATCAAAGATATCACAAGAAAACACTAAAGCACCATCGATCCCCACTCCTCTCTTCTCATTTGCACGAGTGAGACATTGCACTGGTTGGTTCCTGTATGTTGTAGCCTCTAGGAGGATCCTGGAGGAGTATGGGTAATAGAAACCCCCGCCCTTCTCACAGAGGCCCCTCCCAAGGGGACCTTTGTCACCTCAGCCATGAGAAGTTTACGCCCAATCAGTCAGGATGTCCCAGCTCCCAGCAGCACCATCTCAGCAGCTGCTACTGCACCAGAGGTTCACCTAGTAGAGAGGGACAGCAGGTACAACCAGCTGAGGCCATGCACACACACACACAATTTCACCCCATACTCACATACAGTGCACAAACTTGGTCGACATGGATTTGTCTATTCAGTTTAGGCATCTCTAATGTTCCTCTGTCATCTTCAGATCTCTATGAACTGATACCTCAAACTGATACCTCAGACTGCTTGAATGTGTTTTCATGTGAACATAGCCCACAGCTGGATTGTTTGTGTGATCGTGGCCCAGTGCTGCTGTCTGTGTAGGGACATACCAACAATGTTTAATTATTCAGGTGATCAATCTAGCCTGCTCATTAAGTGTGTGTGTGTGTATGTGTGTGTGTGTGTGTGTGTGTGTGTGTGTGTGTGTGTGTGTGTGTGTGTGTGTGTGTGTGTGTGTGTGTGTGTGTGTGTGTACATGCATGAATGTGTTATTAGAGACCATGGAGAATACCACATGGTGCACACATCAGACCTCGCTGTATAGATTACTACAGCACTATGTCAACATGAAAACTAGTCAATGTGACTGGGATAGCTTCCCTCCTGGATTCTGAGTGGAAATCACAGATTTTCTGTAGTAGATACTTTAGAGAGGTTCATCAAGAAAATCTCCAGTTTACGCAGGTAGAACTCACAGCTAGTCATACAAAATACACCATCATAATGATTTGTTGCCTATTGTTAGATTATGGCACTGTATTTGAAATGTAGGTTTAGAATATTGAGACCTCAACTTTACAGCTTTTACATAAAGCATTCGGCTCATTGAACAAAAGTACTTCAGTCACCAATTACTGCTGTATTCTTGTAGTTACGATGAAACACTTAACCCACTTAACCCTTTACACTCATACCCATATACGGGTTGAAAATGGCAGATTTGGGCACTAATAAGCGCCTAAATTGGAATGCTATACATGACGTCAGAGCTCTGACTGCGCTTCACAACATTGTATGGGTTTTGACTGACAGCCGTTCTGAACACCACACGCGACAAGAAGCTGCCACAATCTCACCCGGTAATTGGGCTACTTTTGCAATTTTTTTGTTGTTAGAGTGAGGAAAATCCTATAAATTAAGATGACTTGATATATTTTAAAAGATGAGATGTTGAGGATTATAATAAATACCACTTTGATGTAGTAAAGCAAGCCAAACACAAATGTGCACTAAATTAAATTTATTTTTTTAGATTTTTTATTTAATGTTTATTCAACGAGGCAAGTCAGTTAAGAACAAATTCTTATTTACAATGACGGCCTATTTGTAAAGCACCCCCGGCCAAACCTTCCCCTAACCAGGACGACGCTGGGCCAATCATAAAACTCATGTCCTTTACAGGGTCAACGTTTCTGATCACTATGTCTGATGTACAGTTACAAGATGACATGGCGTCATACCCTAGGTTGTCCTGAACACAATGAGCTAATGTTTGTTTATTCTTGAAGAGAATCTGCTGCAGCACACGAACCTGAATGCACTCATGACTCCTTTCTATGCCCACCAACATTACCATCTGTTTCTCTGAACTGCCTTGTGAAGCCTAACACTGTAAGATCATGTTTTATAACTTCGCTAGTCATGTTGGAAATAGAACAACCTTTCAAATCATGCTCACCTGACCCAGATTGCGGTTTATAATGGACGGTTTTTGGATTGCGTAAAGTACATCTTATATATACATATGTACAAAATGACCAACTGGAGACCTGGATGGCAGGACAAATCAACATAACATTAAGATTAAGATAGGGCATCTGTACTGCCAACATTATGTATAGAGAAATGGGTCAGTCATCACTATTGTCTCTCATTCAATGCTCAATGGATTCTATATAAAAGGCTTTTCTCTACCCTAGCTAATAAACCTTTGATTAACTATTGGCTTTGAAATGAGTTCATAGATGCAGCAGTTAGAGCTGTGGTTAGTGGGAGAACCCTTCTGATGGATATAGATTACAGTCATAACAACTAACTGACTTCTTCACTGCCTAACCTACACTCAATGTCTTGTGTTTACCTGAGATTAGAAAAGGTTTATTGTTTGTGTGTGTGTGTGTGTGTGTGTGTGTGTGTGTGTGTGTGTGTGTGTGTGTGTGTGTGTGTGTGTGTGTGTGTGTGTGTGTGTGTGTGTGTGTGTGTGTGTGTGTGTGTGTGTGTGTGTGTGTGTGTGTGTGTGTGTGTGTGTGTGTGTGTGTGTGTGTGTGTGTGTGTGTGAGAGAGGTGCTGTTTGAGTGTTTTTGGTGAAAGTTTGAAAGTGAAACTATTTGAATATTTGGGTTTGGTGCTTTTACGTGCACATGTGTCTCTGTGTGTGCTGAGACATGCACAGGGCTTAGGGACAAAGGGCTCAGTGAGCTGGCACTGACATTGCACAGTGTCACCAGTGTGAGATGACCCCCCCTGTACCCCCAGTCTTCCACCTCCCACCCAGAGCCCTTTTCTTCCCTCGGGCAGCGGGCCTGCACCCCACAGGGTCCTCTCTGAGGTTTCTACGGCGACAGCTCAATGCCTTTGTCTCAGGGATGCTGTTGTTGCTAGACCATTCAGCTCTCCCTCAATAGCTTTGACTATTCCCATGAAATCCTTCACTGAGCCCTGGTAGAGGAGCAGGAGTTAGCCTGCGCACTGCATACCATGCCCTCATATTCTTAATGACATTTCTCTCTTCTGTGTTTGCAGGAGAAAGGGCTGAATGTGGGACTTCGAGGTAAGATGTCTTAAGATAACTAAACCATTTCAAATCCCCTGCCTTTGTTCCAAGACGCCTTTTCAACTGAACTTATAGGAATTGGATTTAACATGCACAGTCATTGGGTAGAGTAATAATGATTATTGTATGATGAATATAAAAATGTAACTGTAAAATATACACAGTCCTACACTATCAAGTCTTCAGCCAAATAAACAAAGTCTCTAATTAATGATAAGCTACATCTATGTATGTATCCAAAGATCATGGTGCATATTTAAGGTTATTTGATGTCAGTGGGTGTCTGATACTTCTCAGATAGAGTTCAGTGTGTCAAATTGGAGGGCCTGTTGTCCGGACCTCTCGCAGTCTCAACAGGGTTCAATTCTCGGGCCGACTCTTTTCTCTGTATACATCAATGATGTTGCTCTTGCTGCTGGTGATTCTCTGATCCACCTCTACGCAGACGACACCATTCTGTATACTTCTGGCCCTTCTTTGGACACTTTGTTGACAAACCTCCAGACGAGCTTCAATGCCATACAACACTCCTTCCGTGGCCTCCAATTGCTCTTAAATGCAAGTAAATCTAAATGCATGTTCTTCAACCGATCGCTGCCTGCACCTGCCCGCCCGTCCAACATCACTACTCTGGACGGTTCTGACTTAGAATATGTGGACAACTATAAATACCTAGGTGTCTGGTTAGACTGTAAACTCTCCTTCCAGACTCACACTAAACATCTCCAATCCAAAATTAAATCTAGAATTGGCTTCCTATTTCGCAACAAAGCATCCTTCACTCATGCTGCTAAACATACCCTTGTAAAACTGACCATCCTACCAATCCTCCACTTCGGCGATGTCATTTACAAAATATCTTCCAATACCCTACTCAATAAATTGGATGCAGTCTATCCAATTTGTAAGTCGCTCTGGATAAGAGCGTCTGCTAAATGACTTAAATGTAAAATGTAAATACCCTCATAAAACTGACTATCCTACCGATCCTTGACTTCGGCGATGTCATTTACAAAATACCCTCCAACACTCTACTCAGCAAATTGTATGTAGTCTATCACAGTGCCATTCGTTTTGTCACCATAGCCCCATATAGTACCCACCACTGCGACCTGTATGCTCTCGTTGGCTGGCCTTCGCTTCATATTCGTCGCCAAACCAACTGGCTCCAGGTCATCTATAAGTCTTCGCTAGGTAAAGCCCCGCCTTATCTCAGCTCACTGGTCACCATAGCAGCACCCACCCGTAGCACGCGCTCCAGCAGGTATATTTCACTGGTCATCCACAAAGCCAACTCCCCCTTTGGCCGCCTTTTCTTCCAGTTCTCTGCTGCCAATGACTGGAACGAATTGCAAAAATCACTGAAGCTGGAGTCTTACATCTCCCTCACTAACTTTAAGCATCAGCTGTCAGAGCAGCTTACCGATCATTGCACCTGTACACAGCCCATCTGTAAATAGCCCACCCAACTACCTCATCCCCATATTGTTATTTATTTATTTTGCTCCTTTGCACCCCAGTATATCTACTTGCACATTTATCTTCTGCACATCTATCACTCCAGTGTTAATGCTAAATTGTAATTATTTTGCCACAATGGCCTATTTATTGCCTTACCTCCCCAATCTTACTACATTTGCACACCCTGTATATAGATTTTTCTGTTGTGTTATTGACTGTACGTTTGTTTATCCCATGTGTAACTCTATGTTGTTTGTGTCGCACTGCTTTGCTTTATCTTGGCCAGGTCGCAGTTGTAAATGAGAACTTGTTCTCAACTGGCCTACCTGGTTAAATAAAGGTGAAATTAATAAAAAAAAAAAACAAAGGAACAAGCTACTGCAGGTCATACAGGAGGGAGTTCTCAGAACATCTTGTTCACATACAACCATTATTTTCTGCTCCATTTACCTTATTGCCAGGAGTTAATACAAACCTAAGCATCATGTGATGCAAAGCCACAATGAGCAGAATGGTTGAGGCTGTGTTTAGAGTTCCGGCTGGGTGGCAGAGCGGACAGGGCTGTGTGTCACTGCTCTCGGTCTCTGGGAAGGGCTCCAGGACCGCAGTGCAGATGGAGCAGGCATGCTGTTAGTGTGTGTGCTGTTAGTGTGTGTGTGTGTGTGTGTGCTGTTAGTGTGTGTGTGTGTGCTGTGAATGTGTGTGTGCGCACGTGTGTGTGTGATATAAATGAGGTAAATTCCTAGGTGTATTTTAATGTTTTGTAATATTATTATAAGTTTGGATAAGACTTAAATATATTTTAGGAATGCTACTTTGGTTGAGCCTGACGACTCCTCCACTGCTCTGTCGTTCGCTACAATCTTTAGTCTGAGATCGCCATTGAAGTCGTTTGTGGAGATAAGGGGCATTTTAACAAAACAAATTCATCAGTGATTGGATCGTCTCTAGCCAATCAGAGCATCAATGCCAATCACCGCCGCTTCACCCACGTGTTTTATGGCTCTGACCCAACCCATCGGTTCTGGACCAATCAGACGGCCCCAAATGTGTTCGCATTCGGTGAAGGGTCGGGGAGGTACTCAGATTCAGACTCATTGTGGAGAAGAAACTAACGTCCGTGGGCGTAGCGTAGCGTTTTGCCAGAGCAAGGAGTCTGGGTAGCCAGGCAAACTTTAGTTTTCCCTGTCCATGACCGGCCTCGCCAAAGTACCACCGGTCTGCTAACCACACTGTACTGAGTGTATAAACCATTAGGAACACCTGCTCTTTCCATGACATAGACTGACCTGGTTAATCCAGGTGAAAGCTGTGATCCCTTATTGATATCACCTGTTAAATCCACTTCAATCAGTGTAGATGAAGGGGAAGGAGACAGGTTAAAGAAGGATTTTTAAGCCTTGAGACAATTGAGACATGGATTGTGTATGTGTGCCATTCAGAGGGTGAATGGGCAAGACAAAATATTTAAATGCCTTTGAACGGGGTATGGTAGTAGGTGCCAGGCCCACCGGTTTGTGTCAAGACGCTGCTGGGTTTTTCACGCTTCAGTTTCCCGTGTGTATCAAGAATGGTTCACCACCCAAAGGACATCCAGCAACTTCACACAACTGTGGGAAGCATTGTAGTCAACATGGGCCAGCATCCCTGTGGAGCGCATTCAACACCTTGTACAGTCCATTCCCCAACGAATTGAGGCTGTTCTGAGGGCAAAAGAGGGGGTGCAATAAATATTAGGAAGGTGTTCCTAATGTTTTGTACACTTAGTGTATATGTGAGGGATAAACTGAACTATCAGCAGGTGTGCTTGCTTTTATAAGCTCTGATTAATAATGTTTACATTCAGCTATACAGTATATCACAAAAGTGAGTACGCCCCTCACATTTTTGTAAATATTTGAGTATATCTTTTCATGTGACAACACTGAAGAAATGACACTTTGCTACATTGTAAAGTAGTGAGTGTACAGCTTGTATAGCAGTGTACATTTGCTGTCCCCTCAAAATAACTCAACACACAGCCATTAATGTCTAAACCGTTGGCAACAAAAGTGAGTACACCCCTAAGTGAAAATGTCCAAATTGGGCCCAATTAGCCATTTTCCCTCCCCGGTGTCATGTGACTCTTTAGTGTTACAAGGTCTCAGGTGTGAATGGGGAGCAGGTGTGTTAAATTTGGTGTCATCGCTCTCACACTCCCTCATACTGACTGGTCACTGGAAGTTCAACATGGCACCTCATGGCAAAGAACTCTCTGAGGATCTGAAAAAAATATTTGTTGATCTACATAAAGATGGCCTGGGCTATAAGAAGATTGCCAAGACCCTGACACTGAGCTGCAGCACGGTGGCCAAGACCATACAGAGGTTTAACTGGACAGGTTCCACTCAGAACAGGCCTCGCCATGGTCGACCAAAGAAGTTGAGTGCACGTGCTTGGCGTCATATCCAGAGGTTGTCTTTGGGAAATAGACGTATGAGTGCTGCCAGCATTGCTGCAGAGGTTGAAGGGGTGGGGGGTCAGCCTGTCAGTGCTCAGACCATACGCCGTACACTGCATCAAATTGGTCTGCATGGCTGTCGTCCCAGGTGGAAGCCTCTTCTAAAGATGATGCACAAGAAAGCCCGCAAACAGTTTGCTGAAGACAAGCAGACTAAGGACATGGATTACTGGAACCATGTCCTGTGGTCTGATGAGACCAAGATAAACGTATTTGGTTCAGATGGTGTCAAGCGTGTCTGGCGGCAACCAGGTGAGGAGTACAAAGACAAGTGTGTCTTGCCTACAGTCAAGCATGGTGGTGGGAATGTCATGGTCTGGGGCTGCATGAGTGCTGCCGGCACTGGGGAGCTACAGTTCATTGAGGGAACTGTGAATACCAACATGTACTGTGACATACTGAAGCAGATCATGATCCCCTCCCTTCGGAGACTGGGCCGCAGGGCAGTATTCCAACATGATAACGACCCCAAACACACCTCCAAGACGACCACTGCCTTGCTAAAGAAGCTGAGGGTAAAGGTGATGGACTGGCCAAGCATGTCTCCAGACCTAAACCCTATTGAGCATCTGTGGGGCATCCTCAAACGGAAGGTGGAGGAGTGCAAGCTCTCTAACATCCACCAGCTCCGTGATGTCGTCATGGAGGAGTGGAAGAGGACTCAAGTATCAACCTGTGAAGCTCTGGTGAACTCCATGCCCAAGAAGGTTAAGGCAGTGCTGGAAAATGATGGTGGCCACACAAAATATTGACACTTTGGGACCAATTTGGACATTTTCACTTAGGGGTGTACTCACTTTTGTTGCCAGCGGTTTAGACATTAATGGCTGTGTGTTGAGTTATTTTGAGGGGACAGCAAATGTACACTGTTATACAAGCTGTACACTCACTACTTTACATTGTAGCAAAGTGTCATTTCTTCAGTGTTGTCACATGAAAAGATATACCCAAATATTTACAAAAATGTGAGGGGTGTACTCACTTTTGTGATATACTGTATATTAGGAATCATTAATCTCTCTTATGTTTTCAATAAGTCAGTCAGAGTGGGTTTTATGAAGGGGCCCCAAGCCCCCAGCCCTCGAGACACTCAGGGACCCAACACTCCCAGCAGCCCAGCCTAGCGCTGCCTAAGGGTTAATTACAGGGCAGAGCCATCAGGTTTAAATAACACACCACCAGTAAGTGATAAAACGTCTCGTTTTGGTAGAATTTTCAACATTTGGATATGGATCACTTCCTCCTGCCTACACACATAAAAGAAAAACCATAGAGCAGACGGGGATATTTGGGAAGGTGTTTTCATAACTGCATTTCAGCCTTGCGTGTTCGTTCAACTGTTTCACAGCATATGGTGTTTTTGTTCCCTTCCTCACCCGTCATCTCCCCAGGCCCCCCACTCTACCCCCTAAACCACAGAAAATGCGGAAGCCTAGGCCGCGCTCCATCTATAACCATAAACTGTTTAACGGCAATATGGAGACCTTCATCAAGGTACCCGCCCATGGCTAGGGTGTGTGAATTAGTGCCCTCTGTGGGGCTGGAGAGAGAGGGCAGCTAGGGTCCTCCTCTCTCTCCCTTGCGCTCTCTTCCTGCTTACTGCTCAACCTCATCCTGTAACCTCTGTCTTTAACCTCACCTCCTCTTCCTCTCTTCCCATGGCTCTGACGATGCACACAGACATGGTGAAGGAGAATTAGTGTCTCCCTATCCTTTTAGATGTAGTAGTAGCACAGGCCTCTAACCTCGGCTAATCCTCAGACGTGAGGATACCGTGTCTCATAGTCCCCATAGTGGCTCTGTAGAGAGCCCTGTGCTAGTTGGTTCTGTCCCTCACTGCACCCCGTCTCACTGCATCTCAAGCCATCCCAGCGGCCTCTGACCTGTGCTTATCCTCCAGGGGGTCTCTGTCTGTCTGTCATCTGTGCTTCTCTAACTGTGTTGCCTCTCTGCCTCCTTCCCTCTGCACCTCCTTGCTGCGCTACTTTCTGCCCCAGGGGAAGACGGAATGCCCGTACCCGCAATCAGGTACTATCAGTGGGGGGTGGTAGGATGGGAGGTAGTGCGCATGGCACGGTGCTGTAGAGTGGGGCCACCTGAAAACTATTACACTAATAGTTCTACATGCTGATTTCTGCCTTCTCCTCCACATGCAGTCATACTAATGAGCTCCAATAGCATGTCACTGCTACTCCACTTGTTTCATGACTGTTTGCTTGCTATAATGAGGGGCTGTGAATAGCAATGGTTTATATCTGTCACTTTAATGGTGCTCATTTGAATGTTGGTGGACACTGCTGTTTATGAAGCCATCAAGAAGAGGCATGTATTTCCTTATGGTGGGGTGCAGGGCAGGTCTAGAATACTCTGTGCTCTGATTAATAGAATACACAGTATGCTAAAATGTATTTTATTATACATAAACAACAGAATCTATCAATATGGACAGTCTAGTATTTGTGGTTAATAATTTTCTTGTCACTGTATTAGTGTCAGTCATCCATACTTTGCTCTCACTATTGCCATGATTTGCTCTCAGGATTCAGGTCAACCTATTCCTCTTGTGGTTGAGAGCTGTATTCGACACATCAATTTGTATGGTAAGTCTACTAAAATGACACCCTTACTGTATTGACTGCATAGAAGGGTATTCAGAAAGCTATGAACTCCACTGTGAACATAACATATGATATGATATATCCTCTGGGTAGAGGTAATACAGTCACTAAAACATCTCCAGGTCTTGAGACATACAGTGCCAGTCAAAAGTTTGGACACTCCTACTCATTCCAGAGTCTTTCTACATTGTATACTAATAGTGAAGACATCAAAACTAGGAAATAGCACATATGGAATCATGTAGTAACCAAAAAAGTGTTAAACATCAAAATATTTTTTATATTTGAGATTTTTAAAGTAGCCACCTTTTGCCTTGATGACAGCTTTGCACAATTTTGGCATTCTCTCAACCAGCTTCATGAGGTAGTCACCTGGAATGCATTTCAATTTACAGGTGTGCCTTGTTAAAAGTTAATTTGTGGAATTTTTTCCTCCTTAATACGTTTGAGACAATCAGTTGTATTGTGACAAGGTAAGGGTAGTATACAGAAGATAGCCCTATTTGGTAAAACACCGTCCATATTATGGCAGGAACAGCTCAAATAAGCAAAGCGAAATGACAGTCTATAATAACTTCAAGACATGAAGGTCAGTCAATCTGGAAAATTCAAGAACTTTGAAAGTTTCTTCAAGTGCAGTCGAAAAACCATCAAGCGGTATGATGAAACTGGCTCTCATGAGGACTGCCACCGGAAAGGAAGACCCAGAGTTACCACTGCTGCAGAGGATAAGTTCATTAGAGTTACCAGCCTCAGATGGCAGCCCAAATAAATGCTTCACAGAGTTCAAGTAACAGACACCTCTCAACATCAGCTGTTCAGAAGAGACAGCATGAATCAGGCCTTCATGGTCGAATTGCTGCAAAGAAACAACTACTAAAGAACACCAATAAGAAGAGACTTGCATGGGCCAAGAAACATGAGCAATGGACGTTAGACCGGTGGAAATCTGTCCTTTGGTCTGATGAGTCCAAATTTGAGATTTTTGGTTCCAACCGCTGTGTCTTTGTGAGTCGCAGAGTAGGTGAACGGATGATCTCCGCCTGTGTGGTTCCCACCATGAAGCATGGGGGAGGAAGTGGGATGGTGTTGGGGTGCTTTGCTAGTGACACTGTGATTTATTTAGAATTCAAGGCACACTTAACCAGCATGGCTACCACAGTATTCTGCAGCGTTACACCATCCCATGTGGTTTGCGCTTAGTGGGGCTATCATTTGTTTTTCAACAGGACAATGACCCAAAGCACACCTCCAGGCTTTGTAAGGGCTATTTGGTGATGGAGTGTTGCATCAGATGACCTGGCCTCCACAATCACCCGACCTCAACCCAATTGAGATGGTTTGGGATGAGTTGGACCGCAGAGTGAAGGAAAAGCAGCCAACAAGTGCTCAGCATTTGTGGAAACTTCTTCAAGACTGTTGGAAAAGCATTCCAGGTGAAGCTGGTTGAGAGAATGCCAAGAGTGGGCAAAGCTGTCATCAAGGCAAAGGATGGCTACTTTGAATAATCTAAAATATATTTTGATTTCTTTAACACTTTTTTGGTTACTACATGATTCCATATGTGTTATTTCATAGTTTTAATATCTTCACTATTATTTTTACAATGTAGAAAATAGTAAAAATAAAGAAAAACCCTTCAATGAGAACTGTAGGTCTATCCAAACTTTTGACTGGTACTGAACCTGCTATGATTTAACCTCAGCCCCTAGTGAATAACGTGATGGGAGTGTGGTAACACATCACGTGGCAGCACATCACGCATAGGGACTGACAGGTCCCTTGGTCTTTGTTTACTAATCACTTCAACCTTCCCTCCTCATATCTTCATCCTTCTGTCCACCTCCACATCGGACTCCCGCCGTAGTGGTGTAGCCCCAAGGCCTGTACCCCCCTCCTGACCCATCCTTCCCCTACCCCCCTAGACCTAATGAAACCCCCACAAACTGATTAGGGGTTCTCTAATAGAAACCATATGCAGCAGACCATCTGAGGGGCCCTCACCTGGAAGAAGAAAAAACATGTCCCTTCATGACTAGATTACATTTCCTGCTCTCTGTTGTGTGTTCGCTGTTGGTCTTTCATGTAATCGGCCATCTGGGTGTGGGGATAATGGTGGGCTCAGGCTCAGCCTTGGACTCAGTATGATGTTTCTATGTGTTGTTGCAGGGCTCCAGCAGCAGGGCATATTCCGTGTGCCTGGATCCCAGGTGGAGGTTAATGATATTAAAAACTCATTTGAGAGAGGTAGGTCCCTGGTGAGACTTGGGGTAAATGGTGATAGATTAGCTTTTAGTTTTTCCTCTACAGCTCAGGATCAATAACACTACAAACTCATTGAACTTCAGACATACAGTAGAAATCTTCATATTATTTTCTACGTGTAACAAGCAAGAATTTGTAAGCCCACCTTAAAAAAAAAAAAAGTACAGTAATGAAGTATTTATTGATTAATCTTTTCAGTGATTCAGTTCTGTTGCAGTGGTCAGATCCTCCAAAATAATAACTCTACTCTATTGTTTTACTAGGCGAAGACCCATTGATTGAAGACCAGAATGAACATGACATCAACTCAGTGGCAGGGGTCCTCAAGCTGTACTTCAGGGGCCTGGAGAACCCTCTGTTCCCCAAGGAACGCTTCCTGGATCTCATGTCTACTATAAGTGAGTAGACTCTACACTGTTGGTCAATGTAGTAAATGTGTTCAGGGTAACTGAAATTATACCATATTCCTACCCATCTGGGTGGTGAAATAACACAATTGGGGCTACAGTACAGTACATGCCTTTGGATTATTCACACTATCTAGGTGGGTACCTCACTAGTAGAGATAGAATCAGAATAGGAGAGAGAGAGAAGCCAACCTCCAGGTCCACAGATACATCATCACTCCCCAACCTCTACACCCTACACACACTGCTTTATGGTATAGCAGGGTAGGGTCAAGAGGCACGCAGTGGAACACATGGAAACAATCTCAACACCACCTGTGATTCAGTAGAAACCCAATAGGAAGGGAGGAGAGAGGGGACCACATCAGTCTACTAACTCAGCACAGCTTTGCAGTGTTTTCCCCTGCTCCAGATAGCCCAGTCACTCAAATCACCATATCCTCTGATTTAAATGAGGGGTTATCTATTAATAATAGGAGCGTTTGTGTTGTCATTACTGTACCTTAGTATGACTGCCAGCCCCCTGCTAAAGTCTGCTCATTCTGTATATTCAATAGATCATGGTGTTGTTATGGATCATCATGTCTTTATCTCTCCTCCCATTCATCTCAGTGACAGGTGGTGTTATGACTCTCTGGCCTTCTTCTGTTTCAGAACTGGAGTCTGGAGCTGAGAGAGCGCATCACGTCCAGCAGATTGTTGTGACTCTTCCTCGCACCGTCATCATCGTCATGAGATACCTGTTTGCTTTCCTCAATCAGTAAGTTGGCCACATTGACATAACAGCTCACATATCACAGTCCTCTGTTGTTGAATCGAGTTGTCCCTATACCAGAGAACCTATACACTAAGGGCATTCAGTAAAACAGGATGGAGTAAAGGTCTAAAATTATAACCTTTATAAAAATTTCGGAGTCTTGGGGAAAAGAAAAATCCCTGTACTGCACTAAATCAACAAAACTAGTGAATCTCCGCTGCAGTATTCAGAGAGGAAAATACATTGATTTCCAGAGTTATTGAACAGCCCTACTGTTCACCTCCTATTTATTACCGCGTCTGCCAGCAGCTCTTTAGAACTTATTTACGGGCCTGCTCAGAAACAGATCCATCAACCCAGTAATATACCTGTCCTGTTTTATTGGGCTGTTATTGATGCTCGCTTTGCTTGGTTCCACTGCAGAACAAAGCATTTGATTCCACATTCTGACTTTTACCTCTGTGTTTTATGCCCCCTCATACAGAGTTAGGCTCTGGGCCAGCTGTAGTTCTTTACTGCTCCAGCTCCACACCACAGCTCCACACCACAGCTCCACACCACAGCTCCACACCACAGCTCCACACCACAGCTCCACTCCACAGCTCCACACCACAGCTCCACACCACTCTGTTCTGATTATGAGCCCCTCTTAAAACAGATGAGTGTGAGGATAGGCCGTTTGCCTGACTGGGATGCTGCTGGAAGGGAGGATGGGATTACTGCCCCCTAAACCAGGATGGCTTATTAATAGGCCTGTTAAACTGTGAAGTTTTAAGGGCAGGCTTGTTAAGGTTGGAAGGGTGTGGGAATCTAAGCTAAACAGGGAGACTGAGGAATGTGCTAGCTAAGTTGGGATGTTGGGGGTTAATGTAACTTAAGGTAGGGGGTTTAACGATTTTCTTATACTGAGATGTGGTGGAGGGACAAAATGGATCTCAACTCATGTTGTAAAGGACATGTTGCTACTTCAGTGAAGTTGTAGATCTCAACTCACTGTAGAGTGTAGAGTCTACAGTCACAGCCATACTCAACCCTCTTTATATTAGAGGTAATCAAATGGTTACCCGGACTATTTGCATTATGTGCCCCCCCTCTTTTTACGCTGCTGCTACTCTCTGTTTATCATATATGCATAGTCACTTTAACTATACATTCATGTACATACTACCTCAATTGGGCCGATCAACCAGTGCTCCTGCACATTGGCTAACCGGGCTATCTGCATTGTGTCCCGACACCCACCACCTGCCAACCCCTCTTTTACGATACTGCTACTCTCTGTTCATCATATATGCATAGTCACTTTAACCATATCTACATGTACATACTACCTCAATCAGCCTGACTAACCAGTGTCTGTATGTAGCCTCGCTACTGTATATAGCCTGTCTTTTTACTATTGTTTTATTTCTTTACCTACCTATTGTTCACCTCATACCTTTTTTGCACTATTGGTTAGAGCCTGTAAGGAAGCATTTCACTGTAAGGTCTACACCTGTTGTATTCAGCGCATGTGACAAATAAACTTTGATTTGATTTGGGAAACAGATAGGCCTCACTTTTATTGGCAAACGTAGGTCTTTGAGTATGTTTAATGGATCCACCCATCAATTCACCTCATAATGTAATTATGAAGTTCATTGGTTCATCTCTCTCTCTCTCTCTTCCCCTCCAGTCTATCCCAGTACAGTGATGAGAACATGATGGATCCCTATAACCTGGCCATCTGCTTCGGCCCCACCCTGATGCCCATCCCCGACGGACAGGACCCTGTAGCCATCCAGGCGCATGTCAATGAGGTCATCAAGACCATCATCATCCACAACGAGGTCATCTTTCCCAGCTACCGTGAGCTGGACGGGCCAGTCTATGAGAAGTGCATGACTGGAGGAGAGGATTACTGGTGAGAAGTAGCTAGACCTGGGAGGTCACCATCTTTAAGACAAGCACTGAAGACATACCGTATGGCTAAGGCTAAAGCAGTAATACTGTTACTTGTGTAACCCTGGGTTTATCACCAGTACAGTTAGATTGTTCTTCTTCTGGCCGCTCCAGCATATGGCATGGTCACTCACAGACTACATTACCATCCTGCTTGATAATGTGGTGAGAAGAGCGGAATTTGGAGTGTGTAGTAGAGATGAGGATGCTAGGCTCATTTATGTAAAGCATGAGTGCATTCCTATGGGGGTGGTATTTTCTTAAGCACATGCTTTTACAGACAGTGCTTGGATATAATACCTAAGATAATTAATTTTATCTAGTGGCTAGAAATGTAGAATTGTATTTAGTTAAAGAGCAGGTCTGCATGGAAGGATATATTATGTAACTGTTTATATGGCCTTTTCTCGTTGTCGCGTTTTATCCCAATATTCATGATACAGATACTCTAAAGTTCATGTAGAACTAATTATTCAAATCAAAATCAAATCAAAGTTCATTTGTCATGTGCACAGGATACAACAGGTTTAAACAGTGTAGTGAAATGCTTACTTGTAGGCTCTTTCTCAACAATGCCATATTCAATATCATGGTAAAGAAATAGAAAAGTGCCAAATCCAGAATAGATTATTTTAAAAAGAGCTCCGAATTAATACTAAATCAGGGAAAATAAAAACACACCAGAAATAATATAGACATGAGAATGTAAGCTATATGCAAGGCCAGTACCATATCAATGGGCAGGGATACTGGTGATAGTTGAGGTAGATGCTGTACAGTGCATTCAAAAAGTATTCAGACTCCTTGATTTTTTTCACATTTTGTTACGTTACAGCCTTCTTCTAAAATGTATTGAATTGTTTTTTTTCCTCATCAATCTACACACAGTACCCAATAATGACAAAGCAGACCTTTACTCAGTAATTTGTTGAAGCACCTTTGGCAGCGATTACAGCCTTGAGTCTTCTTGAGTATGACGCTACAAGCTTGGCACACCTGTATTTGGAGTGTTTCTCCCATTCTTCTCTACAGATCCTCTCAAGCTCTGTCAGGTTGGATGGGGAGCGTTGCTGCACAGCTTTTTTCAGGACTCTCCAGAAATGTTAGATTGGGTTCAAGTTCAGGCTCTGGCTGGGCCAATCAAGGACATTCAGAGACTTTCCAGAAACCACTATCGCTTTGTCTTGGCTGTGTGCTTAGGGTGGTTGTCCTGTTGGAAGGTGAACCTGGTTTTCATCAAGGATCTCTCTGTACTTGGCTCCGTTCATCTTTTCCTCGACCCTGACTAGTCTCCCAGTCCCTGCTGCTGAATAACATCCCCACAGCATGGCGCTGCCAACCACCATGCTTCACGGTAGGGATGGTGCCAGGTTTCCTCCAGACGTGACGTTTGGCATTCAGGCTAAAGAGTTCAATCTTGGTTTCATCAGACCAGAGAATCTTGTTTCTCATGGTCTGAGAGTCTTTTAAGGTCCCTTTTGGCAAACTCCAACCGGGCTGTCATATGCCTTTTACTGAGGAGTGGCTTCCGTCTGCCCACTCGACCATAAAGGCCTGATTGGTGGACTGCTGCAGAGATGGTTGTCCTTCTGAAAGGTTCTCCCATCTCCACAGACCAAGGCCCTTCTCCCCTGATTGCTCAGTTTGGCCGGGCAGCCAGCTCTAGGAAGAGTCTTGGTGGTTCCAAACTTCTTCCATTTAAGAATGATGGAGGCCACTGTGTTCTTGGGGACCTTGAGTGCTACAGATATTTTTTGGTACCCTTCCCCAGATCTTTGCCTCGACTGTCTCAAATCAAATCAAATTTTATTAGTCACATGCGCCGAATACAAAAGGTGTAGACCTTACAGTGAAATCCTTACTTACGAGCCCTTAACCAACAATGCAGTTTCAAAAAAATATGGATAAGAATAAGAGATAAAAGTAAAAAGTAATTAAAGAGCAGCAGTAAAATAACAATGGCGAGAGTATATACAGGGGTGTATCGATACAGAGTCAATGTGCAGGGCCACCGGTTAGTTGAGGTAATATGTACATGTAGGTAGAGTTATTAAAGTGACTATGCATAGATGACAACAGAGAGTAGCAGTGGTGTAAAAAGCGGGTGGGGGGGGGCACCCCAAATAGTCTGGGTAGCCATTTGACTCGATGTTCAGGAGTCTTATGGCTTGGCGGTAGAAGCTGTTTAGAAGCCTCTTGGACCTAGACTTGGCGCTCCTGCACCGCTTGCCGTTCGGTAGCAGAGGTAACAGTCTATGACTAGGGTGGCTGGAGTCTTTGACAATTTGTAGGGCCTTCCTCTGACACCACCTGGTATAGAGGTCCTGGATGGCAGGAAGCTTGGCCCCAGTGATGTATTGGGCCATTCGCACTACCCTCTGTAGTGCCTTGCGGTCGGAGGCCGAGCAGTTGCCATACCAGGCAGTGATGCAATCAGTCAGGATGCTCTGCAGCTGTAGAACCTTTTTAGGATCTGAGGACCCATGCCAAATCCTTTCAGTCTCTTGAGAGGGAATAGGTTTTGTCGTGTCCTCTTCACAACTATTTTGGTGTGCTTGGACCATGTTAGTTTGTTGGGGATGTGGACACCAAGAAACTTGAAGCTCTCAACCTGCTCCACTGTAGCCCCTTCGATGAGAATGGGGACCTGCTCGGTCCTCTTTTTCCTGTAGTCCACAATCATCTCCTTTGTCTTGATCACGTTGTCCTGGCACCACACAGCCAGGTCTCTGACCTCCTCCCTATAGATTGTCTCATTGTTGTCGGTGATCAGGCCTACCACTGTTGTGTCTTCGGCAAATTTATTGATGGTGTTGGAGTCGTGCCTGGCCGTGCAGTCCTGAGTGAACAGGGAGTACAGGAGGGGACTGAGCACGCACCGCTGAGGGGCCCCTGTGTTGAGGATCAGCGTGGCGGATGTGTGGTTACCTACCCTTACCACCTGGGGGTGGCCCGTCAGGAAGTCCAGGATCCAGTTGCAGAGGGAGGTGTTTAGTCCCAGGGTCCTTAGCTTATTGATGAGCTTCGAGGGCACTATGGTGTTGAACGCTGAGCTGTAGTCAATGAATAGCATTCTCACATACAGTGGGGCAAAAAAGTATTTAGTCAGCCACCAATTGTGCAAGTTCTCCCACTTAAAAAGATGAGAGAGGCCTGTAATTTTCATCATAGGTACACTTCAACTATGACAGACAAAGTGAGAAAAGAAAATCCAGAAAATCACATTGTAGGATTTTTAATGAATTTATTTGCAAATTATGGTGGAAAATAAGTATTTGGTCACCTACAAACAAGCAAGATTTCTGGCTCTCACAGACCTGTAACTTCTTCTTTAAGAGGCTCCTCTGTCCTCCACTCGTTACCTGTATTAATGGCACCTGTTTGAACTTGTTATCAGTATAAAAGACACCTGTCCAAAACCTCAAACAGTCACACTCCAAACTCCACTATGACCAAGACAGAAGAGCTGTCAAAGGACACCAGAAACAAAATTGTAGACCTGCACCAGGCTGGGAAGACTGAATTTGCAATAGGTAAGCAGCTTGGTTTGAAGAAATCAACTGTGGGAGCAATTATTAGGAAATGGAAGACATACAAGACCACTGATAATCTCCCTCGATCTGGGGCTCCATGCAAGATCTCACCCCGTGGGGTCAAAATGATCACAAGAACGGTGAGCAAAACTCCCAGAACCACACGGGGGGACCTAGTGAATGACCTGCAGAGAGCTGGGACCAAAGTAACAAAGCCTCCCATCAGTAACACACTACGCCGCCAGGGACTCAAATCCTGCAGTGCCAGACGTGTCCCCCTGCTTAAGCTAGTACATGTCCAGGCCCGTCTGAAGTTTGCTAGAGAGCATTTGGATGATCCAGAAGAAGATTGGGAGAATGTCATATGGTCAGATGAAACCAAAAATAGAACTTTTTGGTAAAAACTCAACTAGTCGTTTTTGGAGGACAAAGAATGCTGAGTTGCATCCAAAGAACACCATACCTACTGTGAAGCATGGGGGTGGAAACATCATGCTTTGGGGCTGTTTTTCTGCAAAGGGACCAGGATGACTGATCCGTGTAAAGGAAAGAATGAATGGGGCCATGTATCGTGAGATTTTGAGTGAAAACCTTCCATCAGCAAGGGCATTGAAGATGAAACGTGGCTGGGTCTTGACGTGGCTGTCATAGTTGAAGTGTACCTATGATGAAAATTACAGGCCTCTCTCATCTTTTTAAGAGGGAGAACTTGCACAGTTGGTGGCTGACTAAATACTTTTTTGCCCCACTGTAGGTGTTCCTTTTGTCCAGGTGGGAAAGGGCAGTGTGGAATGCAATAGAGATTGCATCATCTGTGGATCTTTTGGGGAGGTATGCAAATTGGAGTGGGTCTAGGGTTTCTGGGATGATGGTGTTGATGTGAGCCATGACCAGCCTTTCAAAGGACTTCATGTGCTACGGGTCAATAGTTGTTAGGCAGGTTACCTTAGTGTTCTTGGGCACAGGGACTATGGCGGTCTGCTTAAAACATGTTGGTATTACAGACTCGGACAGGGAGAGATCCTACCAGCTGGTACTCTCAATCATGTTTCAGTGTTTTTTGCCTCGAAGCGAGCATAGAAGTAGTTTAGCTCGTCTGGTAGGATCGTGTCACTAGGCAGCTCTCGGCTGTGCTTCCCTTTGTAGTCTGTAATGATTTGCAAGCCCTGCCACATCCGACGAGCGTCAGAGCTGGTGTAGTACGATTCGATCTTAGTCCTGTATTGATGTTTGATGGTTCGTTTGATGCCTGTTTGATGGTTTGTCGGAGAGCATAGGGGGATTTCTTAGAGGCTTCCAGGTTAGAGTCCCGCTCCTTGAATGCGGCAGCTCTAGCCTTAAGCTCAGTGCGTATCCTGCCTGTAATCCATGGGTTCTGGTTGGGGTATATACTTACGGTCACTATGGCGACGACGTCATCGATACACTTATTGATGAAGCCAATGACTGATGTGGTGTACTCCTCAATGCCATTGGAGGAATCCCGGAGGAATCCCGGAAAATATCATGTCAGCACACAGTCTGTGCTAGAAAAACAGTCCTGTAGATTAGCATCTGCTTCCTCTGACCACTTTTTTATTGATCTAGTCACTGGTGCTTCCTGCTTTAATTTTTGCTTGTAAGCGGGAATCAGGAGGTAAGAATTATGGTCAGATTTGCCAAATGGAGGGCGAGGGAGACCTTTGTATGCGTCTCTGTGTGTGGAGTATAGGTGGTCCCGAGTTCTTTTTCCTCTGGTTGCACATTTAACATGCTGATAGAAATTGTAAACAGGTGTAAAACTGACAGAACTGCACAATAAATACAGTAGTAAATAGTAGCAGCAACATATGTGGTGATTTTGTGTGTGCATGTTTGAGTGTATGTGTGTGTGTGGGGGTGTCAATATGTGTGTGTATATCTGTGTACTATATTTCAATTACACAGATGCCAATAATACTGTTTGGATATGTTTCGCATATCAAAATTCACAGAGATGGCTTCAAGCTAGCGTGCATCAATATGCATATTTTTCATAGTTAAATTAATCCCTTACCTGGAGCTGGTCCAACTATAACATGTACTACTTCCTAGAGAAATATGCTGACATAAATTTCCCCTACTTCAATTAATCCCTCACTTGGTACTGATCCAAGTATGACCTGTAACTCATCTTTCCTGGAGAAGGCATTAGTTTAGACCCTGTAACCTATGCAAGTGTTGTGGGTGTGTCTGAGTTGACCATTGACTGACTGTCCATCTCTCTCTCTGTGTCCACAGTGACAGCCCCCACAGTGAACCAGGCACCATCGATGAGGCTGACAACGGGACTGAGCCACACACCAGTGATGACGGTCAGTAACATGGGGTTCCTTTACTCCTTCAGACACGCTGTAGAGGAATGGTTTGGGTGATTGATTAAGATAAAATGTGCTGTAGCTAGCGGGCTACACAGCTAATCAGAATAACCAATTGGTTGTTGAAAAAATCCTGAAGCTTGTGCTCTTTCCCTTGCTTTCCTGCTGTTGTCTTAAGTTTCATTACTCTGTGGGTTGTGTTTGTTTTTGTAACTGAACTGCTGTTTATCCTGCTGTGGTTCTTACATGCTGACTAGACCGGGCGTGAGCGTGCGTCCGCCATCGCGCGAATGTTGAATTTGTCCACCCACACCAGACGCGATCAGGACACAAAGGTTGAAATATCAAAATGAACTCTGAACCAACTATATTAATTTGGGGACAGGTCGAAAAGCATTAAACATTTATGGCAATTTAGCTAGCTAGCTTGCTGTTGCTAGCTAATTTGTCCTGGGATATAAACATTGGGTTGTTATTTTGCCTGAAATGCACAAGGTCCTCTACTCCGACAATTTATCCACAGATAAAAGGGTAAACCAAGTTCGTATTTAGTAATCTCTCCTCCTTCAGGCTTCGTCTTCTTCTTTGGATTTAAATGGCAGTTGGCAACCAACTTTAAAGTGCATTACCACCACCAACTGAACTGGATTGTGTACCTCAGTTCATCTTTTAATCACCCACGTGGGTAAATGCTCCTAAAAACCAATGAGGAGATGGGCGTCAAGGAGATGGGCGTTCAGCGCGTCAAGCTTCACAAGTTCTATTTTAGCGCCTGGCTACGCAGACGCTCGTTGACACGCGCGAGCATTGTGGATGCAATGATTGAATAACATGTATGTGTACATTTATTTTTCAACTTTCTCGCACGTAACGCTCGTGTGGTCATTATGTTAGTCATGGTGCTAGACATGATTATAGTCTACTAAAGTATGACATAACAGCATACCCTGTGCTGTCTATGTTAATGATGGAAGGTTGGTTGTGTCTGTCTGTCTGTCTGTCTGTCTGTCTGTCTGTCTGTCTGTCTGTCTGTCTGTCTGTGTCTCCCTCCCTCCCTCCCTCCCCAGGCAGCAGTGGCTCTGCTGTGTACTGCAGCTTTGCAGCTCAGTGTGTCTGGACTGGACCTCCCATTATAATTGAGATCAGATGCAGAAACCACCAATGTACTGTAGCCGTGGTATATAGAGGATGTAATGAGATGTTCAGTATTAAAGTGGTTAGACAGACCAGGGGCAGGGATTTATCTATGGACCACAATGTCCCCCATAGAGATGCACAGATTGATCTGTAATATCAATTACAACAGCAGATGTATCGTAGATTTTATAGAGCTGATGAGCAGTTGATAAAAGGTTGTTTTAACCCTTTACACTCACAGACCCTTTGGTCCCGTATACGGGTTGAAAATGGCAGATTTAGTCATTGATAAACGCCTCAATTGGAACACAGTGTCTGTACATTAACATACTATATATGATATCAGAACTCAGGCTGTCCACTTTACAGTGCTGTATGGGATTCAACTGACAGCTGTTCTAAATGTGTGTACTACCAAGCGCAACAAACTCGGACATCATTGAACTCACAACTCCATTCAATGCTCACCAAAATTACAATCTGTTTGTCTGCAGTGCCTTGTGAAGCCTAACAATGTAAGATTGTATTTTATAACTTAGCTAGTCATGTTGGGAATAGAACAAGCTTTCTAATAATGCCCTCCTGACCCAGATTGAGATTTATAATGGAAAGTTTTTGCGTTGCGTAAACAACAACAGTAATTGTGTGATGGTGGGGATGCAGGGCTTTGTTCCAAACAAAAAAACTCTAAGTGTGCTTGCTTCAATTCCTTAACGGCAAAGCTAGGAGTTCTCAAAAAAGCACTTTATATTTGAAGGCTATTTCCTTGATTCACAAAAGTGCATTGAAATTGCTTACAGTACTGTACACACTTTGGAGAGGTGTGTGGCCACTTCAAGACACCAGTTAGACCTCTCACTCAAACCCGTTTTTTCTTATGTTGCACCTACCCCAAAATGTCCATGAATATTCTTATTATGTTACTGAATGTATCCAGAGTATTTTCAGATTTCGTAATTGACAATTGCTGCGAAAAGTACAGTAAATGTAAAATGCACATAAAATTGATGGTGTAATGTTTGGATTCAGTTTTGTGTCAGTTGAACTGTTGTGTCCTCACCTTTGGTCAGATAATTTCCCCATAATCTCCAAACTGTTCTCTTTGAATTGCTACCATGGTCATGCGTATGTATGCTTTTTATAGTTCTTTGATAGAAACATTTCAATTTCCACGAGGGTAAAGGGTTAAGGTTGTATGTGGTTGTTTCGAAGCTGTGATAGATATACACTACCAGTCAAATGTTTTAGAACACCTACTCATTCAAGGGTTTTTCTTTATTTTTACTATTGTCTACATTGTACAATAATAGTGAATTCATCAAAACTATGAACTAACAAATATGTAATCATGTACTTACCAAAAAAGTGTTAAACAAATCAAAATATATTTTATATCAAATAGCCACCCTTTAGCTTGATGCCAGCTTTGCACACTCTTGGCATTCTCTCAACCCGCTTCATGAGGTAGTCACCTGGAATGCATTTCAATTATGGACATTAGACCGGTGGAAATGTATTCTTTGGTCTGGAGTCCAAATTGGAGATTTTTGGTTCCAACCGTCGTGTCTTTGTGAGACACGGTGTGGGTGAACGGAGGATCTCCGCATGTGTATTTCCCACCGTAAAGCATGGAGGAGGAGGTATAGTGTGGGGGTGGTTTGCTGGTGATACTGTCTGTCATTTATTTAGAATTCAAGGCATACTTAACCAGCATGGTTACCACAGCATTCTGCAGCGATATGCCATCCCATGTGGTTTGCGCTTAGTGGGACTATCATTTGTTTTTCAACAGGACAATGACCCAACACACCCACAGGCTGTGTAAGGGCCATTTTACCAAGAAGGAGAGTGATGGAGTGCTTCATCAGATGATCTGGCCTCCACAATCCCCTGACCTCAACCAAATTGAAATGGTTTGGGATGAGTCGAACCGCAGAATGAAGGAAAAGCAGCCAACAAGTGCTCAGCATATGTGGGAACTCCTTCAAGACTGTTGGAAAAGCATTCCAGTGAAGATGGTTGAGAGAATGCCAAGAGTGTGCAAAGTTGTCATCAAGACAAAGTGTGGCTATTTGAAGAAAATGTTTGATTTGTTTAACAATTTTTTGGTTACTACATGATTCCATATGTGTTATTTCATAGTTTTGATGTCTTCACTATTATTCTACTAGGTAGAAAAACCCTTGAATGAGTAGGTTTTCTAAAACATTTGACCGGTAGTGTAGACTCTGTTGATATTTGGACAGGAAAGGTATGTGATCTGGCGTATAAGAAGGCTGTGTAGATAGAGTTGCCCTGCATACTGACTGACCTTATTCTGTGTTTTCTTTAGACTGAAGGAGAGAACTAGGCACAGCTCAGATAGACTGTGACAAGATGTAATAATAAATAGACATGAAACAAAGCAAAAACAGTGTCTGGACAAGAGAAACAAAACAACATCAATGCAGACATGGGGATGATTCTGAGGAAGTGACAGGTATAGGGGAGGCAATCAATGACTTGATTGCGTCCAAGTGAGTCCGATGAAGAGCTGGTGCACGTAACGATGGTGACAGTTGTGCGTAATGATGAGCAGCCTGGCGACCTCAGAGAGGGGGAGCAGACGTGACATAGGGATGCACAGGAACACATCATGCTTCAAACCTGAGACAAGGTTGTATGTTGGCAACCTCCGTCTCTCTTATTCTCTCTGTCGATCTCTCGTTCTCTCTCTCTCTCTCTCTCTCTCTCTCTCTCTCTCTCTCTCTCTCTCACGTCTCTCTCTCTCTATCCCTCTCTCTCCCACTCTCTCCCTCCCCGTGTAGCTCTCCCTCTCTATCCCTCTCTCTCTCTCCCCGTGTAGCTCTCTCTCTCTCCCTCTCTCTCTCTTGTCACGGCCCCTCTGCAGTGCAGGGGGTGGTTCCTCCTGCAGGCAGAGAAGGGTCGTTAGTGATTGGAGTCACCTGGGCTCAGGGTATTTAAACTGCTGCTTCACTAATCGCTCTCTCTCTCTGCTCCTCCCGGTATGATCCTGTTTTGTTTGTTCCTTTGTAGTTTTGCATAGTTTTCACTCAGTCATATTCCCACACACAGATTCATGCATCCATCCACTTTACATACACCTTACATTCTGATACTTCCACACCTCATTCCTTTTTCTTTGTTTAAAGTTAATAGTTTGTTTATAATAAAGAACATTTTCAATTGGCCTATACCTGTTGTTCGTGTCCCCTCATTTTTGTCACAGGCTATGAGCCGTGACACTCTCTATATATATATATATATATATCTCCCTCCCTCTCCCGTCCTCTGCTCTCTCTTTGTTCAGCGATAGTAAACGGGTCCCATGGGACTTTCTCCTTTGTGCCTTTTGTATATTCCTTTTTCTGCTCAGAGCCCTGACAGAATAATTGGGCTAAATGCACTCGGAAAACCAAAACACGAGTAACAACACCAGAGATGCTATCTGCTAGCTCTCAATGGGCAGGCCCATACTGTACTATTCTTGGCTAAGCTAAGCTAGGGTAACCCTATCGGGAAAGGGGGATAGCTAGTCAGTTATACAACTGAATTGCATTCAACTGAAATTTGTCTTCTGCATTTAAACGAACCCCTCTGAATCAGAGAGGTGCGGGGGGCTGCCTTAATTGACATCCATGTCATCGGCGCCCGGGGAACAGCCCCATCTGTAGTGATGGGTGTGTTGGTAATGAGTGCCAACACCCTCTCCAGCCTTCTGAACCAAACAGCAGGACAAAGGCTGACTGCCCCCCACAGCTCCGCCTGCAGAGAGGTGGGAGGAGAGGAGAGTACAGAGGCACAGCCAAGCAGGCCAGGCAGGGCATGGTTCTTGGCGCTGCATCGTGATCTCCCGCTGTTTAATTAGTGTGCTTGGAGGGAATGTGAGTCACATGGTCCTGTCTTGGCTCTTCTCAGACCTGAGGCGATGCCGCCCTCCACAGTCTGGCCCTCACACTGGGTCTAGAGACATGGTCCTACAGCCCGACACAGCAACACTTTCTAGCTGAATCTAGAACATGAGGTCATTAGAAATACTATAAAACCACATTGTGGGCCTAGTTTGACTGTTGTGTCCATCAGCTTGTGTTTTTATTCTGAGTATTTGCTCTTGTTTGGAGAGAAACTGAGTTATATTGTGATGATCACAGGGATCTTACCCTCACTGCAGACAGGCAGACATGTTATTTTGTTTCTGAGGAAGCAAAAGAGCTTAATTTAACGAGGGGGACAAAGATAGACAATGTTACCCTGCCATGTTCTTCTGTCTCTCCCCCCCTTTCATATTCCTCTCTCCTCCTTATCCTCCACCTCCTCCTACTCCATCTCATATTCCTCCTATTTTCTCCTTATCCTCTTCCTCCTTTTATCTCCATGTCACTGTAGGTCATTTCACCGCTGGATGGAGCTCCTAATGGAACAGGAACCTAATGGCTTTCTGGTTGACTTGGAAATCTCCTACTGGGAGACAATTGATTTTATACATGTGTTTAACCCCGACTGACCCCTGGTCTCTGTCTGTTTGGTTTGGCCCATAGACACACATTGGGCTGTGGCTGTAGTACCAGTGGTCAAGGGCAGTCCTGCCACGTACACACACACCCTCCTCCCTAACAGGGAAATCTAGATGTGCAATCTGACAGCTGACTAGCTTTGATTCCTTTTTCATTTTGAACACTCACTACATGTGCATATCTCTATTTGTATTTGTATTTATTCTGGACCCCTTTAGTTCCTGCCAAGGCAGCAGCTACTCTTCCTGGGATCCAAACACATTAAGGCACTTACTGTACATCAAACATAAATCAAAAGATTAAACAGTACATCATATTACATCATTACACCACTACATATCTACAATAGAAAATGTATAATAACGCCGTACAACAATTTTACGATATACGTGTATGTACGTGTGTGTAGAGTGCTAGCGTTTGTTTGCGTATGCGTGTGTCTGTACCTGTGTGTGTGTGTTTCTTCACAGTCCCCGCTGTTCCATAAGGTGTATTTTTATCAGGTTTTTTTATCTGATTCTACTGCTTGCATCAGTTACATAATGTGGAATAGAGTTCCATGTAGTCATGGCTATATGTAGTACTGTGTGCCTCCCATAGTCTGTTCTGGACTTGAGTATTGTGAAGAGACCTCTGGTGGCATGTCTTGTGATGTATGCATGGGTGTCTGAGCTGTGTGCTAGTAGTTCAAACAGACAGTTCGGTCCATTCAGGTTGCCAACACTTCTTACAAATACAAGTAGCGATGAAGTCTCTCCTCTATGGGATGTCACCAAGGTTACGCGTGTCCCAAGTCATCAGGCTCTTTGTTTGATTGATATCAGCCTGGCCCCAGGGTGTGTGTGTTTGTGTGATTGATATCAGCCTGGCCCCAGGGTGTGTGTGTTAGTGTGATTGATATCAGCCTGGCCCCAGGGTGTGTGTGTTTGTGTGATTGATATCAGCCTGGCCCCAGGGTGGGTGTGTTTGTGTGATTGATATCAGCCTGGCCCCAGGGTGGGTGTGTTTGTGTGATTGATATCAGCCTGGCCCCAGGGTGTGTGTGTTAGTGTGATTGATATCAGCCTGGCCCCAGGGTGTGTGTGTTTGTGTGATTGATATCAGCCTGGCTCCAGGGTGTGTGTGTTTGTGTGATTGATATCAGCCTGGCTCCAGGGTGTGTGTGTTTGTGTGATTGATATCAGCCTGGCCCCAGGGTGGGTGTGTTTGTGTGATTGATATCAGCCTGGCTCCAGGGTGTGTGTGTTTGTGTGATTGATATCAGCATGGCTCCAGGGTGTGTGTGTTTGTGTGATTGATGTCAGCCTGGCCCCAGGGTGTTTGTGTGATTGATATCAGCCTGGCCCAGGGTGTGTGTGTGTGTTTGTGTGATTGATATCAGCCTAGCCCCAGGGTGTGTGTGTTTGTGTGAGAGACAGGTCCTCTAATGTTCTCTGGTCCAAGGTTGAATGGTGACTGGTGTTTGCTTACAGACAAATAGAGCCTGTGCCTTTGTGCGTATGCTCTCTCAGGAGGCTGTCTATAGCATGAACGTTGTTTCTTCTGGCTGTTGGTGTGTGAGTAGGTTGGGACCCATAATGTCATTAAAGGACCAAGTCATTGGATTGAATGTGTTGGCAACCAGTTTACTAGCTGTTGGGATAGTAGTGTTCCCTGATCAGACTACAGTGTTAGTTGATTGGTACTCAATTACTGCTGCTCTTCAACTCACAATAATGCTTGGAATCGAAGTGTATCACTCAAACAGTAACCATCCTCTCTATTAGAGAATAGAGTTTATATCGTAATGCTGCCTCTCGTTTTATTTTTCTTCAACTCAGACATTTCCTATTTTCCCTCTCGCTCTTTGTCTCTTGGAGACTCTTGTGTCTGATTTGAGAGTCTGAAGAACAAACCCACCATTAAATAGAGTCCCCCTGTCCTCTTTGGCTATTATCGGCCCTCACAGGCTCTTTGCAATCACAACTCTGTCTGGAGAAGTAGTGTACTCTACAGTTCTCTGGACTTAAGCCCAGACCAGAGGCCTGAGGCCATTGTCTGAGAACATGAAGACATGCTCTCATTGTTTAGGTCTTAGTAATTAGAGCAAGGGGCTCCTTATTTATCTTAATTAACTCAGTGAAGCAGTTGGATTGGGCCACACACACAGGCCAGGGTAGGGTAGGCTACTCAGTCCACACATCTCAATGGGGTGTGAGTTATGTCATTACATCAGGAAATGAAGGTGGTCCAGGTTGTGACAATGTTTATCTCCTGCTGTTCTTTATGTCCACAGAGGTGGAGCAGATTGAGGCCATCGCTAAGTTTGACTATGTGGGGCGCACCCCCCGGGAGCTATCCTTTAAGAAGGGAGCGTCACTACTGCTGTATCACCGCGCCTCCGAGGACTGGTGGGAGGGGCGGCACAACGGTGTGGACGGACTGATCCCACACCAGTACATTGTGGTGCAGGACCTGTGAGTAACACCAATTCATAAACATGAAGCTTCAGCGATGGACGATGAGCAGTCTGACAATAAATCAGGCAGGCAGGAAACAGTCAGTCTTACAGTAATCAAGTGTTTTCCTCAACAAATCTCCCTCTTTAAAGTGATAGAAACCTGAGAGTAATTACACATGGCAGGTGTATCTAACGCTCAGCTACACATCAGTAACACTAATGGAAGATCCTTGACTGAATATCACAAAGGGAAGGCACAGATAAATCATTAAAATCATGCATGATGTGTTCGCTCAAAGACACCTCACTGACTAGTGCACCTTAAGTGGTAACACAATTAAATGTGGATTTGATGTCAGTCAATCAGGCTAAGAGGCAGGAGTAAAGATGCTAAAAAGAAGGCCAGAGTATGGTTTAAGTTTTACACCCTCAGATATTAATTCCCATTATAAATGTACACAATCATTTGAAAGATGAGCCGCGTAGTCTCGAATTATAGTGTGGCTAATCATCGCTGGTGTCTGTTTCATGAATCCATTTGGATGTTGAGTCAACAGTAAGGTAAGAATTATATATCGTATTGCTACTTTCTGTGTTAGGAATACTTTGGAATGATCAATGTTCAAAAAGGAGTCAGGGAAGTGGCTCCCCATCTGTCTGGATCAGATAAACTGACTGCAGATTGAAAACCAGAGCCCGCTGTAAATATGGACCAATTAGTTTGAATAAACAACCATCTAAATAAGATCTCTACCACACTCTATCATCTCTCTTTCTCTCTCTCCTTTCAGGGATGATGCGTTCTCAGATAATCTCAGTCAGAAGGCGGACAGCGAGGCGAGCAGCGGACCACTGCTGGATGACAAGGCCTCATCCAAAAACGACGTCCCATCACCGTGTGAACACTCCCTCGACTGCAACTTTGGAGGAGTCATGGGGAGGTGGGTAATGACTGGGAAGGAATACCCATTGAAATGGTTTTTTTTTTTAGATCAGTGTCCAGGGCCAACCTAATACTACTCTTTGTGACTGTGATGTTGTCTCTCTCCTCAGGGTGAGGCTACGTTCTGACGGGGCCGCCATCCCTCAGCGCCGCAGCGGAGAGACCCACAGCCCTCCCCGGGGCACAGACACACCCCCGCGGGCCGCAGCCTGTCCCAGCAGCCCCCACAAGGTGGCAGTGAGCAGGAGTCGCTTGGAGAGCACGGAGAAGAGGCGCCTGGGCACATTTGGCAGTGCGGGCAGCATCAACTATGCTGACAGGAAGGTCTACCCCGAGGGCCACCCCCTGAGGCACGTACCAGGAGCCACACGCCACAGCAGCCTGGGGGACCACAAGTCACTGGAGGCTGATGTCCTGGCAGAGGTAAGGCCTTCACTGTCCTATCAGACCCAGGTTCTAAAGTATTACCTCTCCCCAATGTATAACTGCATAACCTCTTTTCCCCATGTCATGTAACCTTATCAGTCATAAAACCTCACACAATATGGAATGGAATCACCTGTCCATTTCAAAAATATATATATATTATTTATTTTTTCTCCACAATTTAGATTTTGTCTCATTGCTGCAACTCCCCAACACCCTCAGGAAGCAGAATGCATTTCATGTCGATGCTGAAATGAGTACTAATGATCATTGATAATAGCAGCACAAGCCCTGCGTCGGCTAACTGGAAAAGGAATAGGGGCAGATTTTGAAATGGAAAAGGTCTGATCAGCTAATGAGAGTGGTCCTATCAGAGCCCTATTTCAGCCTGAGCCCATGTTGATGACCTTGATTGTGATTGTGCTAATGAGTTTGTGTGTGTGCGTGCGTGTGTGATTGTAAGAGAGAGAGAGAGTGTGTGTGTGTGTGTGTGTGTGTGTGTGTGTGTGTGTGTGTGTGTGTGTGTGTGTGTGTGTGTGTAGGGGTTGGTTGGTTCTTCTATCCTTGTGGAGATCTAAAATCCCCAAAAGCCCCCACAAGGATAGTAAAACAAGTAAAATGCTCCCTTGTGGGGACCATGAGGACAAAGGCTATTTTAAGCTTAGGGGTTAGGATTAGAATTGGGGTAAGAGTTAAGGTTAGGGGTTAGGGAAAATAGGATTTTGAATGGAAATACATTTTAGGTCCCCACGAGAATAGAAGAACAAAACGTGTGTCTGTGTGATTGTGTGAGAGAGTGTGTGCGATTGTAACTGTGGTAATGAGTGTCAGCCATTAAAAGGGGATGTTAATCTCTTCATTTGGTGCCGTTGGGCTGTACTGTGTGAGGAGAGGGAGCAGAGAGAGGTGGTGTCTGGGAGAGCAGAGGCAGATGTGATGTCCTGCTGTACTGTCTGTCTGTGTGTCTGGGTGAAGCAGCCCTGTCTCAGTGTAAACGTTAGAGACAGTCTGGCACCTATGTCACGGGGGAGTAGAGCTGAATAAAAAGCACAGAAGGTTCTGCATTAGACTCTCAGCATCAGTGGCTACTGCCATTGCTAAACTTAACTTAGCCTAGCTTGGCTTAGCAATTATATCAAGTTAATTATCTCCTTTCACATTTTCTGTGTACTTTGTGTATGTCAGGACATAGAGAAGACAATGACCACGGCCCTACATGAGCTGCGTGAGCTGGAGCGCCAAAACATGGGCAAGCAAGCACCAGACGTGGTGCTGGATACCCTGGACACCACCATGAAGAAGCCTGTGAACTCGGACCCCGGCAGCCCCCTCCACACCATCATGATCCGCGACCCGGACGCCGCCATGCGCCGCAGCAGCAGCTCCACCTCTGAAATGATGTCCACCTTTAAGCCCGCCTTGTCGGCCCGTCTGGCCGGAGCCCAGCTGCGCCCCCCGCCCATGAGGCCTGTCCGCCCGCCCCCCACAGGGCACCGCTCCTCCAGCTCCAGTTCCTCTGGGGTAGGAAGCCCTGCTGTCACCCCCACTGAGAAGATCTTCCCCAACAGCCCTGCCGCGGCTAGCTCTGCAGCTAACGCAGCCGGGGACAAGTCAGGCACCATGTAACTCTGAGGGAGACTCAGGGTTTTCATGTTGCAACAGCTTGAGGGAGAGGAAAGGCCATAGAAATGCGATGATGTGTTGTCAATATGTTCTCAGAGAACAGGTGTGGATTTTCCCTCTCCTTGTTTTGAGTTTCACTTAATTTCTTGAATTCAGAAAGCTCCTGGAGTGAGCCTGAGTTGCCATAGTGATGGCAGGTGGAGAGGCTGTAGGGGTTTGATAGCATATTAACTCAACACTGAAGCTTGATGTGAAAACGGACTTGAAGAGAATGAATAAAATCACCTCAAAGTAAAAGGAATTTTTTCGTTTTCGTTTTTACCTCAAAATTATGTCTGTGGCCCCGCTTTTTAGAGATTCATTGACTGCAAGACATGAAGAAGTACTTGTGTAATTTTGGCATTGGTTTTCATCCTGCAGTAGTTGTCCAGATGATGTCTGATCCCTCGTTACTGGTGTGTATGAGACTCTTCTCTCTGGACTGGACACTCAGTCTACCAGACTGCTTCTAAGAGACTGAAACCAAGATGGCCATCTGCCTTTTGGCTGTAAATAGAGACTTACTTGAAGTTGTTATGCCTTTTGTTTGTACTGTAGTATAAGGGATGTTCAACAAAGTAACAACATGTCAACGTATATGAGATAATTGTAAGAAACTCAAAATGTAGTTTAACTTGTATATAGTTATTGATTAGTATGTATTTTTTTGTGTGTGTTAATCTTGTACAGGCCAAGACGGAACAGGCAAGTAGATGTGAATGGCATTGTCAAAAAACAAACACAAATAGTCAACCAGCAAACAACGAAAAAATATCAAAAGGTTTCTGCTTCCTTTGTTATTTTCTTCCCTTTCTCACACACATCACAGCACGGACAGTTGTGTTTAGAGTATGTGGACATGTGGATGTCATCATACCACACATTGTATTTATGAGTTAAAACTACATTTGCGCTTCTCTACTCAAATGGATCCTGATGTTCTGTCTTCTGCCCACAGCAGTTCTGCATGCACTGTAAATAAGGCCAAGTCAGTCTCCAGTTGAGTCTGCTTTTATTCCATTTGTATTGTTGTTGAAATGCTTTATCATTCCTCATATAAATACTTCCAAGATATTATTCAGATTTAAGACAGTAAAATGAGTGTATTATACCATAGTTTGCCATGGTAAGGTTTGAGCCATCTTTTAAAAGTTTGTAATACTGTGAGAATACTGTTGACCATGGCCCTTTACCACATAGCCCCTCACTGTTCCAACAGCTCTAGAGGTCAACACAAGAGCCTGTCTTCTGCTGACACAGTAACCTGTGTGAAGTCAGTCCACAACTAGACACTAATTTGTGTTCCTTCGACGCACCCGATTTCAAACTATACACACTTTGCCATCTTTAAAGCAACCTCTTGCCTGTTCGAGTCTGATTTATGTAATACTTTCTACGCGCAAAATATGTTACAAAGTACTGTTACAATATTCCTTGTGATTTGAAATGTGATACCTTACCTAGACAAGTCCAGTGTTGCCTGAGAAGTGAACCGTAAGTGTTGTGATATAATAACAGCAGAACAGTGGTCTTACCTCTCCTCCTCTTGGTTCTAACATCCTCACTGTCATGTTCCAGTGTCTCATCCCACTTCTTGTTTTCACTCCTTTGTAGTGAGGAAATATAAGTGCGTACTGAAAGAAGATGACACTGTAGGCCTATACTGTAGCTGCCATGTTAAATTGTAGCTGCCCTGCATGTTTTATGCTGTACCATTTGACACAAACAATGTGACAATTGAACAATGACTGTTTGCGGTGCCCTTCCTCTGTAAAACGCACAAGTGACTTAATGTTTAGGCCTTTTGCTTTCGAGGGTTGGGCTATACCCTAGTAGTTAACCATTTTGGAATATGTGAATACCTGTTGTCACTAACATGTAGCAGTAACATGTGGGCAATGGAAGTGAATTGCCAGCCAAGGTGGAACAAAAAATCAAGGACAGATATATCAACCTGAATCTCATGCTGTGATTCCATAATCAATCATATGTATATTATTCAGCCACTGTTATGTGTGCAAATCTTGATTTCATACACATAGTTTCCTATGAGACACATACATACTTTCACTGGAAAAAGCTGTCATGATCCCATCCCAGACATTTGCTTGCCATTTGCGCTTTGTTTACCACAAACATTGTAGTCAATTCTGTCCCACTCCATCTGTTGCCCCCTGCTGGGTAGATTCTAGCCTACAGGCAGGGCACACAGAGACAAGTCAAACAACATAAGTTATACACTTACACCCTCTGCTGGTCTTATATGGTATTGCTTTAACTAGAAGTGCTGTGATTCTGGTCAGGTATGAGTAAACAGATGGCACTGTCCATCAATAGGAACTGTCACTGATGACAACCAAATCATGTTTTTTTTTGTCCCGTTGAACTACAAGAATTACATAACATTTTTGTATTAACCACAGTTCTCATCGGTATAACTGAAGAGTCCATTCAAGTTCATTTTTCCCAAACATACATAAGCTGTATTTTCAAAGATAAAGTAAAACACATGCTAAATGTTGATTTGCAAAAGTAAAATGTATATATTTGTTTATTAGTATTTTGTTTATTTATGTCTAAAATGAGTAAGTGCCTTTTGTGCACATCATCAGTTTTTAATGAACTTGTATATTTACCTTTTTTAACGATATAGTAAGTCAGTCATGTTTGATATTCACTTTTTTCATATTTTCCCCTTCCCACACATCATTTCATCTGAGGAATATCAAGAAAACAAGTGATGTAAATATGTAGTGTACACATTGCTATAGAAGAAGTACTATGACCCCTTCAGATGTCATACTACCAGAGCGACTGAAATGTACTATTTACTTGTATGATTGATTGTCTAATATGCTCTAGTTGATTCCTGGAGGGGTAAGCGATTTATAAAGAAGACTTGGACTGCTGTACATTTACTCATTTATGGCATCGTTCAGTGAAACCATCTCTGATTGATAATTTCATCCTTTCTGTTTTCTGTCTGTGCTGTGGTTGAACCTTTACTTCTACTCATATACTCATCATCCTCCTACAAAGTGAACGCACCATTGCAGTGTTACTCCTCTACTTGCATGGTTTATAAGGCACATGGTGAACTCTCTTCTTCTATGAGCTGTATAGGATGTTCTGTTCAAGGAAGTGTTTTGATTTCTGGAATGTATGCTAAACCTGGGTAATGGATGTTGTATGTTGGCTAATAACAATGCTTATGAAGTAACATTCAGAGACCAAACTGGCTGAGTGCCTGTGGTGGTGAGTGTGAGTTGTCGTCATACTGTCTACCGTCTCTCTCTCTCTCTCTCACTCTCACTCTCTCTCTCATGTCTCTCTCATGTATCTCTCTCTCATGTATCTCTGTTTCTCTCTCTCTCTCATGTCACTCATGTCTCTCTCTCACTCTCTCTCACTCTCACTCTCTCTCTCATGTCTCCCTCTCTCATGTATCTCTCTCTCTCTCTCTCTCTCTCTCTCTCTCTGTCTCTCATGTCTCTCTCTCACTCTCACTCTCTCTTTCATGTCTCTCTCTCATGTCTCTCTCTCATGTCTCTCTCTCTCACATGTCTCTCTCTCTCTCTCATGTGTCTCTCCCTCTCTCTCTCTCTCTCATGTCTCTCTGTTCATGAGTGCTGACTGGTTAAATCCCTTTTAATGTAATGTACACCATGCCACTGTTTGGATGTTGAGAACCGCTATGTCCAAATAAAAAAACGAATGTTGCCCTCTGATATTGGGCTTTTCCGACCTTTTATCCAGCAGATAAAACAAATTAATTAACTATACTATACTAGCAAATACACATGCCTTCCCTTAGCTTAGTTCACTAATTACCTTGGTACCAGCAGTCGTTCATGAATCTCTATGAATTGACAGGCTAATAGACAGGCAATACCTAACCTATTCTGCCATTTTGGAGTACTGAACTATATAATGCTCAGCTATCTTAGACACCATGTTATCTTACAGGGTCTGTATAAATACTCCAGCTATCTAGCTCAACTATCTCTATACAGGGTGATCAAGCCCCAAACTTCTTGTGACTGAGACTGCAGCTCCATCTAAGGCCACATGATGGAGAAACTGCGGCACAAAAATTCTGCTTTATTACTTATAGGCACGATGTCCATTGAGAGAGAGGAGATCTTAGTGGTAGAGTGTGCAGACATTTGAGAACAATCTCTATTGCATGTAGGTTATGCTATATAATTAGTACAAAGTATGTGACCTTTGAGGTTGATTATTATGTGGGGAAAATATGAAAGAAATAAGTTATGTCAGAGATATTACTGGTGTATTATTGTGACACCTAAGATATCTGTATCATTTCCTGTTGACTGTCTCTGGAAATAACCTGGGATTCTATTAGTGGCAAGCTCCGGTTTATCAGCAAACAACCCACCATGTACACGCACAAATAGGAGACACACAGAATTCAATTTGTTCCAACCCAGAGCCTTTTAATCATCAGACACAATACAATCATACACAGTGATGCTCACAGAGCACTGAGGAAGGGACACTATTTTTGTCCACCAATTGGAAGTGTTGTTGACTTAAGCTTTTTATGCTTCTTTTTGCAATTAAATTCATTACAAACTGCCATTCATTAAGCCCAAAAAGGTTATATTGTCACACTGGATAGGTGCAGTGAAATGTGTTGTTTTACAGGGTCAGCCTATAGTATTACGGTGCCCCTGGAGCAAATTATCGTTAAGTGCCTTGCTCAATCAAGGGCACATTGACAGATTTTTCACCTTGTTGGCTCGGGTATTCGTGGTCCAACGCTCTAACCGCTAGGCTACCTGCCACCCTAGCACCAAGTTATGAATTGTTTTAAGTGACTTTAGGTATTTGGTATTTATTAGTTGTTGCAGCTGTATATCTTTTTTTACAGTTATGCATTCTGATCATGTCAGTCGGTTGGATGGACATTGTTAGTCCTAATTGTTATGTTCATCATGTTCTGCCAGACTGCATTCTTGATTCATCTCACTACGAAGCTCTGACTGTGTTTTTTTTCACAAATTATGTTTTATAATTATACAAATAACCGGTACACACTATTATTATATTTAGAAGTCTCAGAGAGAAAAATACCTTGGATTTAAGGCTTTGGACTGTGAATGCTCTGCAAAAGCACCAGTGCTTGTTGAGATGAGGGAGTTGAAACCCAGGGGAAGTGGGTGATAAGTGGGTGATAAGACACAAAGTGCAGGAGTGGATTACTGCAGTAGAAGTGTTCAAAGCCTGGAGTAATGTAAGCATCTCTCCAAAAATATTGGTGTTCATGGGGCTCAGTGTGACAAGTGGGGCACCAGGATGTTACCGAGGCCCTGCTTACTTGGAAGTCAGAGAAAAAGGTAATCAAAATTCAACCTTGCAACTTAATTTCCCTTTCTGATCCTTTCTGCCAGGCAAATTGACATCCATTCACAAAACAACCCAATTAAGTCAGCCTTAATGTGATATATTGTGTGCTAATTATCTTCTTAATTTGGCATTTAGGTTTGAGAGAGAGATCGACAAAGAGATCAAGGAGGAAATAGCTTGTTATCAGACAAAGCCCCATGGATGCAGCAGTCACACCTGCTTACCAGATGAGACAACTTCAGTGTGACCCTCTACTGTGCATGGAAAGAGAATGGCTCCACAGGATAGCGGATGTTCAAAATCCCAGATCGGTGAAAAGGGGACAAATAAACTCAGGTCACAAATCATACGGAGTTGTTCCCTTATACCCTCTCTCACTGCAGGGGGTAGAGACAAGAGAAAGAGGATTCAGGAGAGATTAGAGAGAGATAACATCTCCAATACTGTAGGAAAACAAACATCAACCCCACCTACACGAATATAATGTGTATAGGAAAGGCAGGGAGTACAGGTAAATAAATAAGAATAATTAGGAAGATAAGAAAGAGGGCATACAGTACATTGACACAGTTTACAGAGGGCAGTGTCGATAGATCCTGCAAAGCCCATTCACCTGTCACAGTGTATTAATATGAAACTGTTTGTGGTCCCACACAAGCATACAAATAAAGGCAAATTCTCAGACGTTCACATTTAGATTTATCTCTGTTTTCCAGAGCCTTGTGTTTAAAGCCCGAAAATCAACTCTAGAAAGAGACTGAACTTCAGGGCTATTTCTTTGCATTCTTTAAACAAGTTTGCTTTGTATTAACTTCTACTTTCCTCAAAGTTTGTTTAAAGACAAAGTTTCTGTAATTTTAATGAAGGTGATAAGGTTTTGGAATATCTGTGGGATTCTGCTGATAAAGAACCGTCATGGATTAGTTTGAGATACAATGTGCTTTGTTCAGCATTTCCCCTCACCCCTGTTTGAATTAAACGTGCTCAAACTTGAAAAGTTTTGAATCGTTAATGCTTTTGACAAGACTGACCAAATCTGGAAAAGCTAGAAAAACAGGTTGTCTAAGTGAGAACTCTCCAAAGGCTTAATTTGGCATATATTCCCTAACAATTAGTGAGCAAACGAAAGCACGATATTCAATTATGTATAATTTTCTTTGTGTATGTCAGAACAGGACAATATTATTGTAATTTCCCCCCCTCCAACCTGAACCATCCTCTGTCTTCAGCGTTACCACGTTGGAGAGATTAACTGACAAATGATTACTCTGTTAGCTAAATCCTCTTGAGGACTGAAGTGATGTGCAATACATAATTCATCTGCAACTTGATTCTAATCTAATCTGGATATATAGGTGAACTTGACATCTGAATGTCCTATTTTCTGGAGCTTATATTCTTAATAAATGTCTGTGTAAATGTTGAACAATTGAATCGGCCGGCCCGTCAGTACTTTTAATATGTTCCTGCCATGTCAATAGTATTAATTTCACTAGTGTATCCTTCATGACAGTCCTATTTGAGGAGGCATGGGGATGTCGGGTGATTTGGTTCTACTTATATTCTGTCAATTTTATCTCTATCCTCCCCTCTGCTTGGTGAAGTATTTGATGATTACACATATTGGATAGCCAACAAAAAAAAAAAAATACTTCCTCAGACAAATAAACTCATCAAAAAATGAAACGTCCTCTCACTGTCAGCTGCATTTATTTTCAGCAAACTTAACATGTGTAAATATTTGTATGAACATAACAAGATTCAACAACTGAGACAAACTGAACAAGTTCCACAGACATGTGACTAACAGAAATTGAATAATGTGACCCTGAACAAAGGGGGGGGGGGTCAAAATCAAAACTAACAGTCAGTATCTGGTGTGGCCACCAGCTGCAATAAGTACTGCAGTGCATCTCCCCCTCATGGACTGCACCATATTTTCCAGTTCTTGCTGTGAGATGTTACCCCACTCTTCCACCAAGGCACCTGCAAGTTCCCAGACATTTCTGCGAGGAATGGCCCTAGCCCTCACCCTCCGATCCAACAGGTCTCAGACCTGCTCAATGGGATTGAGATCCGGGCTCTTCGCTGGCCATGGCAGAACACTGACATTCCTGTCTTGTAGGAAATCACGCACAGAACGAGCAGTATGGCTGGTGGCATTGTCATGCTGGAGGGTCATGTCAGGATGAGCCTGCAGGAAGAGTACCACATGAGGGAGGAGGATGTCTTCCCTGTAACGCACAGCGTTGAGATTGCCTGCAATGACAACAAGCTCAGTCTGATGATGCTGTGACACACCGCCCCAGACCATGACGGACCCACCACCTCCAAATCGATCCCGCTCCAGAGTACAGGCCTCGGTGTAACGCTGATTCCTTCGACGATAAACGCGAATCAAACCATCTCCCCTGGTGAGACAAAACCGAGCACTTTTTGCCAGTACTGTCTGGTCCAGCGACGGTGGTTTTATGCCCATATGTGACGTTGTTGCCGGTGATGTCTGGTGAGGACCTGCCTTACAACAGGCCTACAAGCCCTCAGTCCAGCCTCTCTCAGCCTATTGCGGACAGTCTTAGCACTGATGGAGGGATTGTGTGTTTCTGGTGTAACTCGGGCAGTTGTTGTTGCCATCCTGTACCTGTCCCGCAGGTGTGATGTTCGGATGTACTGATCCTGTGCAGGTGTTGGACACGTGGTGTGCCACTGCGAGGACAATCAGCTGTCTGTCCTGTCTCCCTGTAGCGCTGTCTTAGGCGTCTCACAGTATGGACATAGCAATGTATTGCCCTGACCACATCTGCAGTCCTCATGCCTCCTTGCAGCATGCCTAAGGCACGTTCATGCAGATGAGCAGGTACCCTGGGCATCTTTGTTTTGGTGTTGTCACGCCCTGACAATAGTTTGCTTTGTATGTTTATATGTTTTGTTTGGTCAGGGTGTGATCTGAGTGGGCATTCTATGTTGTATGTCTAGTTTGTCTGTTTCTGTGTTTGGCCTGATATGGTTCTCAATCAGAGGCAGGTGTTAGTCGTTGTCTCTGATTGGGAACCATATTTAGGTAGCCTGTTTTGTCATTGTGGGTTGTAGGTGATTGTCTATGTGTTAGTTCCCTGTGTCTGCACTGTTATATATAGCGTCACGTTCGTTTTGTTGTTTTGTATTAGTTTGGTTAGTGTTTCTTCTTAAATAAATAGAAGAATGTATTCACTTCACGCTGTGCCTTGGTCCTCCTCTCTTCCACATTACGACGAACGTGACAGAATCACCCACCAAAAAAGGACCAAGCAGCGTGGTAACGGGCAGCAGCGGCCAAAATCTCAGGACTCCTGGACATGGGAGGAGATTTTAAACGGAGAAGGACCCTGGGCACAGATTGGGGAATATCGCCGCCCCAAAGCAGACAGGCAGCGAAAGCTGAGCGGCGGCGATATGAGGAGGCAGCACGGCAGCGCGACAGGTACGAGAGGCAGCCCCCAAATTCTTTGGGGGGGAGGCACATGGGGAGTGTGGCTAAGCCAGGTAGCAGACCTGAGCTCACTCCTCGTGCTTATTATAAGCAGTGCGTTACTGGTCAGGCACCGTGTTATGCGGTTAAGCGCACAGTGTCGCCAGTACGTGCCCATAGCCCGTTGCGCTATAGGGCAGCCCCCCGAAAGTGTCATGCGAGTGTGGACATCCAGCCAGGGCGTATGGTGCCTGCTCAGCATGTCTGGTCGCCGGTACGCCGTTTCGGTCCAGGGTATCCTGCGCCGGCTCTGCGTGCTGTGTCTCCGTGGTGCTGGGAGGGTGCAGTGCGTCCTATGCCTGCGCTCCGCTCGTGCCGGGCAAATGTGGGAGTGGAGCCTAAGGGAGAGGTGCGCGTAGTAGGCACTAGATCTCCAGTGCTTACCCACAGCCCGGTTCAACCTGTGCCTGCACTCTGGAGGGTCCGGGCTAGAGTAGTTATCCAGCCTGGGGGAGTGGTGCCAAGGCTGCACACCAGAGCTCCAGTGCTCCCCCACAGCCCGGTCCTTCAGGTGCCTCCTCCTAACACCAAGCCTCCTGGAGGTCTCCCCAGCCTGGTGGGTCCTGTGGCAGCCCCACGCACCAGGCTGTCTCTTCGTCTCCTCCCTACAGGTGCGCCCGTCTGTCCAGCGCCGCCTGAGCTGCCCGTCTGTCCAGCGCCGCCTGAGCTGCCCGTCTGTCCAGCGCCATCTGAGCCGCGCGTCTGTCCTGAGCCGCTAGAGCCGCCCGCCAGTCAGGAGCCGCCAGAGCCACCCGCCAGTCAGGAGCCGCCAGAGCCGCCCGCCAGTCAGGAGCCGCCAGAGCCGCCCGCCAGTCAGGAGCTGCCAGTCAGTCCGGAGCTGCCTGTCAGTCCTGAGCTGCCCCTCATTCCGGAGCTGCCCTCAGTCCAGTGGGGCCCTTCAAAAAGGGTCGCCGCTTAAAGGACGCCAATAAAGTGGACTAAGACTATGGTGGAGTGGGGTCCACGTCCAGCGCCAGAGCCGCCAATGCGGACAAATGCCCACCCAGACCCTCCCCTATAGGTTCAGGTTTTGCGGCCGGAGTCCGCACCTTGGGGGGGGGGGGGGGGGGGGGGGGGGGGGTTACTGTCACGCCCTGACCATAGTTTGCTTTGTATGTTTATATGTTTTGTTTGGTCAGGGTGTGATCTGAGTGGGCATTCTATGTTGTATGTCTAGTTTGTCTGTTTCTGTATTTGGCCTGATATGGTTCTCAATCAGAGGCAGGTGTTTGTCGTTGTCTCTGATTGGGAACCATATTTAGGTACCCTGTTTTGTCATTGTGGGTTGTAGGTGATTGTCTATGTGTTAGTTCCCTGTGTCTGCACTGTTATATATAGCGTCACGTTCGTTTTGTTGTTTTGTATTAGTTTGGTTAGTGTTTCTTCTTAAATAAATAGAAGAATGTATTCACTTCACGCTGTGCCTTGGTCCTCCTCTCTTCCACATTACGACGAACGTGACAGGTGTTTTTCAAAGTCAGTAGAAATGCCTCTTTGGTGTCCTAGGTTTTCATAACTGTGACCTTAATTGCCTACCGTCTGTAAACTGTTAGTGTCTTAACGACCGTTCCACAGGTGCATGTTCATTAATTGTTTATGGTTCATTGAACAAGCATGGGAAACAGTGTTAAAACCCTTTAAAATGAAGATCTGTGAAGTTATTTAGATTTTTACGAATTATCTTTGAAAGACAGGGTCCCGAAAAAGGGACGTTTCTTTTTTTTGCTGAGTTTACAATCAGTACATCTAAACACATTGTTGTATGAGGGGATTTGTTCAAATTTGGCATGTTTTCTCCCCAAAACTCATTCTCAGTGGCCACTTTGCTCAGCATCAAGAACAACATGCATAGAAAGTGTCATTGTGTTGTTGTGGTCAGATTCCGAGACAGATCGGAATAGTGATGAATGACATTAATTTGTGCTTGAAGTTAGAACAAACCTGCCAGATGTAATAACTGCATGATGTCCCTCAAGAGGTTGTGAAAACATTCTTATCATATCAGGCAATAGGACACACCCTATTACATTCTAAGGCTGCATCGCGGTTGTCCACCATTCACCCAAAGTGTGCACTGTCCTACTTCATAGATTCAAAAACATCAGATTTGTGTAATCACTGGTTAGAGGAAGTTTCCACCATAGTTAAATCCATGACGAGAAGTTGGGAAATGTTATTCAGCCTAACACTGACAGAGGGAGGCTGTTGTTTACTTGGCCACTTTCAGGTGACAATGAGGTAATTTCTCACCTGGGATTTTACTTAATTTTAATGTGTCTGATGTTTTTCACAGGAGGTTCCAACTGGCAAGCGCTCATCATCTCCTGCTAGCGCTCTGTCGTCCTCGGTGGTGAGTATGGGACAAGATGAAGGTGGTGTGTTGCTCTTGTTCCGTTTCAACATCTTTAAGTGGATCAGAGCTCAGCAGAGACCCCTTCAAAATACTCTACATATTCTTTATGGATGTCTACAGTCAATATTACAGTTTTTCCCAATTGTTGACACACATTTGCTGAAACTCATCTCAGGTACTCAAAACCCTAAACATAAAACACAAAACAGAAACCAATAATCCACTGTGAAAACAAAATGTCATGTCAGTTGTTTTGGTCCAGCCACAGATTTTCATCAACATCACAGGTGATATTCTCCTTGGCCAGACAGTGGGGGAAATATCTTCTGGCATGACGCATGCAGCCCTGACAGGACTCTGCTAGAATGCCACCACAGGCTTTCTTGATTGCCTGTAGAAGTGCCATATATTCATGGGGTTTGCAATCATACACCTTCCACCGCCGTGCTGAAAACAACTCCTCAATGGGGTTGAAAAATGGGGAATATGATGGGATATAGAGAATTGTAAACCTGGGATGGTCATGGAAACAGTTGCGGACCTGAACAGTTCGATGGAAACTCACGTTGTCCCAAATTAGAACATACATTTGCTGCTCAGGATCACCTGGCCCTCTCTGCTCTGGCTGAAGAAGACTGTCTTGTAAGGTGTTAAGGAAGTTAAAGAGATGGGCAGTGTTGTATGGTCCAAGGGTGGCATGTCGGTGGAGGACCCCATTGTGGCTCATAGCTGCGCATATGGTGACATTTCCCTGCGCTGGCCAGGTACCTCAATGATGACACGTTGACCAATGATGTTCCATCCTCTCCTCCTCATCTTTGCTACATTTATTCCAGCCTCATCTATGAATAGGAGTTCCTGGGGGATGGGATTTGCATTCACTGAAATGACTGTAAATACTGTAGTTGCTGTATAGTAAAGTTCACTAGCGACATCAATGAGTCTCTAATGTTTCAAGAGTGTAATACCAGTACATGACTTACTTGCACATGTTCGTACCATTTATCCTTCACTCTTTGGGAATGAGCGATGGCCGTGCGGCATAGGCAAGATGCAATAGATGGTATAGAGTACAGTATATACATATGAGATGAGTAATGTAGGGTATGTAAACATTATATAAAGTGGCATTGTTTAAAGTGACTAGTGAGACATTTATTACATCCAAATTTGTATTATTAAAGTGGCTAGAGATTTGTGTCAGTATGTTGGCAGCAATTAGTGATGGCTGTTCAACAGTCTGATGGCCTTGAGATATAAGCTGTTTTTCAGTCTTTCGGTCCCAGCGTTGATGCACCTGTACTGACCTCGCCTTCTAGATGATAGGCAGTGGCTCGGGTGGTTGTTGTCCTTGATGATCTTTTTGGCCTTCCTGTGACATCGGGTGGTGTAGGTGTCCTGGAGGGCAGGTAGTTTGCCCCCGGTGATGCGTTGTGCAGACCTCATTACCCTTTGGAGAGCCTTACGGTTGTGGACAGTCTGAGCAGTTGCCGTACCAGGCGGTGATAAAGCCCGACAGGATGCTCTCGATTGTGTATCTGTAAAAGTTTGTGAGTGTTTTCGGTAACAAGCCAAATTTCTTCAGCCTCCTGAGGTTGAAGAGGCGCTGTTGCGCCTTCTTCACCACACTGTCTGTGTGGGTGGACCATTTCAGTTTGTCCGTGATGTGTACGCCGAGGAACTTATAACTTTCCACCTTCTCCACTACTGTCCCGTCGATGTGGATAGGGGGGTGCCCCCTCTGCTGTTTCCTGAAGTCCACGATCATCTCCGTTGTTTTGTTGACGTTGAGTGTGAGGATATTTTCCTGACAACACACTCCGAGGGCCCTCACCCCCTCCCTGTAGGCCGTCTCATCATTTATGGTAATCAAGCCTACCACTGTAGTGTTGTCTGCAAACTTGATGATTGAGTTGGAGGCGTGCATGGCCATGCAGTCATGGTACAGGAGAGAGTACAGGGGAGGGTTGAGAACGCACCCTTGTCGGGCCCCAGTGTTGAGGATCAGTGGGGTGGAGATGTTTTTCCTACCCTCACCACCTGGGGGGCGGCCCGTCAGAAAGTCCACGACCCAGTTGCACAGGGCGGGGTCGAGACCCAGGGTTTTGAGCTTAATGACGAGTTTGGAGGGTACTATGGTGTTAAATGCTGAGCTGTAATCGATGAACAGCATTCTTACATAGATGTTCCTCTTGTCCAGATGGGTTAGGGCAGTGTGCAGTGTAATTGTGATTGCGTCGTCTGTGGACCTATTGGGGGTGGTAAGCAGATTGGAGTGGGTCTAGGGTGTTAGGTAGGGTGAAGTCTCTCAAAGCACTTCATGATGACGGAAGTGAGTACTACAGGGCGATAGTCGTTTAGCTCAGTTACCTTAGCTTTCTTGGGAACAGGAACAATGGTGGCCCTCTTGAAGCATGTGGTGACAGCAGACTGGGACAGGGATTGATTGAATATGTCCGTAAACACACCAGCCAGCTGGTCTGTGCATGCTCTGAGGACGCGGCTAGGGATGCCGTCTGGGCCGACAGCCTTGCGAGGGTTGACACGTTTAAATGTTTTACTCACGTTGGCCGCGGTGAAGGAGAGCCCGCAGGTTTTGGTAGCGGGCCCTGTTAGGGGCACTGTATTGTCCTCAAAGAGGTTGTTTAATTTGTCTGGGAGCAAGACGTCGATGTCCACGACGGGGCTGGTTTTCTTTTTGTAATTCATGATTGACTGTACAACCTGCCACATATGTCTCGTGTGTGAGCCGTTGAATTGCAAAGTTGTCAAGTTGTAAAAATAGTAGATAGGTCCAATGTCTGCAGTACATACCTATTCTCATTTTGGAACGTCCCGGATGATGGATGCTAGCGGCTCAGATTGGGCTGCACTCTCTGCACAGCCTCTCTCAAGGTCAAACCCTGGTTGACCACATGGTCCGCCAGAGTCACCCACATTTAATCAGAGATGACTCACCTTGTTCTTGGTCTTCATCCACCTCCACCTCCACCTTTACCTCTACCTCTCTCTGCCAAGTTTGCTTCCATTGTTCTCCAAACACAGGAGTACTCACCTGTGGCCTTTTAATCCATACCAAAGGTCTGATCGCAAAGTGAACATTAATGCAATTAGTGTTTGCACATGTGAAAGTGATCAATTGATAATTGAGCTAAGCTTGAACAGTGTTGCTTTTCATTTGCACATAGATTGTAGTTGTGAAGGTTGTGCCAAAGGTAGTGAATTGTGTGTTGTGTTTTCCCAAATGTTTGTTATAGAATTGCAATCTGAGTGTAAAGCAAAACATGTTCCAGTAGTATTGCAGATTTGGTGCATGGTTCTGCTAAATTAGTTACAGGTTTGGGTCATTGTGCCTCATGGGCCAGCTTTAGTGTGTAAACAATTGGGAAAAACTGTAACTCTGGCTGTCTTTTATGTTGTTCTTGACACAACACTAAAATAGAGTTTCTGATTGTACTCAATTGCATTATTAATTCTGCAACAAACTTGTATATGACACCATCAATAAGGTTTTTACATTGGGATTGATTAACCTGTACCCAGAGAGACAGAGAGAAATACCAAAATGTCAACACATGCATACTGATACAGAACAGCAAAGCATTCTACAGGAGGCTTTCACTTGCTATATGAGACCTGCTCCCATTGATTATGAAAGGCAAGGCAATGTACTGGCAGAAGGTTTTATATGATTTATGTTTTCCTACCAGGCTTCAGCAAAGCCCATGTTTTCCTTATGCAACTCCAGGTGCAGTCACACATCTGTTGTGCTGTCTTGTGTTGTACTGTTTTGTGCTATGCTGTGTTGTGCTGTGTTGTGTGGTGCTGTGTCTTGTCTTTCGTGTCGTGCTGCTCTGTGCTGTGTTGTGACGGGCAGATACGGCCTGTGTAATCAGCCCATATTAAGCCAGCCTGGCAGATGTCTTGGCAGTACCTCCACACACTCACTACCCAGATCAATACAGACAGGCAGCTGGTAATATCCCCTGTTTATTATCTCCTGCCTAGTTATATAATGATATTAATAACACTTAGCCAAATGTGGCCTAGTCGTTAACAAGATGGACCTTTGATGTAGAGTGGTTGAGTAGCAGTGATGGCAAGCTGTTTTGAGGACCAGGAGACAGGTGCTCTCTCGTCAACACTGTTAGTCTAGTTACACTAACATTTCTTCTTTGCCGAAATATTGTCTTTTGGCTTGATTTATGATTTAATGGCTATGATGTCACTACTGGAAACAAACTGATGTTTAATGTTTTAAAAACACACTAACTCTAATCACTTCAGCTAAGTATGGGGTCTATTTGTTGATCTGGAAATTGCTGCATGTTTATTGCTACTTCTGTAGTTCATAGAAAGCAGATAATCTCAAATAAAATCATATTTTATTTGTCACATGCTTTGTAAACAACAGGTGTAGACTTAACAGTGAAATGCTTCCCAACAATGCAGAGAGAAAAAATAGAAAAATAATAATACATGGAATAAATACACAATGAGTAACAATAACTTGGATACTGTATATACACAGGGTACACAGGATACTGTATATACACAGGGTACCAGTACCGAGTCAATGTGCAGGGGTACTAGGTAATTGAGGTAGATTGATGCATACAGTATAGGTAGGGATAAAGTGACTAGGCAACAGGATATAAACTCAGCAAAAAAAGAAACGTCCCTTTTTCAGGACCCTGTCTTTCAAAGATAATTCGTAAACATCCAATTAACGTCACAGATCTTCATTGTAAAGGGTTTAAACACTGTTTTCCATGCTTGTTCAATGAACCATAAACAATTAATGAACATGCACCTGTGGAACGGTCGTTAAGACACTAACAGCTTACAGGCGGTAGGCAATTAAGGTCACAGTTATGAAAACTTAGGACACCAAAGAGGCCTTTCTACTGACTCTGAAAAACACCAAAAGAAAGATGCCCAGGGTAACTGCTCATCTGCGTGAACATGCCTTAGGCATGCTACAAGGAGGCATCAGGACTGCAGATGTGGCCAGGGCAATACATTGCAATGTCCGTACTGTGAGGCACCTAAGACAGCACTACAGAGAGACAGGACGGACAGCTGATCATCCTCCCAGTGGCACACACCGTGTAACAACACCTGCACACGAAGGTACATCCGAACATCACACCTGCGGCGCAGGTTCAGGATGGCAACAACAACTGCCCGAGTTACACCAGGAACGCACAATCCCTCCATCAGTGCTCAGACTGTCCGCAATAGGCTGAGAGAGGCTGGACTGAGGGCTTGTAGGCCTGTTGTAAGGCAGGTCCTCACCAGACATCACCGGCAACAACATCGCATATGGGCACCAAACCACCGTCGCTGGACCAGACAGGACTGGCAATAAGTGCTCTTCACTCTTCAAAAAGTGCTCTTCACGGTTTTGTCTCACCAGGGGTGATGGTCGGATTTGCGTTTATTGTCGAAGGAATGAGCGTTACACCGAGGCCTGTACTCTGGAGCGGGATCGATTTGGAGGTGGAGGGTCCGTCATGGTCTGGGGCAGTGTGTCACAGCATCAACGGGCTGAGCTTGTTGTCGTTGCAGGCAATCTCATCGCTGTGTGTTACAGGGAAGACATCCTCTTGCCTCATGTGGTACCCTTCCTGCAGGCTCATCCTGACATGACCCTCCAGCATGACAATGCCACCAGCCATACTTCTCATTCTGTGCGTGATTTCCTGCAAGACAGGAATGTCAGTGTTCTGCCATGGCCAGCGAAGAGCCCGGATCTCAATCCCATTGAGCACGTCTGGGGCCTGTTGGATCGGAGGGTGAGGGCTAGGGCCATTCCCCCCAGAAATGTTCAGGAACTTGCAGGTGTCTTGATGGAAGAGTGGGGTAAGATCTCACAGCAAGAACTGGCAAATCTGGTGCAGTCCATGAGGAGGAGATACACTGCAGTACTTAATGCAGCTAGTGACCACACCAGATACTGGCTGTAGCTTTTGATATTGACCCGCCCCCCTTTGTTCAGGGACACATTATTCCACATCTGTTAGTTACATGTCTGTGGAACTTGTTCAGTTTATGTCTCAGTTGTTGAACCTTGTTATGTTCATACAAATATTTACACATGTTAAGTTTGCTGAAAATAAACGAAGGTAACAGTAAGGACGTTTCTTTTTTTGCTGAGTTTATTACAAACAGTAGCAGCAAAGTATGTGATGAGTCTAAAGAGGTAGTGCAAAAAGTGTCAATGCAGATAGGTATCTATGTAACGTCCTGACCAGAGTTCTTATGTGTTTTGCTTGTTTAGTGTTGGTCAGGACGTGAGCTGGATGGGAATTCTATGTTGTGTGTCTAGTTCGTCTGTTTCTATGTTCAGCCTGATATGGTTCTCAATCAGAGACAGCTGTCAATCGTTGTCCCTGATTGAGAATCATATATAGGTGGCTTGTTTTGTGTTGGGGATTGTGGGTGGTTGTTTCCTGTCTCTGTGTTTGTGTTCTGCACCAGCTAGGACTGTGACGGTATGTTCTTTTGTTATTTTGTATAGTGTTTTTGTTTTGTCCATTAAATTCATTATGTCAAATTACCACGCTGCACATTGGTCCTCTGATCATTCTCGCCTCTCCTCGTCTGAGGAGGAGGACTGCAGTTACAGAACCACCCACCAAACCCGGATCAAGCAGCGTGAGAACGGGCAGCAGCGACAGCAGCAGCGGTACCAGGAGGAATGGTCATGGGAGCAAATATTGAACGGAGAAGGACCCTGGGCTAAGGTTGGAGAATATCGCCGCCCTCGGGAAGAGATGGAGGCAGCTAAAGCCCAGGAGCGGTGGTATGAGGAGGCAGCACGGAAGCGTGGCTGGAAGCCCGTGAAGAAACCCCAAAAATGTATTGGGGGGGGGATAAAGGGTAGTGTGGCGAAGGTAGGTAGGAAACCTGCGCCCACTTCCCATGCTTACCGTGGAGAGCGGGAGTACGGGCAGACACCGTGTTATGCGGAAGAGCGCACGGTGTCTCCTGTACGGGTGCATAGCCCGGTGCGGGTTATTCCACCTCCCCGCACTGGTAGGGCTAGAGTGAGCATTGAGCCAAGTGCCATGAAGCCGGCTCTACATATCTGGCCTCCAGTACGTCTCCTCGGGCCGGTGTACATGGCACCAGCCTTACGCATGGTGTCCCCGGTTCGCCAACACAGCCCAGTGCGAGTTATTCCACCTCCCCGCACTGGACGGGCTACGGGGAGCATGCAACCAGGTAAGGTTGGGCAGGCTCAGTGCTCAAGGGAGCCAGTACGCCTGCACGGTCCGGTATATCCGGCGCTACCTTCCCGCTCCAGCCCAGTACCACCAGTGCCTACACCACGCACCAGGCTTCCAGTGCGTCTCCAGAGCCCTGTTCCTCCTCCACGCACTCTCCCTGTGGTGCGTGTCTCCAGCCCAGTACCTCCAGTTCCGGCACCACGCACCAAGCCTGTGCGTCTCCAGAGCCCTGTACGCACTGTGCCTTCTCCCCGCACTCGCCCTGAGGTGCGTGCCCTCAGCCCGGTACCACCAGTGCCGGTACCACGCACCAGGCCTATAGTGCGCATCGAGAGTCCAGTGTGCCCTGTTCCTGCTCCCCGCACTAGCCTTGAGGTGCGTGTCTCCAGTCCGGTACCATCAGTTCCGGCACCACGCACCAGGCCTACTGTGCGCCTTAGCAGGTCAGAGTCAGCTGTCTGCCCAACGCCGCCTGCACTGCTCGTCTGTCCAGCGCCGTCTGAGCTGCCTGCCTGCCCAGCGCCGTCTGAACTGCCTGCACTGCTCGTCTGCTCTATGCCGCCTGCACTGCTCGTCTGCCCAGCGCCGTCTGAGCTGCCTGCACTGCCTGCCCAGCACCATCTGAGCCATCCGTCTGCCCAGCGCCGTCTGAGCCATCCGTCTGCCCAGCGCCGTCTGAGCCATCTGTCTGCCTAGCGCCATCTGAGCCATCTGTCTGCCCAGCGCCATCTGAGCCGCCCGTCTGCCACGAGCCATTAGAGCCGCCCGTCTGTCCCGAGCCATTAGAGCTCCGCCAGTCAGGAGCTGCCAGAGCCGCCAGACAGTCAGGAGCTGCCAGAGCCGCCAGACAGTCAGGAGCTGCCAGAGCCGCCAGACAGTCAGGAGCTGCCAGAGCCGCCAGACAGTCAGGAGCTGCCAGAGCTGCCCTACAGTCAGGAGCTGCCAGAGCTGCCCTACAGTCATGAGCTGCCCTACAGTCATGAGCTGCTCTACAGTTATGAGCTGCCCTATAGTCATGAGCTGCCCTATAGTCATGAGCTGCCCTACAGTCATGAGCTGCCCTACAGTCATGAGCTGCCCTACAGTCATGAGCTGCCCTACAGTCATGAGCTGCCCTACAGTCATAAGCTGCCCTCCAGTCATGAGCTGCCCTCCAGTCATGAGCTGCCCTACAGTCATGAGCTGCCACCCAGTCATGAGCTGCCCTACAGTCATGAGCTGCCACCCAGTCATGAGCTGCCACCCAGTCCGGAGCTGCCACCCAGTCCGGAGCTGCCACCTAGTCCGGAGCTGCCACCCAGTCCGGAGCTGCCACCCAGTCCGGAGCTGCCACCCAGTCCGGAGCTGCCACTCGTCCTGAGCTGCCTCTCTGTCCGGAGTTGCCCCTCTGTCCTGAGCTGCCCCTCTGTCCTGAGCTACCTCTCTGTCCTGAGCTACCTCTCTGTCCTGAGCTACCTCTCTGTCCTGAGCTACCTCTCTATCCTGAGCTACCTCTCTGTCCTGAGCTACCTCTCTGTCCTGAGCTACCTCCTAAATCATGTGGGGGCCTTGGGGAGGATTCTTAGGCCAAGGTCGTGGGCGAGGGTCGCCACTCAAAGGACGCTAAGGAGGGGGACAAAGACAGTGGTGGAGTGGTGTCCTCGTCCACCGCCGGAGCCGCCACCGCGGACAGATGCCCACCCAGACCCTCCCCTTGAGTTTTAGGGGTGCGTTCGAAGTCCGCACCTCGGGGGGGGGGGGTTACTGTAACGTCCTGACCAGAGTTCTTATGTGTTTTGCTTGTTTAGTGTTGGTCAGGACGTGAGCTGGGTGGGAATTCTATGTTGTGTGTCTAGTTCGTCTGTTTCTATGTTCAGCCTGATATGGTTCTCAATCAGAGACAGCTGTCAATCGTTGTCCCTGATTGAGAATCATATATAGGTGGCTTGTTTTGTGTTGGGGATTGTGGGTGGTTGTTTCCTGTCTCTGTGTTTGTGTTCTGCACTAGCTAGGACTGTGACGGTATGTTCTTTTGTTATTTTGTACTTTGTATTTTGTATTAAAATGTACTGAACACTAAAATACAAAATAAACAAACTAAGAACAATCGAAACAGTTCCGTCTGGTAACAAATACAAAGACAGAAAACAACTACCCACAACCCATAGTGGGAAAACAGGCTACCTGTATGAGTATGATTATCAATCAGAGACAACGATCGACAGCTGCCTCTGATTGAGAACCATACCAGGCCAAACACAGAAATACAACAACATAGAAAAAGAACAGACTGCCCAGGGAGCTCGACCCCAGTGATGTACTAGGCCGTACGCACTACCCACTGTAGCGACTTGCGGTCAGATGCCAAGCAGCTAGTAAAGATGTTCTCAATGGTGCAGCTGTAGAACTTTGAGGATCTGACGGCCCATGCCAACTCTATTTAGCCTCCTAAGGGTGAAGAGGCATTATTGTAAATTCTTCATGACTGTGTTGCTGTGTGCGAACCATGACAATTCCTTAGTGATGTGGACACTAAGGAATTTGAAGCTCTGGAACCTCTGCACTACAGCTCCATCAAAGTGTTATGTAATGACCCAGTACAGGTAAATAAGGTCCCATTTTATCAATATAAACATCCCCTTACGTATGAGACTTTCTCCCTAATATTGCAGAAATATTCTCTATGTTTGTATTCAAGTAATGGATTTGGTTTGTGATGTAAAAAAACTAAAAGATATTAACAAATCCATATCAGTTGTTTTGTCCAGGGTTAATTTAGTGTAAAGATAATGCTGCTTGCAAACGAAAGCACTCTGAGCAATCATTTACCATTACACCATTCCCCCCACTGGAGTAATTGCAGTTTAATTCCACAGTAAATTACCTTCCCTACTAAGTAGAAGAGCGTGGCCTGGCTTGCATAATATCAAGTTAATCTGTCTGGTTGTCACGATCGTTATGAGACGAATGAGTGGACCAAGGCGCAGCGTGGAAAAAATACATCTTTTAATGAAGAAAAAACAAACACTTATTAAATGAACGAAAAACAACCGATCGTGAAGCTAAAACGAACTAAGTGCACACATGCAACATAGAACATAGACAACTACCCACAAAAGCCTACTGCCTATGGCTGCCTTAAATATGGCTCCCAATCAGAGACAAATAATGACAGCTGTCTCTGATTGAGAACTATTCAGGCAACCATAGACATACCTAGACACCTACACCTACACTCAAACACAAACCCATCTACTCTACCTAAACCCCCTATACCATACAACCACCCAAGACAAGACAAGAACACACAAACTTCCCCCCTGTCACACCCTGACCTAACCAAACTATACAGAAAACAAAGATAACAAAGGCCAGGGCGTGACACTGGTAGAGACCTGAGAGCTGTCAGGAAGTGTACATTTAGATGACAGATGACCCTAAATATCCTTGTTGTCTGGTTATGAACAGCCTTTGGCTCCGTATTCTGATTATTCTTAGAAACACAAAAGGACAACTCCTCCGGAACATTAAGTTGTTTACTTGTCAAGGGCAAGTGCTGGAATATTTTTGCAGGCTAGGAGACAACATGCCTTTTAAGCTGCAAATTTGATCTCAGCAAGCGGACAGCTGCTGCTACAGGCTGGGGAAATGCCCAGCCGATGGCCACCTCCTAAAAAACTCCTCAACCAGTCTCTCAATCTGAGCCAGTGGGCAATGGACAGAACACCCACTGAGTGAGCGTGAAATGCACTCAGACACAGGGAGAACATGACTGTCTCAAGGTTAATGATGACATGATGGGCTGTGAGTTATTCCTCTCTACTGGGTAATATAATGGACAGAACCATTATATACAACCAGTGAAGACATCAAAACTATAAAATAACACATATGGAATCACGTAGTAACCAAAATATATTTGATTCAAAGTAGCCACCCTTTGTCTTGAAGATAACTTTGAACATATGTCTTCACTATTATTCTACAATGTAGAAAATAGTCAAAATAAAGAAAAACCCTGGAATGAGTAGATGTCCAAACTTTTGACTGGTACTGTATATATATATATATATATATATATATATATATATATATATATATATATATATATATATATATATATATATATATATATATATATATATATATATAGGGGGCTAGATGGGGGCTCAGCCCCACTACGGACCACCCGTCTTAAGACATACTCATCTACTAGCCCCCCTACGGACCACCCACCTGACTCCGTCATGTGATTATTACTGTTGGGACATTCCAAATACATAACAGGGTTGGAAAACAATCATCTCCCACATACAGCACATACTTATTCCACATTTTGTTGTGTTACAGCCTGAATGCAAAATGGATTAAACATTTTGTTTCTGGGTAAGTCTAAGAGCTTTGCACACCTGGATTGTACATTATTTGCACATTTTTCTTTACAAAACTCTTCAAGCTCTTTCAAGTTGGTTGTTGATTATTGTTAGACCGACATTTTCAAGTCTTGCCATAGATTTTCAAGCCGTTTTAAGTCAAAACTGTAACTATGCCTCGCAGAAACATGTAATGTCCTTCTTGGTAAGCAACTCCAGTCTATATTTGGCCATCTGTTTTAGGTTATTGTTCTGATAAAAGGTGAATTTGACTCCCAGTGTCTGTTAGAAAGCAGACTAAATCAGGTTTTCCTCTAGAATTTTGCATGTGCTTAGCTCTATTCCATTTATTTTTATCCTAAAAAAACTCCTTAGTCCTTGCTGATGACAAGAATATCCATAACATGATGCAGCCACCACCATGCTTGAAAATATTAAGTGAGGTGTTGGATTTGCACAAACATAACACTTTGTGTTCAGGACATGACCTCTATACCAGGTGGTGTCAGAGGAAGGCCCTAGAAATTGTCAAAGACTCCAGTCACCCTAGTCATAGACTGTTCTCTCTGCTACCGCACGGCACGCGGTACCGGAGCACCAAGTCTAGCTCCAAGAGGCTTCTAAACAGCTTCTACCCCTAAGCCATAAGACTCCTGAACATCTAATCAAATGGCTACCCAGACTATTTGCATTGCCCCCTTCCCCCCACCCCTCATTTACACCTCTGATACTCTCTGTTGTTATCATCTATGCATAGTCACTTTAATAACTCTACCTACTGTACATGTACATCTTATCTCAATTACCTCGACTAACTGGTGCCCCCGCACATTGACTCTGTACCGGTACCCCCCTGTATATAGTCTCGCTATTGTTATTTTACTGCTGCTCTTGAATTACTTGTTACTTTTCTTTCTTATTCTTATTCATATATTTTTTTAACTGCATTGTTGGTTAGGGGCTCGTAAGTAAGCATTTCACTGTTGTATTCAGCGCATGTGACTAATAAAATGTCAACACTTATTGACTCAAGACATTTCAGCTTTTCGTTTTTAATTTGTAAACATTTCTAAAAGCATAATTCCACTTTGGCATTATGGGGTTTTGTGACACAAAATCTGTTATTGTACTTATCACAGGAGGTGCTATTGTACATATCACAGGAGTTTGGCCGCTCCTTAATTGGGGAGGAAGTGCTCGTGGAGTAGAATGAGTGGCACAGCGGTCTAAGGCACTGCATCTCAATGCTAGAGGCATCACTACAGACCCTGGTTCAATCCCGGGCTGTATCACAACCTGGCCGTGATCGGGAGTTCCGTAGGGCTGCGCACAATTGGCCCAGCTGTCACGACTTCCGCCGAGGTCGGCTCCTCTCCTTGTTCGCGCGGCGATCGACGTCACTGGCTTTCTAGCCATCGCTGCTCCATTTTTCATATGTCCATTTGTTTTGTCTTGTTCCATACACACCTGGTTTTCATTCCCCAATCTATATGTATTTAGTCAGGCCAAACCCTGTCCGGGTCAGGACAGGGTTTGGCCGGGGTAGGCCGTCATATTAAAATAAGAATTTGTTCTTAACTGACTTGCCTAGTTAAATAAAAATCAAATAAAAATAAAAATAAATTGTGGAATGGTATCAAATACCTCAAGCACATAGTTTGATGCCATTCCATTTGTTCCGTTACAGCCATTATTATGAGCCATCCTCCGCTCAGCAGCCACCATTGGTACATATATTCCACTACAGCTACTGCATTGGGGACTATCCTGTCCTATTACATTTACATTTACATTTAAGTCATTTAGCAGACGCTCTTATCCAGAGCGACTTACAAATTGGTGCATTCACCTTATGACATCCAGTGGAACAGCCACTTTACAATAGTGCATTGTGGGGGGGGGGGGGGGGGGGGCAGAAGGATTGCTTTATCCTATCCTAGGTATTCCTTGAAGAGGTGGGGTTTCACTTGGGTTTAGCCCTTTAAGCATATGTAGGATTATTTCCTGAGTAATTATTTCATTTGTATGGCAGTTAGACACATTGCTGATATATGGTGATTCTGTGTTACAGGAAATAACATTTTTGACCTATTTCTTTACCTGGTAACTAATTATCTGTTTTCTTATTAACCAATGGTTTAATTGTGTATGGTTAAGCTTTATTGATGGAGGAAGATGTCACACCCTGACCTTAGGGAGCCTTTTCATGTCTCTATTTGGTTTGGTCAGGGTGTGATTTGGGGTGGGCATTCTATGTTTTGTTTTCTATATTTCTTTATTTCTATGTTTTGGCTGGGTATGGTTCTCAATCAGGGACAGCTGTCTATCGTTGTGTCTGATTGGGAACCATACTTAGGTAGCCCTTTTTCCCTCCTGTCAGTGTGGGTAGTTAACTTTGTTTGTGGCACTAATGCCCTGTAAGCTTCACGGTTGTTTCTTTCGTTTGTTGTTTTGTTGGCAACATTTTAAATAAAAAGGAAAATGTACGCTCAACACGCTGCACCTTGGTCTTCTTCCAGCATCGGCCGTGACAGAAGAGACAGACAGTTCTTGTGTGGTGGCTGATGGTGTCAATGTGGTTTGACCATTAAACCTGCTAAATCCAGTCCTTGCTCCTACAGAAACTAATACATCCACCTGTACTCAGACCCTCAACTTACACAATTATAATACAGTGCACTGGTGCAATACTGCATAGACAAGGTGCAGAGAGTCTCTCTAGTACATCATTGGGAGCGCAGTGTTGTTGTCCTTATCATCTTTCTGTACAGTACAAATGTCTAGTCTATGCATGATTAAAACGGCATTCTATTGGGCATTGAACACCGGGCAAGTCCATCTTCCCTGATAAAGGATTTTGTTTCACAACACTGACTATGGATTTGACTGTTTGCACTTTGCCTCGGCGATGAGTGGTGATCAATGGAAAACCCCTGGAAGTGAGTGCAGACAGACAGACAGACAGACAGACAGACCTGGATGACTATGGGATGATTCACCTACTGAGGGCCTCATTATGATCAGACACAGACACGAGGCAGGGATGAGAAAAATCAGAGTTCACTCCTCTGATATAATAGAAACACTAGCTGCTCCCTCTGGTATAATAGAAACACTGTTCTCTCTCTGCCTGTACTGTGGCTGGCTGCTGATAAGCCCCATCACAGATCACAGTGTGATGCATACACAGCCATTTCATCATACACACAGGCAGAATGTCAAAAGACTGAGAGTCCTTTAATAAATGTCCCTCCCTGCAGAGGATCAGAAGTGCTAACATTACCTACTGTATGGTGTAAAGTAATGGTCAACAAGAAGACGATTGAAGACGAGGGATTGTGTGAGTGTGCTTGAGTGTGTACAGTAGAAGTACTGAGTAGGAAGTAGGAGAATGCATACCCACTCCTTGAACCAAATGACAGACAATGCTAGAGTAGGCAACCTATTAAAAATGTAACTTGCTCAAAGAGAAATGCTGAATCTGACAGGCCTCTCCTCCTCTGGCACTCCCTCAACACACTCCCACTTGAAAGACAGCATAACAAGCTCACAACAACAACTCTCAACCCTTGAGATTTCTCACACTTAGGCATGAATACGCTTGAATCTAATTGGCATGGAGTAATGTCATTGCTCCACACAGTTTACATCAATTTCAATACAGTTCAATCCAGGTTGTAATTTTTTTCTCATCAATATCCACACAATACCCCATAATGACAAAGCAAACACAGGTTTTTCGATTTTTTTTCAAATGTATTAAAAATAAAACAACTAACTATCTCTTTTACATAAGTATTTACCTTAATTCAGTACTTAGTTGAAGCACCTTTGGCAGCGAATACAGCCTTGAGTCTTCTTGGATATGACGCTACAACTTGGCAAACCTGTATTCGGGGAGTTTTTGAAGATCCTCTCAAGCTCTGTCAGTTTGGATTGGGAGCGTCGCTGCACAGCTATTTTCACATCTCTCCAGAGATGTTAGAGGGGGTTCAAGTCCGGGCTCTGGCTGGGCCACTCAAGAACAATTATAGACCTGTTTCTAAGCCACTCCTGTGTTGTCTTGGCTGTGTGCTTAGGGTCGTTGTCCTGTTGGAAGGTGAACCTTCGCCCCAGTCTGAGGTCCTGAAACCTGTTTTCATCAAGGATCTCTCTGTACTTTGCTCCATTTATCTTTCCCTCAATCCTAACTAGTCTCCCAGTCCATGCTGCTGAAAAACATCCCCACAGCCTGATGCTGCCACCACCATGCTTCACCGTAGGGATGGTGCCAGGTTTCCTGTAGACGTGACACTTGGCATTCAGGCCAAAGAGTTCTATCTTGGTTTCATCAGACCAGAGAATCTTGTTTTTCATGGACTGAGAGTCCTTTAGGTGTCCTTTAGGTTCTTGGTCACCTCCCTGACCAATGCCCTTCTTCCCCAAATTAATAGAACCACTAGCATAAACACATTTTTTTTAAGCAATGAGGCTGAGGCAACAGATTAGATTGTTTATCTTAAAATTTTGAAAACTAGTAGGATATTTCTTTACATTATAAGTGCAACACTGCGCACACGGCAGTAGGCTATAAGCGTGAAGATGGGAAAACACCGTTCTCAAAAGTGACCGCAAATGTGATTATGCATGTAATGCTTTTATTTTTATGATGAAAATGATCTTCCCCAAACGTGAAACTCAAGCGCTGCGTATGTATGCCGGTTAAGCTCTACACCCGTTGTAAAGGGGATTCATGTGATTCATTTTAAGAAGTTATTTGGCCACTTTAGTTGATACAAACCTTATCAAAATATATAGGCCTATGGGCTAGCCTACATGAGGTGTGCGACTATGATTTGAAAAAGTCACCAAAAAAAGGCATGCGCTGTTTCTTGCCTTACTGAACACAAGCTGGGCATGATTCACAAGTGATAATATATCCTTCACAAGTGATAGGCTAATATTGTCACCCATCAGAATATTATTGATTTAATCTTGTCTTCACACATACTAAATAATATATGTGTGAATTTTGTTTGGATTTAGAATGGACCATTATCATGCACCTGTCTTGAAACAGTGGCATGGGAAAAAATTCCATGTCATCTATGTACTTAACTAGCGAATGGAGGAGACTTTTCCCGTGGTTCATTTTCATGCCAGCCAGGAAGGTTATACCCCTGTTTTAAAGAGACGCAATGTGTTTAATATTGGGAAAGTTGAGAAATAAATATAGTAGGTCTAGCCTATAGAAAGCTGATGGGATCCTCCTCTTTTTAATAGAGGCCATCACTCAGGCAATTGCATAGCCTATAGAAATGTCACGCAACATGAGCTCATGGGCTCTCATTAAGTGTTTGATTCGATTTTCGATGACATTCGCATTGATGTCGGAGTGATTAGAGGGACAGTAGAGTGCTGAGTACCAGGCAGTTAGCAAGTTTGGTAGGCTACTAATGACCATCGTCAGCATCAGAGCTTGGAGAACCCTAATTACCATGACTAAACAGTCACGTGAAACTTGACTGCCATCATGACTCGTGACCGCCTGTGTGGCGGGACCAACAATAAATTGAACTTGATTCTCCATAAATATTCAAACTTTCATCAAAGCCTGTGCTGTATGCAGAAGAGAAACAGACACAAATCAAACTCACTGACATCATCTCTCCATCCATACACATCTTTATATGGACCATTTCATGTGCAAAACAAAGCACTATATCAGTGTCTTCTCAGAAATCCTCTGATCAGGGCCTCCCGAGTGGTGCAGTGGTCTAAGGCACTGTATCGCAGTGCTAGCTGTGCATCTAGAGATTCTTTAACCTCTACCAAGCACCTACCCCGGGTCCGGGATCACCCCCCACCCCCCCCACACTGATTAGCATCGCTAGCATAGCGTCACAATTAAATAGTAGCATCTAAATATCATTAAATCACAATTCCAAGACACCTAATGAAAGATACAGATCCTGTGAATAAAGCCACCATTTCAGATTTTTAAAATGTTTTACAGGGAAGACACAATATGTAAATCTATTAGCTAAACACGTTAGCAAAAATCACAATTTTTCTTGTCCACCATTTTCTCTCAACATTTACATTTAAGTCATTTAGCAGACGCTCTTATCCAGAGCGACTTACAAATTGGTGCATTCAACACCAGTAGCTATCACCAATTCGGCTAAACTAAGATATTGATAGCCACTAACCAAGAAAAAACCTCCTCAGATGACAGTCTGATAACATATTTATGGTATAGGATAGGTTTTGTTAGAAAAATGTGCATATTTCAGGTAGATGTCATAGGTTACAATTGCACCCAACGTCACAAATAGACTAGAATAACTACATAGAGCAACGTGTTTGCCTACTTACTAATCATCAAACATTTCGTAAAAATACACAGCATACACTAATCGAAAGACACAGATCCTGTGAATACAGACAATATTTCAGATTTTCTAAGTGTCTTACAGCGAAAACACAATAAATCGTTATATTAGCATACCACATATGCAAACGTTACCAGAGCATTGATTCTAGCCAAAGAGAGCGATAACGTAAACATCGCCAAAATATATTAATTTTTTCACTAACCTTCTCAGAATTCTTCAGATGACACTCCTGTAACATCACATTACAACATACATATACAGTTTGATCGAAAATGTGCATATTTAGCGGCACAAATCGTGCTTACACAATGGAAATACTGTCCAACTACTCAAGCAATCTGCCCGGCAGCATCATGATAATACAACTATTTTTATCGAAAACTATTCATAAACTTGACAAAAAAAATACAGGTTGGCCATGAAATGAAAGATGCATTAGTTATTAATGCAACCGCTAAGTTAGATTTTTAAAATTAACGTTACTAGACATACAGTGTGCGTTACAGACAGACTAGTGCCGCAATAACGGCGTCACTATTTACCGTTATTGAGTTTACATTTTTCCACATAAAAATGGAATAACATCATAAATAGCTCTTCCTTTTCGACGAGCTTCCATCGGAATCTTGGCCAAGTGGTACTTTTGTCCAAAAGAATCGTTGCTTGGTTGTAAAACGTTGCATTCAACTTCTGATATAGCAGCTAACTATAGCTAACAATTGCTAACATTAGCTAACGTGTCCAAATCCTCATTACGCAATACTGAGGAAATTCCGAAAAGTAGCAATATACTCGCATAATCTGATATAACTCGGTTTCAAATAGCTTCGTTGTGATGTTTCTAACACCTATATCAAATTAAATTACAGACTGATATATCTAAAGTTCATTACTAAGCGTTCGAAAATGGCATCCCGGGGTCTCTCTCTGCGTAAAGTTCAACGTCGAAAAGATGGCGTACCTCACTCCTTGGTGTTTTATAACCTCTGAGAGCTACGCAGGAAGCCCATTCCACTTCTCATTGGTTACTGACATCCAGGGGAAGGCGGGTGCAGTTCGTGTCGTTCCATAGGATATACACACCCCTTTAAACTGAACTGAGATCAGAGCTTCGCTCTCAGACCTTCGCAAAACCTGTCATGGATTTCGCTGTAGAAAGAGTTCTGTTCCACTCAGAGACATAATTCAAACGGCTATAGAAACTAGATAGTGTTTTCTATCCAATAATAACAATAATATGCATATTGTACGATCAAGAATTGAGTAGGAAGCCGTTTCATCTGTAGAGACAATTATGCTAATTTGAAACAGCACCCCCTATAGTCGCAAGAAGTAAAAAAAAAAAAAATGTTACAACCTTTATTTAACCAGGAAGGGCTCATTGAGATTTAAAATATATTTTTCAAGAGCGTCCTGGCCAAGATAGGCAGCACCAAGTCATTACAAAAATTACAGACAAACAACAATAAAAACTACTAGTAATCTAGTAAAAACCATAGAATTCACAAGATTATAACAAAAATCAAAAACAGCAAATTAAAAACATTGACAGGTCAGGGAATCAGTCTCAAGATCATTCATCAGTGATTTAAAAATACCAATCGGGACAAGTTCTTCCAGTTTAAAAGTATTTTGTAAGGCGTTCCAAGACGATGGCGCAGAGTACATAAAAGCCCTTTTACCAAATTCAGTTCGGACATTTGGAACAGTTAGCAGGATAAAGTCCAGCGAACGAAGAGAGTACCCACCACATTTCTGAACAATAAAAATGCCCAAATAAAAAGGTAGTAAACCCAAAACGGCTTTATAAATAAAGTATACCAGTGACTAGGCCTAAGAGTGACTACAGAAGGCCAGCCAACCCTGGTATACAAAGTGCAGTGGTGCGTAAGGGTTTTGCAGTTTAAAATAAATCTCAAAGTGCCATGTTAAAGGGTGTCAATTTATCTCAAACACTGAGCGGAAGCATTCATGTATAAAATATCCCCATAGTCTAGTAAAGGCATGAATGTAGCTGATACTATCCTCCTTCTGGCTTCAAAAGAAAAACAGGTCTTATTCCTAAAATAAAATCCCAATTTCAGCTTCAATTTTTTTTTAAAAGTTTTTCTTTTAAATATGCAATTTAAAAGAGAGCCCATCATCAATTAAAATTCCAAGATATTTATATGAGGTTACAACCTCAATCTCCTTGCCCTGACAGGTAGTAATAGGTGAAAGGTTCAGAGGTCTATTTCTTGCTTTAGAAAACACCATTAGTTTAGTTTTGTCAGTATTGAGGATAAGCTTCAATTGACACAAGGTTTGTTGAACAGTATAAAAAGCAGTTTGCAAGTTCTGGAAAGCTTTTGTAAGAGACGAGGCACAACAGTAAATAACAGTGTCATCAGCATAAAAATGAAGTTCCGCATTTTTTACATTTTTGTCTAAATCATTTATATAAATTAATTTTTTTTATTTTTTATTTCACCTTTATTTAACCAGGTAGGCTAGTTGAGAACAAGTTCTCATTTGCAACTGCGACCTGGCCAAGATAAAGCATAGCAGTGTGAACAGACAACAACACAGAGTTACACATGGAGTAAACAATAAACAAGTCAATAACATGGTAGAAAAAAAGAGAATCTATATACAATGTGTGCAAAAGGCATAAGGTAGGCAATAAATCGAATAATTACAATTTAGCAGATTAACACTGGAGTGATAAATCATCAGATGATCATGTGCAAGAAGAGATACTGGTGTGCAAAAGAGCAGAAAAGTAAATAAATAAAAGCAGTATGGGGGTGAGGTAGGTAAATTGGGTGGGTAGTTTACAGATGGACTATGTACAGCTGCAGCGATCGGTTAGCTGCTCGGATAGCAGATTTTCAAAGTTGTTGAGGGAGATGAAAGTCTCCAACTTCAGAGATTTTTGCAATTCGTTCCAGTCACAGGCAGCAGAGAACTGGAAGGAAAGGCGTCCAAATGAGGTTTTGGCTTTAGGGATGATAAGTGAGATACACCTGCTGGAGCGCGTGCTACGGGTGGGTGTAGCCATCGTGACCAGTGAACTGAGATAAGGCGGCACTTTACCTAGCATAGCCTTGTAGATGACCTGGAGCCAGTGGGTCTGACGATGAACATGTAGCGAGGGCCAGCCGACTAGGGCATACAGGTCGCAGTGGTGGGTCGTATAAGGTGCTTTAGTAACAAAACGGATGGCACTGTGATAAACTGCATCCAGTTTGCTGAGTAGAGTATTGGAAGCTATTTTGTAGATGACATCGCCGAAGTCGAGGATCGGTAGGATAGTCAGTTTTACTAGGGTAAGTTTGGCGGCGTGAGTGAAGGAGGCTTTGTTCCGGAATAGAAAGCCGACTCTAGATTTAATTTTGGATTGGAGATGTTTGATATGAGTCTGGAAGGAGAGTTTGCAGTCTAGCCAGACACCTAGGTACTTATAGATGTCCACATATTCTAGGTCGGAACCGTCCAGGGTGGTGATGCTAGTCGGGCGTGCGGGTGCAGGCAGCGAACGGTTGAAAAGCATGCATTTGGTTTTACTAGCGTTTAAGAGCAGTTGGAGGCCACGGAAGGAGTGTTGTATGGCATTGAAGCTCGTTTGGAGGTTAGATAGCACAGTGTCCAGGGAAGGGCCAGAAGTATACAGAATGGTGTCGTCTGCGTAGAGGTGGATCAGGGAATCGCCCGCAGCAAGAGCAACATCATTGATGTATACAGAGAAAAGAGTCGGCCCGAGAATTGAACCCTGTGGTACCCCCATAGAGACTGCCAGAGGACCGGACAACATGCCCTCCGATTTGACACACTGAACTCTGTCTGCAAAGTAGTTGGTGAACCAGGCAAGGCAGTCATTAGAAAAACCGAGGCTATTGAGTCTGCCGATAAGAATATGGTGATTGACAGAGTCGAAAGCCTTGGCCAGGTCGATGAAGACGGCTGCACAGTAATGTCTTTTATCGATGGCGGTTATGATATCGTTTAGTACCTTGAGCGTGGCTGAGGTGCACCCGTGACCGGCTCGGAAACCGGATTGCACAGCGGAGAAGGTATGGTGGGATTCGAGATGGTCAGTGATCTGTTTGTTGACTTGGCTTTCGAAGACCTTAGCTAGGCAGGGCAGGATGGATATAGGTCTGTAACAGTTTGGGTCCAGGGTGTCTCCCCCTTTGAAGAGGGGGATGACAGCGGCAGCTTTCCAATCCTTGGGGATCTCAGATGATACGAAGGAGAGGTTGAACAGGCTGGTAATAGGGGGTGCGACAATGGCGGCGGACAGTTTCAGAAATAGGGGGTCCAGATTGTCAAGCCCAGCTGATTTGTATGGGTCCAGGTTTTCCAGCTCTTTCAGAACATCTGCTATCTGGATATGGGTAAAGGAGAAGCTGGGGAGGCTTGGGTGAGTAGCAGCGGGGGGGGCGGGGCTGTTGGCCAAGGTTGGAGTCGCCAGGTGGAAGGCATGGCCAGCCATTGAGAAATGTTTGTTGAAGTTTTCGATTATCACGGACTTATCAGTGGTGACCGTGTTATCTAGCCTCAGTGCAGTGGGCAGCTGGGAGGAGGTGCTCTTGTTTTCCATGGACTTTACAGTATCCCAGAACTTTTTGGAGTTAGAGCTACAGGATGCAAATTTCTGCTTGAAAAAGCTGGCCTTTGCTTTCCTGACTGACTGCGTGTATTGGTTCCTGACTTCCCTGAACAGTTGCATATCGTGGGGGCTCTTCGATGCTATTGCAGTTCGCCACAGGATGTTTTTGTGCTGGTCGAGGGCAGTCAGGTCTGGAGTGAACCAAGGGCTATATCTGTTCTTGGTTCTGCATTTTTTGAACGGAGCATGCTTGTCTAATATGGTGAGGAAGTAACTTTTAAAGAATGACCAGGCATCCTCAACTGACGGGATGAGGTCAATATCCTTCCAGGGTACCCGGGCCAGGTCGATTAGAAAGGCCTGCTCGCAGAAGTGTTTTAGGGAGCGTTTGACAGTGATGAGGGGTGGTCGTTTGACCGTGGACCCGTGGCGGATACAGGCAATGAGGAAGTGATCGCTGAGATCTTGATTGAAGACAGCAGAGGTGTATTTGGAGGGCAAGTTGGTCAGGATAATGTCTATTAGGGTGCCCATGTTTACGGATTTAGGGTTGTACCTGGTGGGTTCCTTGATGATTTGTGTGAGATTGAGGGCATCAAGCTTAGATTGTAGGACTGCCGGGGTGTTAAGCATATCCCAGTTTAGGTCACCTAACAGAACAAACTCTGAAGCTAGATGGGGAGCGATCAATTCACAGATGGTGTCCAGGGCACAGCTGGGAGCTGAGGGGGGTCGGTAGCAGGCGGCAACAGTGAGAGACTTATTTCTGGAGAGATTCATTTTTAAAATTAGAAGTTCGAACTGTTTGGGCATAGACTTGGAAAGTGACAGAACTTTGCAGGCTATCTCTGCAGTAGATTGCAACTCCTCCCCCTTTGGCAGTTCTATCTTGACGGAAAGTGTTATAGTTGGGTATGGAAATCTCAGAGTTTTTGGTGGCCTTCCTAAGCCAGGATTCAGACACGGCAAGGACATCAGGGTTGGCAGAGTGTGCTAAAGCGGTGAGTAAGGCAAACTTAGGGAGGAGGCTTCTGATGTTGACATGCATGAGGCCAAGGCTTTTTCGATCACAGAAGTCAACAAATGAGGGTGACTGGGGACATGCAGGGCCTGGGTTTACCTCCACATCACCCGAGGAACAGAGGAGTAGTAGGATGAGGGTGCGGCTAAAGGCTATCAAAACTGGTCGCCTAGAGCGTTGGGGACAAGGAATAAAAGGAGCAGATTTATGGGCGTGGTAGAATAGATTCTGGGCATAATGTGCAGACCAGGGTATGGTGGGGCACGGGTACAGCGGAGGCAAGCCCAGGCACTGGGTGATGATAAGAGAGGTTGTATCTCTGGACATGCTGGTCTCAATGGGTGAGGTCACCGCATGTGTGGGGGGTGGGACAAAGGAGGTATCAGAGGTACGGAAAGTGGAACTACGGGGTCCATTGCAAACCAAAACAATGATAACTAGCCTGAACAACAGTATGCAAGGCATATTGATATTTGAGAGAGACATACAATAAGGCATAAAGTGATTGCAGGTCATGATTGGGAGAGCTAGCTAAAAACAACAGGTAAGATAACAGCAGCTAGTCAGCTAACACAGCAACAGAAGGTAAAAATGGCGACGACTGGGCAGAGAGGGTCGGATTAACTACACACAGATCCTGAGTTAAGGCACAGAGCCGACAGATAAAACACAAATAAACAGAATGGAGTACCATGAATTAATGGACAGTCAAGCAGGCATCAGCTATGTAGCCAAGTGATCATAGTGTCCAGGGGGCAGCCGTAGATGGAGCAGTGAGGCCTCCACTAAGCTAGCACGCGTTTAAAGTTAGTAGCCCGGGGGGTGGTCTGCTCAGACGGAGGGGGTCTGCTCAGACGGAGGCCGGTTGAGGGCACAGAGAATCCAAGCCGGATAGCGATGGCGAAAGAGAGGTTGTGAATTGTAGAACTGTGTTTGCTAACTGGTGCTAGCTTCCTGGCTGCGCTAGCTGCAAGATAAGCTAGCAGTTAGCAGACCGGGGCAGGCAAGTTAGCCTTTGGGGGACGTCGCGATGGGGGGGAAGTCTGTTTTTGCCTCTTCGTGCGGTGACGTCGATAGACCAGTCGTGGAATTAGTAGGGTTCCAGGTAGCTCTAGGTAGCTAACAGGCCTAGTAGGTTAGCAGAATGGGCCTTCAGCGGGCGTCACGCCTGAGGGGCCTGTTGGAGTCCTCGGGCAGATTATGTCGGTATTCCAGACGTAGAGGATCGGCGGGGTTCCGTGCTCCGTACCGGCGGTAAAGGGGTCCGGATATTGTAGCCCAGGAGTGGGCTTCAGTGGTAGCACAGGAGCCCTAGCAGAGCTAGCTTCAGGCTAATTGGTGCTTGCTCCGGGATGGAAACGCCAGCCAGGAGTGGTCACCCGGGATTGTGGTTAGCTAGTTGCGAAGATCCAGATGAAAATGTTCAGAGTTTGCGGTAGGAATCCGGGGATATGGAGAGAAATAGGCCCGTTATGCTCTGGTTTTAGTCACGTTGTTCGAACTAGCGAGAGCTTTCCGAGCTAAAGGTTAGCTGATGACCGCTAGCAATGGTTTGCTAACTGATAGCTGGTAGGCAGTTAGCTGGCTATCTTCAGTAGATGGATTCCAGATCAGAAGTAAATAGAAATACTTTAGAAAAAAGCAGATCCACGCCACATTGGGTGAGGCGGGTTGCAGGAGAGTATTTAGAAGTTGAGGTTTAAGAAAGCATTTTTAAAAGATACGCGAAGAAAAAGATGTAAAAAGATATATACAAGGGACACGGGACACGACAGGACAAAGACGTCTACACTGCTACGCCATCTTGGAAACAAATAGTGAATAAGAGAGGACCAAGAACAGAGCCTTGGGGCACACCATTAAAGACAGACAATTTAGCAGACATAAGCCCATCAAATTGAGTGCACTGAGTTCTATCAGACTATCAGATTCTGGGTTTGAGTCCAGGCTCTGTCGCAGCCGGCCGCGAACTGGAGACCCATGTGGCGGCACACAATTGGCCCAGTGTTGTCCGGGTTAGGGGAGGGTTTGGCCGGCAGGGATGTCCTTATCCCATCGCGCACTAGCGACTCCTGTGGCGGACCGGGTGCATGCACGCTGACAGTCGCCAGATGTACGGTGTTTCCTCTGATACATTGGTGCGGCTGGCATCTGTGTTAAGTGAGCATTGTGTGAAGAAGCAGTGTGGCTTGGTTGGGTTGTGTTTCGGAGGACGCATGGCTATTGACCTTCGCCTCTCCCGAGTCCGTACGGGAGTTGCAGCGATGAGACAAGACTGTAACTACCAATTGGGGGGAAAAGGGGGAACATTTTTTTAACATAAAAAAAAAAATCCTCTGATCTTTGAGGTGCATTTAAAGCAATAGTGGCTGTGGTAGCCACCAGTATAAATAATATGTGTGAGTTATTTCAATAATTGAAGTGTGGATGACAGAAGATAAATAAGCAGTGCAAATTGAAAAGATTAGCATAACAAAGAAAGAAAACAACAAAGTCAATAGTGACCGAGCCAAAGTTAGAAATCATAACCGGCCGTTTTTCTTTCTGTGCTGTCCCAGTGGCCCAGAGCAGACCTCTCTCGGGGTGAAATGCATGTGTTGGTTGACTTTAGCAGCACACCCCTGTTAAAGGCCTAGTGAAGTAAAAAAACTTAATTGTTTTATGTTTTATATATATTTTCCACATTATGAGTTTGGTATAATTCTTTGAAATTGTGAAAATTATGATAATGCCCTTTTAGTGTAAGAGCTGTTTGAAAGTACCACCTTCAGTTTCAGGGTTTTGTTGGGATGGAATTTTGGACTGCCTGGTGATGTCACGTCTGCTCCTGCTCCTCCCTTCCTGCGTAAGACGTCGCCAGAGTACTAACCACCGGTCCTGAGATTCATCATTACGCACACCTGTCACTCATTACGCACATTATGATGATTCACACCTGGACTCCATTACCTTCATAATTTCCTCCCCTTTATATGTCACTCTCCCAGGTTCACTCACCAGTTGGTATTGTTCTTGTGTATCAGCATTCTGCCTTATGTTAGTGCCATGTTATTGATTTTGTTGTTTTATTAAAACATTTCACCTGCTTCCGACTCACCGCCCCATCATTACAGGTGACACTACCAAGGGGTTAATTAGTTAATAGACTATTAAGAAAGTGTTCCAAATCTTTCTGCCTATAACAGCTAGTTTTCCCCTTGCCACTCTGACCACTCCGAGAGAGTCCTAGCAAAGTTCTTGCTTAGAAGCTATTATTATTTTGACCATTTTAATTGAAAACAATCACAGTAAGGTACTTATGTCACGATCGTGTGGGAGTGAGACGGACCAAAACGCAGCATGTGGAAAATAAGCCATCTTCTTTTATTTACAACGACGAAGATGAACACGTAACACTTATATAAACTGACAAAACAACAAACGACCGTGAAGCTATAAACGTAGTGCACACACACAGGCTACAAACGTTCAACATAGACAATTCCCCACAACAAACTAAAGCCTATGGCTACCTTAAATATGGCTCCCAATCAGAGACAACAGAAACCAGCTGTCTCTAATTGGGAACCCATTCAGGCAACCATAGAATTACCTAGACAACTACACACCACATAGACACAGCTAGACAACTATACTAAACATAAACCCAACTACTCTAAATAAACCCCCTAAAACTTACAATCACCCTGGACACTACAAAACCCACATAAATACCCATGTCACACCCTGACCTAACTAAAATAATAAAGAAAACAAAGAATACTAAGGCCAGGGCGTGACAACTTAACTGTTCACCAGAAATTATTTGATATTGAAATCAGAATGACTGCATTGGATCGTCTAATAACTTCTTAGGGTTCGATTTTCACAGATTCTTTTCTTTGGAAATTGAACGAGTGGAAATAAAAAATCGATCGTGCATGCTATATGGACCTTTTTAGGATATGAAAAAGGATTTTATCTAACAAAACGACACTTCGTGTTAAACTGTGACACATCACCTCATCCTACAGTACTGTAGGTGTATGTTTTCCTCATAAGCAACGTTGACTGTGGATTCCTCCTGATCACTTTCAATGCTGCATTCCAAGTCTGGCTAATCCACAGATGTCACGCCCTGACCATAGTTTGCGTTGTATGTTTCTATGTTTTGTTTGGTCAGGGTGTGATATGAGTGGGCATTCTATGTTGTATGTCTAGTTTGTCTGTTTCTATGTGTTTGGCCTGATATGGTTCTCAATCAGAGGCAAGTGTTAGTCATTGTCTCTGATTGGGAGCCATATTTAGGTAGCCTGTTTTGTCTTTGTGGGTTGTGGGTGATTGTTCCTGTGTTCCTGTGTTTGTGTTCACTCTACGGGACTGTTACGTTTTCGTTCGTTCACTTTGTTGTTTTTGTTCAGTGTTAATTTTCTTTATTAAAATATGGACACTTACCACGCTGCGCTTTGGTCCTCCGATCCTTCCTACTATTCCTCCTCAGAAGAGGAGGAAGACGAGCGTTACAACAGAACTGAGTTGATCAAGAATATCTGTCCTCAAAAATGTATCTCAGCATCTTTGAGCCATAAGGAAGCTAACCCTTGCTCAAGATAAAATCTCCAATCTCCAGATGCGGATTTTACTCTATAATCAGAGTCTCAGGAAGTTTGACAGTGGAGCGTCTCATCAGCAATGCTCTGCAGCATGTCAGTCTGGTAAAGTGAAAAGGTCATTGCTGCTTGACTGAGAATCCAGTAATTGAACATTCCCTCGGTTTCCTAACTCATCAGCACGTCTGGAGGGAACATGGATGGGTGATTTACTGTTGGCGCCTCGGCCCATGTGTGACTGGTCATGCTTGAGACAAAGCTTCAAAAGATCTGACACGAAACAGTCTGCAGGAAATCGCGTGTGTGTGTGTCCATCCATATATCCGTCAGCCTTTGTTTTGGTGTTAATGGGCACCACATAGACCATCAATAGACATCATAAAAAGTATTTTCAGTTTCATTATCACATTTGAATTCTCATGGGACATGAGACGGAAAACTATTGTCTTTAAAAACTAACAAAGCAAAGGAATAAAAAAATAACAGGCTAATGTAATGGGAATTTTGATGTTTGTGTTTTTCTTATAACTCATTTATGTGTTATATTCATGTGCTGTTCTAATAACCAATTTCTGTGTTCATGCAAGTGACTGATTTAACGAATCCTCTGTATCTGTCACGCCTGCCCCCTCTTCCTCTCTCTGGCGCTCGAGGGCACCATGCTGCCCTTCATTACGCACACCTGGCACCATCATTATGCGCATCAGCGCTCATTGGAATCACCTGGACTCCTTCACTTTATTGATTGCTTCTTTATCTGTCTATTCCTCAGTTTGATCCCCGTGTCAGCATTATTGTTATTTTTGTTTTCCCCTGCCCAGATGCTGTCCGTATTCTGTTCCTGTCCGTGTTTCATTAAATGTTCACTCCATGTACTTGCTTCTCATCTCCAGCATCGGTCCTTACAGTATCTGCAATTTGGCAGTATGCCCAGACCTTGTTTTGAGAATGAACGAAAGATATCTCAGTTTCAAGGTCTCAGCTTAGAGAGAAGAAGCCTCGTGAGGTATTGGTCTGTCACATGTTATGAACCAGTATTGGTTGATCACATGAATGAAACAAAACGGTAATAATTAATTCATTATGCTAAATCATGTAAATATAACTTGGCTGTGTATAGCCATATATAAGACAACTGCTGGGACTGCCCAGGGAGAGCTCCTGATTGACATGTTTACTCTTGGTGCATTGAGTTGGTTGGAACCTCTCCTGCGTGCTGACAAATAAACAATGATTAATTTAAGATTGACTTTGAGTGTCCCTGTGTATGAATTTCCATGAAGAATTGGTGTCAACGAACAGCATGATTGATTCTGTCTGCGGAGCTAGGATAGCTATCCAGCTATCCTGCGAGGAAAACTGGTGGCGCATTTTATGAAACATGGAGGAATTTTCCTGTCTGACCAAAAGCGGAGGAGACCCGCCCAGACCACACCCTTACTATGAGCAGCCCAGGAGGAGACACATCATCCGCGAACAATTGAGGGACGGCAACTGATTTCAGTAAGAGAATTTCAATGAATCTGTATAAAAATATAAACATTTGTAAAAAATAAAATCAAGGCAGGTAACGTATAAAAGGTACCCATAGCCTTATAGAGAGAAGGCTATTGACTAGTTTTATGAGAAGACTAGAGTGACGGCGTAATGATACCATGGGAAGCACTGGTGACAGCTGTCTGTAGGCATTTAGAAGAAATGTCTATGTGGTCTGCAGCCACTAAAAAATAACACAAGGTATTTTTGAGTATGGGGTGTTATTTATAGGTATAGCAAGTAGCGACAAGAGAACCATTGATGATACATATGGTGCATAGCAAGTAACGACAAGAGATAATTGTTGACGATGTACGTGTTAATGAGGAGATTACCAAGTGTTTTTGTGAATAGTACTAAGTGAATGTGGATGTGAAAGTTGTGTGATTGTGAGATATGGAATAATAAGCTGAAATATTGATATTTGGATAACAAGAGCTGATTGTAATGTGGATAATAAATGATTGAACTTATTACTATTAAGATTGAAATTTGACATTAGGATAATAATCTGATTGAAATGTGGATAATAAGAGGATTGAAATTAAGCTATTAAGCATTGCGTGAATGAGAGCTGTAAGGGGACTAGCTCACATGTGAAAGAGGTGAATCATTGCCCCAACCAGTTCTGTGAGCTGAGTTTTTCAATCTGTAACGTTATCTAGGAAGAGTGGCTGCTGCCGTGGGGATCCGTAATAAATACAAATTTAAATCTAGGGGTCTGTCCAACACCACCGTTGGATCTACAGTCAGAGGATAACATGTCTCGTTAGTAAAGAGGATAACATGTCTCGTTAATAATGAGGATAACATGTCTCATCAGTGGAGTTTGCTGTATAACGTTATTATGTATGGGAATATGAAAGAAGAGAGCACTATTCTGCATATGCTGTTAAATAGAGCTAGTGTAAATATCTAAACCCCTGTATGAATAGAACACTAGTCTAGATGAGGAATTTGTGATGTAACACAAATGTATAATGGGTTACTAGAGATAAAGTACCATAATATTTGTATAATGGGTTACTATGATGATCTGATGAAGTAAGAATAGAAAAATTATAATAATATACAACCTGCACACCCACACGTAGACATAGGTAAGTGGAGTAAAAAGTATTCTGGTCAGAGTGGTCCCTTTACGGATAATTTGATAAAGATGAGGTTAATCCTTTGACGCGTACAATCACGTATTTGTGATCATTGTTGAGTGGTCTCTGCAGTGTATGATCTCAAGTATGTGATTGGAACAGTAGCAACAGAACGTATGACACAACAAACGCGTCTAAACACCATTGTTGTCTGAACAGCATCTAAATATTATTTTGTACTGATGGAAAGTAAGTCTTAAACTTTAGTTTAAGTTTCCAATGTACCACATCTCTGGTGAGCACAAAAGACTAATGTAATGTTGTTTAGAAAATAAATGTGTGTCAACTAAGCTAACAGCAACTACATTCTTTATTATGGCAGCCATGTTTGTTTACGTTTGCGAAAACACCCTAATCCCAGAATGTGAATTCACTATAATGCCGCATTCAAAACAACTGGGAAATCGGAAATCTCTGACTAGAAATGGGGGAAGGTATCGTGGGGGGGATATGATGGAGGAAATATTACTATGATGGGGGATTTATCAATAAACACAGGAGAAGTTTATAAACTAAATAAAAAGAAACTATACATGTACTGTATAGTTAGTAATACTTGAAGTTTATATAAATGTAACCACGTTTTGGAAGGAGAGCAATAACTGGTCCACCCATGTAACATTCAGATGGCGCCAAAGCATAAACCTAGATAATCCTGTCTAGCGCCATAGTTTACAATAACCCATTATATCTACAACCTCGCTTCGCTCACGCCACGTTCTCTGCATACAATATAGCTGATTAGACGCACGCACCATTCAATCTGAACGCCTGCACAAACTACCTCTCTGTCACGTTTGTTCGTAGAAACGTATGTTGAGTTCCACATAATTTATTAAAGAAGTGAAACTTTAGCAAAGACAAAACAATAAACAAAAAACTAACAAACAACAAACCGTGACTACAACACTAACTCAAAACATAAACAATATCCCATAACCCACAGGTGGAAAAAATGCTACTTAAATATGATCCCCAATTAGAGACAAAGATAGCCAGCTGCCTCTAATTGGGAATCATACCAAAACCCCAACATAGAAAAAACAACCTAGAACCCCACATAGAAAATATAAACTAGACTAACCCCCCGTCACACCCTGACCTACTCCACCATAGAAAATAAAGGCTCTCTATGGTCAGGACGTGACACTCACTTTGTTGGTAACATGACTTTGTCCACCACCCTGTTCTCATTATCTTACCAGATCTATTATCTTTTACCAGATCTATTGTGTTATATTCTACTACATTCCTTTCACATTTCCAGAAACTTCAAAGTGTTTCCTTTCAAATGGTACCAAGAATATGCATATCCTTGCTTCAGGGCCTGAGCTACAGGCAGTTAGATTTGGGTATGTCATTTTAGGCGAAAATTTAAAAAAAGTGGCTAATCCTTAACTCTACCGACCCCCCCTCCCGGATCTGGGATCATCCTCATCAAAAAAGCTGACTAACATAGTCTAGCCTAGCGCCACAGGGATATCATATAATATAATTTCATGAAATCACAAGTCCAATACAGCAAATGAAAGATAAACATCTTGTGAATCCAGCCAACATTTCCGATTTTTTTAATGTTTTACAGCGAAAACACAATAGCTCACCACAATAGCCAAACACACAACGCCATTTTTTCACCGCAAACATAGCTTTCACAAAACCCACAAATAGAGATAAAATTAATCACTAACCTTTGAACAACTTCATCAGATGACAGTCTTATAACATCATGTTATACAATACATTTATGTTTTGTTCGAAAATGTGCATATTTATAGGTATAAATTGTACTTTTACATTGCAGCCATCTTCACAAATAGCACCAAAACAGCCAGAATAATTACAGAGAGCAACGTGAAATACATAAATACTCATCATAAAAGATTTATGAAAAATACATGTTGTACAGCAAATGAAAGATAAACATCTTGTAAATCCAGCCAATATTTCGGATGTTTTAAGTGTTTTACAGTGAAAACACAACATATATTTATGTTAGCTCACCACAATATCCAAAAACACACCGCCATTTTTCCACCGCAAAGGTAGCTTTCACAAAACCCACAAATAGAGATAAAATTAATCACTAACCTTTGAACAACTTCATCAGATGACAGGTTTATAACATCATGTTATAGAATACATTTATGTTTTGTTCGAACATGTGCATATTTATAGCTACAAATCGTGGTTTTACATTGTGAATACGGCGCCAAAATGCACCAAATTGTCCGGAGAAATTTTGGACAGTCACGCAATCTAACAAAAAAACTCATCATAAACTTTGCTAAAAAATACATGTTGTACAGCAAATGAAAGATACACTGGTTCTTAATGCCCAGCCATTCTCCGCCATGTTGGAGCCAACATATTCCACAAAAATACGAAATAACATCATAAATATTCTCTTACCTTTGATGATCTTCCATCAGAATGTAGTGCAAGGAGTCCTAGTTCCACAATAAATCGTTGTTTTGTTTTAGAATGTCCATTTCTTCTGTCGAATTAGCAACTTTGGCTAGCGTGGTGGAGCGCACATGTCCATGAACTCTTGGTGCATGGAACGAAAAATTCCAAAAGTCACAATAAACGTCAAATAAATTGGTCAAACTCAGTTGAAAATCCATCTTTATGATGTTTTTCTCATATGTATCCAATAACGTCCAAGACGGAGCATTTCGTTGTGTCTACCTAACGTATTTCAGAAAATAATATTGTGCTCTCTAGTGCGCAGCTAAATACTGCCAATATGGCGGACCTGTCACTCCAAAAGCTCTCATTCGGTCTCACATCAAGCTAGACACCCCATTCAACATTCTACTGCCTGTTGACATCTAGTGGAAGGCGTATGAAGTGCATACAGATCCATAAATATAAGGCAATTGAATAGGTAAGGCCTTACACAGACACCCATTTTCAGAATTTTCACTTCCTGTTTGGAAGTTTGCTGCCAAATGAGTTCTGTTTTACTCACAGATATAATTCAAACAGTTTTAGAAACTTCAGAGTGTTTTCTATCCAATAGTAATAATAATATGCATATCGTATGATCTAGAACAGAGTACGAGGCCGTTTAATTTGGGCACGATTTTTCCCCAAATTGAAAACAGCGCCCCCTATTAAGAAGAAGTTTTAAGAAGATTCGTAAGTTGTTTGAGAAATTTGTGAGAAAATCATTAAATCTTAAGATATTGTTGAGGAATTGCACTTAAGAACTATTTTATGAACTTCTTTTTTCTCTTAAGAATCTTCTTACGTTTTTGTACAGCGCCATATTTTCTTAACGGGAAACCCTGAGGGTTTAGTTTTTAGTTTTTCTTGGAATAGAAACACCATAACATTAATCAAATTAATTAAGCTACATTTCTTAAAATCAATCCCATATACTATTATCTTACAAAAAAGGTTTTAAATTATTTAGTCCAACCAATATTAAAAACTGCTTCTCAAAGATGTCCTCTGGTGGTCAAACTAGCACTAACTAGCATTAACCCTTTCATGTGTGAGTTCCAAATATCTCTAACGGTCGCCCCAGCGTGAGTTTTTTTATGCACGTAATGTTAGAACGTTCTCTCCATTCCAGAATGTGATTGTTACGCAACAGTACATTTAATCCGCGTGTTTTTATTTATAAACTGTTTTCAACTTCAATTTCAAATGATTTTCGAACAAGTTTTTTTTCTTCTAAGAACAGTTTGAATTGAGGTGTGTTCCGCCTCCTCATTCATTCACATAACAATTGTCATTTTTACTTTTCTGGACCATTAATCTTTCAGACATTTCTGACCCAGACAGAATTCTCCAAGCACTACCCAATTGTTTGTGCAGTTCAAGTCTGCACACACGTGTTCACATTTTCCATCTGTTGCCCGCATCGCAGTCATTTTTGTTTTCATTACTAATAATAAATTTGGAAATGTGTAAGTTTCTAACAAAGTACGTGGCTTATTACGTTATAATAGTTTCTGTATGTCTTTTCTATTGTAGCTCACTGTGTGTATGGAGCATAATATATTTGTGTATATTCCTTATAACCGCGGACATGTGAGGTAACGTTCCTCATTTCATAACCTTTATGGTGTTATATTCAATCGTGCTTATGTAGCTAGTTACATTCTTCTATTAGCTCTGTAAAAAATGCTAATTGCATCTGAGAAGTATTATCTTGTGTTGTATTTTGAAGCTACCCTGGCCTTATGACTCCAAAGTGGCGCAGCGGTCTACGGCACTGCATCTTAGTGCTAGAGTCATCACTACAGACACCCTGGTTCGAATCTAGGCTGTATCACAACCAGCTGATTGGGAGTCCCATAGGGCGGTGCACAATTGGCCTAGCGTCATCCGAGTTTGGCCGGTGTAGGCCGTCATTGTAAATAATAATTTGTTGATAAATGACTTGCCTAGTTAAATGAATAAAAAAAATTGACCATGGTTTGTTTTTATTTGGCATATTTAGCATAGCTCTGTTCTGCCCTGCCCTGACCCCTTGTGGAGCTCAAAAGTTAGTTTCTTACTGTTATAACTCAAATTTGTGATTTTTGACAAATACAATATACTATTTTTATAGCAGTGTTTTATGTTACTTCTTTGTAATATTATTTTATTGCTATATCCTTATATTGTATATCTTATATTATATTGTTATATCTAATGAATAATTCCTCTTTATTCTGTACTTTCAGAAACCACAAACATTATTTGCCAATATCATAACTGGAACTGGAGCTGGACATCTTTGGAGCTGAAGATTGAGGACAGCTTTTGTATGCTAGTGTACACTCCTTAACAGTTTTACTGGATGAAAACACAGCAAGAAAACACATAGGCCAAAAAATGAATATGCATAACCCATATTTAATATTCACGCAGTGACTGAACAGCTTCATTACCACCCCCACCTCTAAAGGCATAGTATCATGACAGGTCACCTGTCAAGTCACCTGTCAGGTCAGTCTGTCACTAATTGCTGCAGATGTGCTCAATAGTGCTTGAGCATATGATACTCCACAAAGCATGGTGAAATACGTAGAGGTGTATCACAAGCTAAACACATGTATTTTGTCAACTTCCCCTGCTTACTTCTCCTGGTGCCAGACAGGCAGACGTTGCAGTGCCTCCATGGGTGACTACCTTGAGCATCAGTTTGAGGGACTTTGCAGGGAAATTGCCGTGCAGTGAGGCGTAGGGGATTGTCCACAGCAGGACGACCCCCAGTGGATGGGCGCCGAGGGGTGTGTTGCTCCTCCAGCAGCTTTCTCATGAGGATCTCTCTGTACTTTTGGTAGGTAATTACTTTACCTATGAGGGAGTGGGGAGGATGAGGGAAGGGAGAGGATGATGAGGCAGTGGGTAGGTGGGTGAGATATTGTCACTATAATTGCATAATGGAACTGTATATGATTTGCATGTGAACTGTACATCCAATTACAAAAATACCTTGTTCAGTATCCATCTCACTTGTTAGTTGGTGGTGAACTATGTGGCCATTGAGGGCAGAAGTGTCGATCAGATGGAAAAATATCTTGTCACCGATCCCTCCGGAACTTTCATTACGCACACCTGGCCCCTATTCCCAGTGATTAGTAATTGTATAAGTGTGCCCTTGGTTTACCATTGTCCTGTCGATTATTGTTACTATGTCCGTTGGTCGTGTGAGTACCTGTGCTGTGTGTTTTGGGTTTTGTGCCATTGTGGATTGCACAGATGATTACGGGTCTCGTCCCGTGTGATAATCATTGTGCGCTTGCGTTATTTATTCAAGGTACTCCTCGCTCTTTTGTTTGGGTTTCAACCCTGGGTGTTGTATACGTGTTTGATTGGTCCTTTACATGGCACTCTGTAATTTGGGTGAAAAAAATAACAAAAAATTACACATTCTTGCACCTGTCTCCTGACCCTTTAACGTGACACTTCTTATACCACTCGATTGTTTTCTGAGTGCATTTCACAAAGATGTTTATCATGTCCGCCTTATCCACTGCCCCCATTTTGAGGTTATAGTCAAGCACGCAGTCTGGTTTGATTTTTCTTTCTCCCGTCAGGTGGTCCACCTTCCCTGTGGCCGACGTAGTTGCTGTATGGACAGTGGAGAGGACATGGACTCGTTTGTCTCGTTTGTCGTGCCACTTTACTGCCAGCTGTTGACTGTTCTCGTTGAACTCCACCTCCCCTCTCTGCATCTTCCTGCATCCGAATGCTGGCATTCCCTTCCTGTTCGACCTGACTGTGCCACAGGCCCCTGTGCTGTTGAAGATCAGATGCTGGAAGAGTGTGCGACTGCTGTAACAATTGTCCACATACAAAGTGTGTCCCTTGCCGAGATGAGGAGCCAGCATGGTCATCACCACGGACCTGGACACCCCAAGCCCCTCAATGTTGGACCCTGTGTAAACTATAATGTTCTGGACAAATCCTGTCTTCACGTCACACATGACAAAGAACTTGACCCCAAACCTGTGCCTTTTGGAGGGAAAATATTGACGAACCGCCAGCCTACCTTTCCATAACATCAGGGACTCATCAATGCATAGGTCCTTGTATGGCACAAACACCCGACCAAATGCTGATGTCAGGCTGGTAAGAACATTTCTTATTTTGTATAACGGTCATTTAGGATGGCAGTAGCATTGTTGACGAAATGCAGGCATCACAGCAGAACTAGGAAGCGGTCTTGGGAAAAGAGGGTGCCAAAGAAGGGAATGGCAAATATAGGATCTGTGCTCCAGTAGTCTCTTAGGGAGTTCTTCTTTACTATCCCCATGAGAAAGACTGTCACCAGGAAGGTATATATTTCACTAATTGTGGTTGTCACCCATTTAGCGAGTCCCCCCCACTCCTGGCTCTCTCTTCTCCTGTAGTTCCAAGGCATAGCGATTGGTCTCCTCTACTATGTCTCCCACCAGCTTTTCTGTCAGAAACAACTTGAAGCACTCTGCCTCAGATGGAAATGGCAAGGGGCGTTGCACTCCAGACTGGGACTCATCAAAGCAAACAGCAGGGCCAGGAGGGGTGAAATGGCTGGCAGCCTTCCAGCTACCACAAAACTCCTGTACTTCATCCACTGTCTGTCTGCCTCCATCACCACCAGCATCTTCAAAAGGGACCTGGGACTTCGTCAGTGGACAAGTTGTCCTCAGATTCAGGGTTCTCAATGGCTAAAAGGTTGGAGAGCAGCTCCTCCCTGTCACTATCAGAATCTGATCCTGACTTTCATACTCAGACTTGTTGTCAGAATTTAAAAAAGTCTCCAGAATTTCCGCATTTATGAGTTGTCTCCTTTTGAAAGACATTGCTGATGCTACAGCTTAGCTCACTAGCTACATACATAAACAACAACACTGAATGGCTCAGAGTGGGAGTGAGAGGTTACGTGATTGACTGCCAGCCACTTGTATCAATAAATCACCCAGAAAATGTTCTGTGTGATAATTATTTATATAGTTACGGTTTTATTTTCAATGACAAGTCATGCATTCCCGATTCTTGAATAGATTGTAATGGGCACATATTGTGTGTAAAATACTTTTTTGAAGGTTGTACTGTTTATGATGATCTAAGCTAATTCCAGCGGTGTGTGGAGCCATGTTTGTTGACATCCAATGCATTCTGGGTTTCACGTAATCGTCTGTCGGACCAAAGATGTTATAACAAAATGAGTTGAGTAAGGGTGCACTCATTTTTTGAGAACTTCCAGAAATTAATGGTGGGATGTGAATGATGGTAGACGACCCCCCCCCACCCCCCCCCCCCCCTCCCCCCTGAACATGCATACTATAAATAGACCAAACTCATCTTGTCTTCTCTATTCTTTGGTTTCCGTGAGAAAAAAAGCGTGTCAGCGCACAAACTACCCATCGTCGGATTACTTTCAATTTCTAGAGAGTGTTTTACTCTTGATCTAATTAATTTAGATCAATGGTGAGCTCACCCGTGATGTGATGCAATTATAAATAGTAATTACTAGTTCATATTGTAGTTTGTCAGCGAGAGTTATACAAATATGACTGCTTGTGTTACCTCAATCTTTCCTCAGTTAGCGCTAGAAAAAATGTAGCCTACATTTTTCCTGTTTGGATGATTGTGTTATGCTGTAGATACCGCTGTGAATGTCTGAACATTGCATCCAAAAGTAAACTGTTCACATTCTGGACATAACTTTGTAAGGACTGCATTTGTGCAAAATGTTTCTGAAAAAACAGTGTGGCCAGCTCAAAAGCTGATTGTTGCGTCATTCGAAACTGGCCATTCTAAATAGGCGTTCTAAATAAAGCACACCGGTGTGATCGTAAGCTACAGGGACCACTGTAGAATGATGACACCCATTTGATGGTATGTGTGAAAGGGTTAATGGCAACAATGGCTGACAGTTAAATAATGTGGCATAGCTGTGCTGCAGTATGACACAACTTTTAAATGAATAACCACTGAACATAAAGCTGTCCCAGCAGAGCTTACTTTTCTTTTCGATTACAACAGGTGTAGAAATGCTTTACCGTGAAATGTTTATTTACAAGCCCTTAACCAACAGTGCAAGAGTTAAAAAAATAACAAATATTAACACAATAAAATAACAATAACAAGGCTATATACAGGGCGTACTGGTTTCGAGTCAATGTGCAGGGGTACAGGTTAGTTGAGGTAATTTGTACATGTAGGTAGGGGTAAAGTGACTATGCATAGATAATAAACAACGAGTAGCAGCAGTGTACAAAACAAATGGAGGGGGTGTCAATGCAAATAGTCCGGTGGCCATTTTATTAATTGTTCAGCAGTATTATGGCTTGGGGGTAGAAGCTGTTAAGGAGCCTTTTGGTCCTAGACTTGGTGATCCGGTACTACTTGCCGTGCGGTAGCAGAGCACGGTCTATGACTTGGGTGACTGGAGTCTCTGACAATTTTATGGGCTTTCCTCTGACACCGCCTATTATATAGGTCCTGGATGGCAGGAAGCTTGGCCCCAGTGATGTAATGGGCCGTACGTACTACCCTCTGTACCGCCTTGCGGTCAGATGCCGAGCAGTTGCCATACCAGGCAGTGATGCAACCGGTCAGGATGCTCTCAATGGTGCAGCTGTAGAATTTTGAGGATCTGGGGACCCAAACCAAACCTTTTCAGTCTCCTGAGGGGGAAAAGGTTTTGTCTTGCCATATTCACAACTGTCTTGGTGTGTTTGGACCATGATAGTTAGTTGAAACTTGAAACTCTCGACCCCCTCCACTTCAGCCCCGTCGATGTTAATGGGGTCCTGTTCGGCCCTCCTTTTCCTGTAGTCCACGATAATCTCCTTTGTCTTGCTCACATTGAGGGAGCGGTTGTTGTCCTGGCACAACACTGCCAGTTCTCTGACCTCCTCCCTATAGGCTGTCTCATCGTTGTCGGTGATCAGGCCTACCACTGTTGTGTCATCGGCAAATTTAATGATGATGTTGGAGTCGTGCCTGGCCATGCTGTCATGAGTGAACAGGGAGTATAGGAGGGGACTGAGAACGCACCCCTGAGGGGCCCCCGTGTTGAGGATCAGGGTGGCGGATGTGTTGTTACCTACAGTTGAAGTAGGATGTTTATATACAGTTAGGTTGGAGTCATTAAAACTCAGAAAATTTCTTGTTAACAAACTATAGTTTTGGCAAGTTGGTTAGGACATCTACTTTTTGCATGACACTAGTAATTCTTCCAACAATTGTTTACAGACAGATTATTTCCCTTATAATTCACTGTATCACAATTCCAGTGGGCCAGAAGTTTACATACACTAAGTTGACTGTGCCTTTAAACAACTTGGAAAATTCCAGAAAATGACGTCATGGCTTTAGAAGCTTCTGATTGGCTAATTGACATAATTTGAGTCAATTGGAGGTGTATCTGTGGATGTTTTCAAGGCCTAACTTCAAACTCAGTGCCTCTTTGCTTGACATCATGGGAACATTTTAAGAAATCAGCCAAGACCTCAGAAAATAAATTGTAGACCTCCACAAGTCTGGTTCAACCTTGGGAGCAATTTCCAAATGCCTGAAGGTACCACGTTCATCTGTACAACCATTAGTACGTAAGTATAAACACCATGGGAACACGCAGCCATCATACTACTCCGGAAAGAAACACGTTCTGTCTCCTAGAGGTGAACGTACTCTGGTGCGAAATGTTCAAATCAATCCCAGAACAACAGCAAAGGACCTTGTGAAGATGCTGGAGGAAACAGGTTCTAAAGTATCTATAGCCACAGTAAAACGAGTCCCACATCAACACAACCTGAAAGGCCACTCAGCAAGGAAGAAGCCACTGCTCCAAAACCGCCATAAAAAAGCCAGACGATGGTTTGCAACTGCACCTGGAGACAAAGATCGTACTTTTTGGAGAAATGTCCTCTGGTCTGATGAAACAAAAATGGAACTGTTTGGCCTTAATGACCATCGTTATGTTTGGAAGAAAAAGTGGGATGCTTGCAAGCCGAAGAACACCATCCCAACCGTGAAGCATGGGGGTGTTAGCGTCATGTTGTGGGGGTGCTTTGTTGCTGGAGGGATTGGTGCACTTCACAAAATAGATGGCATCATCAGGTAGGAAGATTGTGGATATATTGAAGCAACATCTCAAGACATCAGTCAGGAAGTTAAAGCTTGGTGGCAAATGGGTCTTCCAAATGGACAATGACCCCTACAAGCATACTTCCAAAGTTGTTGCAAAATAGCTTAAGGGCAACAAAGTCAAGGTATTGTAGTGGACATCACAAAGCCCTGACCTCAATCCCATAGATACTTTGTGGGCAGAACTGAAAAAGCGTGTGCGAGCAAGGAGGCCTACAACCTGACTCAGTTACACCAGCTCTGTCAGGAGGAATGGGCTAAAATTCACCCAACTTATTGTGGGAAGCTTGTGGAAGGCTACTAGAAATGTTTTACCCAAGTTAACCTGTTGGGGATGGGGGCGCTGTTTAGACTATTTATGCTAATGTGGCTAATTTTTTAAACGGCTTCCCACAAAATCCTTGATCGTACAATATGCATATTATTATTATTATTGGATAGAAAACAGTCTATAGTTTCTATAGGAGTTGAAATTTTGTCTCTAAGTGGAACAGAGCCCATTCTACAGCAATTTCCCTGACATGGAGTCAGATTTGAGAAACGTTGGCCACTTTTCTGAAGTCATTTAAACGGGCACTGTCGTTGCTATGACTATACGGACACTTCTTACGTCTTCCCCTGGATGCCTTTACGTGATGACGATTCCAACGGGCTCGATTGCTCGTTCACAGGCCCTACAAATGAAAAAAACCTTTAGCTAGCAAGTCTTTTCTTGCTGCGTAACGCGCGTGGAAGACACCGACCCTCTCCTGTTCCAAGCATTAGTTTAGCCTGTTATATTTCTCCGGTCATCTTTTCACTCGTTATAGGAGTTACAAACATCACAAAGTAGTTAATTTAAAGCGTTTTATAGCAATTTATATCCGTTTAGTGCGATTTTGTGACATTTATTTTTGCAACGATGTGAAAAGTTGGACACGCTTTTCAGTTCATCCCGAACGTAGTTGACATTTCCACATGGCAAGAGGACAGCTTTCCACCAAAAGACGATTTCTCCCAAGAAAGGATCCTTTGCCCAAGATACTGATGGAAGAACAGCTCAAGGTAGGACATTTTTATTATGATAAATCGTGTTTCTGTCGAAACATTTTAGTGGCTTAGGACGCCATGTTTTTTGACGTAGCTTCGCTTGGCGCAAACTGTATTGAAAAGTAAGGATAAATTAAAAAATGTAATAACGCAATTGTATTAAGAATTAAATTGTCTATCAATCCCTGTCCACCCTATATTTTTTAGTCACGTTTATGAGTATTTATGTATAAGAGTAGATCACTGTCTAAGTGGCGCAAGGACAAATTCTGACCAGCCGAGTTACATTTCACATTGTCTAACCATGATTTTGGTGGCTAAATATAAACATTTTCGATCAAACTGTATATGCATGTTGTAATGTGATGTTACAGGAGTGTCATCGGAAGAATTCTGAGAAGGTTAGTGAAAAAATTAATATCTTTTGGCGATGTTGACTTTTATCGCTCACTTTGGCTAGAATCAATGCTGGGCTGCTAATTGCTATGTGCTAAGCTAATATAACGATTTATTGTGTTTTCGCTGTAAGACACTTAGAAAATCTGAAATATTGTCTGTATTCACAGGATCTGTGTCTTTCGATTCGTGTATGCTGTGTATTTTTACGAAATGTTTGATGATTAGTAGTTAGGTAAACACGTTGCTCATTGTAATTATTCTAGTCCATTTGTGATGGTGGGTGCAATTGTAAACTATGCCATATACCTGAAATATGCACTTTTTTCTAACAAAACCTATCCCATACCATAAATATGTTATCAGACTGTCATCTAATGAGTTTTTTTGTTGGTTAGGGGCTATAAATATCTTAGTTTAGCCGAATTGGTGATGGCTACTGGTGTTGGTGGACAAATAAAAGATGGTGGAATATGCTAATGTGTTTTTAGGTAATAGATGTACATCTTTACATATTGTGTCTTCCCTGTAAAACATTTTAAAAATCGGAAATGTTGACTGGATTCATAAGATCTGTGTCTTTCATTAGCTGTATTGGACTTTAATGTGTGAAAGTTAAATATTTTAAAAAAATATTTTTTTTGAATTTCGCGGCACTGGTTTTTCAGTGGGGGGGGGGGGGGTGTGCCGCTAGCGCCACGCTGATCCTAGACAGGTTAAACAATTTAAAGGCAAATTAAAGAAAATAAATCATTCTCTTTACTATTATTCTGACATTTCACATTCTTAAAATAAAGTGGTGATCCTAACTGACCGAAGACTGGGAATTTTTACTAGGATTAAATGTCATGAATTGTGAAAACTGAGTTTAAATATATTTGGCTAAGGTGTATGTAAACTTCCGACTTCAACTGTAACTACTACAGTGTGGAAATTGTAAAGGATATGTTCACGTGTCAAATGTTTGCAGACGGGAGAAGTATGATGCTGAATATTCTGTGAATGGAAAATGTTGCAACTGTGGTCGGGATCATACTCCGGACTTCCTTGAGTGCCCTGTTAGGGTGATGGAGGTCGAGGTGTCAAGGATCAGGGCTGCGCAGCGAATCTCCTATGTGGATGCGATGAAGAGAGTCGAAGAGGCAACAGTGTTGAAGATATGGCAGTGGATGCATTGCAACCTGTTTCTTGTGTTTTAAGTAAATTGGGTGATCTGGGTACACTTATTGTGGAGAAGGTGGATTTTGTGGCATTGATAGCCACAGTGATTAATTGTACAACACAAGTGTCTAAGAAGTCCAAGAAGCTGGATATCATTATATCTGCAGCCGATACAATTTTAGGGCTCCCAGACTTAATGGCAGGAGCACGACAAGGACTTTTGTCACTAGGAAATGTCCCGCCCTGCTTCTGAGCAGATGCTTCTGAGCCTGTGTTGGGACCTGATTAGAATGAGGTTTTTACAGAAAAGCAGGTTGATTTTGTTTAGTTAATTTATTTTTTGGTAGTTTGTATGAATATTTATTTATTTTTACCCAAATGTTTTCCTTTCTTGTGATCCTTATTATCCCCCCCCACATTAGGTGGCGGCACCCACATTTAATTGTTGCGAACGCCATTATACCATAGAAGAGGGAAACGTCATGTTCCTGGAAGTGTGCATTTGGTACGAAAATAAATCTAGGCGGGATTATACATAGCTAACGTTACTTATTCGTCACAGAGTTTCTGAATTATTTTCTCATTTTGGGTTTAGCGAAACAAAACTGTAAGAAACTAAATACTGCTTATCAAGAACTGTCATCATGGCAAATTTGAATGAAGCTGATTTACCACCAAATCTGACTTGTCTCAAAGTAAGTGCTGGTTCAAAACAACTCCCACCTCGACAACCTAACGCTAGTTAGTTAGCTAGCTAACGTTAACTATTTTCGCAAAATAGCTTAACAAAATAGTATAAACCTATGTTAGCAAGCGAATATAACATATGTGTCAGCCAGTTACTTTAGCTAGCTAACTTACTTTTATTGTTTTGCCTTTTTAAACATGCATACAGCTAATGTTAGTTAGCAAACAAAAAAAGCTAGCTATTTATCCCAGCAGCGTGTATAACAATCATGTCAGTGTAGATGCTTTTTGCAACGCGTTACTAAAAGCAGTTTGTTAATGTGATGCTCACCATGTAACTATCATACTAGCCTACCTAACGGTATTATTTCTGTAATGCAGAATGTTGATACCATTCTCCGATGTCCCATTTGTTTCGAATTCCTGAGTATCGCAATGATGACCAAATGTTCTCACAACTGTAAGTTACCCAGATTTTGTCGTCACTAGACACAAACTATCCATTCGTTTTAAAAACAATGTTATAGCTGTACCGTTAGCGATATGCTATAGAAGATAACAATTGTCTCATAACAATACTGTATCCACACCTGATTATTTGAATTTCTCATTACAGTCTGCTCTTTGTGCATAAGAAAATTTCTGTCCTACAAATTACAATGTCCAGTATGCAATTCAGTAAGTATGATGCATGGTGGCACTGCATCATGACAATAAAACTATCTTTCAAATGTAATCTGTTTAGGTGGCTTGAACATGTCAAAATAAGACAAGCATTTATTTTTCTCTATTTTAGCCTACAACAGAACAGGACCTAAGAAACAACCGGATACTGGATGACCTGGTCACAAACTTTAAATCTGCAAGGTACCTATTGTGTATTAAATACTCCCATGATATGCTGGTAGAAAAACAGAGAAATTGAGAAAAAATCCATAATGTATCTAGCCTATATCTTGAAGCATCTATTCAGGCAACATCTAGCTCAACTGAGTCTTGTTAAATGTGCCTACTGATACCATAGATGAACTGCCAATTCATAATAGAGAAACCACAACACTTTGTATTTTGAAAAGGCCAACATGCTCAGTGTCTCAAGGTTAAATCTATGCCTGATACCATAAACCCAACTGGCAGGTTTCATTAGTTTATTTCTCAGTTGAAAAAGACCACCTAAGATTTAAAGCATTCTTTGAAAGGTGCGTATTATTTTCAAATACATGTGTATTATGCACTGAGTATACAAAACATTAAGACACCTGCTCTCTCCAAGACATAGACTGACCAGGTGACTACAGTGCATTCGGAAAGTATTCCGTCCCATTGACTTTTTGGCTTAGTCATTATGGGGTACTGTGTGTAGAATGATGAGGGAAAGAAATAATGTAATCCATTTTAGAATAAGGCTGTAACGTAACTAAAAGGGGAAGGGGTCTGAATACTTTCTGAATGCACTGTAGGTAAAAGCTATGATCCTTTAATGATGTCACTTGTTAAATCGACTTCAATTAGTGTAGATGAAGGGGGGGAGACAGGTTAAAGAAGGATTTTTAAGCATTGAGTAATGGATTGTGTATGTGTGACATTCAGAGGGTTAATGGGCAAGGCACAAGATTTATGGTAATGGGTGCCAGGCACACCGGTTTGTGTCAAAAACTGCTGGGGTTTTCACACTCAACAGTTTCCTGTGTGTATCAAGAATGGTCCACCACCCAAAAGACATTCAGCCAACTTGACACGACTGTGGGAAGCATTGGAGTCAACATGAGCCAGCATGCCCGTGGAACACTTTCAACACCTTGTAGAGTCCATGCCGCTACGAATTGAGGCTGTGCTGAGGGGATGTCGACTCAATATTAGGAAGGTGTTCCTACTGTTTGGTCTACTCAGTGTATACATTCAGAACCATTCATACAGTGCTGTTTTGTGTACTGCCTTTATAAGTTTTGTTCCGATGTTTGGGAATGCAATTAAAATTTTAGAATGTCATTTTAGAATGATTATACTGAGGATAAAGTGGAAGGAATGATAACACAGATTCTTTTCCCTCTGGAGGCTTCGCCTGGCTTTGCGATTTGTCAGCTCATTAATCTAACGCTCACTGTTAATAGCATTTTTCTACCACTTTATGTGACAGTTGCATAGTGTTACAGTATGTCAATTAAATGATGACAAAAAAGCAAGCAGCATGGAATACTTTACTTTGGCCTTTAGGGTAATGTATTTCCCTCCCTATATAGATGTTGTGAATGAGATTGGACGCTGTGTTTAGGGGGCAGGTCTCCTGGTTTCCTAGTAACTATCAGGATGCCCTTTCCTCTGGGAACTGGGTGATTCATGCCTCCTCTAAAACCATGGCTCTGTATTCCTCCCTGTTATTCACGATGGAACTGGCCTGGACTCTGTGCATCTGAATAGTAAATCAGGCAGGCAATCAGATAAAACTGTCATGTAGGCTTAGATCATCTCCAACTCATCTCATCCTCCTCCGCCTGGGCTCAACCCATGCCAAAGCGCACCTCGTGGGGGAAAATTACAACTCTACAGTGTCCTCTGTCTCCTCGCTCTTCCCCAGAGGGCATAGGGGTACATTGTGTGCGTGTGTTAGGGGTTGGGCGATAATAGGACAGCATCGTCTATCGACAGCTGTCATTGATGGTGATGACATCGTGATGTGACAGACGATGGTTTAGTCTATTTGAATTTGACTGGCGCCACGCAGTAAAGAACATCTTGCACACGTAACATTCTGATACTTTACCTATTTTATAGCCTAATTCAGTAAATATGTTGTATACAGAACCTAATAGTGGGATGTAGGCCAGACAGGATGGAAAATTCCACCAAAGCAGCGCAAAATGGCCAGTCAGAAAATATAGTTTTTCTTTCTGTCAGATGCATGAGCCTTTTTTGTTGTTGTAACGGACACTAGCTGTTTAAAAAACACTTAGCCTCTATCTTCTCTCTCCATTCGATAGGATATGAATTTGACTTTGGGCTCATAGGCTATGCTTTCATTGTTTTATGCATGGCTTTCTTCTAATCAAACAATGAATGTAATGGAGTTCCATCTCAAAGTAGTTTGAATAGCCTAAAAAACGTAAGGTAGCCAGGGGACTAATAATAAGAGAGAACCAACAATATCAATAGCCTATAGAAAAATCAAATGACAAGTTTAATGAAGTTTTAAGCTTATTAAGAAATATAGGATTCACGCGATCTGGGTAAATCCCTCCATGCGAGGTTTAAAACCAAATGGCCAATAACCTAGCGTCACTCCAGTAAAACAAATCATGACTCTCGAGTCAGTAAAAAGAGTTGTTCAAAAATAACTAATAACTTGCAAACTGCACATCACTACCTACTAGGCCTATCATAAGCTTTAAAACAAGTTAAAGTTATAAACAGTAGCTTATTTATCAAATATTCTATCCTAAGAAGGTGTTGTCCTAAAGTTGCCGCTTTCAAAAATAACAAGAATGAACGTCTATAGCATAGGCTATTCTCAATCACAGCTTTATGATGGTTCTGTGAAATCAGAGTGGAGTTGGGGGGTGAGGTGTTGACTACTAAAACCTCTTAGCTACCTGGGATGCATCCTTGATGGAATCCTGGGAGGTGTGAGCATGGCCACTAAAGTGCTAGGGAAGGTTAATGCAAGGACTACATTTTTGGTTAGAAAGTCCAATCTGCTTGATAAGGCCTCCAGTAGAGGGCTAGCCACTGCCCTCATTCAATGCCATTTTGACTACGCTAGTACTTCCTGGTTTGGGGGCTTATCTAAGCTGCTGAAGGGTAAGCTCCAGATAGCCCAGAATAAGTTGATCAGGGTGGTATTGAAGGTGAGTCCACATTAGAGGTCGACCGATTATGATTTTTCAATGCCGATACCGATTATTGGAGGACAAAAAAAGCCGATACCGATTAATCGGCCTATTTATTTATTTATATATATATATTTTTAATATATATATATCACACACACACACACACATTTTTGTAATAATAACAATTGCAACAATACTGAATGAACAATGAACACTTATTTTAACTTAATATAATACATAAATACACACACGCACACAGCTCTGAAGTGACAATGATACTTAGGAGACAAATACTCTCAACTGTTTGAATGAAAATAGAGTTTAAGTTACCTGTGAATGTTGAAAACAAAAACTTAAATTTCTATATGCAGGAAATCCTATTTTAATAATGGGCATGACACCTTCTAGCAAAATCTGATAAGCGGTTCCTTCATTTATTCCATAGAATATTTTTAGATTCACTTAAAATAAGGTCTGTGTTTCGTGTAGGCTTACATCACCGTGCCAATTTTATAACTGTGTAGATATCCATAGGACAAGGTAACTCTGATCAATATTGGCTAAATATAAGCGAAGATTAAAAAAAAATGTAGAGTGCATTTATGAAAATATGTTGACAAACGTTACCTTATCCTAGTGAGATTTACACGGGTATCAAAACGTCGAGGCGGTTTAAGCCTGCACGAAACACAGACCTTATTTAAAGTAGATCAAGACATTCTCTATGGAAGACATGAACGGTAAAATAAAGAAGGAACCCCTTTCAAATTCAGCCGCAAGTTATTACAGGAATTTTAACGCGTCGACTATTTCTCTCTAAACCATATACCTTTGACTAATCCGGAAACTATCACCTCAAACAAAATGTTTATTCCGTTCCGTATTTTATCTAACGGGTGGCATCCATGAGTCTAAATATTCTTGTTACATTGCACAACCTTCAATGTTGTCATAATTACGTAAAATTCTGGCAAATTAGTTCGCAAAGAGCCAGGCGGCCCAAACTGTTGCATATACCCTGACTCTACGTGCAATGAACGCAAGAGAAATGACACAATTTCACCTGGTTAATATTGTCTGCTAACCTGGATTTCTTTTAGCTAAATATGCAGGTTTAAAAATATATACTTGTGTATTGATTTTAAGAAAGGCATTGATGTTTATGGTTAAGTACACATTGGAGCAATGACAGTCAGTGAATGATTGTTTTTTATAAGATAAGTTTAATGCTAGCTAGCAACTTACCTGCATTCGCTAACAGGCAGGCTCCTCGTGGAGTGCAATGTAATCAGGTGTTAGAGCATTGGACTAGTTAACTGTAAGGTTGCAAGATTGGTTCCCCGAGCTGACAAGGTTAAAAATCTGTCGTTCTGCCCCTGAACGAGGCAGAACGTTCCTAGGCCGTCATTGAAAACAAGAATGTGTTCTTAACTGACTTGCCTAGTTAAATAAAGATTAAATAAAGGTGTAAAAAAACAAAAAAACAATCAGCAAATTGGCGCCCAAAAATACCAATTTCCGATTGTTATGAAAACTTGAAATCGGCCATTCCGATTAATCGGTCGACCTCTAGTCCACATACTCTACTGGCTGCTTGTTGAGGGTTTCCCAGATTAGACTGGTTTTGGTTTACAGGAGTATTTATGGTCCTGCACCCAGATATCGAACTGATTACTTCCCCCATGTTAGGGATGCACACAATCACAGCACCAGATCAGGTGTTGCTAATTTGTGTTTATACAGTTTTAAGAGTAATGCTGGGAAAGGTACTTTCTTGTATGCTGGAGCTTCAGAGTGGAATGTGTTGCTTCTGCCCATATATACTGTATGTAAACATTATTGACGTGACCAGTGTTCAATGACTCGATGTACATAGGGGAGAAGTCTCTAAGGTTCAGGGCATGGTACTGGGCGGAGGCAGGCTAGTGGTGACTGTTTAACAGTTCGATGGCCTGGAGATTGAAGCTGTTTATTTGATTTATTTCACCTTTATTTAACCAGGTAGGCCAGTTGAGAACAAGTTCTCATTTACAACTGCGACCTGGCCAAGATAAAGCAAAGCAGTGCGACACAAACAACAACACAGAGTTACACATGGGATAAACAAACATACAGTCATTAACACAATAGAAAAATCTATATACAGTGTGTGCAAATGTTGTAAGTTTAGGGAGGTAAGCCAATAAATAGGTCATAGTGGCGAAATAATTACAATTTAGCATTAACACTGGAGTGATAGATGTGCAGAAGATGAATGTGCAAGTAGAGATACTGGGGTGCAATGTAGCAAAAAACAGGTGAAATTGGTAAGCTGCTCTGACAGTTGATGCTTAAATTTAGTGAGGGAGATATACGGCTTCAGTGATTTTTTTTCTTCTTCTTTCTTCAATTCGTTCCAATCATTGGCAGTAGAGAACTGTAAGGAAAGGTGTCCGAAGTAGGAGTTGACATTGGGGATGACCAGTGAAATATACCTGCTGGAGAGCGTGCTACGGGTGGGTGCTGCTATGGTGACCAGTGAGCTGAGATAAGGCAGGGCTTTACCTAGCAAAGACTTATAGATGACCTGGAGCCAGTGGGTTTGGCGACGAATATTAAGCGAGGGCCAGTCAACGAGAGCATCCATGAGTGAAGGATGCTTTGTTGCGAAATAGGACGCCAATTCTAGATTTAATTTTGGATTGGAGATGCTTAATGTGAGTCTGGAAGGAGAGTTTACAGTCTAACCAGCCACGTAGATTATGTGGACAACTACAAATACCTATGTCAGAACCGTCCAGAGTAGTGATGCTAGATGGGCGTGCAAGTCCGGGCAGCGCTTGGTTGAAGAGCATGCATTTAGTTTTACTTGCATTTAAGAGCAGTTGGAGGCCATGGAAAGAGAGTTGTATGGCATTGAAGCTCGTTTGGAGGTTAGTTAGTACTGTCTTCATAGAAGGGCCAGAAGTATATAGAATGGTGTCGTCTGCGTAGAGGTGGATCAGAGAATCACCAACAGCAAGAGCGACATTGATGGTAACAGAAAAAAGAGTCGGCCCGAGAATTGAACCCTGTGGCACCCCCATAGACTGCCAGAGGTCCGGACAACAGGCCCTCTGATTTGACACACTGAACTCTATCAGAGAAGTAGTTGGTGAACCAGGCAAGGCAGTCATTTGAGAAACCAAGGCAGTTGAGTCTGCCGATAAGAATGCGGTGATTGACAGGGTCGAATGCCTTGGCCAGGTCTGTGAAGACGGCTGCACAGTCCTGTCTTTTGTCGATGCCGGTTATGATATCGTTTAGGACCTTGACCGAGGTGCACCCACGACCAGCTCGGAAACCAGATTGCAAAGTGGAGAAGGTACGGTGGGATTCTAAATGGTCGGTGATCTGTTTGTTAACTTGGCTTTCAAAGACCTTAAATGCAGGGACAGCTACAGCACCTGGTTCACAGGAAGGCCAAGAAGATCATGATAGATATTGGTATGTAATAGTTTGGGTCTAGAGTGTCTTCCCCTTTCGAAGAGGGGGATGGCCGCGGCAGCTTTCCAATCTTTAGGGAGTTCAGACGATACGAGATGTTGAACAGGCTAGTAATAGGGGTTGCAACAATTGCGGTGGATAATTTTAGAGAGGGTCCAGATTGTCTAGCCCGGCTGATTTGTAGGGGTCCAGATTTTGCAGCTCTTTCATAACATCAGCTATCTGGATTTGGGTGAAGGAGAAGTGGGGGAGGCTTGGGCAAGTTGCTGCGGGGGGTGCAGAGATGTTGACCGGGGTAGGGGTAGCCAGGTGGAAAGCATGGCAAGCCGTAGAAAAATGTTTATTGAAATTCTCGATTATCGTGGATTTATCAGTGGTGACGGTGTTACCTAGCCTCAGTGCAGTGGGCAGCTAGGAGGAGGTGCTCTTATTCTTCATGAACTTTACAGTGTCCCAGAACCTTTTGGAGTTTGTGCTACAGGAAGCAAATTTCTGTTTCAAAAATCTATCCTAACTGCCTGCTTTCCTAACTGCCTGTGTATATTGGTTCCCAACTTCCTTGAAAAGTTGCATATTGTGGGGGCTATTCGATGCTAATGCAGTACGCCACAGGATGTTTTTGTGATGGTCAAGGGCAGTCAAGTCTGGAGTGAACAAAGGGCTATATCTGTTCTTAGTTCAATTTTTTTTGGAATGGGGCATGCTTATTTTAAGATGGTTAGGAAAGCACTTTTAAAGAATAACCATGCATCCTCTACTTAAGGAATGAGGTCAATATCCTTCCAGGATACCCGGGACAGGTCGATTATAAAGGCATATGGTTAATATTGCTTGCTAACCTGGATTTCTTTTAGCTAAATATGCAGGTTTAGAAATATATACTTCTGTGTATTGATTTTTCGCGAATGCGCACTGCATTATTTTATGCAACGCAGGACACGCTAGATAAACTAGTAATATCATCAACCATGTGTAGTTTTAACTAGTGATTATGATTGATTGATTGTTTTTTATAAGATAAGTTTAATGCTAGCTAGCAACTTACCTTGGCTTTTTACTACATTCTCGTAACAGGCGGGCTCCTCGTGAGGCAGGTGGTCAGAGCGTTGGACTAGTTAACTGTAAAGTTGCAAGATTGGATCCCCCGAGCTGACAATGTGAAAATCTGTCGTTCTGCCCCTGAACAAGGCCGTTAACCCACCGTTCCTAGGCCGTCATTGAAAATAAGAATGTGTTCTTAACTGACTTGCCGAGTTAAATAAAAAATATTTAAAATATCGGCGAATCGGTGCCCAAAAATACCGATTTCCAATTGTTATGAAAACTTGAAATCGGCCCTAATTAATCGGCCATTCCGATTAATCGGTCGACCTCTGATGTGAGTACAGTTGAGGTAAATATAGGTGTTGAGTGACGATGAGAGTTTTCGTCTCTGGAGGCACCAGTTAAGCCAGGTGACGTCTCCGCATGTGTGTGGGGTGGGACAAAAGAGCTATCTAAGGCATGTTGAGCGGGACTGAGGGCTCTACAGGGAAATAAACAAATTTGATCTAGCCAAGACCGCAGTAGACAAAGCATATTGACATTAGAGAGAGGTATAAAGCAATCAGGGGTTGTTCAGGAGAGCTAAGACAACAACGGGTAAATGGTGATGAATGGGCAGAGCGGGTCAATTAGGTACGTACAGGACCTGAGTTCGAGGCTGGGTCCGACAAGTAAATGTAATTAGGTACCATGTTATTGAAACAGTCCAGGGGGGCATCAGCTGTGGTCCTAGGGTCAAAAGAGCAGCACTAGGTGAGTCAGGGTGCTGTTCGGTAGTCACTACTACGCTAGGCGAGCAGTGTACACAGCGCTCAGAAAAGCTACCGGGCCAGGGATAGTCGATGGTTCTTCAGCGACATTGTAACAGAATAGCCTGTTTAGACCACACCGGGCGATCACGTTGGCAGTCCAGTCGTGATGGATCGGCGGCGCTCCGTGTCGACAATGAAGGATCCAGGCCAATTGGCAAAAGAGGTATTGTAGCCCTAGAATTAGCTGGTATATGGGCCTAGCTCGAGGCTAGCAAAAGGCTAGCTGGTGCTTGCTTCCGGACAGAGGCATTTATCAGTCTCTCTGTCTCACCTTTTGATGCACCTGTACTGTCTCTGCCTTCGGGATGAACAGGCTGTGGCTCGGATGGCTGAGGTCTTTGATGATCTTCTTGGCCTTCCTGTGAACCAGGTGCTGTAGATGCCCCTGCCTTTCTAAGGTCTTCGAAAGCCAAATTAACAAACAGATCACCGACCATTTCGAATCCCACCGTACCTTCTCCACTACGCAATCTGGTTTCCGAGCTGGTCATCGGTGCACCTCAGCCACGCTCAAGGTCCTAAACGATATCATAACTGCCATAGATAAGAGACAATACTGTGCAGCCGTATTCATCGACCTGGCCAAGGCTTTCGACTCTGTCAGTCACCACATTCTTATTGGCAGACTCAATTGGCTTGGTTTCTCAAATGACTGCCTCACCTGGTTCACCAACTACTTCTCTGATAGAGTTCAGTGTGTCAAATCTCTGTTGTCCGGACCTCTGGCAGTCTCTATGGGGGTGCCACAGGGTTCACTTCTCGGGCCGACTCTCTTCTCTGTATACATCAATGATGTCGCTCTTGCTGCTGGTGATTCTCTGATCCACCTCTGCGCAAACGACACCATTCTGTATACTTCTGGCCCTTCTTTGGACACTGTGCTAACCTCCAGACGAGCTTCAATGCCATACAGCTCCTCAAACAGGAATATCGCCTGTTGGGGCAGTGAGAGCATGCTGCCTGTTGGGGCAGTGAGAGCATGCTCCTCAAACAGGAATATCGCCTGTTGGGGCAGTGAGAGCATGCTCCTCAAACAGGAATATCGCCTGTTGGGGCAGTGAGAGCATGCTGCCTGTTGGGGCAGTGAGAGCATGCTCCTCAAACAGTGGGTGTTGCATGATCAATTGATGAGAGAACAGCTGTCCACCCTGAGGCAAGAAACAGAGAGCAAGCTTCTTTTTTGCCACTTTTTCAAATCATCAGTAACGTGTAGTCATACGATGTAGCCCCTATGTTTTGATTTCTAAGACATTCTAAGGTTTGTATCCTTCACAACTAAAGTTGCCAAATAACTCTTAATGTAGCATATAGGACCTGTTTTAAATGATCACTTTATTACTCTCAACATTGCCATTTCATATGCGCAGTCACTCTGTAATGGGAAAAATATCCTTCCTATTTTATTCAGCTAAATTCAATTTTATTGTTCTTACTATAAAATCATCTAAAATAAAATAATGGCACAGGACTTAAAATAATTGGATGGCGTGTCGCTGCAAAATGCTGTGGCAGCCATGCTGGTTAAGTGTGCTTTGAATTCTAAATAAATCACAGACAGTGTCACCAGCAAAGCACCATCACACCACCTCCTTCATGCTTCACGGTGGGAACCACACATGCAGAGATCATCCATTCACCTACTCTGTATCTCACAAAGACGTAACGGTTAGAACCAAAAATCGCAAATTTGGACTCATAAGAACAGATTTCCACCAGTGCATTGCTCGTGTTTCTTGGCCCAAGCAAGTGTCGTCTTTTTATTGGTATCCTTTAGTAGTGTTTTCTTTGCAGCAATTCGACCATGAAGGCCTGATTCACGCAGTCTCCTCTGAATAGTTGATGTTGAGATGTCTGTTACTTGAACTCTGTGAAGCATTTACTTGGGCCTCAATCTGAGGCTGGTAACTCTAATGAACTTATCCTCTGCAGCAGAGGTAACTCTGGGTCTTCCTGTCTGGCCGCAGGTCCTCATGAGAGCTATTTTCATCATATTGCTTATTGGTATTTGCGACTGCTCTTGGAGAAATTTTTTTCTTGAAGTGTTCCACATTGACTGACCTTCATGTCTCAAGGTAATGGTGGACTGTCGTTTCTCTTCGCTTATTTGAGCTGTTCTTGTCATAATATGGACTTGGTATTTTACCATAGAGGGCTATCTTCTGTATACCAACCCTACCTTGTCACAACACAACTGATTGGCTCAAATGCATTAAGAAGGAAAGAAATTCCACAAATTAACTTTGAACAAGGCACACCTGTTAATTGAAATGCATTCCAGGTGACTACCTCATGATGCTGGTTGAGAGAATACCAAGAGTGTGCAAAGCTGTCAAGGCAAAGGGTGGTTACATTGAAGAATCTCAAATATAAAATATATTTTGATTGAACACTTTGGTTACTACATGATTCCATATGTGTTATTTCATAGTTCTGATGTCTTCACTATTATTCTACAATGTAGATAATAGTAAAAATAAAGAAAAACCCTTGAATGAGTAGGTGTGTCAGTTTTTGACTGGAACTGTATAATTTCGGATGGAAAAATGCTTTCAGTGTAAACCTGAACGACTAAAACCAGATATAAAGTATGTAGAAAAGATAATAGACCTATATGTTATAATCTTGGAACTAACAATCACCAAAATAAAAGCTAGACAGACATTATTAGCCATAGCAAAATGCATAGAATTGCAGGAAATTGGCTTTAAAACTGCAACATTTTCTCTTGCCTCCATGGCAAAATGTCTAGAATTGCGGAACATTTGCTAAAAAATGTAAAATAATGTATGCATCACCAAGATGAGGGGCCTCCTTAAATTTTCTCAAAAATTCAGATGGGCCGACCTGGCCCATTGCCATGCCCCCTGCCACGCTTACCACCTAAGCCCATTTTTTAAAATCCAGACATTTTGATGGGCCACCTAATCCAGTGATTGTCATGCATTGTTTTTTCAATAGAGATGAATTTGCCTGCATCTTTACTGTATGTGCACTAAAATCATATTCTAATTTTGTTGGGACTAATTCACCACCTGAGTAAATGGAAACTTAACATATTATCTGGATCGCTAACTCTAAATATAACATCCACTGCTAGTCACATGTGTTAATCTAACAGTAAATGTATTGTCCAAAAAAACATTGCAGTTGTAGCCAAATCCACCTCTAATATCTTGGTTGTAAAATGGTTGCTATTGAGCACAAAATTGAGAGTTGAAAAAAAAGTTATACAGTGCATTCAGACTCCTTTGACTTTTTCCACATTTTGTTACATAACAGCCTTATTTTAAAATTGATTAAATAGTTTTTTCCCTCATCAATCTACACACACTACCCCATAATGACAAAGCAACTTTTTAAAATTTAAAATTTTTGCAAATGTATAAGAAATTCTAAACTACCACTTTTACATACAGTTGAAGTCGGAAGTTTACAAACAGTTAGGTTGGAGGCTGACAGGCTAAATTACATCATTTGAGTGAATTGGAGGTGTACCTGTGGATGTTTTTCAAGGCCTACCTTCAAACGCAGTGCCTCTTTGCTTGACATGGGAAAATCAAAAGAAATCAGCAAAGACCTCACATGTCTGGTTCATCCTTGGGAGCAATTTCCAAATGCCTGAAGGTACCACGTTCATCTGTACAAACAGTAGTACGCAAGTATTAACACCATGGGACCACGCAGCCGTCATACTACTCAGAACGCGTCCCCTTCCTATCCTACAATTGAACGTACTTTGGTGCGAAAAGTGCAAATCAATCCCAGAACAACAGCAAAGGACCTTGTGAAGATGCTGGAGGAAACAGGTGCAAAATTATCTATATACACAGTAAAACGAGTCCTATATCGACGTAACCTGAATGGCCGCTCAGCAAGGAAGAATCCACTGCTCCAAAACCGCCATTAAAAAAGCCAGACTACGGTTTGCAACTGCACATGTGGACAAATATTGTACATTTTGGAGAAATGTCCTCTGGTCCGATGAAACAAAAATAGAACTGTTTAGCCATAATGACCATCGTTATGTTTGGAGGAAAAAGGGGGAGGCTTGCAAGCCGAAGAACAACATCCCAACCGTGAAGCACGGGGGTGGCAGCATCATGTTGTGGGGGTGCTTTGCTGCAGGAGGGACTGGTGCACTTCACAAAATAGATGGCATCATGAGGATGGAAAATTATGTGGATATATTGAAGCAACATCTCAAGACGTCAGTCAGGAAGTTAAAGCTTGGTCGCAAATGGGTCTTCCAAATGGACAATGACCCCAAGCATACTTCCAAAATTGTGGCAAAATGGCTTAAGGACAACAAAGTCAAGGTATTGGAGTGGCCATCGCAAAGCCCTGACCTCAACCATAGAAAATTTGTGGGCAGAACTGAAAAAGCGTGTGCGAGCAAGGAGGCCTACAAACCTGACTCGGTTACACCAGCTCTGTCAGGAGGAATGGGCCAAAATCCACCCAACTTGTTGTGGGAAGCTTGTGGAAGGCTACCTGAGACGTTTGACCCAAGTTAAACAATTTAAAGGCAATGCTACCAAATACTAATTGAGTGTATGTAAACTTCTGACCCACTGGGAATGTGATGAAAGAAATAAAAGCTGAAATAAACTATTATTATTATTCTGACATTTCACATTCTTCAAATAAAGTGGTGATCCTAACTGACCTAAGACAGGGCATTTTTACAAGGATTAAATGTCAGGAATTGTGAAACTGGGTTTAAATGTATTTGTCTAAGGTGTATGTAAACTTCTGACTTCAACTGTATGTGAACTTCAGACCCTTTACTCAGTACTTTGTTGAAGCACCTTTGGCAGCAATTACAGCTTAGTCTTTTTGGGTAGGGCGTTACAAGCTTGGCACACCTGTATTTGGGTAGTTTGTCTCATTCTTTTCTGCAGATCCTCTCCAGCTTTGTCAGGTTGGATGGGAGTGTCGCTGCTTTCCGAATGCACTGTACATACAGAAAGCTGTATTTAGCCAGCAATTGGATTTTAAAATGCTATACAACCAGAACACCTTTATTCTCCAGGATAATGTTTTTCACCGGGAAAGAGGAGAGTGGCTCGCTAGACGCAGCAGCAGGCCCCAGCGAAACAGCTATCCTCCAGGGGCAGGCACACACTTTCATGAGGATAATGTTCTTTACTGTTTTACAAAATCACGGTTTTAGCCTCTTAAAAAATAAGAAGTTTTGAGTGAAGTGACCATGTAGAATTTGCCGCTCGCATTGATGCGACCAATTAGAAGTGTAACTCGCACAGCTAAGTAAAAGGGGCACAAAATGCAACAAAATGGTCGCAGTCTGGAGCCCTGCTATGCATTCATGATTTGTCAAGTTGTAGCATTTGATTTTTGCTGTAGGCCAACGGTCGTTTTAGCAGTGGAATTTTTATTTATTTCAGTACAAATATTTTTGGTGGGGTTTGCCGGTAGTGGTCAATAACATCGTATATCACAATGTTTTATGGGTACATAATCACAATAGGACAAAGGTTGACATCGCCCAACTCCAGTGTGTGTGTGTGTGTGTGTGCTCATCACTGCCACCTCCCTGTACCAATAAGCACAGAACTCATTGGCGCTCTCTTCTAATTACAGGCACATTCATTTAGTCTATGAACAGTTTCAGGCACAAAGGGAAGATATTTGTTTAATTAACTTCACTATTCTATACTTTGTCAGATTTATCTTTCAAGTGCTGCCTCTTTCAACCTTTTGAAAGTGTAGCTAACGGTTTTCTGAAGAATTACAACGTTCGTATTGGGTGCTGTATTAAATGTAGTGGACACAAGGTCTGGAATTTAAATCAAACCAACAATGCAGTTCAAGACAAAGTTAAGAAATTGAAATGAAGTACATTTTTGATTGTATTTTATTACATGAAAATAACATAACAATAACGAGGCTATATACAGGGGGTACCGGTACCGAGTCAATGTGCGGGGGTGAAGGTTAGTCAAGGTAATTTGTAAAGTGACTATGCATAGATAATAAACAGTGAGTAGCATCAGTGTAAAAACTAAGGGATGGGTTTCATTGTAAATAGTCCGGGTGGCCATTTGATTAATTGTTCAGCAGTCCTATGGCTTGGGGGTAGAAGCTGTTAAGGAGCCTTTTGATCCTATACTTGGCGCTCCAGTACCGCGTGCCATGCGGTAGCAGAGAGAACAGTCTGACTTGGGTAACTGAAGTCTTTGACAATTTTTGGGGCCTTCCTCTGACACCGCCTAGTAAATAGGTCCTGGATGTCAGGAAGCTTGGCCCCAGTGATGTACTGGGCCGTACGCACTGCCCTCTGTAGCGACTTAAGGTCAGATGGCGAGCAGTTGCCATACCAGGCAGTGATGCAACCGGTCAGGATGCTCTCGATGGTGCAGCTGTAGAACTTTTTGACGATCTGGGGACCCGTGTCAAATCTTTTCTGTCTCCTGAGGGGGAAAAGGTGTTGTCGTGCCCTCTTCACGACTGTCTTGGTGTGTTTGGACCATGTTAGTTAGTTGATGTGGACACCAAGGAACTTAACTCTCGACCCGCTCCACTTCAGCCCTGTTGATGTTAATGGGGGACTGTTGGGCCCTCCTTTTCCTATCATCCTATATCAGCACCTTCGTCTTGATCACATTGAGGGAGAGGTTGTTGTCCTGAAACCACACAGTCAGGTCTCTGACCTACCTATAGGCTGTCTCATCGTTGTCGGTGATCAGGCCTACCACTGTTGTGTCGTCAGCAAACTTAATGATGGTGTTGGAGTCGTGCTTGGCCACTCAGTCGTGGGTGGACAAGGAGTACAGGAGGGGACTAATCACACACCCCTGAGGGGCCCCAGTGTTGAGGATCAGCGTGGCAGATGTGTTGTTGTCTACCCTTACCACTTGGGGGCAGCCTGTCAGAAATCAAGGATCCAGTTGCAGAGGGAGATGTTTAGTCCCATGATCATTAGTTTAGCGATGAGCTTTGTTGGTACTATGGTGTTGAATGCTGAGCTGTAGTCAAAGAACAGCATTCTCACATAGGTGTTCCTTTTGTCTAGGTGAGAACGGACAGTGTGGAGTGCAATTTGAGATAAGGTCATCTGTGGATCTATTGGGGTGGTGTGCAAATTAAAATGGGTCTAGGGTTTCCGGCGTGCTGGTGTTGATGTGAGCCATAACCAGCTTTTCAAAGCACTTCATGGCTACCGACCTGAGTGCTACGGGCGGTAATCATTTAGGCAGGTTACCTTCGCTATCTTTTGCACAGGGACTGTGGTGGTCTGTTTGAAACATGTAGGTATTACAGACTCGGTCAGGGAGAGTCAAGTAAGACTCTTTCCAGTTGGTCTGCGCATGCTTTGAGTACACATCCTGGTCATCCGTCTGGCCCCGTGGCTTTGTGAATGTTGATCTGTTTAAAGGCCTTGCTCACATCGGCTACGGAGAGAGTGATCACAGTCGTCTGGAAAAGCTGGTGCTCTCATGCATGCTTCACTGTTGCTTGCCTCGAAGTGAGCATATATGGCATTTAGCTCATCTGGTAGGCTCTCGACACTGGGCAGCTCGTGGCTTGGTTTCCCTTTGTAGTGCGCAATAGTTTTCAATCTCTGCCACATCTGACGAGCATCAGAGCCGGTGCAGTAGGATTCAATCTTAGTCCTGTATTGACGCTTTGTCTGTTTGATGGTTCGTCTGAGGGCATAGCGGGATTTTTAATAAGCTTCCGGATTAGTGTCCCGTTCCTTGAAAGCGGCAGCTCTAGCCTTTCGGTGCGGATGTTGCCTGTAATCTATGGGTTCCGTTTGGGATTTGTACGTACGTACGTACATTGGGATTCATCCAATGGCACTGAATAGTACACCACCTCAGTCGCCAGCTTCATCAATAAGTACATCAACGATGTAGTCCCCATATTGACTGTACGTACGTATGTACGTGGTGTACTATTTAGGTGGTGTACTACTCAGTGCCATTGGATGAATCCCGGAACATATTCCAGTCTGTGCTAGCAAAACAGTCCTGTAGCATCCACATCATCTGACCACTTCCGTATTGAGTTAGTCACTGGTACTTCCTGCTTTTAGTTTTTGCTTGTAAGCAGGAATCAGGAAGATATAATTATGGTCAGATTTGACAAATAGAGGATGAGCTTTGTATGCCTCTGTGTGTGGAGTGAAGGTGGTCTAGAGTTTTTTTCCCCCCTCTGGTTGCACATGTGACATGCTGGTAGAAATATTAGGTAAAACGGATTTAAGTTTCCCTGCAGTAAAGTCCCCGGCAACTAGAGGTGCCACTTCTGGATGTTAGTTTGGAGCCCGTAAACGGCAGCCATCCCTTCCGGCACCATTATGTAACTCTGATTAGGAGACAGTAGGCAGTTTTATCTACTCCCATAATCCATTATTGGCATTTTGATTATCTATCTTTCAATGAGGTTAGGTGGAGCAGGCAATGTTGTGCTCTTTGTATGGAGAGGCATTTCTACTTTTGAATAGGAATGGGACTTTGCTAAATCTGACTTTGATCTGATAGCTACCAAGTAATGTTGGGCTCAGTGTCACTGAAATTGATATTGTAACCATTACTTTTTACATAACAATACTGCTTCTGCTTTGGCTTTAATGGGGTACATGTTAAAACTAACATAACTAGAAAAAAGCTTTACATGTGTGTGTCAATACTTAGCCTTACTGTCAGCCTCTTAAACTATTGCATTAGCCTAGGCCTAAATGTTGGAATTCTTCAAAGACATGTAATATACCATCCATTTAAAATATCACGTTAGCAAGCAGTTATTTAACCACCATGACAAAGTCCTGTCTAAAGGATGTAAACAACTCACCTTCTTTGGTACTATAAAGGCTATTTTTCAACACTTCCCTACTTCAATTTATTCAGTCTTTGGTTTGGTCTGTGCATTGTCTCTACTGCCAGTCTACTGCTGTTTATTGTTAATGTATGCTTTCCCCTGCTTCTGAAAGGTGTCTAAATGTGTCCTTGACCCTGCTGGTTATCTCACACACTGCAGTCTCTGGAGTGAAGCCAAATAGGGGGTGCTTATAACCTGGACAGTGTGTGGTGATATGGACATTCATTCTTTTGCATATCCCACTCCCCCTGATCCCATGCCGGAGAGTGGGGTCACAGCATGGGGTCAGCCATTGACTGCGACCTGGGAGCAATTAGGGTTAAGTGCCTTGCTCAAGGCCAGATTGACAGATTGTTTTTATCTTGTTGGCTTGGGGATTTTAACTAGTTACTGGCCCAAGGCTCTAACCCTATTGTATTTAACTAAGGGGTAAGGTACTGTGAGCAGTCCTAGTGTGGGATTTATGGCTTTTTCTGCTCTGCATAGTGTGTGCTGTGAGGGTGCTGGCTGCCCTGTGTGCAGGAGTGTTGTGACCTGCTCTAATGCTCAGAGCGAAGACAAATAAAATGGTTTCAATATGGAAAGCAGAGTATTGCACACCTCATTGATTCCACTTTATGGCCCAGTAATGGCTCTGCAGCTACCAGGCACCAGCTGTATTTGTTTGCTCTCAACATTTCCAAGATTGTGGCCAACTGGCCCAGTCTTTTTCACTCGCAGGGAAGTGCAAGATAATTGGACATGTGCAGTTTCTGTCAAGGGGCTCACATTACTCTTTCCAATGGGCCACAAGACCTCTAAGAAATCCTGCACCTCAATAGATGCAACTGTTGTTGTTTAGCCATTTTAGTGAGTGTTTGTTTCACTGTGTGTGTGTGATTTTTGGTTGTTGTACATATTTGTGTGAAATTGTGAATGAATTTTATCAGACTACTTAGAGCTGGAGGATTTGTCAGCTTTGTCCTCTTGTTCCTCTGCTGTGACTGATTGACTATTTATTCACACTAAAGCTCTGATGTTCTTATCCCAGACAGCAGTTGTCAAACGCTAATTTTGACTCGCCTCCAATATCCCAGAAGACCCCGGCCTCATCTGTCAAGTGTAAAAAACCTAGACAGACCACGGGCCCCAAGAAGGAGGCATCCATCTTCAATCACTTTTTCCGAAAGGGGCCCACCACCTCCACAACTTCTCTCACGACAGAGGCCCCGCCAGCACAGCAACCTATTCCCTGCAGAAAGAGACTGTCTGGCACTCCTCTACTTAGCCATACTGTGAAGGAGAGCCCCCGTCCTACACAGACTGTGAAAGTAGACCCTGATCATCAGGTCTCTGTGAAGGAGAAGCCCATTGAGGACATACCGGCCCAGGTGCTGGTGTCTGTAAAGATGGAGAAGATGGACTTCTCCATGACAGGGCTGGCGTCCCTGGCTGATTCACAGTCCTCATCACAGGACCTGAAGCCTCTAGTTAAAGGTAAGGCCTGCCTGCTGACTGACTTTCTCCAGGAATTCTTCGGTGTGTGTGTGAAGACACTAATTCTATTTTCCATTGGAACATTTTGAATATGAGAGACTTGGCTGCCAAAACATAGTGTTTCTAATGCATACAGTATGGGCCTATGCTTAAAATGGAAATGCCCTCCATAGAGAAAGCAATGTTGGTTGTACTGTTTTTCATATTACTAGGTGCATAGAATATTCTTGTCCATTAAAGACATGCTCAGGACCTTTGGTGACTACTAAGTATTTCTTAAACCTCCAGTTTGAGCTGGACGTGTAGTTCATACATGCATAATCTATGAGCAGAATTACTGTTTTACCTCAATTAGCCACAAAATCCCTAGATTGTAAGTGACTGTTTTTCTGGAAGCTGTGCTGCGCTATTTTTCTTAAATTCTTCCTCATGTGGGACAGCCCCCTAGCAATTTGAGTTCTAGCCAATGAGCTTCAGCCCCTCACCTTCTGAGTGACAGCTAGCAAGATGCACACACACAGCAGAGCGAGAGAGCAATGACATGATGCACATACAGTACCAGTCAAGTTTGGACACACCTACTCATTAAAGGGTTTTTCTTTATATTTACTCTTTTCTACATTGTAGAATAATAGTGAAGACATTTGGGTGATAGTGAAGGCCAGGTCATCTGATGCAGCACTCCATCACTCTCCTTGGTCAAAAAGCCCTTACACAGCCTGGAGGTGTTTGGGGTCATTGTCCTGTTGAAAAACAAATGAAAGTCCCAGTAAGCGCAAACCAGATGGGATGGCGTATCGCTGCAGAATGCTGTGGTAGCAGTGCTGGTTAAGTGTGCCTTGAATTCTAAATAAATCACAGACAGTGTCCCCAGCAAAGCACCATCACACCTCCTCCTCCATGCTTCACAGTGGGAACCACACATGCGGAAATCATCCGTTCACCTACTCAGCTTCTCAGAAAAACAATGCGGGTTGGATCCGAGAATCTCATATTTGAACTCATCAGACCAAAGAACAGATGTCCACCAGTCTAATGTCCATTTCTTGTGTTTATTGGCCCAAGCAAGTCTCTTCTTCTTATTGGTGTCCTTTAGTAGTGGTTTCTTTGCAGCAATTTGACCACGAAGGCCTCATTCATGCAGTCTCCTCTGAACAGTTGATGTTGAGATGTCTGTTACTTGAACTCTGTGAAGCATTTTATTTGGGCTGCAATCTGAGGCTGGTAACTCTAATGAACTTATCCTCTGCAGCAGGGTTAACTCTGGGTCTTCCTTTCCTGTGGCGGTCCTCATGAGAGCCAGTTTCATCATAGCGCTTGATAGTTTTTGTGACTGCACTTGAAGAAACATTTATAGTTTTTGAAATGTTCTGTATTGACTGACCTTCATGTTTTAAAGTAATGATGGACTGTCATTTCTCTTTGCTTATTTGAGCTGTTCTTGTCATAATATGGACTTGGTATTTTACCAAATAGACCCATCTTCTGTATACTCTCTACCTCTACCTTGTCACAGCACAACTGATCTGCTCAAACGCATTAAGAAGGAAAGAAATTCCACAAATTAACTTTTAACAAGGCACACCTGTTAATTGAAATGCATTCCAGGTGACTACCTCATGAAGCTGGTTGAGAGAATGCCAAGAGTGTGTAAAGCTGTCATCAAGGCAAAGGGTGGCTACTTTAAAGAATCTCAAATATAAAATATGTTTTGGTTTGACACTTTTTTTGGTTGATTCCATATGTGTTATTTCACAATGTAGAAAATAGTAAAAATAAAGAGAAACCCAGGAATGAGTAGGTGTGTCCAAACTTTTGGCTGGTACTGTATCTGCACATATGTGATGTAGTAACCAGGGACCACTTTTGGGTGTTGAGCACTACCTTCAGAAATACTGGCTAAAAAGCATACAAAAGTACTGGATAATCCCTTTAAAAATGATGGATGATTTCAATGCTGCATGGAACTGTGGCCATTTCACAATGTGTCTCTCCTTTTCTATATGTGTGTTTGTCTATAAATCCTGCTGTGTGTGTTTTTCAGTGGAGTGTCCTGTGTGTTCTGTGGGCATCCTTGAACAGTTCATCAACAAGCACCTGGACAGCTGTCTGACCCAAGGGGAAAAGAAGGAGAGCCTTAGGAGGTACCATTGAACACACATCTCACAGGGGTTCAAGAGAGTTCGCTTTTTTTGACGTTTCTACTTGTTTTAGGCTTCCTTGACACTGATGACGTCCAAACTAAGCTGAAACTTCAAAAAAGTGTCCCTTAGAATTCCCCTAGAATATTCTATTAACCTTGATGTAAAGCTAGCACTAGGTCAGGTATGTGACTTATGTTTTGATTATCTTGACATGTCTCTGTGTTGTATATTTTGTTTAGATTTCTGTTTTGGGAGATGTAATATCCCTTCCTCTGCTGAAAGTACTGTCTAATATACCTTCACATTTGAAGTCAACCTGGAAATGTTTATTTCTGTAGAAATCTAATTGAAGGTTCCACAGTAGGATAAATATAGGCCTGCGCCATTTGATTCTCCATCATAAACTGGCGAAGTGTACATGACAGCATGGAGCCCTTGATTCGTGACCTTGATGTCAGAGTGATGGATTACACACGTTCCTATAGTCTTCAACACATTTGACCTGCCTCACACCTCTGAATAGGAGCTGGTGAGGAGTTTTCAATGCTACTGTACTCATATAAATACAGGCATTGCGTCTTGGTGATGAAGAGATGCCATGTGGTCAGAACCTTGTCCTGTGCTGAATCCTCCTCATGGAGTTTCTATCTGAAAGCAGAGATTTGAAAGTATACTTCACATAATGGCTAGTAGGAGAGGGGAACAACAACAGAACTGAAACAGAATTACTTGGAAAGCCCAGATAAAAACCCAATATATTTATTAGCCTTACGTGGGTGGCCAGTGCAGTAGTAGAAAAACCCAATTGTCACCCAGTAAAATCTTACTTAGGTAAAGTATTTGGTTTGAAATATACTTAAGTATCAAAAGTAAATGTAATTGCAAAAATATACTTAAGTATCAAAGTAAAACTATAACTAATTTCACATTCCTTATATTACGCAAACCAGACAGCACCAGACGGTATTTTTTAAAGTTTTATTTACGGGTAGCCAGGGTCAGTCACACTGCAACACTCAGACATAATTTACAAAATCAGCATTTTTGTCTGCCAGATCAGAGGCAGTAAGGATTACCAGGGATGTTCTCTTGATAAGTGTGAGTTGGATTGTTTTCCTGTCCTGCTAAGCATTTGAAATGTAACCTGTACTTTTGGGTGTCAGGGAAAATGTATGGAGTAAAACGTATGTTATTTTCTTTAGGAATGTAATGAACTAAAAGTTGTCAAAAATATAAATAATGTACAGATACCCCAAAAAACAACTTAAGTAGTACTTTGAAGTATTTTTACTTAAGTACTTTACAACACTGGGTAAGCGATAGCGAAGAGCTTTATACCATACACTGCTGCCACGATGTCTGGCTCCAAATATATGTGTCTGTTCTTACAAGTGGTAGCGGAGTGACTCCCGGCCTCTAATATAATTTCATTACAGAGCCTCGCTCCGCCCTGCATATCAGGCCTTAGGTTAACCATAAAGAAAAGGAGAGCCTCACACTCTAGGAGCTCAGACGCTATAATTTAATAACCGTTGTTTCGACAGACAAGCTGTCTTCATCAGGGTAAAATGACAACTGTGGGTCACTAGTTTATATGGATTGGAAGGTTAACTATGGACATTCAATTCATGTTGTCTTCTTCTGTGGTGCCCTCTCTATGATGGACTCTTATTGGGCCAGCCAGAGGTCTGAGTGCTGCAATAACACTTCCTCACTGTAGTTCATTATGAAATGAATAATAGTCTAATGACCATGTTATAACAAGTTATAAACTGATCTTCTCTATGGCTTCATATGGCACAGCTGCCTAGGTGCCAAGAGGAAGCCGATGAGGAAGCTGGTGTACACTCTGCTGTCCATGCAAGAGCTGAAGAAGAGGCTGAAGGAGTGCCACCTCTCTGCCCAGGGCACCAGAGACCAGCTGGTCAGGAGGCACCAGGACTTTGTACACTTCTACAATGCCCAGTGCGACGCCCTCGAACCGAAATCAGGTAAGAGCGCCATTTTCACTGTGTGAAAAATGACGATGACAGGGAGTCAACCTTGGCTGATGGTACAAATCTACTTTTAAATCTCAAAGCAGTCTTCTGACCACCATAAATGTAGTTTCCTCCATTCAAAGCCATCGTTGTATAACTGTTTTGGCCATTATTGACTACAAGCTATCATTCACAATTGATGAACCTTTACAAGAAAAATGTGAAATCACAACTGCTAGTTCCAATTTGTGTGCGTGCGCGTGTAGCGGAGGTAATTTACAGCAGCCCAGTGTGGTGTGTACAGAGCCAGGCCCACTGACGGCTGTGTTTGGGGAGAGCCCTGCAGACCATGTCACAGCCCTGCCAAGTCCTCTCTGAGTTAGTATTTCCCCATGATGACACAGAACCTGCCTCTGCATGGAACGGTCAGAGGTTCAGCACAACAGAATAGACATCTCTGATGGGAAGCAGTGTTTGAATGAAACACCAAGGCCTGCTTTGAGCCTAGCATATGATTTGAGAGTCTACTCTTATCAAGACTTAAATGATTTCAGCTCTGGCAAGTATTTGTTCTTGCCTTGACTTTTGCCATGCTTCTGTGATATCTTGAGAGTGTTTATTACAGTACTTGTACATGCTCTAAGAATGTCAGGGAGTGACCTTGATACATGATCATGCTAGGTGTATAATGTCATGTCCTCCTAGACCTAGCTCTTGGCCTGTACTATCCAGTCGGTAGTTGGGTATGTCAGAGGATAAAGGCTGTTAACAACACACAAATGTATATATTTGACCTCAGTGGACAGGTTCTCTAATCCAACAGCACCTGCTCAGACTAATCGTCATGAAATGGCCAGGAGACGTGTGTGTACAAATCACCCAGAAAAATGTAACCACTTGATAGTTAATGTGCATCTCTGGGGATGCTTCCTTTCCTCAGTAGTGGTCTCCTGGTCATATACCTTAATGTGGTAAAAACAACAGTTCACATAAACAAGCCATGGGCACCTGATCCAGAGGGTCATAAAGGTCTCTGTTCATCCTCTTTCAATAGCCAAAGACATCGCCAAAGAAGTGGAGGCCAACGAGAAGGCCAGGAACCAACTGCAGGGGAAAACCAAATGTGTACGTACCAAAACAGGATCAAAGCATCATTGACTAGCTCCACAGGACCACCGGATAGTTTCTGTTGTTCCCAACATGGCACTATGTCCAATAAAAGGTGTTGTCCCTCGTAAACAACCTGGTCTAGTGTGTTCTTGCAGTTCAAATGATCACTTTACATGGTATTTTTGTTGTCCAATTGTGTTGCAGGCTATGGTCTTCTCTAAGAACCAAAGTCTGGGGCAAATCGATGAGATGCATTCAACTTACAGTAAGTCATGTCTGACTGGTACGCTTCCTCCATTGATCTGTTGTCAGTAGCTAGGTTGTTATCCAATTTGTGACCGATTTTAATGCTAATATTCTAAAATCTGCATAAAGAAAATATGCGCATTTTCCCACCAGTGGTGTTTTCACCAAACGGATTTGTTACGGATAGAAATCAGTGAGTGATGACGTAGTGCACACAAAATGTCATTTTTTGCTTAAGATTTCATGTACCGAATAAAAAAGATAAAGTGCAATGTGTTTCCACCGCATTTTCAACTCTACCAATAGTTTTGTCACAAACTGTTTCGTTTAAGTAGCAAATGTGCCTGATCTAGCCAACAGCATACAGTGCAGGTAGGCTGTGCGGGTAGGCTAGTCTACATGATGAGATTATTATGGATATGAATATTTTATTTGTCAAACGGCAGTCAAGCATTGATCATCATGTCACCAGTATCAGACCCTCGATATTTATTGGAATGGATCATCAAGATCAATGTACTCTTTCAACACCCTGTGAAGTTCATAAGTTATTTAATCTGTAGCCTAAGAAATTGCATGGTTTCCCAAGTCGTAGTGGAAGAATCACACACCATATCATTGTGTAAATCCAAGTTTAATTCGATATGATGGTTATTATATGAATATTTGCGCATAAAAGCGTTTCCCCTGCTATTTCTCGTAGAATACATTTTACCGACACGAAAAAATCCCCCGCATGTCGAACAAACATGTATCTGTCGGCACCTATACATTTTGTACCAAAACTTCCTGTTTCCATCACAGATGTTATGATTTATTGTTATACAGTATGACTTTATTTGCATACAAACTGTGGATGGAAACGTGCTGTGGTGAGTTCAGAATTGTTTTTTGAAGGCCTTTTCTCAATTGACTTTAGCACTGATGTGTATTATTGTCTACAATGGATGTGTGCGATATTGATTAAGTTGACCGTTGATCCCTGTTTCGTCTCAGTGAATCTGAATGATTTCTCCTGATGAGTCAGAGCTGACGTCAACTCAGTGAAGGGTTGGTGTAGAAATAGTTTAGCAGCATCACTGCGCTCTGAGTGTATTCTCACTCCGTTCCCACTGGTGCAAAGTATTCATGAATTCATGCATAGGAAACCTCCCACATCAAAAGATACTACAGTTTACTATTGAATATTAAAGTACTTACTATGGAATTCTGTAGTATGCTGTAGAATCCTATACTCTACACTGTAGTGTCCCTCGATCATGTAGTGTTTACTTTAGAATTGTGTAGTATACTGGAGAATACTATACTACACACTAATATCCCTCTCGATCATGTAGTGCTTATGTTGTATACATTCAATCATAGGACCTACTGAAGAGATGAGTCTTCAGTAAAGACTTAAAGGTTGAGACCGAGTCTGCGTCTCTCACATGGGTAGGCAGACCATTCCATAAAAATGGAGATCTATAGGAGAAAGCCCTGCCTCCAGCTATTTGCTTAGAAATTCTAGGGACAATTAGGAGGCCTGCGTCTTGTGACCGTAGTGTAGGTATGTACGGCAGGACCAACTCGGAAAGATAGGTAGGAGCAAGCCCATGTAACGCTTTGTAGGTTAACAGTAAAACCTTGAAATCAGCCCTTGCCTTAACAGGAAGCCAGTGTAGGGAGGCTAGCACTGGAGTAATATGATAAAAGTTTTTTGGTTCTAGTCAGGATTCTAGCAGCCGTATTTAGCACTAACTGCAGTTTATTTAGTGCTTTATCCGGGTAGCCGGAAAGTAGAGCATGGCAGTAGTCTAACCTAGAAGTAACAAAAGCATGGATTAATTTTTCTGCATCATTGTCCTTGGGGAGCTCATGCCTGAATTTTTACTCTGATGTTCCCCCCTCGATCATGTAGTGCTTACTATATAATTTTGTAATACACTGTAGTATACCATACTGTAGTATCCCTTGCAGTGCATAAAATTAACTGTTTGGTCCACTGGCCACTGGGGCAGGGGTGCAACGCTGTCATCAAGGCAAGGGTGGCTACTTTGAAGAATCTCAAATATAACTATATTTTGATTTAACACTTGTTTTGGTTACTATATGTGTTATTTCAGTTTTTGATATCTTCACTATTATTCCACAATGTAGAAAATAGTAAAATAAAGAAAAACCCTGGAATGAGTAGGTGTGTTCAAACTTCCTGTTTATCTTTTGATCGATCAAACAAAGTTTATTATAGCTTAGGTTTGCTTGTTTGACAGACAAATAACACATTAACATGTGGTCACCAAAATGACTTAGATCAGTTACTTCCACTAGATAGCTTTCTGAAATGAACTTAAAACGATGACAAACAATACTGTACTTCTGATGGTAGAAAATAACAGGTGCATTTACATGAACAGATATTTTTTTTTTTTTTTTTACAAATGGCTTTACTTAAAGACAGTCACCTTATTGGTGGGCGCAGCCAATAAACTGCCTGGACCTGAAACTGGCAATGCCTCCAAAAAAACCTTTACATAATGAACATCTTGAATTTGTTACACATGATTAAACTCACTGATGGTCAAACTTAACACATACCATTCAGAACAATTGACCACCCCAAACAGTTCTTAAAGACAGCATGGTCACAAAATGATTGCTCACAGAACTAAACCAACAGCAACAATGCCCTACAGCCTATACTCACAAAGGACCTTCCAGGTACAACACTCACCTGGACATGACCAAAGGGTGTTTTTTTTACATTTCCTGCATGTCCTCCCCTAATAAGGGTGGCTAGGGAAACAGTGACCAAAATGTGGTTCTTGCAGTTACAAGATTGTAACTGATTGAGGATTGATTGGTAGGAGGTTAAGGTTATGGTGATGCCCATCTGTGGGACTTAAGTTAAAGAGCAGCTGAGTCTTTATAGATGCAGGTAATGGAGATGATACATGGCAGGGAATGATTGACAGTTGTTGATGTGATTTGTCTTGAATCAAGACTTGGTTGGCTTTGTATGGAGTATGGTTTACCTAAAAGGAGGCACAGAAATATAATGAACAGCAATAAACATGCCATTAACAGTCGATTTAATTATGTAATAATCAATGACAATCTCCACAGAGGAGCTCTGTCAGTGACCATCTTGTTATTGGTCTCCCCCGATTGCTCCGTTTGGCCGGGCGGCCAACTATAGGTAGAGTCTTGCTGATTCCAAACTTATTCCATTTAAGAATAATGGAGGCCACTGTGTTTTGGGGACCTTCAATGCTGCAGAATTTTTTCGGTACAAGGGTTCCTCGACACAATCCTGTCTAGGAGCTCTATGGAAAATTAACTTCGTTTTTGCTCTGACATGCACTGTCAACTGTGGAACCTTAAATAGACAGGTGTGTGCCTTTCCAAATACAATCAATAGAATTTACCACAGGTGGACTCCAAGTTGTAGAAACATCTCAAGGTTGAGTAATGGAAACAGGATGCACCTGAAATTAATTTCGAGTCTGAATACTTATGTAAATACATTTTTTTGTTGTTTTTTTGTAAAAATGTCAACCTTTTTCTTTGTTATTATTGGGTATTGTGTGTAGATTAATTTAGAAAAAAATTATTCTATCAATTTGGCTGTAATGTTACAAAATGTGGAAAAAGTGAAGGGTTCTGAATAGTTTCCGAATGCACTGTACATATAGTAATGCTACAGGTTTTTTAGACTGTAGTATTTTTTTCATGTGGGCTGGCCCTTAGATACTGTATCGGGGCGGCAGGTAGCCTAGTGGCTAGAGCATTGGGCCAGTAACCGAAAGGTCGCTGGATCAAATCCCCGAGCTGACAAGGTAAAAATCTGTCATGCCTCTGAACAAGGTAATTAACCCACTTTTCCCCGGTAGGCCGTCATTGTAAATAAGAATTTGTTCTTAACTGACTTGCCTCGTTAAATTAAAAAAAGATACTAAAACACTGCTGGTGCGTTTATTATTTCAGAATGCTTAGTCATTCCAGTCCACTTGATTGGTGCACTCACTTTAGTCCTTGTACCAGTTTAGGAGAAGTCATCTTCCTCAGAGCTGTGAAGTGAATCAGGCCAGAACCAGAGATAAGAGGAGTGGCTCTGTCACATACACAGATCAGATCAATACAGTGGGAGTGCAACAGGGGTGCACCATCGATCCTGCTTAATGCCCCCGTATGGCTAAGGACCCACTTCAACGGAGAGAATTGCCAGGAAGAACATAAGCTCCACTGGTGGCTGTGTAGCTGTAAATTCTGAGAAGGACTCTAACTGTGATGAAGTGATTAAGCATCAGGGACTCTCACAGCAGCAGACATTACACGATGAGAGGAGGGAAATGCTTAGGTTTACTGGGGTGTTTCAGTGTCTCTTTGGTGAATAATTCTGACCTGTAATAGCCTTTACTCAGCGGGAATTAATTTATACAGAAGAATCTAGAGAGCGAGAGTTTGTAAGGGGACCGTATGGCACTTTGCAAGGTTAAGTGGCTGTGATAGCCAGAGGAAGATAAAAGGTGGGTGGAACTAGAAATAGCTTGGTGGTGCTAACTTTGATAAATATGGAGATTGAAATATTGATCTGACTCATGGAGGGGTGTATTATAAATAGCTGGCTTAAATGAAAACAGTTTGATTAACCAGACCAGAGCCGGCTCGCACGGCCCCGTGATGACTCACTCCTGTGACTGTTAGATCAGTGAATGGGCAGACACCAGGGATATGGCAACACACATTCACAAACACAGAGTGCTGGCCACATGCTGTATGCGGTAGCAGTTTCGCTCTCTCTTCCAAACGTGTGAACAAGATTGGCACACTCAATGAATGTACCTCCATCAGTGTGCTATTGTTGTATCATTGAACAGCGAGGTTGCGAGCAGGAGTTAGGTTAGGATTACCACTTTATTTTAAGAATGTGAAATGTCAGAATAATAGTAGAGAGAATAATTCATTTCAGCTTTTTATTTCATCACATTCCCAGTGGGTCAGAAGTTTACATACACTCAATTAGTATTTGGTAGCATTGCCTTTAAATTGTTTAACTGGGGTCAAACGTTTCGGGTAGCCTTCCACAAGTTTCCCACAAAAAGTTGGGTGAATTTTGGCCCATTCCTCCTGACAGAGCTGGTGTAACAGAGTCAGGTTTGTAGGCCTCCTTGCTTGCACACGCTTTTTCAGTTCTGCCCACCAATGTTCTATGGGATTGAGGTCAGGGCTTTGTGATGTCCACTCCAATACCTTGACTTTGTTGTCCTTAAGCCATTTTGCCACAATTTTGAAAGTATGCTTGGGGTCATTGTCCATTTGGAAGACCCATTTGCGACCAAGCTTTAACTTCCTGACTGATGTCTTGAGATGTTGCTTCAATATATCCACATAATTTTCCAGCCTCATGAAGCCATCTATTTTGTGAAGTGCACCAGTACCTCCTGCAGCAAAGCACCCCCACAACATGATGCTGCCCACCCCCGTGCTTCACGGTTGGGATGGTGTTCTTCGGCTTGCAAGCCTCCCCCTTTTTCCTCCAAACATAACGATGGTCATTAAGGCCAAACAGTTCCATTTTTGTTTCATCAGATCAGAGGACGTTTCTCCAAAAAGTACAATATTTGTCCCCATGTGCAGTTGCAAACCGTAGTCTGGCTTTTTTATGGCGGTTTTGGAGCAGTGGCTTCTTCCTTGCTGAGCGGCCATTCAGATTATGACGATATAGGACTCGTTTTACTGTGGATATAGATACTTTTGTACCTGTTTCCTCCAGCATCTTCACAAGGTCCTTTGCTGTTGTTCTGGGATTGATTTGCACTTTTCGCACAAAAGTACGTTCATCTCTAGGAGAAACGCATCTCCTTCTTGAGCGGTATGACGGCTGCGTGGTCCCATGGTGTTTATACTTGCGTACTGTTGTTTGTACAGATGAACGTGGTACCTTCAGGCATTTGGAAATTGCTCCCAAGGATGAACCAGACTTGTGGAAGTCTACAATTTTTTTCTGAGGTCTTGGCTGATTTCTTTTATTTTTTCAATGTCAAGCAAAGAGGCACTGAGTTTGGAAGGTAGGCCTTGAAATACATCCACAGGTACACCTCCAGTTGACTCAAATCATGTCAATTAGCCTATCAGAAGCTTCTAAAGACAAATATTTTTCTGGAATTTTCCAAGCTGTTTAAAGGCACAGTCAGCTTAGTGTATGTAATCTTCTGACCCACTGGAATTGTGATGCAGTGAAATAATCTATCTATAAACAACTGTTGGGAAAATGACTTGCCAAAACTATAGTTTGTGGAAATTTGTGGAGTGGTTGAAAAATGAGTTTTAATGGCTCCAACCTAAGTATGTTAAATTCCGACTTCAACTGTATTTTTTAAATATATTTTTTAAGGTTAACTGCAGCTTGCTCCTGTGCCTTTGGCAGGCTATGGTAATCTGTCAGCCCTGGGCCTCTACAGGGGCACACTGAAATTAGTTTCTCTCCACAGTCCTTAAAGAACATCTCCTACACTTCTAACATTTGGGCAGTTAAATGTTGAACACTATTATTGCACACAGTCCATGCAACTTATTTAGTCTTGCCATAACAAAGGGGTGGAATACTTACTGACTCAAGACATTTCAGCTTTTAATTTGTGGAATTTCATTCCTTATTGTGTTTGAGCCAATCAGTTGTGTTGTGACAAGGTAGGGCTGGTGTACAGAAGATGGCTCTATTTGGTGAAAGACCAAGTCCATATGGCAAGAACAGCTCAAATAAGCAAAGAGAAACGACCGTCCATCATTACTTTAAGCCATGAAGGTCAGTCAATACCTAACATTTCAAGAACTTGGAAGAAGTTTCTTAAAGTGCAGTCGCAAAAACCCATAATGCACTATGATGAAACTGGCTCTCATGAGGAATGCCACAGAATGGAAGACCCAGTTAGGATAAGTTCTTTAGAGTTACTAGCCTCAGAAATCGGCAATTAACTGCACCTCAGATTGCAGCCAAAATAAATGCTTCACAGAGTTCAAGTAACAGACACCTCTCAACATCAACTGTTCAGAGGAGACTGCATGAACCAGGCCTTCATGGTCAAATTGCTTCAAAGAAAACACTACTCAAGGACACCAATAAGAAGAAGAGACTTGCTTGGGCCAAGAAATATGAGCAATGGACATTAGACTGGTGGACATCTGTTCAACCAAATTTGAGATTTTTGGTTCCAACCGCCATGTCTTTTGTGAGACGCAGAGTAGGTAAACGGATAATCTCCGCCTGTGTGGTTCCCACTGTGAAACATGGAGGAGGAAGTGTGATGGTGTGGGGGTACTTTGCTGGTGACACTTGGTGATTTATTTAGAATTCAAGACACACTTAACGAACATGGCTGTCATCAAGGCAAAGGATGGCTACTTTGAAGAATCTCAAATATAGAATATATTTCAATTTGTTTAACACTTTTGTTGTTACTACAGGATTCCATATGTGTTATTTCATAATTTTGTTGTCTTCACTATTATTTTTTACTATTTTCTACATTGAAGAATAAAGAAAAACCCTTGAATGAGCAGGTGTGTCCAAACTTTTGACTGGTACTGTATTTTTGTCCTATTTCACACTTAGGGTTGGGCGACATCCAGAATTTAATACAGTTTCTATTCCATATCGGGGTATACGCGATTACTATTAAGTCCATGCAACTTATGTGACTTGTTAAGACATTTTTTACTCCTGAACTTATTTCGGCTTGACATAAAAGGGGCTGAGTTCTTGTTGACTCATGACATTTCAGCTTTTAAAATTTCATTTGTAAAATATTCTGAAAACATAATTCCACTTCGACCATTATGGTGTATTATGTGCAGGCTAGTGACAAAAAAATCTAAATTAAAACCATTTTAAATTCATGTTTTACCAACAAAATGTGGAAAAGTTTAAGGGGTGTGAATACTTTCTGAAGGCACTTTATGCTTCTCTGGTTGTCTTTGTCTAATAACATCTGTAAATATTTTAAATAGATGCTCATCGACCTATAATGCTATTATTGTCCTCTTACTTCAATATTTTTCTGTTCAAGGTTCAAACGCCCATGATTCTATTCAGCAAAACCACTCCCACCATCACGAGTGAAGTTGCAGCCATTGTGCCCTTTCCAAATAGCCTAATATTATCATACTTGTAATTTCCGGATTTTCTGATCTAAATTCGTGACCCACGTGAATCATGCAGTTCCGTCATAAAGTATCTTGAGCTTTTTTTTGTGTTGTCTGGGATTCTTGAATTTTTTATTTTTCTGTTCCAAAAAGTAAACTCTGATTTTCAATGCCAGCCCTCCTGTTTCGCATTGTAAGAAATGTTGATAGACCTGAGCATGTGCACGAGCTGTCCGTGCGGCAGGCTCTTGCTTGAGTGATTGACAAGAAGAAAAAAATCATTAGCGCCAGGTTGTCTTATCACCTGCTGCTGCTGCTTTGGCTAGCTTACCACATTTTGACCAGTGAGGTGAATGTTGACAGTTAAGTCAGGTGAGTCAAATACAGTTCATTCGGAAAGTATTTACACCCCTTGACTTTATCCACATTTTGTTACGTTACAACCTTATTCTAAGATGGATGAAATAAATTAAAATCCTCATCAATCTACAAACAATACCCCGCAATGACAAAGCGAATACAGGTTTTTAGATGTTTTTGCTAATTTATACAAAAAAAAAAAAAGACGGATACCTTATTTACATAAGTATTCAGACCCTTTGCTATGAGACTTGAATTTTTATATATTTTAAGTTATCCGTTATTTTACCAGGTAAGTTGACTGAGAACGCGTTCTCATTTACAGCAACGACCTGGGGAATAGTTACAGGAGAGAGGAGGGGGATGAATTAACCAATTGTAAACTGGGGATTATTAGGTGACCGTGATGGTTTGAGGGCCAGATTGGGAATTTAGCCAGGACACCTGGGTTAACACCCCTACTCTTACGATAAGTGCCATGGGATCTTTAATGACATCAGAGAGTCAGGACACCCGTTTAATGTCCCATCCGAAAGACGGCACCCTACACAGGGCACTGCCCTGGGGCCATGGGATATTTTTTAGACCAAAGGAAAGAGTGCCTCCTACTGGCCCTCCAACACCACTTCCAGCAGCATCCAGGGACTGACCAGGACCAACCATGCTTAGCTTCAGAAGCAAACCAGCAGTGGTATGCTGAATTTCAGCTCAGGTGCATCCTGTTTCCATTGATCATCCTTGATGTTTCTACAACTTGATTGGAGTCCACCTGTGGTAAACTGAATTGATTTGAAAAGGCACACACCTGTCTATATAAGGTCCCACAGTTGACAGTGCATGTCAACCAAAGCCAAGCCATGAGGTCAAATAAATTGTCCGTAGAGCTCCGAGACAGGATTGTGTCGAGGCACAGTTCTGGGGAAGTGTACCAAAACAATTCTGCAGCGTTGAAGGTACCCCAGAACACGGTTGTCTCCATCATTCTTAAAAAGAAGACTTTTGGAACCACCAAGACTCTTCCTATAGCTGGCCGCCCAGCCAAACTGAGCAATCGGGGGAGAAGGGCCTTGGTCAAGGAGGTGACCAAGAACCCGATGGTCACTAACAGAGCTCTCGAATTCCTCTGTGGAGATGGGAGAACCTTCCAGAAGGACATCCATCTCTGCAGCACTCCACCAATCAGGCCTTTTTGGTAGAGTGGCCAGACGGAAGCCACTCCTCAGTAAAAGGCACATGACAGCCCGCTTGGAGTTTGCCAAAAGTCACCTAAAGAACTCTGACCATGAGAAACAACATTCTCTGGGCTGATGAAACCAAGATGGAACTCTTTGGCCTGAATGCCAAGTGTCACGTCTGGAGGAAACCGCTCATCATCTGGCCAATACAATCCTTACGCTGAAGCATAGTGGTGTCAGCGTCATGCTGTGGGGATGTTTTTCAGCGGCAGTGACTGGGAGACTAGTCAGGATCGAGGGAAAGATAAACGGAGCAAAGTACAGAGAGATCCTTGATGAAAACCTGCTCCAGCGCTTAGCCCCAGTCTGTGGTCCTAAGGTTCACCTTCCAACAGGACAATGACCCTAAGCTCACAGCCAAGACAGCGCAGGAGTGGGTTCGGGACAAGACTCAATGTCCTTGAGTGGCCCAGCCAGAGCCCGGACTTGTACCTGATCTAACATCTCTGGAGAGACCTGAAAATAGCTGTGCTGTGACTCTCCCCATTCAACCTGACAGAGCTTGATGATCTGCAGAGAAGAATGGGAGAAACTCCCAAAATACAGTTGGGAGTTTTTGCAGTTTTTGCTTTGTCATTATGGTTTATTGTGTATAGATTAAGGCTGTAACGTAAAAATGTTTTTCCCAATGCACAAATGGTTTCTTGCTATGTGTTTGTGTAGTCTGTGTAGGTTGTGTTAAATAAATATTCAATCCATCTTATTTGAAATGACAGTTCATCTATCGCCTGAACTGAGGTAACGTTTGCTTAGCTGGCTCTGTGTACCTAACGTTATCAAGCCCAGCAGACAAATGTTTTGTTCATAATCAAATTTATTATATTCAGTTTGGATTCATAAACCTGTTGAACAGCAAGTAGTAATACATTTTTTTTAACGATTGGAAGTTAGCTGCTAAACAGACACAATATGAAATGGGTGATATTATGCAAGCACTGCTGCGATGAGCTAATCTGAGTATGTTATTTAGCAGTGACAAGGAGTGGAATGTTGGCTAAAGAGACTGGTACTTAGACTAGCGACGAGCAGGTGAACTGACTTTTGATGTTCTGTGTATGAAAGTGTGTTCAAGCTTCACAGTTCCTTTCTGTTTATGGTAGATTTAGAAACCATTTATTTTGCTTTTCCTTACCAGACTGTCAACCCCTAGTGACTAAAAATGATGGGAGTAATTTAGTAAATACATTTTTCCCCCTGTTGATTCAGAGGCCTAATAAAAATAATCTTAATTCAAAAACCTGTTCTATTTCCCCCTTGTGGACAATAGCGCATAAAGATTAGGGATTGTTACAGCATCAGTCAATGTTGTAGCCACCAGTATGAGTGTGCACTTCATGACACAAATGTTCACATCACAACTGAAGGACATATGGCCGGAGTCAAGAATTGCTTCAAATTCAACGTAAAGCAAAAAATTGAGCTTGTTGCAGGAGACTGTACATGTTTAAGGGAACACCACATGTTTTTTTCTGGATCAAAAAGGGGCTTAGGTGGTGGGTGTGGCAGGGGGGGTGGCAATGAATGCGGTCGGCCGACAGCGCGGATATATTTTAGAGTCCCCCATCTTGGCTCTGTAGAGAACATTTTAAGGCAATTTTCTGCAATTCAACAAATTTCTCCATGGAGCTGATCCATTTTTTTCAGTTTTAAAGCTAATTTCCTGCAATTCTGCAAATTTTGCCATGTAGATGTGAGAATGTTGCAGTTTTAAAGGTAGTTTCTTGCAATTCTATGCAGTTTGTCATGGATAATGCTGTGTTCTTTTGCTCAAACATAATAACAAAAATAATACTGCTGAATTCATTGTTTTGGGAATTTTCAATTCTCCCTGAGTGTCTCGCTTTTATTTTGGTGATTGTTAGTTCTCAAAGATTATATTATTCAAAAAAATATACAAGTCCATTATCTTTTCTACAAACTTAGTGTTTTTCCATCCCGTAAATGTGTGCTTAGGGGGCCCGCCCATGGGTTAAAATGGCAGAGAAATCCCTGCACCATATTACTTAATTGCTCCAGCAAAATTGCCGTTGTTGCTGCAGTCCTTAACAGCTCATGTGAATTCCAGAGGTAGCGTTTACAGGTGCCGAAGAACCTGGTTGCAATGGTTAATGCGAGATGAGGCCGGTTGGACTCGCCCTCATAGAGAGCTGGCCTCCTGTTGGACTCTCCCCTCTCCCCTCCCAAATATTTAGGAAGTAGCCCTGTCATGTTTCTCTATTCCTATTAATAAAATAAGATTTATTTTAAATGTCTTGTCATGGTTCCTGTGTCATAATTCATAATATTTCATGCTACATTGCAGGAAATTGCTGTTTCAGGTGTTTAGAAAGCAACAGTGCTTCAGCTTCATTAGCGGGACAAAGCCCATGCCGTGCCTTACACCAGGGTTTTCCAAATTGTCCTGGGGCCCCATGTTTAGTTTTCCTCCCCTAGCACTACACAGCTGATTCAAATAATAATAATTCAATCACATCCCTGAAACCAACCGCCTCGATTCGGTCTTACGTATCAAAACTTGAAATTGTGTTTTTTTTTTAAAATAAATTAAAGTGGAGACTCAGTATTATACTATTTTCTATCATACACTGCAGTTGAGGAACAATGGGAAAGTAATTCTCCTTTGAAAGTTGATATACTTTTAACCCCACTTTTGAGAAAATGGCCCTTGAACGTTTTGGTACACCAACTGGAGAGCTCTTCTTTGTCTATACCCATTGAGCATCGTTCACAGCCTCTTAAGCCTTAAACCCACCCATCTCTTTAAGGATTCACATGTGAGGCCATGTGGTAAACACACACTATATCAAATAAATCTACGTTTATTTGTTACATGCACAGGATACAGAAGGTGTAAATGGTACACTGAAGTGGTTACTTGCATAGTAGCAATATCAAAAACAAAGTGTGTAAGCGTCATTATTAGATGACGTTTACCTGACACACTTGTCTAAATTGATGGATCATGTGAAGGAAATGCTATAACCACCTCCCAGCCACATTTAGCTAAGTGGATGGGTCACTATTGTCTAGACATGCACACATGTTCATGAAATACAATAGATAATACAATAATCTCCTGTCATAATCCCAACTCCTACTACAACCAATACAAAGTATACCAATACAAAGTATGATTCTGCAGGTAGCTAAAGCTAACAAACTAGGTTCAATGGGGCGGCAGGGTAGCCTAGTGGTAAGAGCGTTGGACTAGTAACCGAAAGGTTGCAAGTTCAAATCCCCGAGCTGACAAGGTACAAATCTGTCGTTTTGCCCCTGAACAGGCAGTTAACCCACTGGCCGTCATTTAAAATAAGAATTTGTTCTTAACTGACTTGCCTAGTTAAATAAAGATAAAATAATAAAGTTAGCTAGCTAACATAAGGCTATAACTAGCAATGCAAATGGATTTCTGATTTGAATAATATTTGTCTGTAATCATTGAAAACACTTTATTTCGGATGCAGCAGGTTTAGCTACTTAGCTAGCTAGCATTGCTAACATTAGCACCAAAGATAAAGACTAGGATTCCGTAATGATTTGCCTGTAAATTTCATAAATGTTGTTCTAAGATAAATTGTCTGTTATTGTTGCAAACACTTATTTTGGATGTAGCAGTCCGGCTAGGAAGCATGCTAACTAGATACAGTAACTCTGTCTAATAGAAAATACTTCTGTGATAAAGAGAACAAAGGAATTTCAGTCATAGGCTCTATCAGGAAACAACCCCTGGTTCCTACTGCCTAGACACTTGTGTCAATTCAGAAGGTTTGGATATACAGTACCAGTCAAAAGTTTGGACACACCTACTTATTCATGGGTTTTTCTTTATTTTTTACTATTTTCTACATCAAAACTATGAAAAAACACATTTTAGATTCTTCAAAGTAGCCACCCTTTGCCTTGATGATAGCTTTGCTCATTCTTGGCATTCTCTCATCCAGCTTTACCTGGAATGCTTTTCCAACAGTCTTGAAGGAGTTCCCATATGCTGAGCTTGTGTTGGCTGTTTTTCCTTCACTCTGCGGTCCAACTCATCCCAAAACATCTCAATAGGGTTGAGGTAGAGTGATTGTGGAGGCCAGGTCATCTGATGCAGCACTCCATCACTCTCCTTCTAGGTGAAATAGCCCTTTCACAGCCTGGAAGTGTGTTAGGTCATTGTCCTGTTGAAAAACAGATGATAGTCCCACTAAGCGCAAACCAGATGGGATGGCGTATCGCTGCAGAATGCTGTGGAAGCCATGCTGGTTAAGTGTGCCTTGAATTCCAAATAAATCACATTGTCACCAGCAAAGAACCCCCACACCTCTTCCTCCATGCTTCACGGTGGGAACCACCCATGCGGAGTTCATCCTTTCACCTACTCTGCGTCTCACAAAGACATGGCGGTTGGAACCAAAAACCACATGTGGACTCATCAGACCAAAGTCTCCTTTGAACAGTTGATGTTGAGATGTGTCAGTTACCTAAACTCTGAAGCATTTATTTGGGCTGCAATCACTGAGCCTGGTAACTGTAATGAACTTATTCTTATCCTCTGCAGCAGAGGGACCTCTGGTTCTTCCTTTAAAATGAACATTCAATTCTCTGGCAACAGCTCTGGTGGACATTTCTGCAGTCAGCATGCCAATTGCACTTTCTCTCAGTTGAGACATCTGTGGCATTGTGTTTGTGACAAACTGCATTTTAGAGTGGCCTATTGTCCCCAGCACAAGGTGCACCTGTGTAATGATCATGCTGTTTAATCAGCTTCTTGATATGTGACACCTGTCAGGTGGATGGATTATAATGGCAAAGGAGAAATGTTCACTAACAGGGATGAAAAATATTTGTCCACAACATTTGAGAGAAATAAGCTATTTGTGCGAATGGAAAATTTCTGGGATCTTTTATTTCAGCTCACAAAACATGGGACCAACACTTTACATTTTGCGTTTCTATTTTTGTTCACTATAGTTTCAGGGGAGCATATCCTAAATTCACACTTTTAGTAAATCATTTACAATATGACTGTTGAAGTGTGCTATGCTGGCAACACTATCTAGCTAATCAATTTCCAAGTATCCTCACCATGCCATTATTTTTAGACACTTTTATGAATGCCCAGGAACTTGTTTCTAGCAACCAGAGCAGTAAAGCTTGTGCTTGCTATATTCATTCATCCTACTCTCAAACTGTGTTGCTTCTCGGATTTCCTCATTGAACTGTAACAAGTTGCCCTCACGCTAATCTCTTGTCACAAGAGCCTTGTTGGAAACTGAGAAATACAAATAAAACAACTTATCATTTTCATCATATCAAAATCAAGGGGAACTGACCCAATAACAAATGGGAAGTCTTTAACAAGAAATGATGTAAAGTATAGCTAGCGAGATACATTGCAAATGTTAGTCAAGCAGAGATGGCTTGCAGCTAGCTAGTTGTGAATACTCACCCTAGTAGTTGATGTAACTCAATATGTACAGCTTAAATCCCTTTTTTTTAAGCAACAGCTGATCCTCTCACGATACGATGAACAGCGTTTACCATAATAAGGGGGAGGTCTTGAAGGTAATGGGTGTAGAAAGACATTTTGTGTTTACTGTGTTTTGACAGCTCTCAGTACAGAACATTGCGTCAGGTGCTACACTGGAAGTTGTTGGGCTGGCAGAGCTTAAAAGCAGAAATGGGCGTGCATAAACGGAATACGGAAACTTCAAAATGACAAAAACAAGGAATTGTGCAGTATGACTAACAAAAACGATAGAAGTTCAATGTGTATCAAATCTTACTGTTGTTCATATTGTTCACACAGAGTATACAAATCATTAAGGACACCTGCTTTTTCCATGACAGACTGACCAGGTGAATCCAGATGAAAACTATCATTCCTTATTGATGTTAATTGTTAAATCCACTTCTATCAGTGTAAATGAAGGGGAAGGAGACAGGTTAAAGAAGGATTTTTAAGCCTTGAGTCAACTGAGACATGGATTTTGTATGTGTGCCATTCAGAGGGTGAATGGGCAAGACACAAGTTTTAAGTGCTTTTGAACGGGTTATGGTTTGTGGCAAGAGCAAGAACAGCAATGCTGATGGGTTTTTCACGCTCAACAGTTTCCTATGCGTATCAAGAATGGTCCACCACCCAAAGGACATCCAGCCAACTTTACACAACTTTGGGAAGCATTTGAGTCAACATGTGCCAGCATCCCTGTGGAATGCTTTCGACAGCTTGTAGAGTCCATGCCCTGACGAATTGTGGCTGTTCTGAGGGCAAAAGGGGCGAGTTGGTTATAAAGTGGGGGAATTGTCCTTTAACATAAAGTGGGGTCCCAAATGATTGACACCCTTAATAAGGATGAACAAAAACGACTGTATATACAATGTATTATTCAAATACTGACCTGTATTGTATGCTCAAAGAAATGTCCACAAATGACTCCACTCTCCATGTTGGTGGATTGTTGATGTTATGGGGCTATTTTGCTTCCACTGGTCCTGAGGCCTTTCTTAAGGTCAAATGTATATTGTATGCTTCAATGCGTCTTGGCATATATTCTACAAGTGTCTGGAACTCTTGGAGGGATGCGACACCATTCTTCCACGAGAAATTCCATAATTTGGGGTTTTGTTGATGCTGGTGGAAAACGCTGTCTCGGGCGCCTCTTCAGTATCTCCCATAAGTGTTTAATTGAGTTGAGATCTGGTGACTGGCACGCGTGCACACACACACTTTAAACCCTCTATGCTCCTTTGAGATCCATCTTTCAAAGTCAATGAGATTTGTTCTTCTAGGCATGGTAATCAAAATAATGGGCAACTGGGCATTTTTATGCATGACGCTAAGAATGATGGGATATTAATTGCTTATTTAACTCAGGAACCACACCTGTGTGGAAGTATTTTCCTTCAATATACTTTGTATCCCTCACTTACTCTAGTGTTTTCTTTATTTTGGCAGTTATCCGTAGCTCAGTACTTGAATAATCTATTTTATACAGTCTTTTTGCTCATCTTTATCAAGGGTTTCAATCATTGTGGACCCCACTGTTGTCACGATCGTATGGCGGATTGACGGACCAAAATGCAGCAGTTGGAAAATAAGCCATCTTCTTTTATTTTAAAAGATGACAAACAATAAACACGAAACAAAACACTTTAACAAAACAACAAAACGACCGTGAAGCTACAAACGTTGTGCACATAAATACAGGCTACAAACGTTCTACATAGACAATTACCCACAACCAATGAGAGCCTATGGCTACCCTAAATAAGGCTCCCAATCAGAGACAACCGAAATCAGCTGTCTCTAATTGGGAACTCATTCAGGTAACCATAGACTCTCCTAGATAACTAACCAACATAGACAACGCTAGACATATACACTCAACACAAAACCATCTACTACACCCCATAACCCCTTTACCAAATAAACACCCAAATCCAACAAAACATAAACATTACCCATGTCACACCCTGACCTAACTAAAATAATAAAGAAAACAAAGAATAATAAGGCCAGGGCGTGACATAACCCCCCCCTTGAGGCGCGAACTCCGGGCGCACCATACACAGTCTAGGGGAGGGTCTGGGTGGGCTCCCCTCCACGGTGGCGGCTCCGGCTCTGGTCGTAGTCCCCACGTCACCACAGTACCTAACCACCTCCTAGGCTTCCTCCAAACGACCCCCCTCCACATTAACCCCATTGCATTAAGGGGGAGTTCCGGACTAAGGGACAGCTCCGGACTAAGGACCAGTACCAGGGTAAGGGGCAGTACCAGGGTCAGGGGCAGCACCAGGGTAAGGGGCAGCACCAGGGTAAGGGGCAGCACCAGGGTAAGGGGCAGCACCAGGGTAAGGGGCAGCACCAGGGTAAGGGGCAGCTCCGGACTGAGGAATGGCAGCTCCGGACTGAGGGACTGCAGCTCCGGACTGAGGGACTGCAGCTCCGGACTGAGGGACGGCCCATGGCTGGCTGACAGATCTGGCTGCTCATGGCTGGCTAACGGATCTGGCTGCTCATGGCTGGCTAACTGATCTGGCTGCTCATGGCTGGCTGACGGATCTGGCTGCTCATGGCTGGCTGACTGATCTGGCTGCTCATGGCTGGCTGACGGATCTGGCTGCTCATGGCTAGCTGACGGATCTGGCTGCTCATGGCTAGCTGACGGATCTGGCTGCTCATGGCTAGCTGACGGATCTGGCTGCTCATGGCTAGCTGACGGATCTGGCTGCTCATGGCTAGCTGACGGATCTGGCTGCTCATGGCTAGCTGACGGATCTGGCTGCTCATGGCTAGCTGACGGATCTGGCTGCTCATGGCTAGCTGACGGATCTGGCTGCTCATGGCTAGCTGACGGATCTGGCTGCTCATGGCTAGCTGACGGATCTGGCTGCACATGGCTGGCTGACGGATCTGGCTGCTCATGGCTGGCTGACTGATCTGGCTGCTCCTGTCTGGTTGGCGGCTCTGGCAGATCCTGTCTGGTTGGCGGCTCTGGCAGATCCTGTCTGGTTGGCGGCTCTGGCAGATCCTGTCTGGTTGGCGGCTCTGGCAGATCCTGTCTGGTTGGCGGCTCTGGCAGATCCTGTCTGACGGACGGCTCTAGCGGCTCCTGTCTGGCTGGCGGCTCTAGCGGCTCCTGTCTGGCGGACGGCTCAGTAGGCTCATGGCAGACGGGCGGCTCAGTAGGCTCATGGCAGACGGGCGGCTTTGCAGGCTCATGGCAGACGGGCGGCTTTGCAGGCTCATTGCAGACGGATGGCTCAGATGGCGCTGGGGAGACGGATGGCTCAGATGGCGCTGGGGAGACGGATGGCTCAGATGGCGCTGGGGAGACGGATGGCTCAGATGGCGCTGGGGAGACGGATGGCTCAGATGGCGCTTGGCAGACGGGCAGTTCAGTCATCGCTGTGCAGACGGCAGACTCCTGCCGGCTGAGGCGCACTGTAGGCCTGGTGCGTGGTGCCGGGACTGGTGGCACCGGGCTGGGGACACGCATCTCAGGGCTAGTGCGGGGAGAAGGAACAGGGCATACTGGACCCTGGGAGCGCACATTAGGCCTAGTGCGTGATGCCGGAACTGGTGGTACCGGGCTGGGGACACGCATCTCAGGGCTAGTGCGGGGAGCAGGAACAGGGCATACTGGACCCTGGGGACGCACATTAGGCCTAGTGCGTGGGGCCGGAACTGGTGGTACCGGACTGGGGACACGCATCTCAGGGCTAATGCGGGGAGCAGCAACAGGATGCACAGGACTCTGGAGACGCACAAAAGGCTTAGTGCGTGGTGCCGGAATTGGTGATACCGGGCTGGAGACACGCACCATAGGACGAGTGCGTGGAGGAGGAACAGGGCTCTGGAGACACACTGGAAGCCTGTTACGTGGTGTAGGCACTGGTGGCACTGAACTGGGGCGGGGAGGTGGCGCCGGAAATACCGGACCGTGCAGGCGTATTGGCTCCCTTGAGCATTGAGCCTGACCAACCTTACCTGGTTGAATGCTCCCCGTTGCCCGACCAGTGCGGGGAGGTGGAATAACCCGCACCGGGCTATGTAGGCGAACCGGGGACACCATGCGTAAGGCTGGTGCCATGTAAACCGGCCCGAGGAGACGCACTGGTGGCCAGATATGTAGGGCCGGCTTCATGACATCCGGCTCAATACTCAATCTAGCCCTGCCAGTGCGGGGAGGTGGAATAACCCGCACCGGGCTATGCACACGTACAGGAGACACCGTGCGCTCTACTGCGTAACACGGTGTCTGCCCGTACTCTCGCTCTCCACGGTAATTACAGGGAGTAGGCGCAGGTTTCCTACCTGACTTCGCCACTCTCCCTTTAAGCCCCCCCCAAAGAAATTTTTTGGGTTTTCCCACAGGCTTCCTACCGCTTCGTTGTGCTGCCTCCATTCGCCGGTATCCCTCCTCGCACTGCGCCAGAGAATCCCAGGCGGGCTCCGGCACTCTCCCTGGGTTGATCGCCCACCTGTCGATCTCCTCCCACGTAGTGTAACCCAGATCCTTTGTAGGTTCCTTTTCCTGCCTCCGAGCTAGCTCCTCATATCGCCGCCTCTCTGCTTTCGCTGCCTCCAGCTCAGCTTTGGGGCGGTTATATTCTCCTGGTACCTCCCGGTCTAAAATTTCCTCCCATGTCCATAAATCCTTGTATTGCTCCTGTTGCCGCTGGTCATGCCGCTTGGTCCTATGGTGGGTAATTCTGTCACGATCGTATGGCGGATTGACGGACCAAAATGCAGCAGTTGGAAAATAAGCCATCTTCTTTTATTTTAAAAGACGAAGATGAACACGACACGAAACACTTTAACAAAACAACAAAACGACCGTGAAGCTACAAACGTTGTGCACATAAATACAGGCTACAAACGTTCTACATAGACAATTACCCACAACCAATGAGAGCCTATGGCTACCCTAAATAAGGCTCCCAATCAGAGACAACCGAAATCAGCTGTCTCTAATTGGGAACTCATTCAGGTAACCATAGACTCTCCTAGATAACTAACCAACATAGACAACGCTAGACATATACACTCAACACAAAACCATCTACTACACCCCATAACCCCTTTACCAAATAAACACCCAAATCCAACAAAACATAAACATTACCCATGTCACACCCTGACCTAACTAAAATAATAAAGAAAACAAAGAATAATAAGGCCAGGGCGTGACAACTGTATACAGTGTATAGCATCATATCTACCTAATTATTACCCTGACCCTCTGCCAAGACATCTGGCTTCAGGATACAGCCTATGCCCAACAGAAGAATAGCTAGATAAGAAACCAGGTTACCACCATTTTCCTCTGCACATGTTCCTCATTCCATCAAACATCTGTGATTCATAATAAGCCATTTATTTGTGCCCAGGCAATTACTGACAGTTGATGACATTTTATAACTGAACAATGATTCTATTTTTCACTCGGATGTCTCTCTGCATTCAATGTTCTTTTTGTAATTACTCCTTTACTACATGTATTGCTCTATGCTGGTGCGTTATAATATCATATGCTCTTATGGCTAATGGTGGCCTTAACCTACCCTAAAAGAAACAAAAACTGAGGCAATTTTATCTCTATTATTGAACTTCATCTTGAAATGTTAAGATTAGAGACCAAAACGTTTAAAACAGTATTAGAAAAAATCTGTTGCCTTTTCCGTCAGTTCTCACATACAGTGGGGAGAACAAGTATTTGATACACTGCCGATTTTGCAGGTTTTCCTACTTACAAAGCATGTAGAAGTCTGTAATTTTTTATCATAGGTACACTTCAACTGTGAGAGACGGAATCAAAAAAATCCAGAAAATCACATTGTATGATTTTTAAGTAATTCATTTGCATTTTATTGCATGACATAAGTATTTGATCATCTACCAACCAGTAAGAATTCCGGCTCTCACAGACCTGTTAGTTTTTCTTTAAGAAGCCCTCCTGTTCTCCACTCATTACCTGTATTAACTGCACCTGTTTGAACTCGTTACCTGTATAAATGACACCTGTCCACACACTCAATCAAACAGACTCCAACCTCTCCACAATGGCCAAGACCAGAGAGCTGTGTAAGGACATCAGGGATAAAATTGTAGACCTGCACAAGGCTGGGATGGGCTACATGACAATAGGCAAGCAGCTTAGTGAGAAGGCAACAACTGTTGGCGCAATTATTAGAAAATGGAAGAAGTTCAAGATGACGGTCAATCACCCTCGGTCTGGGGCTCCATGCAAGATCTCACCTCGTGGGGCATCAATGATCATGAGGGAAGGTGAGGGATCAGCCCAGAACTACACGGCAGGACCTGGTCAATGACCTGAAGAGAGCTGGGACCACAGTCTCAAAGAAAACCATTAGTACCACACTAAGCCGTCATGGATTAAAATCCTGCAGCACACGCAAGGTCCCCCTGCTCAAGCCAGCGCATGTCCAGGCCCGTCTGAAGTTTGCCAATGACCATCTGGATGATCCAGAGGAGGAATGGGAGAAGGTCATGTGGTCTGATGAGACAAAAATAGAGCTTTTTGGTCTAAACTCCACTCGCCGTGTTTGGAGGAAGAAGGATGAGTACAACCCCAAGAACACCATCCCAACCGTGAAGCATGGAGGTGGAAACATCATTCTTTGGGGATGCTTTTCTGCAAAGGGGACAGGACGACTGCACCGTATTGCGGGGAGGATGGATGGCCAACAACCCCCTTCCCTCAGTAAGAGCATTGAAGATGGGTCGTGGCTGGGTCTTCCAGCTCTGTAATTGCAAACAAGGGTTTCTGTAGCAAATATTAAGTTCTGCTTTTCTGATGTATCAAATACTTATGTCATGCAATAAAATGAAAATGAATTACTTAAAAATCATACAATGTGATTTTCTGGATTTTTTTAGATTCCGTCTCTCACAGTTGAAGTGTACCTATGATAAAAATTACAGACCTCTACATGCTTTGTAAGTAGGAAAACCTGAAAAATAGGCAGTGTGTCAAATACTTGTTCTCCCCACTGTACATCTTCTCTATCTGTCCTTCTGATTCCAGATGCTGCAATTTCCCCTCAAAAAGATTAAACCTCATTTATTTTCGGCTTGTTGGAATTAACCTTTAGCCCTCTCGTCTGCCTCCATGCATGCACAGTATTAAACACCCATCATTTCATCTTAATGACTATTTGCCATCTAGCCATCAAGTAGTAAAAGGAAGTTTCACCGTTAAGGACATCTGTTTTGATATTGTTCATGAAAGCTGCTCACCTGAGCTGGATCAAAGCCTGAGACGATAAGGCCAGAGAAAGGAGATTATGATCTTCTTCTTTCTTCTCGGCTCCCTTTTTCTCTCTTTCTCTGTGTGCAGCTGAACCCATGTCTGGAGGCAGGTCGTTGTGACATTTTATCAGTTGCGGATGGTGACATTTGTGCACGTCGCGCACAGAGTGGTGGTCCCTGTGTGATTGACTTAACGGGTTGCCAATAAGAACGAGGTGACTGTGTGACTGGATCCACATCAAACATGGCATTTCCTGGAGACAGTCATCCTGCTACTGAGAAATATGTACTCCATTTTGAGTCAGTTAGGCTACAGGAGCAAGCAAGGCAGCAGTATGGGTCTTCAACAGATGCTGACAGGATGTCACACAGATAGAAGTTGGAACAGATACCAGGTCTTGAGCTCGTTTAGATGTAAATTACTGGTTTGATAATGATCAGTATTTGTCCATGCAACTGTAATTTCTTCATTACAGCTTAGACTTGAACTACAGCCAAAAAGGTGCTTTGTCGCTCTGGGGCTGCATATGAAACATATTTTTTTTTGCCACAAAACTTTGAAAGCAGGCTTTGCACGCATTAGAGTTCACTCTGTACATGGAATGTCCCTGTCTACGAAACAAACAAGTGATGGAAGTTAATTCAGTTATGCTATAATTTGCTTCATAAAGACTAACATGATTTTCAGAATTAAATACAGCATATCTTGATTTCAAACCCAACAAATAGCTATGAGCAGGTATTGTATTGACATGAAAATAGAAGAAAAGCTCTGGCCAAAACGAGATTAGTCACAGGCAAGTAAGTAATTGTCGTGACTTGACTTTAGAATGAATCTGAGGACTGTTATTTATCTAATCAACTAACTATGTTTAATTGTTAGCAGATTAAATTAATTATGTATCATTTAACTCATTAGGATCTGGGGCACCACGAGAGCGGTTCTTTAAAGAGTTACCATCTCCCGAATTAAACTCTAAAAGGTCTTTACCTATCACATCTATAAACAGTCAACTTATTAATCATAACCTTGTATCATATCATCATTCTGAACAGTTGTAACCTTGCATCTGCTAAAACCTGAGCCTTACTTATGATTCAGTACAACACAAATTGGTTTACTATTTATTTACTAGCTAATTAATGGTAACACAGGATAAAAATACACAGTTACTACTTTAAAAACAGGTCCCTAGCTGACTGACAACATTATGGCTGCTTGTTACAAAAGTGATGGAGAGAGGTACAGAGACACTTAACTTTGGTACATTTAGAAACTACTCTCTCTTACAGAAATCACATATTTTGCCCATGAACTGCTTGGAGTAAGAAATCATGAATGTATTTACATGAAATTCCTTTGTTCGCCGGATCTCTCTGGGTGGACAGGGCCACCTTGGAAAGGAAGTTGTGCCTTTTCCCCGGCACATTTGTAAGACTCTGATTGTCCAAAAGTGTTCCAAAAAGTCTTCTACTGTTGTTCTTCTCTGTAGTTTTCAGTTGACTTGTGTAGTCCTGAACAGAACTACAGAGTTTATTTTCCTTCCATTAGCTCTTTCAGATTCTTTGAAGATAGGCTAGCCAGCCGTGACGATGGTTCACAGTGGGTGATGAGAGTAGTGTAATATGATGGTTTGAGCAGAGTAGTAGAATGGGCCCACTTAAATTCGCTTTTGAAGATACTTTACTTAGGATGGCTAATCAGCCATACCAGTGATTGTCCGGGAGGTGAGTTTGTCGTCTCTACCTCGTGTTGAGATTCAAAGTTCAGACCACTTTAAACGTGCAGCTGCAGGTCAACGCTTTTCTGGTATATTATGTTAATTTCTTAACCCAACATTTTATATAGCTTGTTTGAAAGTGGCTGTTTCGTCAAGCTGACACGCTCTCTGACCTCACTCAGAGGCATGACTTGTCACTTGTACAAAGTTATGTAAAACAATTATCTTGTATTTTCTCATCACATCCCTCTTTTAACAAAAACGCTTTTATAATTATAATATATATTTTTTTAACATGCACAACGCATAGTATGGAAACTTCGTACATGTAGTGGGTATATGTTCCAGGTTACAGTATTTCCTTTATAATGTTAGGTTCTAAATAAACAGAGTAAAAAAACTCACGGATGCTTAATCAAGCTCAAACTAAGTTTATTTGCCCACTGGGTCATACAGCTGCATAAGACAAAGAAAATATTCACACAAGTGCTGATATTTAACCCTTGCTCCTATGCTGAGCCCCTCCGTACACATCTGAACCAATACACCTCTTTTGCTATCCAGAATATTAGTGATATGTTCTTCCTCACTTCATCTAACCTGACCTCTGCCCAAATTCCTTACTCCTCCCCAACTTACGGCTGTCATGGTGACTTGTACCAGACTGTGTCTCTTCTCCTCCCATAGGATCCCTAATGGCTAACAATAACATATCCTGACATAATGTAAACGTTATACGTTACCCTCTCCCTCAGTGAAATGAATAAGTATATTTCATGATTTCAAAAGTTAAGAAATCAGAACCCATCAATAACATCTATAATGACATTACAGAAAAAATGAAAAAACTACAGTGTTCTATAGATGGCCTCTGACCACTCCCCACATTCTAGGTTAGAGATATTGTTCCAGTAGTTGCTTTTGAACGTGTTCGAGTTTCAGCAGGAATATCTTGGAACAAAGTACATTCCTTTGATGAATATTGGAGCGGGAGACCAGAATCTTCTTGATTTACAACAGGACGTGAGTGGTTAATCCCCACCAGTTCCCTTCTCCCCCCCTGCAGGTGAGAGGGTGTCTGAGTGAAGTTATTTATTGCAAACATGATCTGACCTATTTGGATTCTCGTGGACAGTCATGATGAATAATAATTAAATAAATAATAATAATAAATAAATAATAATAATGAACCCATGAATTGTGTGTATTCACCTTGGCTTTCTGAATGCTGCTCTAACTGGTTGGTGTAATATACTGAAGTCTGTTTTCATTCCTCCAAAGATATTCAAATATTACATGCCATCAGATCACAGTGACCTTCCAATAAAATGTGGGTTCTTTGACCTTCATTCAGTGGTCTCACTCAAGACTCTTCAAGGTGGAAACCTGTCATAGCCACGTCAGAAACAGTCCTCAGAATAATAGTCTGATTCAGCCACTGGTCTTGTAGGCCTAATCGGAGTACAAAAATAAGTATTTTGTAATAAATATTTATACCTCAGAATCCAAAACACAATGTTAGCCCTCATCGTTCTTGCTTTGTAAAGTCCTGTTGATAAGCAAGCAAACGGGTACAATTTATCAGTGTTCTGCCACTGAATATCCCAGCTTGGTGAATCTGGTGAATCTAATTTACTGTACAGTACATGTGCAAACAGAACAGTACTGCTGAGTCGGGGTTCGGGGAAAGAAGGAGGCGTGAAATGGAGGCCTAATGCGGACCATGCAGGGGCACACACACATGCATGCACACGCACACACTTCAACTCAATTTACTCTGAACATCGGACTTGCTGCAATGTTTGGTGCTGCAAGAATGGCCTAAGCAGCTGCAGCCAGGGTCCAGTGCTTTCAGAAGCTGAATATCTGTTCACAATGTTTTAGATGGGAGAACGCTGATGTCTGGTCTTGTCTTATGGGGATTTATGCGTGATTTTAGATACTGGTTTACAGTACAAGATGTGAAAGTGATCAGAATGAGAATATCTTAAGCAGATTCCAGATGATCTATCCATTAGGGCTAGGAATTACCAAGGACCTCACGATACGATATTATCACGGTCCTCACAATTCTATATTTATTGCGATTCCATGATCCAAACATATTGCTCACCTTATGTCTGCTGCAGGGACGAGAGCCATGAGAAAACTTATCAGTCATGGAAATAAAAGTGCTGAAAACAAATTGGGTACCTATTTAAAAAGAATATCCCGACATGTAACTGTATCAATTTTGTCCCCCGTCACTACTATCCATATGATCTGCTTTAGTCAGATAGTCAGATCACAAGAGATGAGTGGAGGTTAGCTGTGCTCTAGCTGAGAGAACAAAATGTCCTGCAGAACATGGCTATAACAGGCACAGCAGAGGAAAGGAATCTCATGTTGAAATCACTTAACTACACAGGCGGTTGTAATGCAATTCTGTCCTGGTGCGTGTGTTCTCTGTGTGATCTGGACTACTTTGGTCCTAAGTTGTATTGACAGGACACGTATGCTATGAGGAGTGTAATATGCACGGGAATGAAACACTGTCCTTTCAGTTAAATCTGGAACCAGGTATGAGGTCTGAGCAGAAATATTTTGTGCTTTTTGTTTCTCTCAGATCCATTGTTTCATTATAACAACCCTGAAATTGCGATTCCATACTCTTGGTTTTACATTCTCTGGAGTTTGTTCTCAGTTATGTTATTGTATTTTTTACCCCCCCCCCCCCCATATTTTATGTTTTTGTTCTGCTGAACTGAACCCATCTGTTTTGGCCCTCTACTTGAAACCCTTCTGCAAACTTTATCCATTTATCCAACTTTATCCATTAGTTATCATTTGACCGACTCTGCGTAGGCTGATAAGCTCTCGGAGAGGCCTTTTTATGGAGTTCTCCCTCGTCAGTTGAAATATCATATTAGTAAAGCCCTGAGTGTTTTTGTCTTTTGCTATTCAAAACAAAAAAAAACTCCCATGACACACTGTCCTTCCCCTTCACTGCAACTGGATATTGGGCTGTTCTCAACAATGTACACAGAGAGGGCCTCTATGTTCTAACTCCCACCAGGACCTTACATTAACATTGTCTCACTTCCAGAGGGCATGTCTCTAGTTATGATATACAGTGCATTCAGAAAGTATTCAGACCCGTTGACTTTTTCCACATTTTGTTACATTACAGCCTTGTTCTAAAATGTATTAAATAGTTTTTTTCCCCCTCATCAATCTACACACAATACCCCATAATGGCAAAGCAAAAACAGGTTTTTAGAAATGTTTGCAAATGTATTAAAAATGTAAAACTGATATTACATTTACATAAGTATTCAGACCCTTTACTCAGTGCTTTGTTGAAGCACCTTTGGCAGCGATTACAGCCTTGGGTCTTCTTGGGTACAAGCTTGGCACACCTGTATTTGGGGAGTTTCTACCATTGCTCTCTGCAGATCCTTTCAAGCTCTGTCAGGTTGGATGGGAGCGTCGCTTCAGAGCTATTTTCTGATCTCCAGAGATGTTCAATCGGGCTCAAGTCCGGGCTCTGGAGTGGCTTCCGTCTGGCTACTCTACCATAAAGGCCTGATTGGTGGAGTGCTGCAGAGATGGTGGTCCTTCTGGAAGGTTCTCCCATCTCCACAGAGGAACTCTGGAGCTGTGTCAGAGTGACCATCGGGTTCTTGGTCCCCGCCCTGACCAAGGCCCTTCTGCCCTGATTGCTCAGTTTGGCCGGGTGGCCAGCTCTTCTTTCATCTAAGAATGATGGAGGCCACTGTGTTCTTGGGGACTTTCAATGCTGCAGACATTTTTTGGTACCCTTCTCCAGATCTGTGCCTCGAAACAATCTTGTGTCGGAGCTCTACAGACAATTCCTTTGACCTCAAGGCTTGGTTTTGTTCTGACATGCACTGTGAACTGTGGGACCTTATATAGACAGGTGTGTGCTTTTCCAAATAATTTCCAATCGATTGAATTTACTATAGGTGGACTCCAATCAAGTTGTAGAAACATCTCAAGGATGATCAATGGAAACAGGATGCACCTGAGCTTAATTTTGAGTCTCATAGCAAAGGGTCTGAATACTTATGTAAATAAGCTATTTCTGTTTTTTTATTTTTAATGCATTTGCAAAAATGTCCTAAAACTTGTTTTCGCTTTGTCATTATGGGTTATTGTGTGTATATTGACGAAGAAAAAAATGTAATTTAATTAATTTTAGAATAAGGCTACTTTCCGAATTCACTGTAACATGAAAATACGTAGGAGGGAGTTTGTATGATAGGTGCATTGATTTATCTGACTTAAACCACACTTGTTTCTCTATGTGTTTGGATGTGGGTTTTTCTTTGAGTGTTAAATGGAATCGAAATGCAGGTCTCCCGCTATGCAATGTTCAAAAACAGGATATCTCTGCCTGGGTGTGAGACTGTGTATGTGCATGTCTGTACTCTTTGTGCCTGTCCTGGTTTCTCACCCCTCCTTCTCCTCTGTCTTGCAGGGAAGCAGCATAACAGTGAGTTCTCCCGCCTTATCGCCCAGGTCCGGGGTCGCCTGGAGACTGCGAGGAAGAGGGAGATAAAGCAGAAAGTGAGGGATGAGGGAGGAGAGGAGGACCAGGGAGTGGGCTCCAGCTCTGCAGGTACCACCGTAACCCTTATTAGCATGCCGAGGGAATGAAACAGGAGGGTTAACACTGTCACCAGTGTTAACCCTCTTACAGCCCCCAGCCTTCTCAGCAGAGCTCAGTCAATAAGCTTTAATCTATCTTCTTTATTAGGAGGTAGCTTATTCGAACCTCTATGACCCCAGCCAGCCCTCTTATATTGGCTCTGATCCGTGTTCTGTCATGGTGATGTCTCAATGTGGGCATTAGTCATGCCCCCTTAAAGATGCATGATAAAATGGTGCCGAAGAGGATGGCAGACGTTTTACATGCCCATAATAAATTGTGCTATTTTGTTCGTTTTTTTACGTTGTTTGTAACTTTTGTTTTAACTTATTTTGTACATAATGTTGCTGCTACCGTCTCTTATGACCGAAAATAACTTCTGGATATCAGATATGGGATTACTCACCATGGACCTGAAGAAGCTTTTTCCTTTAACGAGTCCGACGAGAAAGATATACTGCTCTCCCGGGAACAGGCCCAGATCCATGTAATTTGTGTGAAGAAAAGACGGAGGAAAAGAGGATTCAGATCAGGCTGCCTTTTGAGAATCCGTAGGCGAGCGAGTAAACTCCCATTGCCATCAATTCTACTTGCTAACATGCAATCATTGGAAAATAAAATGGATGACCTACGATTATCCTACCAACGGGACAATTAAAACTGTAATATCCTATGTTTCATCGAGCCGTGGCTGAACTACGACACGGACAATATAGAGCTGGAGGGATTTTCAATGCACTGGCAGAACAGAGAAGCTACGTCTGGTAAGACGAGGGGTGGGGGTGTGTGCCTTTTTGTCAATAACAGCTGGTGCGTGATGTCTAATATTAAAGAAGTTTTGAGGTATTGCTCGCCTGAGGTAGAGTACCTTATGATAAGCTGTGGACCACACTATCTACCAAGAGAGTTCTCATCTATATTATTCATAGCCGTCTATTTACCACCACAGACCGATGCTGGCACTAAGAAAATGCTCACCCAGAAGCGGAGCTCCTAGTGGTCAGGGACTTTAATGCAGGCAAACTTAAATCAGTTTTACCAAATTTTTACAAGCATGTCACATGTGCAACCAGAGGGAAAAAAACTCTAGACCACCTTTACTCCACACACAGAGATGCATACAAAGTTCTCCACCGCCCTCCATTTGGCAAATCTGACCATAATTCTATCCTTCTGATTCCTGCTTACGGGAAAAAACTAAAGCAGGAAGTACCAGTGACTAGCTCAATACGGTAGTGGTCAGATGGCGCGGGTGCTACGCACAAGACTGGAATATGTTCTGGGATTCATCCAATGGCATTGAGGAGTATACCACCTCAGTCATCGGCTTCATCAATAAGTGCATCGACGACGTCATCCCCACAGTGAGCGTACGTACATATCTCAACCAGAAGCCATGTATACATCAAGCTAAAGGCTAGAGCTATGCGTCGAGCTAAAAACTAGAGCTGCCGCTTTCAAGGAGCGGGACACTAATCCGGACGCCTATAAGAAATCCCGCTATGCCCTCAGACAAACCATCAAACAAGCAAAGCGTCAATATAGGATTAAGATTGAATCTTACTACACTGGCTCTGACCCTCGTCCAATTTTGCAGGGCTTGAAAACTATTACGGACTACAAAGGGAAACCCAGACGCGAGCCGCCCAGTGACGCGAGCCTACCAAACAGCTAAATGCCTTTTATGCTCGCTTCGAGGCAAGCAAAAATGAAGCATGCATGAGAGCACCAGCTGTTCTGGATGACTTTGTGATAACTCTCGGTAGCCGATGTGAGAAAGACCTTTAAACAGGTTCAACATTCACAAGGCCATGAGGCCAGATGGATTACCAGGACGTGTACTGAAGCATGCGTGGACCAACTGGCAAGTGTCTTCACTGACATTTTTAACCTCTCCCTGACCGAGTCTGTAATACCTACTTGTTTCAAGCAGACCACCAAAGGTAACCTGCTTAAATGAATACCGGCCCATAGCACTCACGTCGGTAGCCATGAATTGCTTTGAAAGGTTGGTCATGGCTCACATCAACAGTATCCTCCTGGATACCCTAGATCCACTCCAATTTGCATACAGCTCCAACAGATCCACAGATGACGCAATCTCAATCACACTCCACACTGCCCTTTCCCACCCGTACAAAAGGAACACCTATGTGAGAATGCTAGTCATTGACTACAGCTCAGCGTTCAACACCATAGTGCCCACGAAGCTCATCACTAAGCTAAGGACCCTGGGACTAAACACCTCCATCTGCAACTGGATCCTGGACTCCCTGACGGGCCACCCCCAGGTTGTAAGGGTATGCAACAACACGTCTATCATTCTGATCCTCAACACAGGGGCCCCTCAGGGGGGTGTACTTATTCCCCTCCTGTACTCCTTGTTCACCCACGACTGCGTGGCCAAACATGACTCCAACACCATTAAGTTTGCTGACGACACAACAGTGCTAAGTCTATAGGGAGGAGGTCAGTGAATTGGCAGTGTGGTGCCAGGACAAACACCTCTCCCTCAATGTGAGCAAGACAAAGGAGCTGATCGTGGGCAAAAGGAAAAGGTGGACCAAACAGGCCCCCATTAAAATCAACGGGGCTGTAGTGGAGCGGGTCGAGAGTTTCAAGTTCCTTGGTGACCACATCACCAACGATCTATCATGGTCCAAACACACCAAGACAGTTGTGAAGAGGGCACGACAAAACATTTTCCCCCTCAGAAGACTGAAAAGATTTGGCATGGGTCCCCAGATCCTCAAAAGGTTCTACAGCTGCACCATTGAGAGCATCCTGGCCGGTTGGGTCACCGTCTGGTATGGCAACTGCTCGGCATCTGACCGTAAGGCGCTACAGAGGGTAGCGCCTTAGGGTATTCCCTGTCTTAGGTCAGTTAGGATCACCACTTTGTTGTAAAAATGTGAAATGTTAGAATAATAGTAGACAGAATGATTTATTTCAGCTTTTATTTCTTTCATCACATTCCCAGTGGGTCAGAAGTTTACATACACTCAATTAGTATTTGGTAGCATTGACTTTAAATTGTTTAACTTGGGTCAAACGTTTCGTGTAGCATTCCACAAGCTTCCCACAATAAGTTGGGTGAATTTTGGCCCATTCCTCCTGACAGAGCTGGTGTAACTGAGTCAGGTTTGTAGGCCTCCTTGCTCGCCTACACTTTTTCAGTTCTGCCCGCACATTTTCTATAAGATTGAGGTCAGGGCTTTGTGATATTCACTCCAATACCTTGACTTTGTTGCCCTTAAGCCATTTTGCCACAACTTTGGAAGTATGCTTGAGGTCATTGTCCATTTGGAAGACCCATTTGCAACCAAGCTTTAAGTTCCTGAATGATGTCTTGAGATGTTGCTTCAATATATCCACATAATGTTCTTTCCTCATGATGCCATCTATTTTGTGAAGTGCCCCAGTCCCTCCTGCAGCAAAGCACCCCCACAACATGATGCTGCCACCCCCGTGCTTTACGGTTGGGATGGTGTTCTTCGGCTTGCAAGCTTCCTCTTTTTTCCTCCAACATAACGATGGTCATAATGGCCAAGCAGTTCTATTTTTGTTTCATCAGACCAGAGGACATTTCTCCAAAAACTATGATCTTTTTCCCCATGTGTAGTTGCAAACCATAGTCTGACTTTTTTATGGCGGTTTTGGAGCAGTGGCTTCTTCCTTGCTGAGTGGACTTTCAGGTTATGTCGATATAGGACTCATTTTACTGTGGATATAGATACTTTTGTACCTGTTTCCTCCTGCATCTTCAAAAGGTCCTTTGCTGTTGTTCTGGGATTGATTTGCACCTTTCGCACAAAAGTACATTCATCTCTAGGAGATAGAACGCGTCTCCTTCCTGAGCGGTATGATGGCTGCGTGGTCCCATGATGTTTATACTTGCGTACTATTGTTTGTACAGATGAACATGGTACCTTCAGGCATTTGGAAATTGCTCCCAAGGATGAACCAGACTTGTGGAGGTCCACAATTTTTTTCTGAGGTCTTGACTGATTTCTTTTTTTTACCCATGATGTCAAGCAAAGAGGCACTGAGTTTGAAGGTAGGCCTTTAAATACATCCACATTTACACCTCCAATTGACTCAAATGATGTCAATTAGCCTATCAGAAGCTTCTAAAGCCATGATGTAATTTTCTTGAATTTCCAAGCTGGTTAAAGACACAGTCAACTTAGTGTATGTAAACTTCTGACCCACTGGAAATGTGATACAGTGAATTATAAGTGAAATAATCTGTCTGTAAACAATTGTTGGAAAAATGGCTTGTGTCATGCACAAAGTAGATGTCCTAACCGACTTGCCATAACTATCGTTTGTTAACTTCTTGCAACTATAGGGGGTGCTATTTCGCATTAGCATAATTAACTCTACAGATTAAACTGCCTAGTACTCAATTCTTGCTCGTACAATATGCATATTATTGTTATTATTGGATAGAAAACACTCTCTAGTTTATATAGTCGTTTGAATTATGTCTCTGAGTGAAACAGAACTCATTCTACGGCACTTTTCCTCCCAGTGTGTGAGATTTAGACATCTTGGCCTCTGGTTCCAGATCAGTTTTTAAAGTCTCTGTTAATCCTATGAGATACAAACACTGCCCACGCTTTCCACTAGATGTCAGTAAGTGATGACAATTTGAATGGAGTCTATTGCGCAATCACAGGCTCTATAAATGACCAAAGACCGGAAGTAGGATTCCTTTGGAGTCTGCGCTCAACGCAAGAAGGATATCTGGCTGGCCTTTTTCCAAGTCTTGGTTTAGCCAGTAATATAGCGTCGGTCATGTTTTTACTCGTTATAGGTGTTAGAAACATCATAATGTAGTTAATTTAAACCGTTTTATAGCAATTTATATCCGTTTATTGCGATTTTGAGGCATTGCTTTGTAATAGACTTTGAAGCTCCGGGCACGTTTCGGGGTCCCGATCGTACGTTAGTGAGCATTTCGACGGACAAGTGGACATCTTTCGACCAAAAGAAGATTAGACCCAAGAAAGGATTCATTGCCCAAGAATCTGATGGAAGATCGCCTCATAGTAAGAAATATTTAAGATGATAAATCGTTGTTCTGTAGAAAAATGACAAACGCACGTTCTGCCATTTTGTTAGATGTAGCTTTGCTTGGCGCAACCTGTATTGAAAAGTAAGGATAATTTAGAAAATGTAATTCCGCGATTGTATTAAGAATTAAATTGTCTATCAATCGCTGTCCACCCTATATTTTTTTGTCAAGTTTATGAGTATTTATGTATAAGACTAGATCACTGTCTAATATGGTGCACGACATTTTCTGACCAGCTGTGCTACTTTTGTCATTGTCTAACCATGATTTTGGTGGCTACATATGCACATTTTCGAACAAACTGTATATGTATGTTGTAATATGATGTTACAGGAGTGTCATCTGAAGAATTCTGAGAAGGTTAGTGAAAAAATTTATATATTTTGGCGATGATACGATATCGCTCTCTGGCTAGAATCAGTGCTCGGGTAACGTTTGCGTATGTGGTATGCTAATATAACGATTTATTGTGTTTTCGCTGTAAGACACTTAGAAAATCTGAAATATTGTCTGTATTCACAGGATCTGTGTCTTTCGATTAGTGTATGCTGTGTATTTTTACGAATGTTTGATGATTAGTAATTAGGTAATACACGTTGCTCTATGTATTTATTCTAGTCCATTTGTGACGGTGGGTGCAATTGTAAACTATGATATCTACCTGAAATATGCACATTTTTCTAACAAAACCTATCCTATACCCTAAATATGTTATCAGACTGTCATCTGATGAGGTTTTTTCTTGGTTAGTGGCTATCAATATCTTAGTTTAGCCGAATTGGTGATAGCTACTGGTGTTGAGAGAAAATGGTGGACAAAGAAAAATTGTGATTTTTGCTAACGTGTTTAGCTAATAGATTTACATATTGTGTCTTCCCTGTAAAACATTTTAAAAATCTGAAATGGTGGCTTTATTCACAAGATCTGTATCTTTCATTAGGTGTCTTGGACTTGTGATTTAATGATATTTAGATGCTACTATTTAATTGTGACGCTATGCTAGCGATGCTAATCAGTGTGGGGGGGTGGGGGGTGCTCCCGGATCCGGGGTAGAGGCTCGTTAGAGGTTATCAAGATATTTGTGGAGTGGTTGAAAACGAGTTTTAATCACTCCAACCTAAGTGTATGTAAACTTCGGACTTTAACTGTATATAATAGGCGGTGTCAGAGGAAAGCTCATAAATTGTCAAGACACTCCAGTCACCCAGTCTCTGCTACCCTACGGCAAGCGGTACCGGAGCACCAAGTCTAGTACCAAAAGGCTCCTTAACGGCTTCTACCCCCAAGCCATAAGACTGCTGAACAATTAATCAAATGGCCTCCGGACTATTTCATTGACCCCCCCCCCATTTGTTTTGTACACTGCTGCTACTAGCTGTTTATCATCTATGCATAGTGACTTCACCCTTACCTACATGTACAAATTACCTCTAACCTGTATCCCCGCACACTGACTCAGTACCGGTACCCCCTGTATTTATCCTCATTATTCTTTTGTTATTGTGTTAGTTTTGTATTATTTTTTACTCTAGTTTATTTGGTAAATATTTTCTTAACTCTTCTTGAACTGTACTGTTGGTTAAGGGCTTGTAAGTAAGTATTTCGCTGTAAGGTCTACACTTGTTGTATTCGGCGCATGTGACCAAGTTTGATTTGATTTGACACCACCATACCCATGCCATCTTTCTCATGTGGTGCAAGGAATTACAGCCCCAGAGTACAATTCATTATGAAAGACAATAAACACACTCTTACCTCTGCATGTGTTGATCGTCTTTGCACGTAAGCAAAAAAATAAACAAATGCATTGCATACCATTTGGAAACTTCTTTCAACATGATTTATTCTGTATATTATTTTTTGCTGACATGCAAAACACCCACGAGCTGTATTGGGATACATGCCCAGTATGTCTTGAAAAAGGTCACACTTGGTGACAGTGATGGTGCCTATTAATTTTCAGTGGAAGGCAAGACTAAACACCAAGCTAGCGCCGAGGTGTTTGAAGCTAGTGGAGCTAGTCAAACAGAGCATGAACAGGGCAGGCTTCAAGTTGCAAATTATTGGCGATATGGCAGCAACATTGACTAATCGCGGCTCGCTGTAGCTTCCAGCCCGTGCTGGATATGCTGTTGATACCTAGCACTACCTAGCATGCTGTTGGCTTGCTCCTTTAAAAAAACACCCACATGGCGATCAACTGTTGCCAAATAAAGTATTTCTGTTCCATGGAAATCCCCCATCATAGACCGAAACATCAGTACACGCAGAGGTAATCATATTCATAATGCATTAGTCACACTTCAGAATGTCAGCCACATATGTAATATCATTAACTGCTGGTCATGAACCTTTTGCTCTCTGCCTAGAAGACAGTAGTGTGTTTGTGGTTAAAACTATTCCCCATTACCTTGGGGAAATATCTATGGGATAAGATATAATTTAACATGGATGACTTTAGCATCTATCACACAGTCTGCTCAAATCATGTTTACAACGTTA